>NC_066364.1:19852108-20569608 GCF_013377495.2 Cygnus atratus | reverse complement strand
TGCTATTGTTTAGCATAAAGTAAATGTAAATGTAATAGAAAGCAAGCTTTTGTTGATTTCTGTCCCTTCCAACAAGACAGTAATTTATTCCAGAGCCTTAATTTATCCTGATAATCATCCCAGGCTGTTTTCTGTTCTTTCTTTGGTTATTTACAAGAAAATAAATTTCCAGAAACACTTGTCAGATTCCAGGTTGATTATCTAAATAAATGTTTGGCATTAGAATTACTGTGATCTGCAGTCCTATTTTTTTTCAGTAGATTTTTTTTTTTTTTTACAAATTAACATTTAAAGAATTAATTGAATCAGAAATTTTACAAAAGCTTTTTTTTTTAAATATTTTTATTGATCTGGAATTGCCGACCAGATTTTTTTTTTACCCAAATCTTTACTTCTTCAAGCAATTATTAATATATGTATATTAAGTACAGGTTACTACTAGCAGAACTTAACTCATTTGTTTGCCTTCAGTGATATAACTCCTTCACCCTCTTTAAATAGTGTAGAATCATCTTGGACTCTCAAATCATAATTGAGCAGTAGGATTTAGATTCTAAGAACATTTTTAGGCATAAAGCACCTAGTGAATTTCAATAGAAAAGTATAGTTCTATGCTTCTGATTAAATGAACAACAGCATTTAGAATCAGGATTTGGATGAAAATACAGAGATCAGATCATCTAAAATGTATTCTTTATGATTATTCCCCAATAAGCTTTTTCTTTTCCATAACACAAGGAGTCATTCAGTAAAGTGTTAGTGATAACTGAACATAGAAAATACATCTTTTTGTACTCATGGTACTGTTTTTCACATCTGTATGAAATTTCTGTGAACAACAGTTGATGATGCTAGCTTACACTCCTTTCCCAAGATATTCAGAATAGATTCAGATCCTTTGTTTCTGCTCCTGACATTTGGGAAATTAATCTTGTGTCAACATTGCTAGATTAAAAAGTATGTATGATGATACTACTTTCTTAATTATCTTTCCTCTCAGAAAATACACCACAGTAAAGAAAAGGAAAATGCTCAGAAAGGGCATGCTCTCTGTTCTCAGGGAATATTCTGCTGCTCTAGGACAGAAACAAATATTGGTAGGAGTCTACACCTGCACAGATAACAGCAGAGGACATTATTCACTATATGTGTGTGGTCCTCCGGGCATAAGTTGCTACATAATAATCACATCTCATCAGGGACTTTTTTGAGAATCTTTGTCACTCATTCCTCAGTGATCTATTTAACAAGAGAACTTCAAAATTACAAGTGACCACTAACGGAGTCTGTAGTAGGTCTTACAAGTATAATCCTTTATTGGTGTATCTGTACTCACATCTGATTTAGGTCCTAATTACCTAATTTGGTTCCTTTTAGAAAGCTCTGAGTCCAGGTATTTTTGTTGGTGTTGTCAGCACTTGAATTACCAAGCAAGCTAGACTTAGCCAGAATATTAAGGAAAAAAAACTAATGTTTGCTAGGGATGTATAAAACCTTTGTCAATGTTGTGCTATTATCTCATAGTTACAGTTGTGATAGCCAAAAATATGTGCAAGCAATATCTCCAAGTGCCAGAGGAAAACTCATCAAGAGAACTCAGTAGCTGTGCTTTTGATTTCACTTTAATTTTGAGCTAGTAGTAAAATCTGTGTGGTTGTTTTTTTGTTTGGGTGTTTTTTGTTTGTTTTGTTTTGTTTTTGGAGAGGGAAGCTGTATACATATTTAGCAGCTGCACTCTATCAGTGCAAAGCCCACCTCAGGAAGTGTGCATAGATATTATAGGTTTGGATCTGAAGTACCTGAAAAAGTTCCAGCTCTAAATAATCAAGCTGGCATCATGTCCATCAGATCTGGGCCATAAGCTCCTTCTGACCGATATCCTCTGCTGTGGCCTCATCCTGGGACAAGGACCCATTCTCAGCCCTGTGTGAAGTTTAACAGCTGCTGGGCCTGTGCAAATATGCCCGGGCGCATTCAGATATTTGGCCATAGACATTTGGCCGTGACCACATGACAGGAAGAGCACATTATGTTTTTGTGTGTTCTCTGGAAAGGTGCCCTAACATTTTCAGTGCCAGACTTGGCACTGAAAAGCCCAGGCTGTCTTGCTTCAGCTGGTCATGTAGTTTAGCAGCACTGCTCTGCAACCATTTTGTTTCTAGCTGAGGGGACTTAATGCCTACCAGAATCAGAGAAGCCTTGTGGAAGCACAAATGCTCACTTCAACAGCTATTAAAACGCTTCGTGGATACTTTTTTTTTTTTTTTGTTAGCTTTATTATTAATAGACAGCATGATGTGATTAATTCTGAATCTGTACAGCCAAAACACCTATGAACCAGGGCAGTGCTGCCAAGCCATGTTGTGTTAGTTCATATACAAAAATCAGGCAAATCAAAACAAAACAAAAAAAACCACATGGGTTCTGCTCCAGCTACTTACAATCTAAAGACAAGGACAGTTGCAATCTGAGGACAAAACAGAGTATAGAGAAATGGGAGAAAAGAGTACAAAGAAAAAGAAAAAAAAAAAAAGAAAAAAAAAACTGTGCATTTCTTAGATCAACTCAGGAATTCAGCACAGCATATCACATTCTATGTAAGAAACATACCTGGCCTCTTAGAGCTTATTCATTAGCAAAGTCCTGTACTTACTGGCTAAATATTCTAAGACTGCCTCACACACAGTCAGTTTTGAATCAGGAGTGTACTTGTACTTCTTTATACTGTCCATAAAAATTATTTCTATTTAAAATGAGAGGCTGTAATCTCAGAAGGCCAGCAGCCTGATTATCTGAAAGCAGATCAGAAGAGTACTTAAGCAAGATGACCAAGTAACTTTGCAGATATCTAGAAGGGTTTACAAAGATCAAACAAGCCTGTTTGGGAGAGGTTGGCATAAGGTATTGGCCAAGGGCAGGAAATGACCATTTGGTACAAACTGGAGGGCTAATTTGCTGAGCAGCAAATCATAAAGGATCAGGAAAGCAAAGAAAAATGGTTCATCTCTGGAACACAAGGCAGCTGGCAGAGGCATGAATAGAGAGGGGATATATGGTCAAAGCAATAGGCTTTGCAGTATAGGTTAAAAGTGCAGAAAGTCAAGACAAGTGAAAAAGTTGTTTCAGTAGCAGAGAGGGAAGATGTTGGGAGCTTGGCTGAAGATTTATAGATGAGCATCTCAACAGGAAGGATAATTTTTATTAGTCTGGCAGTAAACTCTTAGCTAGTTTCAACTATATAAATTCCCTAGTCTTACTGAGTTGCTGCCAAGACAGAACATTTAATCACTGCAGGGGGCTGCAAAGTCAGATGTAGTAGCTATCACAGTATTTTCAGATTTTCCTCTAACATATGTAGCCAGTTTGATGGTTTGACTGCCAAGGCTTGAGCCTCCATTTGCTATCTACTGGCTGCACATGCAAGAATTCTCTCACAGATCTGTTAGCATGTCCTCTGCCCTACGGCAGAGGCATTTGGGGACAAACTTGTTCAGCAAAACAATGGATGAAGTAGAGATTCATGTACACACAACCAGGACAGTAGCACCAATTGCCTTGTCAGGCAAGGTTATTGGCAATATGCAAGGCAGAGGATGATTCAGTATGGTTCCTAGTAGCAACACCATCTCTCACTCCTGAGGGAAAATGGAAAATGTTAAGAAAAAAAAAACAAGAATGAAAAAAAAAAAAATCAACATCAGCCAAACAAAAGAACCCCTGCAAAACCCCAAACTATTTACCAGAGTCCTTGAATGGTAAATGGGGAAAAAATTGATTTCCTGACATTTTATTTCCTTTCCCAGGGCTACTTCTATATGATTGAGTGACTAATTCTGTAACCAGTATGAATAAATTATTTTTTCCTTAAATAAATGTTAATATAATGATGGGAGAACTGAATATTTAGAGTTTACTTTGAGTGTCTTTTTGCTCATCTATTACATCTTCAAATTTCACCTTCAAACTTTACTTCCTTTCAATGTTAAATCAGGCAGTAGAAGTGAGAGTCACAAATAAAACACATTCATAGCTTAAGCCAAATAACTTAAATACATGAAAATAAATTAAAAAGCATTACTTGTTTCCAGAGTGTATAGCATAACAAGCTTTGATGTGAAGTCCACAAGTCTTGCTGTAATACAAGTAAATAATATTAGCAGCTGTAATACTAGTAGTAACAACAACAGCAACAATAATAATAATGGCACCCAACACTGGCATTAAAAAGCTGTAAGTGGTGAGGGAATTGAGAACAAAATATAGTATTCATAAAATGTATTGATAACATGACATATATTCTAAAAAATTCACCAAGCAGTTCTGTAGCTCAGAGACTCAAGTTTTCAGAAGAAATTTCTACTCCTTTCCCTTGATACCTTTTCCTGATAAGCCCCATACCTGGGAGGTTCACAGTTTAATTCCCTTAGTAAATTTACTCTGTATTTCAACTTAACTGCATAACGGCTAAGTAAAGACAATACATAAACTATTCCTTCTCCTTTTTTTATTTTTCCTTTTTCATAACATCCTTTCAAATAGAGGATTATTGTGTGGGAATCTGTAATCATTTAATCAACAGGCTATAAAAGAGACAGTTTTTTTTTTAATGATTTTTTTTTCTAATCTCCTATTTGTGGTTCTTTAATTTGAAGAATCCTGTAGATATTTCCAAAATGCTCAATTGCATAGATTTCCAAAATGCTCAATTGCAGAGAATTGTTTGGCTGACAAACGTAATTCTCCTTTTACATGAGCACAGTACAAAAGGTCTATGCACCATTTAGCTCCCACTTCAGCTAAGAAAACACACCATTAACACAACTTCAGTGATGCATAGATTTGTGCAAGTCCACTGCAGAGGGTGAATTTCACCCTGAGGGAAGGCTGGGTAGCACTTTGTGTATTGAAATGAATGGCTCGGTTTGAAAATTCTCAGGATCACAACACTACAGGGCATTCTGCTCAGGGACACGCAAATGTTTGTCCAAGAACTGGCTCTCTGGTAATGAATACCTGCCAGATTTGCATCTCCTTATAATCACCAAGCCATTCCTGGATGTTTAGATTCCTCCTTGTTTAGATCAATACCTCTGTCTTGACTATTGGATACGCTCCTGTAAGTGTATACAGTGTACAAAATAACAAAAATGGAAGTCTTAGCCTTTCTGATGCCAGGCCAGGATCTGTTTGCATGCTTATACTGCAATTATTATTTCAGCTGTTTCATTACTTATATCAATCTGGCAACACAAAAGAAGGATACAACATGAATAAGACAGAGAAAAATGAGTAGGAATACTTTGATGCATTCAAGTGTTATTACTGTCCTTTTTATTCTTCTGCATTGTCTTCTGTGTGATTTTATACTTGCACCTGAAAATGAGAGTGCATCTAGTTTTAGTTGCTGTCTGTCCTCATCTGCATTTCATTGTCTTGATTGTGCACAAATAAAAGTTAAAGCAAGTTTCAGTATGAATTTGAAATAGGTTCTGCTTCTCAGAAGTTCATAATGTGAATTTCATTCTTTCAGTGTCAAAAATAATGTATTTTCCAGTGAAGGAAAAAAAAAAAAGTGGGAAAATGAAAATGTTATATTTTACTGTGCTTCTTTTTTTTCTTTCTCCAGAACAGAAAAAAAAAAAAAGTAACATAAAACATTTTAACTTTCCCATTTTTCTGTTCACAGGTAAATATGAATGCTCTTTCATGTCAATCTTTGATTTCAAGAAACTAGAATGATACTGACAAACTCATTTTCATGTGATGTCCTCCAACAGGAATCTCTCTCTCTTAAACTAATGAATGGTATTTCTGATTAAGAACAGGTGACTGTGAGCAGTAAAAAACTATTGTGATTGTCTACATTTTAGCTCTAAATTAAACATGTAGAGGGTGACCATTTAATCACTCATCTTGGGGAACAGATTCCTTAGTACTGTTGCACCTCTATGAGAGTATTTCAGCCTTTACTATTACTCCCCCCCTCAGGCCATAGAAGACAGTAATTAAATCCCTTTTTACCATAATCTTCTCAAGGTTAAATAAACCAAGTTCCCTCAGTCTCTTCTCATATGTAATGTGCTCCAGCCTCCTAACAGTTTTGGTGGCTCTTTGCCTCTTGCTCCACTTCATCATCTCTTCTACTGGATCAAAGATGTACACAAAATCCCAAATGCAGCCTTACAAAAGCTGAAGAGAGGGTTAAAATCCCTTGCCTTAAGCTGCTGGTTGTACTTATGAAATTTGACAGCAAGGAAGTTCACAGTCTGCATCAACGTAGAGAGAGCTATTCTGTCCCAAGTCCAAGACTTCATATGTATCTTCACAGTTTTTTTTTTGGCACATTCCTCCAGTTGTTTAGGTCATCTGAGTGGCAGTGCTGGCCTCCAGTGTACCAATCATTCCCTCCAGCTTGGGGCTATCCACAAACTTGCAACTTGCAAATGCTCTTGGATAGCATACTTCTGAAATGCTTCTAAGCATGTTCAGGTGCATGCATGTATTTAGGGATTTTTAGTATGAGTGGGCACCTGATTCCATATGAATCGTTCTCTTATGCATGAGCATTTAATTCTGCCTCATTCATAACCTAGCAGCTCGTCTTTTGTGCTTAATCTCTCTGTGCCTCTGTTCTTTATCAGTAATAAAAAGACATGATAGAAATAATGGCTTGTGGTAAAGATAATTATCTTTGTTCTGCCAAATGATATTTCCAAAACACCAAAATTATCATCAAATGAGAAATAACAATATCTGTCTTTGACAAGCTCTCATCTGAATGAGCAATTGAACCAAACTGGGAACCTGCCGTGTTCTAAAGGCATTGCAACAAAAGGAAGAGACATTCAGTGTAGCAAAAAGGAGTGGACTAATTTGAGAAGGCATTTTATTACATAGGTAGTATGAAAGACATTGCAGGGAATCTGATGAAATTCTGCAACAGACTTGGCTTTGCCTGGGAAAGCATTTATATTATTACCCATTTGCTTTCTCCAGCAACATACATGAATGAACAGAGAGGTTCAGCAGAATAAGAGCAGCACTGACCGCTGGTATTCCTGGAGTCTTACAGGTGGCACTCCAGTATCTCTGTGCTAGGCTTGTTGCTATTTCTCCTTCATCTCTTACATAAATATATACAAAATACAGCCCCTACACAACCACAAAACAAATCGAAGCAAAGCAAAGCAAAGCAAAACAAAGCCAAAACAAACAAACAAAAATAACAAAAACACCTTTGGCTTAGTTATTTTTTCTCTAAAAGATAATAACCAATCTGAAAAATATAGTTTCTGCTAGCAAGTTGTGCATATACACAAAATGCAGAATAGCTCATATGCTAGCATGAAGGTAGAGCACAGCTGTTTTCTTTTTTCCATTTTGGATGACAATTCTGTCTCTGAAGTTACAATTTCAATTATTTCAATTCTCCTGCAATAAGTCTTTTTAAAATGAAAATCTGCTTCGCTGATATGAATTAACATGGAAACTAAAGTTACAACATTACAAATGGTTGTGATTTCATTTATTAAACTGTATAATTTTAGGGCCAGGTGAATAATTCATATTTTAAAAAAAATCAATTAACCTCCCCATTTTGGTTGTACTTGTATTGTCTACCCATCGATTAAAACCTTCTCTACATTTTACTTATTCAAAATTATTTTTGAGAATAAATTTAGTAATTAATTCTTGGTCTTTGGATTATTCATGAGTAATTCAAAGAGAATATTGTGTATTTGTACAATGTTAAATATTGGTTAGTTTTGAATGAAACTGTCAGCTCCAACAGTAATCTAAGAATTTTATGAAAACTTAAAAATTCTCTGAGAAGACTAATTTAATAAAAATAAAACCTTCTGATTGCTCATCTCTTTTTTCCTAAGACCATTTAATATATGTGTGTCACTCACCCAGACTTTTCCCTTTCTGGAAATTAGCTTCACAATAATATTGGACAATTAAAATGTAAATTCTTACTTTCTTTCTATAACATGACTTCAGTGAAAGAAAAGAAAATTGTTCAGAGATATGCTTGTATTTATAGACTATGTGTTTTTGCTGTATGACAAAACAAAAATCTGAAAGCAGTTTTGTTACTCACAACCACTGCTTCAAGCTATACCTAAAATGATGAAATGACAGGGGATTTCAGGAAAAGGTAAATTTAATGTAAGTTTGTTGTGTTCTTGCAAGAAAGTTTAATAAGAAAAGACACTTTTTTATGTTATGTTAACCAATCTAAGGTTTTATCCAGCACAAGGATACAAACTTGCTGGTTTAGGAAATCTTTTCAGATTCCCTCTGCTGGTCTTTTAATATTTGCTGAATTGATGAAGGCCACTCAAGGAGCTTTTAATCAGTCTTGAAGACTTCTAGCAGAATGTAAGTCTAATAACCTCAGACTTGCATCCTAAATCAAAATTTTCCTATACAGTTGCAAAATCTCTAAGGAAAGTTTTTAGCACAATCAGTTCTAAATAAATTATGAGACACCTGGATGTCTAATGAGAAAATTAAAGCATAAGATGAAAAATATGTAATTTTGCATGTATTAAAATGGTAACATCAGTGTTGTAGGTTGCAGAAAGTAAAAATGTGTAGTCCAGGAAGGTAATTATAAAGAGATTATTTTATATATATAATATTAATTTCAGGATTATTATATTAAAACAACATAATTTTTACAGCACCTTTTCAAAAATATAAGTTAACAACTAAATGTATTACTTTTCTTCCTTTTTTTTTTGATTCAAGAGAAAATTTCTGACATAAATTTTCAGAAATTTTCTGAAAATCTCTATTAATACTTATTTTTAGCATTATTGTTCATATCCACTTGCCACTAACATCGCTCAAAGAGAATTTGGTCTGTAAATATTAAATATATCATAATGAAACCTTAACAGGTTGGATATCATTTTTCAACTGATGTACTTTAAATAGGCTGCGAACTTTCCAGAAACAAAGTGTTAACTAGAACAGGGAACTCTGCAGATGAGAGTGATGGATCTGATTGTGTAATTAAAGAAATGATCTCTGCACTTGGTTAAGGAAACATCCTAGATACTGTGAAAACACTGGATATTACTGCATATTCACTAATATATTGACAGCAGAATAGGTAAGAGACTAGATGTGATTTTTTTTTTCTTCTGCATTTTGGTTCTTTCCATAAAAAAAAAAAAATGCTGGTACAGCTCAGAAATGTCAAATTTTATTTTAAAAAGCAAAGTTTATTGAAATTTAGTGTCAAGGTTGAAAATCCATTACTGGAGTTCTCTCCAAAACTTCATGGTCATATAATATATTATGAAGACAGCAATAACCTTTGCTACAGATGCCTAGGAAAGTTCTCTGGTCTGTGGTGGTATTTGGAAATATTATTTTTGAACTTTCTCTCACTTAAGCCAAATAGCTATTCTACAATCTCTTTCTTCCCCACTCCCCCCTCCCTTTTTTTTTTAACCTTCTTCCTTCAGGTACAGAGATCATTTCCATCATTTCCTTTTTTTCACAGTCAGATCCACCACTCCCTCTAAAATCCACAATATTTGGCTAATAACTTCAAAGATACAATTTCAGAAACTGTTCTTAGAATGGAACTGAAAGCTTCACTCTGACTTTCTAGCAAGAAATCTGGCCTCCTCCAGATAGGTATAACCTAATATATTGCCTACTGACTCAATAGTCCTCACCCCAAGGACAGGAAACTACAAGATAGACAGGAAAAAAAAATTAGTTTTATTGCTTCCTGTGAAGCTTTTTCTGATATGGAAAGGTTCTGGACATCTATATAAATAGATAAAGAATACATATTTAGATGATTTATTTCGCTCCAGAATCGGATCTAATTTTCTACCGCAGTCAGCCAAATACTGGAAGGAGTTTTATATTGACCTGAGTCTCATACTTAGGTTTTTAGGGTGGAATTTTGTCTTTGGGTGCAAAGGGTGCTCAGGAAATTTGATATAACTATTGGCTATTTTTGGATTACTTTCATTGTATTTTGAAATGGTAGCCTAAGTTTAAATATAAAAGTGAGCAGGGGGGTTAACTTAATGAACCCCTGGGATCCCTTTCAGTCTGAAATAGTCTATGATTTCGAGATTTTACAAAAGTGATGGATGGAAAGAAAAGAGATCATAGATCACATCTGTAAGGCTTATAAGTGATACAGCTTGTCAAGTCCATGAATTTTGGATGTGAAAGCCATCTGCAGAGGTTTATGATACCACCAGTTCTTTGATGGTGAAGGGATTTTGAAACTAGCCTTTGGAAAAGGTTGAGAGAGCAAATCCAGAGTAACCTCTTGAGTGATGGCCTAATCTCTTTTTGTTCCTTGCTATTGATGGTACTTTAACAGTTCTTACTGTGGGCAAGACAATGCCATCAATTTTTAAGCACAAGTCCTCATTAATATAAACGTGGTTTTTTTCTACTTAGCAACAGATAAGATCCCAAGTCTTCACTCTCCCTTAGCGCTCCCTTAGCACACGTTTTTCCTTTTCCTTCCTTAAAAAAAAATAAAAAATAATAAAAAAATGTTTTTCCCTAACTAGTTACTTGACTCATCTCAAATCTATGATCTTGATAGTTGTAACCACCCTCCATGGAGCCAGATTATACTACAGTCTGTACTTCTCATGATTATTCAGTAAAAATCATCAGATAATTTGACTTCTGGGTGGCATTCAACCAATAGCTACAATGCTTATGTAAATAAAGATTGTTCAGATGCTTACAACTGGAGCAAATAGTAACACGTTTATGCCAATGCAGATATCTCTGACATCCAGGCAAACACCTGTCAAAATGTCAAGTCCTGCTTCCAAAGCAGGGGAGCTGCTATGTCTTCTCATTCAAGAAGTTGCAGGAGGGATTTTGTATTACACTTGCTCTAAAAATTTGCAGGACCTTGATGCACAATGCACATTTAGGGAGGCAGACCTCACAAATAGTGCTCACTGACCTTGACTCTCTTTTATCAATCCCATGTGTTGTGGGATAGGAAGGCTATGTGATCCCACACACCAACAATCTACCCTCAATGAGCAAGTGGGAATTACAGTGAGAGTTGTTCTTTAGCATTTCTAGAAGTGCTGAGATGAGACCATGCTTTCATTTTCTAAGTAGAAATCTTCATTGACATAAATGGGCAATTCTGATTAATAATCAAAAGAAACATCTGGCCTTCAGTCTTCTCTGTGTTTTCACAATATTTAATTTTTGTTTCTATGGCAGATACAGATTTGTTTTCTAAGCTGCCACTGGTATCCTGCTTTGACCACATCACCAGTTTCCTTCTACATCTAACTTTTCCCTCATTTGTCTTTATTTTTTAATTCTAAATTGGTACATTGTGAACTTGTTTTAGTTTTCCCAGAACTAATTAAAAATCTGAGTTGAATAAATTGCAATTGAACATGTTCAGTTTAGCAAGTTACTTCCACAAATTTCATGTTTCCTTTTTTTTTTTGTAAAATATTTACTATCATCAAAGCTGCAATACTGTTTTTCCAT
Organism: Cygnus atratus; assembly: GCF_013377495.2. Classification (NCBI taxonomy): domain Eukaryota; kingdom Metazoa; phylum Chordata; class Aves; order Anseriformes; family Anatidae; genus Cygnus; species Cygnus atratus. The sequence goes on along the minus strand of NC_066364.1, from coordinate 20,558,085 downwards.
CTTTTTTTATTTCACTTTTAATAACAAATTTATGCATAAACTGAACAACAGTGTTTTCTCCATGATATGTTCATAAAGTATTCTTTATCTTAGTGTGAAAGTACTAATGAGGAGATCAAAGCAAAAGTAAAATAAAATCATCCTTGGTGATGGCCTGATGCATTTTTTAAATTGCTAAACTGAAGAATAGAAGTATTAGTGAGTTCTAGTCTGTCCTTTGGTTTTCTTGAAAATGGGATTGAGGATCACAGATTTTACTCAGTGCCTCGAACTCAAATCAGATCTGAAAATTGATTTATTGCATTGGGCAGCAGGATGTCTGGAGTTCCCAGAGAACAAGTGGAGTCATTACATCTGGCAGAGGGTAGGGACAAACCCCTAGTTGTGTGCTTGGGCAATAACTATTGAAGAATGACAAGAATCCTGATGAGCAACTTCCAAGTAAAAATGTGGACAATGGTTGTAACTTCTGGTTATTCAAGCCCTTTAGCATGGATGGAATTTTATATTTGATCATAGGACCCACCAAAGAATTTCTCTACACACCAAATCAGCTTCTAAAACGTTGTTTCTTTCTTCACTATTAGCACTTGGAGATGGAGAGACACTATTAGCACTTGGAGATGGAGGGTCCCCCAGCTAAAATCTGATTGGCATTACCAGAGTTCGTAGGGGTGAGGACATTTTACCACATATAGTTAATAAATACATAGCCATATTGTATTTTTCTCTCACTTTGTTAAAAGATATACGTTACATGACCAGCATGTAACAAAAACACTTTTTTTTTAACAGAAAACTCATTAAATAATTTAAAATATAAGAACAAGATTAAATGCACATGGGTAGTGAGCATATAAATTAAGAACAATCTAAAATCCAAAGGTGATATCATACTCAGACTCCCATGCAGCTGATGAAGAAGTTAGTAGTATAAAAGCTAAAGAATAATCTGTGGTTGGACATACACTCAAGGGAATAATAAAAATAATAAAATAGTAGTAGTAACAGTTAGCTTTATCTTAAAATAGTACTTCAGGGCAATAGGGATTGTCCATCTGTAAAATATTAGTTCTTACAAAAGCAGATGATCATTCTGACATACCAAATTCCAATCTGATATCAAATTGCTTCATAAAGTATTGATTGACAGACGTTGGCCAAGGTCTACTGAATGGTAAAGGTAAGTGTTGAAAAGAAAACTGCAGAAGCAGGTCATGTCCAAAACTGACCCACTTGTAATTTGGTCTCAGTATTCATCCTATCTGAACTGGGAACCTGATTGCCTAGTACACCCTATATTATGACTCCTAGGGAAAATTCAGCTTTTTCCTTTCCTTGGATCTAGGAAGAGCTGAAGCAAGTATCTTACCTACTAACTTAGATGACTCAATGTCTTTAAAAAACCTGTCAGACATAATTATATTCCATTTCTATTCTTTGTCTGCAGTGATATCACAAAATTACTCTTAACTCTGAATAGAACTGAACAGGCAGTTTCCACCTGTCTTTGAATGGTCACAAGAGCTTGATAATGCATGTGATTTACATACTGATAAATCACAAAAGAATTTTTCATATATGTGTATTTTTTGTCAAGATGATGATTTTGGTGGAACTAATGTGAATAGTAAAAGAACATGATAGAAGTATATTGCAGTCAGTGTTAAAAATGTACAGATTTTTCAACTGCCACAGTTCAATCTGGATCCCCAAACCAGTTTTTAATCAATAAAATATTATTTCTAGTACAATTTTTCAGCCCGCAACCAAATATCTTTTATACATTAAACAAACAAACAAACAAACCACTACAACAAAAAACATTAATTTGTGACTGAGTAGGTTGTTTCCACTGAATTTCAGACCTCACCATGATCTATGTCATGGCAGTCAGGCGAAGTCCCTGATGACTGGAAAAAGGTAAACATCACTCCCATTTTTAAAAAGGGTGGAAATGAAGACCCAGGGAACTACAGACTGTTGAGCCTCACCTCTGTGCCTGGGAAGATCATGGAGCAGATCCTCCTGGAAGCAATATTAAGGTGTGTGCAAGACAAGGAGGTGGTCTAAGACAGATAGCACAGCTTCACCAAAGCTGGTCTAAGTGGAAGGTGTCCCTGCCTACAGCAGGGGGTTTGGAACTAGAGGATCTTTACAGTCCCTTCCAACCTGAGCCATTCTATGATGCTATGATTCTATTATGTATGTTGTATGTATGTTCTATGGTTCTATGATATTGTGTCTGGCACCAGTGTTTTGTGTTTTGTTGTTTTGTTGTTTTTCAGAAAATGTGTATAACACCAGATCAAAGACTTCACTCTACTGGAACCTTGTATATTCTATTTCTTTCACTGCACTCAATTTAATTTTTTATAAGATTTAGATTTAAACTCCTGAACAGACACAATTTTGTAAATTTGCCAAATATATATATACATGTTTTCTTGTAGACTGGATTTATCAGTACTTTTTAAGTCCAAGAAACCAGATTAATTTTAAGACTATTTTCCTTTGCCAGGGCAGAGAAAAAAAAGCAACTGTAACATGTGAATACAGTAAGTTTTAAATGTATAAAACTTACAAGCTTATGATTTCCTAAGATAAAAATGCCTACTACAATATGGATGAGGTAGTGGATGCAAGTGGATGCAAGTTTGTGAGAGCCTCAGTATGGTTGTTAAGGAAAAAAATGAGGAGAATTATTGCTTCCTATGCAAGATAACATGATTTTAACTTGACTAAATTTAGCTATTGACTACTTTTTGCACTTACTTCAAGATGGTATAAGCAGTACTGGCCATAATCCAAGTGTAGGAAATCCAAAGAATTGGATATGTGCAGTTTGAAAACATTCACTGCTGATAAAGAAATGATTTGCTCCTTTCGAAGCTTTCTTTCCAAGCAGTACACCTTTCAAGTGTTTGGATTCCTTCTTTTGCCTGCTAAAAATTATGAGTGGCAGATAGGATGAGTGTTTTTAACTATTCATTGTTAGACATGTAAAGTTTAAATAACAGGAAAGGATAATTGTAGTGCTTTGAAGACTTACTCCCTAACTTCCACTGCTAATTCTAAAATAGAATATCCTGTCTCCTCTTCTTGTACAAATGCTCTAGAGGAGGAAATAGTACCTGCACTGATCCTGCAAGTATTATGTGCAATAATGAGGGACTCCCATGAAAAAGTCAGAAGACAAACACAATTACATAATGATAATACCCAGAGTATACAACAAAAAAATTCATTGTCTTGTTGCACGTTGATGTTGATACAGTTGTTTGTGAAGGAAAACTTTTTTTCTTCCCTATCACACTTTCTTCTTCTGTTTAGTTTTTCTAACTACAAACTGTATTAGGCCAAATATTCCAATTAAAAAAAAAAAAAAAGACTTTTTTTTCAAGAAATGATATATTTTACCAGCCACTGAGAAAGTATCCAAGTAGAACTAGTCACTTTTTTCTTGTCACAACTATCTTATGACAGAGGGGTTTTGTTTTGTTTTTAAGATAGAGAAAATATCTATAGTTTGGAAAAAAAAACCTTAGTGAGGATAAAAACAAAATAAAACAAATCCTCCAAGCTTCCATCTGAAAAGTAAAATCCTGCAGAGTAATTAATTCTCTTTTAAAGCATGACAACAGTCTGAGAATTAAGCCTTCAGTCACTAACGAGTACTATTCTAGCATAACAATAAAAGGGAAGAGTACTCTGTACCCTGAGTTATCTTTGGCCATAAGACTAACCCTAAGAGGGGAAAGGATCCATGAAGCATGAGTCTGAAGCTCTCAGAAATGCTTTGAAAGCCTTTCAGATTTATTTTCTTTGTGTCAGAAGTGTTTGTGCTCGTTACTTAATCAAATCATTGATTTCATCTGTATCTCCACGACATCTCTGGGCAACCAGTGCCAGTGCTCTGTCACCCTCAGAGCAGTGCTTCCAGATGTTCAGATGGGCAGTTTGTGCTGGTTGCCTCCTGTCCTGTCCCTGAGTCCCACTGAAAAGAACCTGGCTCCATTTTCTTTTCACCCTTTCTTTAAGTATTTATATACATTGATGCGGTCCCCCCAAGCCTTCTCTTCTCCTGGCTGAACAGTCCCAGCAGGCAGAATTCATACAAGGAAATTGATGGTTCCTTGAGAGATGAAATGTGAGAAGTTTCTGGAGAGCTACAGTGCAATACTTCCAGAGGGAACTTGTTGAGCAAGCTTCCCGACTGACTGTGAAATGCTGCAGAAGGGCAGAGCCCCCATACAAAGTCAGTCCTTACTAGGAAAAATAACCACTGTTCTTACAGACTTTGGCAGGGGCTTTGTAGATTGTGCTGAAAACAACAACAAAAATATAAAAATCTGAATTGAAATCAGAAGAAGGGATTCTTCACGGTTTTGTAGAATCAATAAAAGTCTCTCTATAAATTAATCTAAAATAGACTGAATAGGTATGAGTGTTTCAGAGGACTTTAATTTACCTGAACTGGTTCTTCATTCATTACTGTCAACAGACAATGCCTAAGATCCTAGGTAAAGAATGTGGATGCTCATCTGCCTGATTCTTTACTGCACTGCATTTCTTCTTTTTTTCTGCCTTTTTAAGTTTTACATTCCTGTGTATTATGCCCATGATTCTCTCCCACCCCCACCTTTTTTTTTTTCTTTTTTTTTCTTTTTTTTTTCTTTTTTTTTTTTTTTTCTGGTCAGATATGTAAAAGGAATAAATAATGGCAAAATTGAAAATGAAAAAAAAAAGCAAGGCAATTTTGTATAAAACATAAAAAGGTATTTAAATATATAAAAAGCAAAGAGGTCTGTCAGGGATTACTTGACCCATTAAGGGATGAGTGGGAATTTAGTGACAGATACTCTAGGTGACAGCATGAAAGAATTCTTTGCTTCATTATTCACACAAATAAACTGAGGGTCAAATCCTAGAGAGTAAGGAACAGTAAATTTTCCTGTGGAGTGAATTAAAAACTGTGAAACAGCGAAAGTTTAGAGGCTTTATGTCTGCACCAGAGCAAATAGTTCAAAATAGTCTAGTAAAGGTAGTAAAGGCATTGAGCCTATATATCTTATAGCTGTGAATGATGATGGAAACAGCAGGGGATCCGGGAAAGGTACCATACAGGCTTTGGAAAGTATGTAAACAGCTAGTGAAAGTAACATCACAGAATTGCCGGTTGTCCCTGTCAAGAGCAGGATGAAGGGGAGAGGTGGGAATAGTGAAGAAAATTTTCTGTTCTTACTGGGAACTCCGAGAAGAGCCTAAAATATGTCCTATCACTTGCATTTGCTAGAGAACTGAAACTGGGTTGTTGTGGAGTAAACAGAAATAGATTTGAAGGAGGTTAAATCCAAAATAGTCTCAGCGGGGACAGAGAAGCTGCCTGCACCATCCAAAGCACCCCTGCACCTGTGGTCCCCAAAGACCTGCCTGTATCTTTCTTCCCTCCCTCCTTAATTCAGCCACTACTGAAACCCCACTATTGCTATGAATTTCTGTGCTGACATTAAGGAAATTTCCAAGAGTTCTGTTTTGTCTGGTATTCTCTCCCTTTCGGCTCAACAGAGAACTAAAAATATAACTAAATAACATGAAGAAAAAGAAAAAAAAATGATGAGAAGAGTGACTGACTCCCTGATATGGACTAAAAGTGTATGGGAGGTATGATGGAGAGTGTCTTTCACTTGTGCTCTGTAGTCCCATAGACTTTATTGGTTAGTGTGTAGCTGTAGTGGGTTTACGTGTGTCCTGTTTTCAGTTAGGACAGAGTTAATTTTCCTCCTAGTAGCTGGCAGGGTGCTATGTTTTGGATTAGGATGAGAAGAGCGCTGATAACATACTGATGTTTTAATTGTTGTAGAGCAGTGCTTACACCAAGCCAAGGACTTTTCAGCTTCTCGCTCTGTCTTGCTAGCAAGCAGGCTAGGGATGCAGCAGGAGCTGGGAGGCGACAGACCCAGGACAGCTGACCCAAACTGGCCAAAGGGGTATTCCATACCATCTGACGTCATGCTGAACAATATATAGGGGTGGCTAGCTGGGGGGGGGGGGGGCGGGGCCGGCTGCTCGGGGATAGGCTGGGCATTGGTCAACGGGTGGTGAGCAATTGCATTGTGCATCACTTATTTCGTACACATTATTATTATTAATACTATTATTATTATTATTATTGTTATTATTATTTTCCTGTCTTAATAAGCTGTCTTTATCTCAACTCACAGGCTTCACTGTCCCGTTTCTCTCCCCCATCCCGGAGAGGGAGGGGGGAGGGTGAGCGAACGGCTGTGTGGTGTTTAGCTGCCAGCCGGGCTAAACCACAACAGTCCATTTGGCGCCCAACGTGGGGCTCGAAGGGTTGAGATATTGACAGATTTGACCAGAGTGTGTTAAACTAAAATTGGTATAAGTATTCGACCTGCTTAATAGTTGCTAGTCACAATGTTGATTGCCTTAATCTCAAGTCTGCTGTGCCTGTTTCCCAAATTGAGTTTTATAGCACGTTACTTTCTGTATGTGCTCCCTGTCGTGCTGTTTATCCTTTCCGGGCCCTGGTTTAAGATTGTTACGGTACTGTGTGGTGTAACGATGGCTTATGAAATGATGAGATTTCTGGTCATGACTCTAACCTGGTATTTGTACTCAGCACTGTCGTCGACTCTATACTTCGGAAACCATATCTCAGAAACTATTAGCAATTACACCTATTGCCTTTTTTCATCAGGGAGTCAATCTGTGGAGGGGACAGGGGAAGATATTTTTTGCTACCTGTTCACTCTCCCTTCCTCCTTCACCACCCTCTTATCCCCCGAGCTAGTTATGGTAGCTCTCCAAGATGTTGAATATCCTTGGGATACTCAGACCAGCATGTTCTTGTTGTTATGTCTCCTGAATGCGCTTCAGGTTTTGTTTAAGGTTAAACAACTACTTAGGAATCTCATCTGGAGATCTGTCTTGAGGCGGGATAGTTGCGAGTGGCAGGGAGTGTGGGAGGATATGGGCAGGTTTCTAGAGCAGTTGGCACCTCCAGTGTTTTGGACATCCACCCCTGAACAACTGCAAAATCCTAAAAAACTGGTAGAATGCTTGAAAAAAAGGTGTCATGACTCTGGCAGTTCCAAAGTGACACAAATCACTGTAGCGTGCTGGGGTCTGGCTTGTGCCGAGCTGCAATTGATGCTACTATCAACCTAGTGACAGACCCTGCGGCCATTCCAGCTCCGGCTCCCGCAGCCGTTCCAGTTCCAGCTCCCGCAGCCGTTCCAGCTCCAGCTCCCGCAGCCGTTCCAGCCCCTGCAGCTGCTCCAGCTCCTGCAGCCGCTCCCACTCCTGTGGCTGGGTCAGAGAAATGAACTGTAGCAGTGCAAGTTGTCCCTGCAGAGGGTATTCCAACCCCTGTGGCAGACCCTGTAGCTGGGTCAGAGAAGCGAGCTGTAGCAGTGCAAGTTGCCCCTGTAGAAAAGGTGAAAAAATGGTATAGAGACTCAGGTCGTTTAGAGCGCAGACAGTCTTCTGCTAGGTCTAGGTATGGAGAAGACGGGGCTGGGCCATCAAATGTGCAGGAGGATGAAGATGAGGATGAGGATGTCGAAAAATCAACAGTAACTACCCGAACCCTATACCAGCGTGAGCTACGAGATGTGCGAAAAAATTTTGGTCGCTGTATAGGTGAGCAGCTTGTCACCTGGCTGCTCCGGTGCTGGGACACTGGAGCCAATTGTGTGGAATTAGAAGGCAGGGAAGCCAAGCGGTTGGGATCCCTTGCTAGAGATGCAATCATTGACAAAGCAATTGGAGATGGAGCACGATCTCACAGCCTCTGGAGGCGTCTCCTGTCAGCTGTGAGGGAAAGGTATCCCTTCAAGGAAGAACTTGTATGTCTACCAGTCAAGTGGACCACCATGGAGAAGGGAATTCAGTACCTGAGGGAATTAGCCGTACAGGAAGTAATTTATAAGGACCTAGACGATGCACAAATATCCACAGATCCAGATGAAGTCCAGTGTACTCGACCCATGTGGCGGAAGTTTATACGGACTGCACCATCATCATGGGCCAGCTCATTGACAATAATAACCTGGAAAGATGGTGAAGACCCCACAGTGGGTGAAATGGCTAAACAACTCCGGCAGTACGAAGAAAATCTCTCCTCTTCCCTACAGGCCTGCGTCTCGGCTGTGGAGAAACTCTCTGAAGAGTTCCACCAACTTAAAGAGAATTTATCTTCCCCCCCACCTGAATGAACCAGTGGCCACCAACTAAAAGAGAATACTTTGGAGAAACTTTTTGAAGAGGTCCACCAACTTAAAGAGAGTCTATTTTCTTCCCCACCTGTACAAACCAGTGTCTCGGCTATTAGGGGTAAACGTGCATCCGTGCAAAGAAGACAATATGGTGGGTCCACACCCCGCGCCACCCTGTGGTTTTACCTACGTGACCATGGAGAGGACATGAGAAAATGGGATGGAAAATCTACTGAGACCCTAGAGGCACGGGTACGTGAGTTACAAAAGAAAACAATCGGGAGAAAGGGGTTCTCTGAAAAGTTTGCTGCTCCAACTTCCAGCAGGCAGTCCTTTAAGCACAGAAACGAAGATTCTGACCAGGACTAGAGGGGCCCTGCCTCCAGCCAGGGGGAGGAAAGGGACAATCGAGTTTATTGGACTGTGTGGATTCGATGGCCTGGCACGTCTGACGCACAGAAGTATAAGGCTTTAGTAGACACCGGTGCACAATGTACTCTAATGCCATCAAGCTGTAAAGGGCCAGAGCCCATCTGTGTTTATGGCATGACAGGGGGATCCCAGCAGTTAACTGTATTGGAGGCTGAAGTGAGTCTAACCGGAAATGAGTGGCAAAAGCACCGTATTGTGACTGGCCCGGATGCTCCGTGCATCCTTGGCATAGACTATCTTAGAAGAGGATATTTCAAGGACCCAAAAGGGTTCCGCTGGGCTTTTGGCATAGCTGCCTTAGAGACAGAGGACATTAAACAGTTGTCTACCTTGCCTGGTCTCTCAGAGGACCCTTCTGTTGTGGGGTTGTGGGCAAGGCTTTGGTAGCAGGGGGCCATAGGGGTGGCTTCTGCGAGAAGGATCTAGAAGCTGCCCCGTGTTAGGTAAGGGCCCCACTGCTGTCCAGAGCCGAGCCAATAAGCGATGTTGTTTTGCACCTCTGTGAGAGCATATTTAAGACAGGGAAAAAAAAATGCTGCACCACACACAGCAGCTGGGAGAGTGAGAGGAGTGAGGAACAGCCTTGCAGGTGCCAAGGTCAGTGAAGAAGGAGGGGGAGAGGTGCTCCAGGCGCCGGAGCAGAAGTCCCCTACGGCCTGTGGTGAGGACCATGGTGAAGCAGGCTGTCCCCCCGCAGCCCATGGAGTACCACGGTGGAGCAGGGTTCCACACTGCAGCCCGTGGAGGAGACCACGGTGGAGCAGGTGGACCTGCATCGACGGAGGCTGCGGGCTGTGGAAGACCCCTGCTGGAGCAGATTCCGGGCCGGACCTGTAGCCCGTGCAGAGGAGACCACGCAGGAGCAGGTGACCTGTCAGGAGCTACCGCCCGTGGGGGATCCAGGTTGGAGCATTTTGCTCCTGAGGGATGGACCCCATGGTACGGACCCATATCTGGAGCAGTTCTTGAAGAGCTGCTGCCTGTGGGCAGCCCACGCCAGATCAGTTCAGCAAGGACTGCATCCCGTGGGAGGGACCCCATAGCACAGGGGACAAGAGTGACCGAGAAGGAGCGGCGGCGAAGAAGCGCTATAGACTGACCATAGCCCCCATTCCCCCGTTCCCCTGCGCCGCTCGGGGGGAGGAGGTGGAAGAGGGTGGATGGGGGGGAAGGTGCTTTTGGTTTCTTTCCTTTGTTTCTCACTTCTCTAGCTTGTTAGTAATTAGCAATAAATCTTACTATCTCCCTATGCTGTGTCTGTTTTGCCCGTCACAATAATTACTGCACTGTCCTTATCTCAACCCTTGAGCCCTTTTCATCGTATTTTCTCCCTGTTCCTCTTTGAGGAGGGGGAGTGAGAGAGCAGTTGTGGTGTAGCTCGGCCGCCCACCTGAGTAAAACCACCACAGTAGCTCCTGATACTGCTTTTTGCCTACCCATTTTTTTCAGCTATAGCAGCTCAAAGGGGTAGCTGAAACAATGCTCAGTAGCATCCAGTTCTACCAATGGACATGAGACACAGGTATGAAGTATGTAGAAATTACATTGTTTATTTATGTTTTTTTTTGCTTGTTTTTGTTTTTGTTTTTTTTTCCCCTACTTTGTGCTGTTTCTTTAGGCGAACAGTCTTTGAAATCACAGGAAACCGTATTTGAATGGAGCATTCCATATTGAGTTATTTTCAATCCTTGCTGCAACTGAAACAATAAAAATAGGCTTTCTTTTTCATGTGATAGTCTTAGAGTAATGACTCAAGGCTCAAATGTTCTAATAATTGGGAAGTAATATTATTGTCTAAAGGTCTCTAGTTTAATATGCAACTTCTGAATAAAACATTATCTCTTGTTAAAAATAACTGAAAACACATTGGGGACCTTTTAAAGGAATTGTCTTAATTAAGAAATTAGACATGACAGTGCATTTATGTTAATTTATTTTCTACTTCCTGGATTATAGAAGTCATTTGGTTTTCAGTTTGAGAATATTACAGTGAGCTTAAAACAAAAAGGCAGAATGCATAGTCAGTATTGATTGACTTATTAATGAAAATAGTTTCATCCCCTGAGAAGAAGCCTAGCTAGCCTTGTCTTTATTCCCACACTTTTCCTGGTCCCATCCCTATTCCTGGTCTCTGATGGTTTTAGATCAATGCACTGTTTCCATGTAACTTGCATTTTTAGACATTCTGTCTTCCTCTCCTAAGTGAATAGAAAGAAAGTCATTTGAAGAATATATATTGACCAAAAATTTCAGCTAGAGCAAATAACTGATGTCAGATTTGCAATAGCAACGATGTAATCCACTCCAGCTACTGTTCAGAAAGCACTAAAACTGGGAGAGGTGAGTAAACTCAAAATTCTTTCTGGGAAAATTGGACCAACTTTTCTTTCTGCTAACAGAGCATGTCTCATTTCTCTTTCACTGATGGCTAAAAAGCAAAGCAAAGCAATGATATACACATAAAATGGAACAGTTGCTCATAAAGGTACAGTATGAAAGAGGTGGTGAGTTATTTGCATCTGTTCGGCTGGGAGGAGGTGGATTTTGTTTGTTTGTTTGTTTATTTGTTTCAATCAATATGTTCTTTGGGGAAAATAGATGTGCAAATTCTTATTAAACAGGAACATGGGCAATTCTTCCTGAAGATATGGAGAAACTCTCTTACTGTGAGGATGACTGAACATAAATTGTCCAGAGAGATTGTGGAGTCTCCATCCTTGGAATTATTCAAAAGCCATCTGGACATGATTCTGGGCAACTAACTTGAACAGGGGTAGGCAGGAGGAAATGACTTCCAAAGGTTCCTTCCAACCTTAACTATTCTGTGTTTCTGTGAAATGTTTATGGCCTGAAACTTCAATAGTCTTTTATGTTTCGATGTATAATGGGTAATTTTAAAATTATTTGATTTATAATCCTATGTGGGGATGTATTTATTTATTTATTTTGTCCAAACTAAATTTGTATATGACAAACCTTTCTTTAAAACAAAGTGAATTAAAGTATCTTCCATATTAATTTTATTAGAAGTGAAGGAAATCAATAATCGCTGTAAGTCCCTCTGGCTACTCTAAACTGGATTTTTTTTTTTTTTCTCAGTAACCAGGGTCTGTGCAAGATTGCAAGCAGCAAATACTGATCTGTTCAGCATAGCCTTCATTAGCAAATATGCTATTCAAAATCAGCAGTTCTCTGTGTATCCAAAAAAAATAAAAATAAAAAAGATGTGAAATATAAACAAAGTGTGAGTTCTGAAATGTCTTAAATGGGATGAAATTATTAATCAATCTATAGCTGTTCTAATGGCTTTGTCTGAGAGAGCTGAAAATGTTTCTTCTATGTGTAGTTTACAACTAAGGGAATCTTCTTTTAGCTTTTTGTCAGACATTAAGAAGTGAGTAACTGAAGAGCCATGAAGATAAATTTTTCATCACTCCCTGATGCTAGGAAAAGATGTGTAACTTGCTGGGAACTTCTCTTCTCAGTGGACTGAGAATGCTAGCTCCTCAAATTTGGCTAAGTGGTGCAAATTAGGTAAAGGACTTCTTGTTCATTTTCAGAAGAAAATGTCTTAAATCTAAGTTAAACTAAAATTAATCTACATTGAAAAGACATTTAATGTGTCTCAGTACCATCAAAGGAGAAAATCGCCCTGCAATCTCAAAAGTTGCTCTTAGTAATGATGCTGTTAGGAAAATACATTTAAGAAAAAATCCTGTTCTTTTGGTGATTCTCCAAGACCACTCAGAATCAGTAGGAGCATCTGAGACTGATTGTCATGCTTTGATTTTGTTACAATTATTCAAGACAAATAAAAGACAAAACAAGACTTGAGTGGGGAGGAATAAGTAACAATGAAATGAAGAAAATAGGGAGAATTTATCATGCCAATTGCTTTAATTCATTCCATCACAACTGCAGTGGAGATTATTCATAGATGCCAGTTGGAATCAATTTATGAAGGCTTTTGAGTACTCATCTAAATCAAACAACTTAATACTTTACATATGGTTCATTGCTTAAAATCTAAATACTTTAAAAAATCCTGAATTCCTTTTTGTAAATCCCATATCTCCTTAAGTCTTAGTATGACACATACATATTAAATGTCATTCAAATGTTTTACATCAAACTTCATATTTAGGTATTAAAGTGCTTCCCAGCAATGATGGTAATTAATGTCGCCAAAATAACAATCTTTTTAGTCATTCTCAGTAACAGATACAAACATTATAGAATGTCTGAGGCTAATTGCTGATGTAATTCAAAAACAATATAAAAGTTTTGTACAGGTAGCATTTTCCAGAATTTTCAGCAACAGTGCGTTCATATTTGGTTCTTTTGAAAAGATAGCTAAAAAAAAATCTATCACATATCCTTGCTTAAAAAGGATGTTGTTTATTCCAGAGATTATTCCTGCCTTATCAGAAGAAAGAAGGTGACAAATACAAGTTCTTTTATCATAAAATACCTTTATACTTCCCACCTACCTTTTAAAAGTAGCGAACTGAGATAAGGCAATAAAGTCAATCTGATAAAACACCAAGTTGTGATCCACTTGCTTCTGATACTGTCTTTCATGTCATATAGTTTTCAATATTCTATGCCCTCTACAGCAATATGACATTCAGAATTATGCATCAAACAAGGTTGTGCTCTGTCTCAGTGAATAGTTGTAATATGTGCCGAGATTCAGTGTTATGTTTTGATGCTTATAAATCAGACTCTCTTCAGAGGTATCACCACAATACATCATACAGATAGGGATCTATAGAACAAATTATGAAAGTCTGAAAAGTCTTTTCTTCATCACAGCAACACTAAGACACATCCATTCCTGTATTTATCAGACTTTTAGAGTTTTGAATCTGCAGTTAATCTGAGTTCCATGTACTTAAAACATGATGTGGTCACTTGCACAAAATATGAAAGATGTCTATCAGCCATAAGCAGGCAACTAGTAAAATACTTTTGTATAAACAGGATAGTGCCCAAAGAACAAGACTGAACAGTGCTTCTATGTGGACTGCTGGTTCTAATTTAGTAGGTTTTAACATGGAAGCCATCCTTTAATAGGAAAACTGACCATTGCATTTGACACATAAAAGATTTTTCAATTTATTAATATAAATCACATACTGGGATTCATCTCACTGTGATATGCCATGTGTTTATAGTCTATGAAACAACTTTGTTCTTAACAGAAAGAACTAAAGAAGAAAGTTCATAGACACATGAAAAATATCACAGGCATAGTAGTGTATCCAACAAATAATCCGTCTGTCATCAGTGATGATGAACTTCTAGTGGTTGAACACTTTACTGTCTCTACAGATGTGGTAATTCAGTCACAACTGTTACAGTTACTTGCCCTTAATAGCAGAACACTTGAAAGTTCTGCAAGCTTTACTGATATAGCATAAACAGTGAGATGAGCCGAAAACATTCTCAAAAATTCAACAATTAGCAAACCTGAAAATGTGTAAGCAGATAAAAGCAGTCTCGAATTGGTAGAATCTGTAGGTAATTCCACCCAATGCAATCAGCATCTTTTTAAATGCATATAAATTGATTTCAGTCATTAAAAAAAATAAACTCAATACTTATGCAGGTACCAAAATGCTTGTTTGTGGTTTTCCTATTTGTGAATCTGTGGAGCTAATGCAATTATGTTTCATCAACAAGTATACAGTGCACACACCATTTGTAAAATCCACAATGCCATATGATGCTACAAAAGTGTCACTGTGGACTTCATTTAGATATTAGAAATACTCCTGACATGCGTATGGATTTATATGTCCATTCTACATGAAAACACACAAAAAAAACTTCATGGTTGTAATTGAAATTGTATATGCAAGCACATACATTATTATAATATTTATTTTCTATGGAAGAAATCCTCAGACTTAGATGTATAATTGTATAATCAGAATGCCATTTTGTGTTATACTAAAAGGGTTATATTAAATCTAACAAGGCATGTGACTCTATGAAATTTGAAGTTTCATAATTTTAACATCAAACCTATTTAATCCTGACATAAATCTTCTTCAGTACTTTGTAGAGCTGGATGAATGTTCTCAAAAAGTATTTACAAGAAAACATGGAAATTAAAACTGATTTCATTTCAGTCCATCTACTGAGTAGAAAGAAGACTCCAAAAAGAGCTGTAAAATAAAATTAAAAAATAATTTAAAAAAATAACAATAATTTTGACTTCTGTTTTTGTCTTAGTTTTGTTTGTTTGTTTGTTTGTTTTTGATTTTGGGAGGAAATCCAGTGTTGCCAACTTTAAGACTTCAAAACTGAGTTCAAAAGGTGTTCAGAACACCAATTATGTCTTAAGAAAATCACAAATCTTGTCTTGAATTTAGGATTTGCTTTATTTACCTCTATCTCTCTCTTCCTGCTGCTATCATTTCTCTGTTTCTCTTCACCCTTTAACAAAAAACTGTCAAAGAGCAACCTTATTAAGAAGGGATATTTAATTTTTTATGTATATATTTTGGTACAGGATGGGAGGTGAATATTTCACAGAAAGATATTGACATCATGAATTATATCCAAAAAAATGTTCTTGTATTTTCTTCCTAAAGGACTGATAACCATCTAAGCAGTGCACATAAAAATACCCAAGCAGGTGCCACACTGTGTGGTGAGTGAAAAACATACATGCTATGTGTGTATTGAGAGTGGAGAATATTGATAATTTCACAATTTAATATAGATAGAACATTCAAATTGCAACTTTTCTGTAGATATTTCACAGTAGGAGTAAGTAGGTAGAAATAATCTAGGGAGAACAGAAGGATAGAAAAATGCTATGGAATAAAATGAGGTAAGACACTTGGAAATTAGAAGTTGGAGAGAGACTGTTGGTCTTCCTTTCACAGAAAAAGCACTTCCAGTTGCTAATGACCTGTGTCATCACTTTTTTGATGTAAAAGAGTAGAAATGTCAGTGGTGTCAACTGCATGAGGCACTGCCTTTTGTGTTTCACAGCCAGGTGGTCAGATGCTATCTGTACTTGGAAGGAGTCTTTCACTGTCCTAGCCCTGTAGCAAACAAACAAACAAACAAACACACCACTCTTAGAAGAAGCTAGCAGGAAAATAACAAATAGATATCTAGGGATCCTTAAATAAAATGTGACTCCCCACTCATAGATCATTGGCATACATTGCAATAAAGATAATTAAGATTATAGTACAAGTGGCACAAGGAGCAGCAGGTAACGTAGAGAAAGAAATGTGACTGGATCAGAGCTGCATCTTGGCTATAGCAATGAAAGGTCAGTTGCAGAAAGGGAGAAAGAATTAATCTGGTCTCTTTCATGGAAATCAGTCAGATGAATCATAGTCACTTCTTTCCCTGCAGAGATGCATTCAGACTAGGAAGCAAAGCCTAGCCCATAATTAATATATCATTGGTTTTGTTCAATTCAGTTACAAATTTTATTTTAGATATACAAACAAACAAACCAAAACAAACGAAAAAAACAGTTTGATCTCAGTCTTTACAGTGCCTTTATAGAATGCTAAATGAGTAAACAATATTGAATCAAATTAAAAACATTATCTACAATATTTAGCAAGTAACTACTTATCCTTTACATAAGACTGTTTATGCCCATTTCCATGCACAGTCTCTATCTTACAGAATGCTGCATTTGAATGCAGATCACAAATTCCATAAATTTACCTGGACTCTCATCTAATCTGTTAAATTATAGAAGTTATATTCCCTATAACAAATACAATACTCATCAGTACCTTAACATCTCATTCAAATCTGAACACAATCCCAGTTTCTGAAGTACTTTGGGGATTTTGACAACTCAGGTGTTCTTAAGTATCCTGTGAAAGTAATTAGCATTAGCCATAGCCATTTGTTTGACAGAGTTTTATCTTGATTCCTGAAAAGAACACTTTGCATTCCTTCATAAAGAACGTTTATAAAAATACCAGAGTACTGTTCTGTATGAGGAAAAATTCCAGAATATTTCAGTCAATGGGATTTAGACACAAAAGGTGAACACTTTCGAAGTATCTGTGCCTGCCATCGCAAAACCCCAGCAGCAATACCACTTAAGTCATTGACTAGTAAAAAGACTACAGTTATGGATTTGGACCATGGCTTGACTACTGTGCATCAAAAGCAATTCAAATAAGGAGGACATCTGTTCAGCTTCACATGGATCTCTTAAGATTTTTAGATTGTTGAAGTAGTTCTTAATAGTTATCCTGTCCTGTCCTGTCTTGTCCCCTCCCCTCCCCTCCCCTCCCCTCCCCTCCCCTCCCCTCCCCTCCCCTTCTTTTTTCCACCATGGACATTTCCAAAGCTGCCTTCAAATTCTTTTTCTCTTTTTTACTTTCTCCTAGTCTGTTCAGAGCTGCCTTCTTTCTCCAGGAGACAATATATTCGTGGATGTAATATTGAATTACTGCAGCTCTCACAATGATACCTGTGTAAACTCCATGTGAGTGGAAATCTTCTGCCTAGAGCACCACTGACTTCATGGGAGTGAAGCTGTCATGTGCTAAGCAAAAGAGAAGCATTGCCAATGTGCAACATTTCCTTAGGCTTCCTGACAAATGAGGACAAAACCTGTTGTCTGAGCATCATTTGTAGTAAATGAGCTTTATTTCCTGGGTCTGTCTTAATAGTGGATAAGACACATAGAATCACCCCAGCATTTCTTTATGCCATGGCATTTCCAGCCCCTGGAAGCCATAATTTTATACAAGGTTGTATGAAATAGTTACTTTCAGTACTTTGAAGTTCTGAGAACCAAATAAAGTAAACTTCATGATGGCTCAGAGACACCCAGATTCTTCAGAAGGTGTCACTGTATGGCACAGAATAACATTTTTAACTGTGCTTTTTTTTTTTTTTTTATCAAATAATAAGCTCTCTCACACTGTTTGATGTTTTTAAAGCAAACTTACTACTTTGCAAAAATGTACTATTACAATGAATTATTTCAGAATTAATTTGCAAAACACCTACTTGTAGATATATTTGTGTTCTAGACATTCTTACATAGCTGTAATTATCTTATAATTATGTCTATAAAGAGGACTATAACATGACTTCTTGCATTTTTTTGAGAATTAAATTTGATATTAAATCTCATACAAAGAAACACTAGATCTTAAGTTAGTTTCTTAAGAGTTGGAAAGGGGTATATGTAGTTCTTTTCTAATGAATATGCAGAAGTCATAATAGGGCACATCAGTAAGAAAATTACTAGTTTTTCCAAAAAAATAAATAATACCTTTGATAGAATCACATTTTAGGCCACTTGCTGTGTTCCTGTGGTGTAGCACAAACTTTTCTATACAATGAAACCTGTAATAAAGAGCTTTAAATATCAGAAAAGTAAAGCTCCAATTCAAATAGAAAAATGGCTTAATAGCTTTCCTGGTTATAATTAAAAGGAGTTTTGTTCAACTCACTGTCCACAGTCCATGTAATTATTACCTGAAACAACATTTCAATAGAGTCGAACTACATAATGAAGCCTCTTTACCCTGGTAATTAACAAGGTTAAATGTCATTTCTGTAGCACAGAAAAAAAGTATTGTTTAAATACATCCCTAGTCTGATTGAATCAAGAGAAATAATCAGCAATAAAAGCATTTATTTTAAATGTTCTGATTACCATGTAAAGTGAAAAACTTCTAAATATCCCATAGGGATTTTTATAATCACATGCATTCAAAATAACAAAAACAAACAAGCAAATAAAAACATAAGAAAAATGAAAACAAACTACATATTTCAATAACAATATTTTTCCCTCTCAGTACTGCATTTAAGACTATACAAATTACTTCAGCATAAAAATGAAAAATGTTGATGCTATATATAGCAGATAAACTGTGATGTGTTTGCATTTCATCTTACAGTTTGAAGACGTGGTATAATATTATCACACGAGTTCGTGTCATTCTTTTTAATTCTGATCTTGAAATTCTTTGACGACTCTTGTTAGAGTACTTTTAGACACTTCCATTTTGAGGGAGAACTATTTTCCAACAGTTAAAATTCTGGTTCTGTAATATGGCTGCTTTCTCATTCCCATGTCCAATTATTAACCATTTATCTGTTTTTCAGAATCTGGGTCAAAGATACAACCCTGATCCTTTGAGATATTTCATGAAGGTAATCTTTTAATTAGTTCAATATAACAATTTTTGTTAAATTATGTAACAATTTGGCAGACAAAAATAAGGTTGGATTTTACTATCGTAGTATGATTCTATGTAGTGTTCAAAATACAGACAAATGAATAGTCATGTATATTTGACTGGCTTTATTTGTATATGGGTAAGCATACCCATAGGATCTTAACTGGATCAAGGTCCTCAATACTACTTAATAGTTTACCAATTTGAATGCAGGTTTCTAGATCAAGGTCTTTAAATTGTAAAATCTAAAACTTTAAATAAATTGCAGGACTCTAGGTATGTTTTCAGGCATTTTGGGATGTCTATGTATGCACAGAAGATACAAGCAGGGTTTTCCAAAATACTTTTGGATCAAATGCCTTATTTCCTGAATTTCTTCTATTTCAGTCAAGCCTTATAGTCAATCTTATGTATCATATACCTATGTATCGTAGCAGCAACTGGTCACCTTAAAAAGCAACTATAACAGAACTAAGCTTTGAACTATATTGTTAATGGAGATTGATTTTCCCTTTCTCATACCGTCTGCAAATAAAACTTATATGGTACTGCTTCAAGTGTAATCTACTGAATTTCACATCAGCACTGAAACACCTACATTTCTGAACTGCTCCTGACCAGAAGAGAACTTACCAAAATATGAATTAAAAAAAATAAAAAATAAAAAAAAAAGAGGGCTGGCTAAAAAAGTAGATTATAAAATTGAAACCCGTAAATTTATGTATATGTAGTCTCTTCCTGTCATAGTATGAAAGAAAAATAAGGAGATGAGTTCAACAGTAGGGAGCAATAAAAGATACACTTTTTAGATGTTATGATTTTTTCTTTACTCTTATTATCACATTCTTTTTAGTATTCTTTACTCTCTTAGTCCACTTAAAATTGTATTCTTTATCTTAGATCCTAGTAGTTGGCAGATGGTAAGTGGACTATGCCTAGAGTTCAGAGCTGCTGATGGCTGATTATAGCTGCACAGAGATGGTGAGTTACATGTCCGCCACGTGGTTCTGGTTATTTTTACAAAGTTCAAATGTCACTCTGATTTTTAGTTGGTAAAGTGGAATTAGATTCCATTAGTAAGATAAAAGCGTTATCCCTTTTCTGGAGAGTATCAATAAATATATTTTTTTCATTTTTAAAAGATTTTAAATAACATTTTATCCTTTTCTCTGGGTATAACATATTCTATTTTCTCTAGTTCAGAGTTATAAAATTAAGTATATGTGTGATTGAACTGTAACTGGGGTCAGGTATGCTATAAAATGTGGGGAAACATGAGAAGAACTGAGATATTCGGTCTGGAAGAAGAGAGACAAAAGAGAGGCAAATAACTACCTGCAAACAAAGAAAAGGGTGACACGGGGATTCTTTCACAATGTTCGGACACTTCTGATAATGAACTGCCAATAACAGAAACAGTGAGACAAAGCTATAAACAACTGCATTTGGGTTACATATTATCAGGGAAAAAAAAATAAAAACCCATATTAGTGTGTCAGGCAGCAAAACAGGTGAACAAAAGACAATTTACAAACAATTTCACTCAGTATGCAAGTATGATCTAGTCATACATTTGACAGATGTGTTCCAAAACAAATCAAGTCCTTTCTTCAAGTGGAAGGACAAAGCACTTATCTCTGATCTCTCTTATTGTCTCCCAAACCCTGACTTCCCATACTCTGCTGGCTTGCAGCATGTGGGTGCAGTTCCTGGCAGTTTTGGGCAGAAGTGCTATAGAAGGAGAGCATGAAATACCTACTCAATAGTAGGAATACTTCTGATATGAAACCAAAGACTTTTTTCCAAAGCCTAGATTGGAAGGCAAAGTCCTGAGTGAGTGTCTCTAACAGGAAACCTAATATCTCAAGCTAAGTGAGTGAGCTGATCTGCATAATTGTGTTACTGAAATTTGAGAAAGGACTCTTTTAGTAAGTCAAATTCCTGAAAAATGAGGATTCCTCTATCCAGTCTATACATCTACTCATCGAGGAGAGTAATAATAAAAATTGTCTTTTTGATTTGAAAAACTCCACACTGCATAGCGGATCTTTTCAACAATGAAAAAGTCATCTAGCTCAAAACTGATGCCAGTTTTGAAAAGATGCCAGTCATTCTCTTGCTATGGAAGGCTGGGGAAGTGACTCCAATCTTGATTTGCAGATATCTGAGATTCTGAGTTTACTCGGAACATAAAAACATAAAGCTCCTCTGCCTACCAGCAAAAGAAGAAAATTGGTGGCTGCTAGAAGAAAGTCAGTTTGTCGTTAGAACAGTTTAAATTGAAAGCCATTTTGCATTTGTGGAGGGAAAGATAGGCTTCCTGAAAAGTGGAAGCATTTTTTTAGCAATTTCCATTTGTTAATAGCTGTCAAGGGGACACACAATAATACACAGGTATTCTTAGTCATTTTAATAATCTATCTACACTTAGGGTCCCAAGGACAACAAAATATGTGTATATCGTTGAGTATGCAGAGTTCAATGCAACAACAAAATGGGAAACAGAATGGGAAACTCAGTGACAGAATGAGCACTATTTCTTCAAGTCAGCCAAAAAAGAGACTGTTCCTCTCCTTTTAGCTATGGAAGTAGTTGTCATTTTAGGGACTCAGCCTGCAAGGTGCTGTGTATTATGAGCTTGGCGATTCTGCCTGGTCAGAGGCAGAAAAGTGAAGGAGTCATGTACTCAGACTCCATCTTCTAGAGTGTGATTGTCAGACTTAATGAAAGCAAATAGCAGTATAGGAATGAATTGAAAAGTCAGAGCTTCTGCCTTTTGATAATTACAATAAGACTGCTAAAAAAGTGTGCCTGTGTTTAAAACAATTCTCCTTACAATCCTTTCAAATTTAATTTGCAATACTAGGCAGATAGCCATGTAAATGTTACATATAATTGGAACGAAAATGGTAAATAATGCAAAATAAAATTTAGTAAGCTTGGGAAAAAGTCTATTTATTTCAGACTTCAATAACAGTCTGATGTACTGTTTTATCAATATTCTCAGAAAAATGAAAAAAATGACAATGTCTTTTGCATATGTACTTTCATAAGGATAGTGGCAGCTGGGAATTACTAAGTCTATATTACCATGTTTATAATAATAATAATAATAATAATAACAACAACAACAAAAACAACAATATAGATATAGTGTCTACCAGCCAAGTATCCTATGCTAAAATATGTCGTGCCTTAGGTCATTTTGGAAAAGTTAAGGATTTTAATTTGACATCATATTTAGCAAGCCGATGCAAAAGTATTCTTCATTTAAAAAAAAGAAAAAAGTATTCTTCATTAAAATCTCCACAACATCTCTGTCTCACAGCAACCCATGCACTGGGCAACATTTGTGCTGTCAGGAAGTGCTCTGAAGAATTAATTAACAACATCAGCATTGTGAATGGAAAACTACTATAAAAATGGGCTAAGCTCTACAAAAATGTGACTCTTTATACTATTTGTTTATTTTTTTAAATAGAGAGTTTTACTAAGGAAATCTGTGCCCCTTTTCATTCTCTAGGGGTATCTGTTGTATCTTTTTCTACCTTTTTTTGGCTAGATTTTTGACAAGAACAGAATCAAAACTGTCTCACCTGTTGATTTTTGTTTTGGTTTGGTTTGGTTTTATGTGTGTGTGTTTTCCTTCAGCTTTGCTAGACTGAGCTGAGCTACCTCTGACTACTAACAAGAGTTTAAGCTATTTGTTGTTTATCACACACATTATTTATAAGGCACTCTTCTATAGCCTAGATACAGAAGCAGGCATGTCTCACATTTTGTCAAAATGCTGCAATTGCTCTCAATTTCACGAACACTCACACCTCTTGTGAAGAAGTGGATCAGATACGTGAAAATGGGACATCCTGATCCTGACACTTCAGCTGGGAAACGTTTATACTCACTGACTGTTGCTATCACAGTGTCTGCTTTGAACACATGCACACATGCACACACAGATGAAGCTGTAAGACTAACCTACAGGCATGATCTGAGCCACGTGGTGACATGCCTGCTTCTAGAGCTAATGGCCTGATCTGAAATATTAATCAAAAAATATTTGTCTCTCATAGTTCATAAAAGGTCCTAAAAATGTTCTGTATCTTTAGCTTCTATAATTGGTCAGGCATTTACAGTTTTGGCAGCACTGAGCATTTGAAAATCAGGAGTCACTCCTGAAAATATCAAATGTTACGCTCATTTTAAACAAAACAGTCTTTTTGTCATATGACACTTCAGGATATCCTGAGCTCTTCAAGATTCCTTGTGCAGCCACAAGGGAACAGGAAATTTGCTTTATCTAAATATTTTTAAGTGAGATTATAGTATCATTATCTGATTCCAGGAGTGAGAGATTAAAATTAATTTCCGAATTCTGTGAGAAAATAAAATTGAACAGCTATCAGAACGGTGAGACAGCCAAAAAGATGAATGAAGAAAATGATATCTCTTTTCATTACTATTAGGACCAGTTGAGGAACTTAAACAGAGGATGAATCTTTCTGTTCTCTAATTGGAGGAAGAAGGAGAAGGTATGAATTCAAGCTAAGGGGGCAGTGCCAAGGAAAAGCTGAATACAGTTGTTACATATAAATCAGGATGTCATCCCTTTCATGCAAAATCCTGATGGAGAATTCTAATATAGGTGCTCAGGGGAACATTTTCCAGGGGAAGAAGGTAGCAGTAATGTCTCTCCCTGTGATAATGTTACTGAGCAGAGCCAACCTGTATGTCAGGGGATGGATGGCAAAAGCACTGTAGCAGAACACTGCCCTTCAGGCCCTTCACTGCCACCACCACATCATCATCCAGGCTTCCCAAAGCCATGCACACTGTCCCCAGCTAGCCATGGTTTCTTGGAAGATCTCACAGGCACATTCAAATAATTGTCTGCCCAGCTATAAGTAATCTATAAGTAATCTTTTGTGAGCCTCTGTGTCCTTCAGAGGGTGACAAGTGGAGAGAGAGGCCAGAGAGTGCTTGTGACCTGTACAGGCACATACACGAGTGTGCAAAGTTACCACCCTCTGAGATGCATTTCAGAAATGAATGCAGCGCGCTTATAATTTATTATAAACAAAAGCACAAGTAAGAGGGTCCCATTGGCTAAAGTCTTTGGTCAGCCAGCTGGCCTTGGAAGAAATAAAGAGTACTTGTAATTCTATAATTGTGTCCCCATTTTAAGACCCTGTGTGAGAGTGCATGTGACAGTAACTTCCAGCCCAGCTGCAGAAAGGATACCAGAATTTCAGCCAGACAGGTTTTCTCTGCCCAGTCCCATCAGTGATGACATCTGAGGTTGCTGAGGGAACCTGGCACAGACCCCACAGAAAGCAGCCTTAGTGCCTGAGCGCTCACTGCAGGGGCCCAGGAGGCCACAGCCAAACCTTAGGCTAAGACTATTGTGTTGACCCTACTGGTGCACCTTCTGGGCTGCCCCATCCACCTGACATGAGGCAGGGAGATTGTGTGAGAACCACTGTGCTGACTCCTCTAATGAAGTGGGCATCTCCCCATAGTGGGACCTGGATGTTGAGTCCCCCATCAACATTAAATATATCAGTTACTAAACATGCTTTGGTACCTAAGTTCATCTAGTCCCCGCACTGTCAGCTCACTGTCAAACCATGACAGACACCAATATCACAAGGGCTGGAATAGGCACTGCAATGGTGAAATCAGGAGTCGTGCCATGCCAGGAGTGCCCTTGCCACAGGTAAGTACCCCATTCCATCACATTATCATGGCATTTCCCATTTCTTCATCCTCCTTTTCAGCACATTGGTACCTCCCTTTCACTGCATCAGGCCCCTCTTAAATGAACAATCTATTCCCCATATACTTTATCTCTATTGGTGCCATGTTTGCTACATCTGTATGAAAATTTGGTATTTTTGATATCATCACACAAATATTCTTATATATATATACAAGAATATATATATCTATAAAAGAATATATATATATAAGAATATACACATATATATATATATTATTACTGTTATGATTACTTGAGTAGTGCTAGCCTCTTAAGAGTCTACTACTCTGAAGGTCCTTGACTCTGAAGGTACTTGCGACTACCTGGGAAGTACACCTGTTTTTCCTATAACTCCCTTGGAGCCACCTTTGAAATCCAGCTGTCCCTCGTGGCACTATCTGTAACTTCTGCCTGCTTTTTGCATTGTTATCTGCCACGACTGGCAATTTCTCATTCCCTATCATCTCCTAGGTCCCCTTCAGTTAGCTTAACCTTAGAACAAAGACAAGTGAGTCTCTTAGTCACCTGCCTGCAGCCCTAACAGGGCATATCACCCACTTTTTTGCATCAGAAAAGTAAACATGACATTGAATTACAATGGATGTTCAAGAAGACTCTAGAAGACTCAAGAAGACTACCAAGGTCTGAACTTACGTATAGTTGTATATTTCAATCTTGAAAAGTAAAATTAACTAAATAATTATTTTGTCCACTGCACTTGACTGAATATATGAAAATGATATTTATATGACAAATAGATAACTGAGTGCAGTTTTAGAAATTCATCTGTTTATTTAAGATGCATTCTCTCATACATAGATTCTGAATCTTGAGGTACAGGCAGAACTTTTCTTAATCTATACCATTAAAACTGCCTTTCTTTAATATTATAATGCCATTTTTAAATATTCACTTTAATAGTCAAGCATAATTGTTGGCCTGCTGCTTTTTATAAAAGCACTTACCATGTATTGAACTTTCACTTTTATTTCTTCAGCGTGGGCAGACTGACGGAGGTAAGCTGTTCTACATCAAAGATCTTTTTATACTGGGGCAAAATAGTCTTTCATTTTGACATTGCATTTTCTGTATTTTTCCTTTTTCAACAGCTTTGTTCACTTTGCCTGCCCTTCATTAATCTAACCCCCGGTCATTCATCTGTTTGACTGTATATAATTGTGTTACATACAGTTGGGTATGGGTCAAATAATGGATGTTTTCTAAAGTCACTGGTTGTTGTTGTTTTTTTTTGGTTTTTTTTTTGTTTTTTTTAAGGTGGGGAGTTAAAAAAATCTTCAAAATTATTCTAAAGCCAATGTTTCCATACTAAAAAGAAATGTCAAAGAGAATGTGTAATGTGTTTTTAAAACACTTCAATTCATTGAATTGAGTGGGAAGGGATTTACTGACATGGATAGAAACTGGTAATTAGAGTAGAGATGTTCTGGAAAAAAAAAAAGTGCCCATTTTTTTAAAAGAATATGAGATTTTTTTAAATGTACTGTGAGGTTCATATTGTCCTACAGGTAAACGGTCTATTTAAACATTAATTCAGACAAAACATTGAGCTATAGGGCCTTGGCAAGTTAGCACACTTATAAAATGAGTTACAGTGACTCTAAAGTCATCCAAGAGTCAATAATTGTGTGAGCACTCTTATCCTGTCCCATAGATATGATTGCCCTTCACCACAAAATTTGACTTGCTGACACATAAAGTTGATGACACTAGTACTTTTCTCACAGCCTTTTTTATCAGAATTAAGGCTCCACCAGGACTAATACTTTTGAATTAAAAAGTCACTTATGTTGTTATTAACTGTTTGCTGCGCGGAACTAGATAATAATGGAGAAAGCAGAAAGACCTTTCTAAGCTGATTTTGCAAAGTCGTACAGAGGCTGGTCTGGCTCTGATCCTGAACAGTCCTAGGAGACTTTGCCTTCTGTTTATTTCCACTTTTTATAAAAATAAGAGTTTTCTTATTGATCTCACCAGGCAGTAGGATATGGGTCACAGGCTACCCAGAGGTGGGTAACAACTGGAATTCATCAGGGGTCCACCCTGGGACCTGTCTTATTTGACATTTATCATATTTATCATTAGTGACATAACAATGAAGAGGGCAATGGGCACTGCAGTGTGCTCTCAGGCAGGCAGATGACACCAAACTGAGGTATGCAGCCGATATTCTTGAGGACAGGGCTGCCACCAAGCCAGACATGGAGAGGCTGGAGGTATGGGGCAACAGGAACCTTATGAAATTCAGCAATGATAAATGCCAAGTCATGCACCTGGGAAAGAAAAGCCTTGGGAAAGAAAAGCTCTGCTGAAGAAGCCCTGGTGCTCAACTTGGTGGGCAGCAAGTTTAGCATGTGGCAGCAGAGAGTCCTGGCAGTCAGGATGGCCAACAACATCCTTGGTTGTACTAGCAGACGTCTGACCAGTAGTTTGAGACCATGTCATTAATGCTACATCCAGTTTGGGTCCCCTAATACAAGAAAGACATTGACAAACTGAAGCAAGTTTGGTACAGGACCACTGGGTTGGTCAGATCCTGGAGCACTTTCCCTGTGAGAAGAGGCTGAGGGAGCTGGGCTTGTTCAGCCTGGAGAAGAGGGAGCTCTGTTCGGGACCAAAGAGCAGCTCCCTAGTACCTGCAAAGAGGCCATCAGGAAGGCAGAGCCAGACTCTGCACAGTGGTGCATTGCCAGTGAACATAAATTGTTATACGGGATTTTCTGACAGGACATAAAGAGAAACATTTTCTCCATGATGACAGTCAGCAGTGGAGCAGATTGCTTAGAGAGGCTGTGCAATTTCTATCCCTGAAGGTTTTCAAAGTAAGACTGGATAAACCCAGTCTGATCTAACAGCTAGCCCTGCTTTGAGCAGGACTGCCTGAAGTCCCTTTTGCCCTGAATTATTCTATGATTCTGTGAAAAGTTTTTGAATGAAACAAAATCCCTTAAAATTGCCAAAAGCAAAAATTAAAATGGCACAGTCATAGTACAAGTGCAGTTCTGTATTAATCAGATGCATTCCTTGGAGTATATTTTATTTTACTTATCCAGGTAGTATTCTTTCTGGCTATCATCCTTTGTGGCTACATTTGAAATACCCTAAAATCCCTAACTGGGAAATTTTACCATTTAAATTTAGGATTTTATGTATATATATATATATATATATATGGTAAATTTATATATATATATATGAATTATATATATATATATAAATTTATGTATATATCATTATATATATATGTGATTATATATATATATTTTTTTTTTCTTGTTGCTTGTATGTTCCCCTGCTATTTCCTAGTGCTGAATTCAGCACTTAGCCCAATTTTGACTTTGTGTAGCTGTAACCAGAGAATACCTCATTATGCCAATCTTGATGGTTGAAACAGACATGAAGGGCATCAGTCAGTTTCTAGAACAAGAAATACTAAACTCAGTGAGACCAGTTTATTCTTCTGATTACTTTGCTAATTCCAATGAGCTGAATAAGGTTCAATAGTCTTAGCATTATCAAAAATAAAAATAAAGGGGGGGGGGGGGAGGGTGTCATTAAGCAGAGGATACATCTACTTGCAGAGGTAGCCAAAACACCTGTTACATACAGATAGAAAAACACAAGCTTTTGACCATACATTCCTTTAATACAAAAACACAAACTGTGTTTTGCTATATCCAATGACCACCGTACTCACAAAAAATGTACTACTTAAATATTATTACTGCTTAAATATTATTCTTTTTTAGAAGAAGAAAGAAAATTATCTACTAATCTAAAATGCAATGTTTTGGAAAAACGTGTCATTTTTCTAAGATTGCAAAATGAATCCTGAAGGGATTTATTCCACATGTGAATTATTGGATAGAGCAAGTCTTTTCTTCCTTGAATTTTCCTAGGGATTTTAAAAATTACATTAAAAAAGCACAGAATTTTAAAGTAAATTCTCCATAAATGTAGTGCAAAGCTCCATACAAGCACAGTCTTTGTGGGATTGAGATCTAAAGACATAGTAATTGCATCAAACTACAACCTGGAGAACTGAAGCATTGTGTATGAAGGCAAGGAAAAGAAAGGTACTTGCCAATGCATGCTAACCAGTTAATTCTCATTTGTATTTTGCCTGGGTATGGGACAATCATATTATGTCACTGTTCAAAAACAATACTCTTTCCTGGGTAATGACTGAAAAAATATTCTGTGCCACAAACTTCTCTTAGAGTCATAAGAGAGATATGGCAAAATGCAGGCATTGGTGCATTCTATAATGTGTAGGTAAGGGAACAGACCAACATCTCTGTTTTTTTAAAATCTTTCCTGAATTTTAATAGCACAAATCTGCATGCTTTTTGCAAGGTATGAAATCTTAATGCTGTCTGTTTTATTTTCATCATCCATAAAATCCCATTTATAAAAATAAAATAAAATTAAAACAGACAAATTATTGCTCTGTATTTAGGTCTTTTGTCTGTCAACAGACAGTAAAAGAATCTCAAGAAAATTAAAGATGTAATTTTGCCTAGTGATATTGTTAATGCCAGAGGGAGTTTAAGCAATATAAAATTAATAGTGTATTTATTCAAGCAATACAAACATCATTTTTTTTCTTCCCTCCCCAAAACAGTGGTGTGTAACAACCAAAATTTTTCAGATTTAATAAAATACATATTTAGGCTAACTATTTGTAAACATATATGTATAAAAAGTGTGTATTCTTAATAAAATAAATATATACTGCTTTATTTTACTGTTTTATTTTCACCTTGCCTTTTTTTTTTGGGGGGGGGGATAATAGTTAGAAATTAACATCAGTTTCTCATAAAATAGTTGCAGAAATTTTTGCAAGCAATATAATCTATATATTTTGACAGGAAAAATAAAAGAAATTTTAAGACTATTAAGAAGACAAAAGCATTTTTGAAGTTTTGAACCTTAGAGGCACATGAAACTACAAATCTGGAGATAGAAAATATGGCTGGGGGCTGAACTGAACAGTGAAGATTCCCTTGGAGATAAAGAGGCTATTTTAAAATTTCCGCATGTAAATAGATTTCCTATTAGATTTTTCAACATAAAACAAATGGAGAAAAAAAAAATAAAAAAAAAAAAAGAAAAGAAAAAAGAAGGGAAGGGGAGGGGAGGGGAAGGGAGGGGAGGGGAGGAAACATAAAACTGTGTTATTTGGCAAAAACTAAATAAACAGTATCTGTTGAAATTTGCTGAGAATTAAAATGTCATATGACGTAAATGACAGCAAATGACTTTTTTTAAGTATCTTGGACAGTCAGTAAAAGAATAATATCACAAATTGTATAGAAATCATACTATTATGATCATATGGTAACAGTTGTTAATGTATGCTAACCAGAAGGGCTTTTGAGCTTTTACCCTAAAGCTGGAGTGTTCTATAAATCATAGTCCTTCTCCAGGATCTCACTTTCAATTATCAATACCCTTTCAGTTTTTCAATGACAGTGTAAAAATGAAAAACATCATATCAATTGCATTCATCTTTTTCTTCCTGTGTACACTTTAGTAAATACACATTTTTAAGATCAGCGGTCATATGGAGATGGAAAATGTGTGTTCATATTTTGAGAGATCTCATTTTAAGTGTTCATCTAATGCAAGAAGTAATCAGAAACAAAATGAGTTTTGGCAGGTAAACTCTTCAAGCTTCTGAGTTTTTCTAGACATTGTGGGACTGAGCCATGTTTCTAGTTAAAACTACAGGAATAGGATAAAGGAGCAATGGTTTTAAAGTTCATATAGGCAAGTAAAAAAGGAAAGGTGAAGAAAGTCTATATAGGAAATCAACACATTCAGTTGACTTTGTCTCTATTGCTTACAAACTTTTTCCTTAATGATATGTCACTATGTTAGCACTCTTTTGCTGGACTAAGTTCATTTAGGTTTTCATCTATCTTCAAAAACCACTGGTACAGTTATTTATAAAGAAGAAGATTATTCTCTTTCTCATCACAAAATTAATTTTTTCTCTCATTTTACTCATAAATTGTAAAAGACAAGGCTTAAGATATGCATTATCAATTTATTGTTTCCAAAATTATTATGATCATCCAAAGATCTCTACAACAGCATATCTTAAGCTTCCGTATTAACAGCTAAAGTTTCTGGCATACTGCAGGCAGAACCATTCATATTTTATTTTATCCTCAGAAAAAATCACACTAGCAACTGCTAGGATATATATACTATTTTAGGTTAAATGAGCTGGAGTAGTGGACTGCTGTGTTTTAATTTAAGAAATGCACACAGGAGTCATCAGCCAGAGCTTGTCCACTGGCACGTCTGTCTCCTCTCTTATCTCATACAGTTGTGACAAATTAAAGAACACCATTGGCAGGAACAGCTACAGAGTAATCCAGGTTTTTAATACAAGTCTGACTTCATCTGTTTTCAAGTGGTTTAACTTTAAATCATTTTTAGACTAAACAGGTATAAAACACACTTTCAGGCATTTTCATTCCATATCAGGAATGATGTACTTTAATTCATTCTTAAAACTTTCTAAAATGTTCTAAGATAAACTGAAAGAGACTTCAAAAATAATAATAATAATAAAGTGAAAATATTTACTTTTTTTGAGGCACAGACTTACTAGGGGACTGAAAGATTAGGGGGAGGGTATGTTAGGGTGACTTGGTCTCTTTTTTTTTATCATTGATGGTACCAGAGAATGACGAAATGAGACTGCTCATGCTACTCTACAGTCTTCACATTAACATCAAACATCTCCATTCTACACACAAGAATTTATGTTAAACGTATTATGTAAAATGTTCCTAGTGGAGAGGTCTGAGAAGACATGTTATCCGTGACATTCCCCCTTCCCCCTGACATTTTTAAAACATGGTCATCCACCACTTGACTTTTTCAGGAGGGACACCATGCAGAATTCCCCACCACAGGAAAGTGGCAGGTTCAGTCTCTTTCCTTTTTAAAGCAAATGGCTCCTGCATGGCAATTCCCAGTTTTTTCTGAATTCAGCAGGAGCTGTAAGAGCTCAGGGAGACAGTCAGAGAGTTCAAAACTCAGCAGGAGTCTCGGACTCTCACAGAGTCAAATAAACTCTTCAAAATGCAGCCCTTCCTGATTTCCAGCTCCTGCTGAGTTCTGTGAAAGCCCACCTCTTGCTAAGCTGGAAGCCATTACCCCATCTTTTTGTTATCTCAAGCTTCAATACTTGCCTTCACTTTAGCCACAGCACATTTCTTGTGGATAGATTTCTTCATACAGGCACAAGAAGAAAACTGGCAAAATATTGCATACCTTGCTCCGTGTACTCATTTAAAAACAGCTTTCTAAATTATACAGCTCTAAAATTAGTAACTTATCCCAAAGTATGAATTGTAATATAATTACACTTAAAATTGAGAGGGAAAAAAAATTGAAAAATTTTAAAAAGAAATTAGAAAAAAATTCTTAATGTGCACCTCTCATTCTCCTATTCACAGCAGAATTTGTCTTTTACTGTTTATACCTTCCAATCATAGTCTTAATGCAACTGTGTACATGTTTTGGTGGTGGATCTAATGTAATATTCTAATCTCAACTGGAAATAAATTTAAGCAAAAGAACAGATCTCTGGGAAGGGAATTTCAAAATTAGTTTTACTATTATGTCACCACTGTTGGGAGAAATTGTGTGGCACCACAGCAGTTGCTCCCAGCTATTTATTAGCAAGTGTGTAGCCTCAAAAATAAATGTTTATAGGAGTTGAAGGAAAAGGGTGTATTTCTATGTCATTTTGAAGTAACACATGACAGGATGGCATCTCTTGTTCTAGACAGCTTAAAGATACTTTAAAATGTGCAATAATATCCTAGTCTTCTCATGAAAGGCATGCAGATTCACAAGGAAATTCACTCAGATGAATAATCTATCTCCTGCTGATGTCACTTTGACAGAATCAGTAAATAGTAGTTTCACCAAACTGTATCGTATGTACTGTTCAAAGAGATCAGAGACATTGAAATGCTAAGTGTTATTTGTAAATCAAATCCAGATGGCATGATGGGATGATACAATTCTTTTTTCTATGCTGAAATTCTATAATGCCTTCTACAATCCATTTGGCATAAAGACAAGTGTTTGATAATTGAATTTGATGCCATGCATTGAAGATCAGACCAAGCTCCAAGTTCCATACATGGATCCATTTTATTGTTTCCAGGTCTCTGTGGAATTCCATTTCAATAGTTTTTTTACGGAGAAACACTGGAAATTATTGTCTATGCCATTCTTAAAGACATCCAGAAATACATCTATCACACTGATACTGTGCTGAAAGAGAATTAGGCTCTAAACTGAGCACTAGGTAACCTTCTGAGAGCCCTTCAGCTCTCCAATTCTCTTCTTATATCAAAGGTGCCTTCTTATACCGATAGAGAGTGATATAAGAGCAGAACCTCCAAATGTGATTTATAACAGCTGTGAAAAGTATTTTCTGCCAAGTAAACGCAAGTCTCATGTATTAGATAGGGACATACAACCACTCTTTTTAGAGAGCTTAAATAAATTCAAGATCATTGTTGAATTTTTATCCTACCCTGTCAAAACCTCTCTCCCAAGTCGTTTGTTTGTTTGTTTTTATTTTTATCTGTTTTTTTGTTTTTCTCCCTTTCCAAGAGCTTATCTATTTTCCTTTTTTCAGTCATCAGAAGTTTATGGTTTGGGGAGCTCTGTACTTCCAATAACTGCAAGGTAGAAAACTGCTTGCTTCTACTGGTCAGCAGTTGCTTTCATACAAGTCTTTCAGTTTCAATGCACAATCCATATACATATTTGCTCAGTGAGATTCTAGAGTCCATAATTAATTCTACATTTAAAAGTTGCAAATTGGGTCATTCTTCTTGCAAGATTGTATTGGCATTAGAAACATACAAAACTTGTGTGTTAATACCTACCTAGATAAGGTTTCCAGATCATATCAGTAAGAACAGAAGACATTATGTCTTCTGAAACAAACATCTAGGAAGATATTAAAAATTTCCATACAAAACCTCAATCTAAACAGAAGCATAGGACAATCTAAAAAGTAGCACTATACTGGGTTGGCTGATTTCTCTATAAAATGACTTAATGTTACTCAAAGTTTTTCTTACAGAACTTAAAATGTTTAACAGTTCTGGGAAATTCAAATCATACTGGCAATAAAACACAAGTGTTTTGTTATAAGCTCCTTTTTGTTATGAGACATTGAATTAAAGAGAAAAGCCGTTGCTCTGTGATAAAAAAGTCTCTTCTTTCATTAATGCACTGAGGACTAATATATAATTCAAATGAAAGAGATTTGGATAAATCCTTGTGTATCTACAGGAAGTCATTTCCTACAGCCTTGATCCCGCAAATAACTCAGCATAATTTTATTTCAGGTATTTGAAAATTTTCACAGACCATGATGCAAGATCAGGAACTAAATGACAAATAGACAAAGATAAACTCATGTTTGATTGCAAAAAACTAAAATGAATTATTAAAGTAAAATATTTTTCTGTCAAGTAAAATGTGTAGGAAAGCCTAATTTCATCTCATTTTTGTTTACTTACTATGAAATATAAAACATCAATGATCAGGGTTAAAATAAAAATAGAAATACCCTCAACATTATAAAGTATTCATTAAATAGCACAATAACAATAGCACAATAGCATTTAGATTACTTCATATTGAATTATTTTAGGAAACTATTTTAATGAAAGATCATTCTTAGCTCCAAGCTGTATTCTTTTAGTAGGCTAATCCCCAATTTCATACTTTAAACAGCCAGTGAGAAAACTTTACTTTTAAATGATGGTTTACATTAATGTTTATGGCATGTCTTTAATTAAATACTTTCTTTAATGTTATTTGAAAAATTGTGCTACCATCTGGCTATATTTCTGAAGAAAAGAAAAAAGCATCCCTATAAATAAAATATCAATAACCAGTTTGTATCTCACTGTGAATATAACTTCACTATTGCTTGAAAAGCAATAAAATGTTTCTGATTTTTGTAAAAGAACTACAAATAGACTAACACAAAGCTACTTGAAAAATTGAATTAAACATATGGTTTTTTTTGAATTGACTTATTTATATAAATCTTAGTGTCACTTGATTTTTATAATCAAAGTATCAATTCATAAAATTCAGTGGACATTACCTCCTCCCAACACTCTTTCCTGAACATTTATGTCTACTTCAGGCAGGTAAAATATCTACCAAAATATATAAAGAACTGATGAATGTTTGTCAAGTACACCCTACTTGCTTGCAGGGCAGCATGAAAAGCCAAAAGTCCTCGACTCAGCATAAACACTGCTCAGCAACAACTAAAATATTGGTGTGATATGAACATTACTTCTACCTTAAATGCTAAACACAGCACCATGCCATGTCAATATAATTTGTACAAGTGCTGTGTAGTTTCTAATTTGTGAATGTGGTTTGCACTAGAAGATCTTGAAGACTTACAGAGTCTTATCATTGGTTATAGAATCATAGAATATCGTGAGTTGGAAGGGACCCACAAGGTTCACTGAGTCCAACTCCTGGCTCCACACAGAACCACCAAAAATCAGTTCCCGTGGCATTGTCCAAATACTTCCTGAACTCTGGTAGGCTGGATGCTGTGAGCACTGCCCTGGGGAGCCTGTCCCAGTGCCCAACCACCCTCTGGGTGAAGAACCTTTTCCTAGCACCCAGCCTGACCCTCCTCTGTCTCAGCTGCATGATGTTCCCTCGGGTCCTGTCACTGTCCCCAGAGAGCAGAGCTCAGCGCCTGCCCCTTGGCTCCCCTCGTGAGGGAGCTGCAGGCCGCCATGAGGCCTCCCCTCAGCCTGCTCTGCTCTGGGCTGAACAAACCAAGGGACCTCAGCTGCTCCTCATAAGTCTTGCCCTCCAGACCCTTCATATTATTGTCTGTTCAGTGTAATTTTCTGCTCCTATATGAGTTGAAGTCTTTCCTTTTAAATTTAAGTTTAATAATATTAAGTATAATATTTTCAGCTATGAATTTTGAAATCCAAAAATTTTATCTATTTTTCAAGTAAGTATCATAAACCAATGGTAAGGACAAAATTTTAATTTCTGAGGAAAAAAAAATCACATTATTCTCATTCCCTCTAGCTAAAAGGTGGGTAACGTGAGTTATAAAACTTCACCAACTCTTCTGTTTGCTTCTGAAAGGAACACAGAGTCTGTGACAGCTGGAACTATCTGCTGGCATGCCATGTGCTATACAACACCATGATACAGTAGAACATTCTCTAATGTACAGTAGAACATTCCCTAATGGCCTTATTGACTCAAAACTCCATTGCCTACTAAGGAAAGCAGTGGCTGGATTTTAATTACTTCAATACACAGTAATCAATGTGGAAAATAAATCTTAAAGAACTGGCTTTTTAAGGACACGATTGTACTGACACTTACTAATGGAAATACTTAAACATTTTAAGAATCATCCATCTCATGAGATTAGCGCAGTGGCCTCTGGTTTTTGGAAAACTGAATACCAATCACAGGTAAAAATAGGTTTGGTTCCATACATTTGCTGGTACTTCTACTTACTTAAGCAAGCCACTTTTGGAGTGTATCCCTAGAGCACTATCACTTTTAATACCGTTGACAGTACTGATTAGGGAGTGCCTACAGCTTTTGTTTGCAGATGGCTGCTGATGAGGCAGTCTCAAGCACACGTTCATCTGTTGCAATGGGGGTGGTAAGGTAAGATTGTGTAGGATGGGACAGTGAAGGAGCAGCTCAGGCTTATGCACCTCTTGTATGGAACAAGCTGAGTGAGAGCTTGTGGGTCACAACAGAGAGACCAATGAGGGAGTGTATTACAGACCACTTGATCATTGTGGAAAAGTGGATTCAGTATTCTTTAAACAACTCAGCCTGGAGAAGAGATGGTTTCAGTACCTACAAGTAGGTCATTAGGAAGACAAAGCCAGACTCTTCACAGAGGCTGTTGTGTGTGCTGGAAAGATGCATGATAATGAAGAAAAGTTGAAACATGATGTTCAGACTGAATATAAGGAGAAACTTATTCCCCATGAGGACAGCCAACCAGTAGGGCAGGCTGCTCAGAGAGGTTGAGCAGTATCCCTCTTGGAGTTTTTCAAGACCTGCCCTGAACAACCTCATCTGATCTGACAGCTGACCTCACTTTGAGCAGGAGATTGGACTAGAAACCTCCTGAGATTTCTTCCACCCTGAATAACCCTTTAGTTCTTTGAAAATGGTCTGTTTCTACAGCTCCATCTACTTCACAATTATGAAAGCCTTTTCAGTAATGCTCACTAGGAATATGACACATATAATACTTGTTGCCTTCTGTATCATACTTGCTGACAGAGGAAACTAGGTAATAGAAAACAGAGCAGCTCCAAAGATAAAAATATTACAGAAGAAAAGAGAAAAGAAAAGAAAAGAAAAGAAAAGAAAAGAAAAGAAAAGAAAAGAAAAGAAAAGAAAAGAGAAGAAAAGAGAAGAAAAAAGAAAAGAAAAGAGAAGAGAAGAAAAGAGAAGAAAAAAGAAAAGAAAAGAAAAGAAAAGAAAAGAAAAGAAAAGAAAAGAAAAGAAAAGAAAAGAAAAGAAAAATATAATTAAATAAATAAATAAATAATATACAATTTGCTAAGGTAGAATGCAAAGGGATCAGTAGATACGCAAATATACAGTATACAAATTCTCCAGCAGGCTCTGATCCTCTGGTGAATAGAAAAATATGCCTGGTATTTCTGAAAAGAGTATGAATAAATCAAATGTCTCAAGTTATGTAAAAGTAATTTGTGAATCTGGGAACCTGTAGATTAATACACTAATAATGTATGCAGTAAAATAATCCATTTATTATTTATGGCTGTAATTGGGGACAGAAACAGGGTAAAAATGTTTATTCAGACCATAACACAAAAGCAGTTCTGGGTAATGAACCCTAAAAGTACATATGGCTGTGATTTTCAGAACTGAATGTAATAGAGACATAACTACCATTAATTTTAATGCGTACTGACTGTGTTAATGATCCTAGACAGCTTTTAAGATCTTATATATCTTTTTTTCCTGTCATCTCTGACGGTCCAAAACAAGGCCATGGAAGTAATTTGAAGTGTTTGCAAGTAAGAAAGTATCTTCAATGAAATTGTTTTCATATTTCCTTTCCTTCATTTTTTATAGACATCAGTGATATGAGGTGTTTTAAGAATTTAGGAGATTCTCCTATTTAACAGTGTGAAAAGGATTGTGACAGGCAATGAGAATCTGTAATAGGAAGTGAAGGCATGTTGACTGAGGCATCAGAAGAAACCTTAAAAACTGTTTACTTATTGGCTAATATTAATTTGTCAGCATAGCTGTAGGTGCCTTCAAGTCCATGACGAGAACAAGCCTTGTTCTAATGTAGCAAATGATTAAGCAAAGGCTATTTGAACACTTGGAGTGCCCATAGAAAACCTAAAGTATTCCCAGCACTCCACCGCCTAGAGCCGCAATCCACACAAATTATTACAGCTCTACCAAATCCAAGAGATTTGCCCCAGTTTAGCCAGCAAAACAGCCTTGGTACAAAAATGGGAGTTGGTAACCAGGAAGGCCATGGTATCCACAAGACCCACAACTAATCTGTGCTTGTAGCACAGGACACACAGGCATAGAAAACAGCCCACATATGCTTTTAAACAGTAATTGCGATGCCTGTCATTCACCCCCTAACCTTTGTGCCAAAGACCATTCTCTTTCTGTAGCTAGCAGAGAGCAATATGCTTCTCTAGAAGGCCATTGAGATAGCATAAGAGGTCTTCTGCCCAAAATTGAACTCTGGACACACATCCTCCTCTGAGTGGCTACACAGAGATGTTCCTGTAAAAATCCTTGTGCCCTGGATTCCCATGGTTAGATCTTGTGACTCCCTGCCTTGCCTTGCCAGAGAGCAGAGATGTAAAAGCAGGAATCAGTTGCCCAATACAGTTCCCCTAAACTTATCAGCTATTTGCCCTAATCCTTCAGAGCACTACTGCACAGTATTCAGCTGAGAAAATTCCACAGTCAGCAACCTCCTTTTGTCCTTCCTCCCACAGATTTTAAGCCACATTAACAGGTCTTTCCCAGTTCTTTATATCATATAAAAAGCCAAAGCAGACTAAATTCACACAGTTTCTCAAATAAGGATGTGAGTTTTACATTTGAAATAACATTAAAAAAAAAAAAAAGTTGAAGAAGAGTAAGTGGAAAGTATGTGTGGGAGGGATAAAGAAGAGAGAAAACTATTTAAAGGTTTAGAGAAATCTGAATGAGTATTTAAATCTATTGATGCTAATTCAAATAGAACTGAAGTTTGTCCCAGCACAGCTGGGACAGGATGTGGTGGCTGTCAGCAAATTCCCCATCAGAATGTTACAAACTACTTCAAATGACAAAGCAGAGAGAGGGGACAATAAGGAGATAATCCAAAATGTAGCATGGGTTAAAACATGCAGCTGAAAAGAGAATAAATGGTCTAGTCACTTGAAATCTATGACACAAAAGTTTTGCTTATTGCTGTCATTACTCAGCTGAAAGATCTACTTTTTTTTTTTTTCAAATATAAAAGATACCAATGTTTCAGAAGAATCATTATGGACAGTGGTGTATATTATAAATACTTACCAGCTTGTTTATTAATTCCACATGTAGCTAGAGGAATGTGCTAGCCTATTTAAATGACAAGATTTTGGAGAATCAAAGCATCTTAGGGATACAAGGCAAATATACATATATATATATTTAATTAGTGGCATTACTACAGTTCCCACTAAAATTAACGTATTTTTGAAAATGACCCTCTCTCCCTAATTGTGCAGGCAAGACACAATTATTGGTTACAGAAATACCTCCAACCACTCATACTTTATATAATCAATTGATTTGCTAATGAGATATTTTGCCAACACCCACGCTTTTTTTTTTCCAGATCCTTAGACTTTTTTTTCTTTCTGTTTCTGCTTCATATAAAGCAAAAGATTTTTGCCAAAGACAGCCAAAGACATAAACCCTAAATTTCCATTAAGTAAGTTGTAATTTATTCTCACATCCTGCAAATATGGACTATTTCTGAACAGGATAATCAGCTGATCCCTGTGTCATTGCGGATATATTTATGTTAGTTTTCAGTTTAGATCATGAGAATTATGTGATTATCTTTAGTTAAAGGAAGTTCTTCAGAGCAAGTCATCCAAGAAACACCTCTCTCTTTTCTCAAGGTCAGTATGACTGAGTAGGTCTTCTATTCAACCATGCAATTAATTTTATATGAACAATTCTCATTGTTCCTGTATAAAAACAACAGCTTTCATGCATAGCTAAAGATCTTTCGCTGCTTTGATGTATTATATCAAACATTTGTACTCAGATTTTAGTAAGATATTGTCCCAAATTACTACAAAGCATGATTAATGCACCTGCACCTGGGACGGGGCAACCCTGGCTATACGTACAGACTGGGCGACGAGGCATTGGAGAGCAGCCCCGCAGAGAGGGATCTGGGGGTTGTGGTTGACAGCAAGTTGAATATGAGCCAGCAGTGTGCCCTGGCAGCCAGGAGGGCCAACCATATTCTGGGATGCATCAAGCACGGCATTGCTAGTCGGTCGAGGGAAGTGATTGTCCCGCTCTACTCTGCGCTGGTCCGGCCTCACCTCGAGTACTGTGTGCAGTTCTGGGCACCACAGTACAAAAAGGACATTAAACTGTTCGAGAGTGTCCAGAGGAGGGCGACGAAGATGGTGAAGGGCCTAGAGGGGAAGACGTATGAGGAGCGGCTGAGGTCACTGGGCCCGTTCAGCCTGGAGAAGAGGAGGCTGAGGGGGGACCTCATCGCAGTCTACAACTTCCTCACGAGGGGGAGTGGAGAGGCAGATGACCTATTCTCCGTTATCACCAGTGATAGGACCCACAGGAACGGTGTTAAGCTGAGGCAGGGGAAGTTTAGGCTAGACATCAGGAAGAGGTTCTTCACCGAGAAGGTGGTTGCAGACTGGAACAGGCTCCCCAGTGAAGTAGTCACTGCACCAAGCCTGTCTGAATTTAAGAAGCGATTGGACTGCGTACTTAGTCACATGGTCTAAACTTTTGGGCAGACCTGTGCGGTGCCAAGAGTTGGACTTGATGATCCTTATGGGTCTCTTCCAACTTGGGATATTCTATGATTCTATGATTCTATGATTCTATGATTTGGCATACTTGTTTATGCCAGACTTCACTTCAGATATTGTCAGGGATGTTCAAAGTCAGTCTCTATGGTATAGAAAAATTAATCTACTCACAATTCCTATGATCCACGTTATGTATGATGCTCTGAGCTTAAAAAAACCTCAACTACAGATTTCACTTAGATTTTCCTGTACTTTTTCCTTACGGTAAGAACAATAGGAACACCAAAATAAGGCCTTAATACTGCAAGTACGTGTAGTTAGAGCAGAAAGAAAAGCAATAGGTTTCTGTAACAGAAAACAAACAAACAAACAAACAAAAAACATATATATATATATATCCTCTGTCATACAGCAAAAAAAAAAGTGGGGGGGGGGGAGGAAAAAAGGCAAAATCTAGGTATATGGTTTCTTTGTAGGTGAAGTCTTTTCTGGGGCCTTTACATTCAGAATTTCAATATTGTAATAGATCTTCATCATCAAAATGTCAGAATAGTCATCTAATTCTACCAAAAGAAGTGTCTGTCAGTGGACTCAGTAATCTTTGCTCAGGTATTTCAGTAATCTTAGCCCCACAGATCCTTCCTAATCAATCAAAACAAAAGTGACAATTCACATTTTTGGTA
Source organism: Cygnus atratus (assembly GCF_013377495.2). NCBI lineage: Eukaryota > Metazoa > Chordata > Aves > Anseriformes > Anatidae > Cygnus > Cygnus atratus. Next base: position 20,516,610 of record NC_066364.1, on the reverse strand, counting down.
ACATACGAATTCAGGCTTTATACCTAGGGCTGTTTACTGCCTGAGGCACTTATCAGGTGTTGGATTTCTCTTCACTTCCATCATGTCTTAGAATCTGTCAGAAGACATTCTGTCTCTGTAAAGCTAAGTAAACATTTTGTGTAGAATTGATTAAATGGGTAAGTTAGCATTCTTTAGAAAAATAATGTGAATATATATTTCCCTTTAAAAGACAAAAAATAAAAAGCATTCTTTGAAACCTGTGGGTCTTTTCCATTTTTGGCACTTTTGAGATAAGGAGAGTTTTCTATATCAGAATCTTTCTGTGCCAAAGTCCACCTAGCAGAGATATGAAGTGTATCTTAATTTGTGAATATTAATTTTCACGTCTGATAAAGAAAATTTTTAGATTCTTTAGGACGTTTCTGAAGTTCATTTCACTACCCTAATCTGAATATTTGTCAATATGACATCCCTGATCTGATATATGCTGATATATTGCATGAATTTCATCCAGTTTTCATTGACTGTCTCCTTATTTTTCATCTTTCTTTTTTTTCATCTTTCTAGCCTGCAGGTTTTGAAGTGTCATTGATATACTGCTGAGTGTGCAATAGACTGAAGTTGAGATAGCCACCCATAACAGACAGTATAGACTGCCACAGGAGGTCAAAGTTAACCTCATAGACTGAAAGAGGCACAGCTTTGAAGCTCATGTTTCTTGGATGGCAGCATGATAATAGAAGTACTAAATATCTTCCTCCTTCTCCTATAGCTTTTGATCATTTGTAAACAACAAGAGACCACCTTTGTATGTTATTTCTTTTTGCTTTACAGTTGACTGCCTCTGCATCTTCCGATGTTCTTAAAGAGAACAGTCTTTTATGAATTCTCAAAGATCTCATAAAACCATTGAGCTGTGTGGTTGCAAAGGAGCATTGTCATTTTTTCTAACTTTCTGGAAATAGAAGCTTTTGCAAACGGAAGCGAAGTACTGATAGCTTTTCTCTCACTGTTATCTTCATTTCCTTGAAGCACTTGAATGAACTGATCTCACCTGCAATATATGTTAGGTATTAAAAGTTGCACATATAGTCTAAACTAAGCTGTCTGTGGGTCTCTCAGCAACCAAGGCTTTTATTTTATTTTATTTGGTGCAATTAATTAGCCACTGGAGCAACCTGTTTCTAAAGTGAGCATAGGAAGTATGATTCAGTATGACTAGGTTAGGCAAGATGCTGAACTCACCAGCATCCCAATAACAGAGTAAGAGAGCGTGTCCTGAATATTAAATATTGTCTTTGGAGCATTATGTTCTATAGCACCTTGGAAACAGAATCAACTAATACAGATGTGTCTCAGAAGGAATTTCTAGAATCCAGACCCTGAGAAAGCATGACCATGCCAGATATCTGTAGTGGTTCAGAAAACAGCACAAGAAGTCACCAACTTGAATTTGACTAGAAACTCCAAAGTAAATGGGACCTTACAACAGTACAGTACCTACTAAGCCAAAACTGAAGCCTGCTGCCATATAATGAGGCAAAGAAAAGCATGAGGTGAGGGCAATACTATAACTACATTGATGATACAGAAAGTTAACTAGACTAAATTAGGAATCCTAGCAGAAAGATTCATTTTTTCTCCACCCAAAGCGAATCTTTCTGCTGACACAGCTACTGGAGAATGTTTAGGGAACTCCACTTTCTCTTTTCTGTGAAATGAACCTGATTCCTTTTCATTTTAAATTACAAGGCTCAGGCTGAACTGTGATGAGAATTTCCAAAACGTATGACTGTTTTGAAAATATTTCTCATTGTTATTTTAGGGGAATTCTACATAAAATATGATGTACGTGTTTATATACAAGATTATAAATAATATTTAAGTACAAGCATTTTCAAGGCTACATAGCCTGTGTAGTAGACAAACAAGTGCTTCATGACTTTTAATGCTTGGTTATGACAATAGATGGCAAATGGGGATTTAGACATGCAGCTTCTGCTATTGTCACAGGGAACTGTATATAAAATTCTAACACACTGTGCTGAAGGATAATCTCCAGGAATCAGATGATCTCTCTCAAGATTAGTTTATAATAGAATTGACTTTCATACCTAGCTTAAACAAAACAGACCAGTTGGCAACAGGAAAAATTGCATAAAAATGATTAGCAGTGTCATTCGGGTTAATTAGATTATGTTTCTTATCCAACTTGTTTTCTAGTGGTCATTTTTACTTTTCATTTCAGTCCCTCCACTACACTTCCCAGTTTTCTGTTGTTTAACTCTACAATGAATGTTCTTACCATCTATTTAAGTGCAACAGATAATATATGAAAAATAATTGTTCTCTCTTAGCATCTGTCTGAAAAGTATGTATAGAAAAACGTTCTATACGTTTAAACATTCTAGAGAAAGTCGGGGAAAGCTCTTAGGAAGTTTAAGTAGCAGATCTGATAATGAATAATGAAAAAGAAGGAATGCAGACAAAAACAAGAGTATTATCCACAAAAATTTGAAAGCGTAAACAACCAGATAATAGAAGAAACATTTAAGGTATTTGACAATGATGAACCACATTAGCTTTTGATAGGCAATAAATCAGATATCTGAAGTCTTTTTATTTATATCTTCTAAGTCATGAAAAGAGACATCTGAGCCAATAGACTCAAAACTCACTAGGTGTCATTAGTGTAAATGTATAATCTTCTCTGCTTTGAATTTCGTCAATATTTGAGCCCTATAATAGACCACTAACACATTATTCACTGCTACCACATTTCCTTGAAGAGGGATGATAAATACTTATCAGAAATTTTAGGCCAGTTAGCATAGGACTACTTTGGCCATGTTCTGATCCTATTTTTGTCCTCGACATTGTGTACATCATTTTTTTTTTTTGAATCCTACAACTTTTCTGTTTTTCTTATAGTAGACTCTCCTGTCTTTGAAGTCTATCCATCTATGAAATGTAGAGAAACATACTATTCATGGAAATATACCTTATTAATACTATATTTTAAATATAGTTGTTAGCTGCCAGCTGAACTACTGTACCTCTGTTGCAACATTTCCAATTTGTATTTAATTCTTTGGTTTGACTTTAGCAAGTTATGTTAGCAGTGCTAGACACTGCTGCATGTGGATGGGAGCTAGGGGAGAGGAAGAACAGGAGCAGTGCTTTGAGTCAGCTGGAATTGATTGTATGTAGAGCTATCAGGACTTTCCCAGTGTCTACAGATGTGCAGCAAACCAAATCACCAGGTAACAAAGCACGTATTGTCAGCTGGTTTAGTTTATCTATCCTAGTGAATGTGTGTGCAAACTCATACTCAACAAGAAAAAAAAAAAAAAAGCAGACATATCTGAAAGCAAAATGAGAAGATAAATTAATTTCAGTAAGGTTATTAAAGCCAATTAAATTTAATTTGAGATAATTATAGGCAAAAACTTTTAGCATGCAGTAAAACTGATTCATCAGTTACAAGAAACATAAAATTGAGTTTAGACAAAAGGTTAGTGCAGTAAATTAACAAGGTGAATGTGAAGCAACAATGAGATATATGTATCAGGGCCCTCAGGCCACCACCAGCCCTGACTGTCCCTGCTCAGCCTCTCTGGGGCCTCCCACATAGCCCAGGATCCCACATCAGCCCCAGGGCCATCATCCCCTGCCCCAACGAGGACACAGCATGGACAGTCTCTGGTTCTCCCCAGCCCTGCCCTCCCCAGACATGGCCTGTGCTGAGCCAGGCCTACCCATGGGCCTACATCCTGAGCCAGCCTTGGCCCAGCCTGATTCCCAAGGAAGTACGCGATGGACAGGGTTGGGGCTGCCCCAGTGCTCCTGGCTGTCCTGCTCCTGGCTGGGGCAGTGGGATGGACCTTGGTGCCAGCCCCTGACCCTGTGGAGATGCCGACCTGTACAGCTCCCTGTAAATATACACAAGGAGAAAACGGCAGCATAAAACTTTAGAACCAAATAAATAGTGTGGGAGCTTCATTGTCCTGCATTATACCTTTGCACAAACTTTGATGAGTCAACACCAAGGATTGATTAGCTGTCTGTACTCAAAGGTGATCATGCTATTACAATGCCTAAACACTTCATTTATTACAGCAGTACTTTTGTCAACAAATTGCTTATGTTTAAAGTTTAAGCACTATCACGTGTTTCTAATCAGTCTTTTAAATATGTTTTAATACACCAAATGACTTCTGCTGGTTGCTTGTCAAGACTGAACCAACTTCACTTAAAATCTCTTCACATTGGAAATAGTGATAAATAGCAACCTACTACAGTCACTTATTCATGTGGGTGGACATTCAGGTGCTTTTCATCTAGCCTATCTTTAGCACACTACTGCAGAGATACCTACCTACCTGTGACCTTCCCCGTTTATAATTAGTAGAAAGAAATAGATACTCTAGGACATGATTCATATGACCTACTTTAACATCTACTTCAGGATGAGATGAATTGCACCCTAGAGGTGTCAATCTCTCCTTTGATTATAAAGAGAGTTTCAGATCACTAGCCACATGTACAAAGCCATATCTAGATGTGGCCAGATGAATCTCACCCTCAGTGACATGACTGAATAGGGTTTCAGCCAGGCAAGCTTTCTCTGAACATAGCATAGAACTGGCAGTAATGGAACTGTAAACCATCAATGACCTTGAGACATCCTGTTATTTTATTCCAGTCTAAAAGGAGAATTTTCATATCTTTACAGTATTGACTACATTTTAAACTTTTTCTGTCAGGTTAAAAAATGTATATGAAATTTATTGCAGAGTATAATCCACCTTTTTTCTTTGATCATATTCTCAAAAGAGCCGCACTCATAAATCATATAGAAGTTGTATTATGTACTGGTTTAATATAGTAACTATTTTTATTCTTGTCAACTTACTTTTTTTTCTTTATAATGAGTGTTGCAAAGTTTTTTGATGTTGTTTATGGTGGCTTGAGGCTCTACATATCATTTCACAGATTACAAACTTTCCACTGCCTAATACTCTGTTGAATGCAAAACACATTTTATTCTGTACAATTGCGGTTTGCACTGAATACATATTACAACCAATTATTCCTCATTACAGTGTAGCTGTCTACTTATGTCATACCTCATTATTGTGTCTTGGAGTCTGAATTCTGATACACAGGAGTTTAAAATATTTGAATACAAAATAAGAAGCCCACAGATCAACAATCTTATGTTTATTTTTAGCAAGACATTTTTATCAGATTGACATTTTAAAAGACCTTGACTTTAGGACCTTGACTTCCTTGCTCTTGGATAGCTGGGTGCCAGTGTCATGAAGTAAATTATCATGTTTACTTTACTCATTTAGCTTTGTGTGTCAGGAAAATCATTTATCAGATTAAGTCAAATGAAACTTTTATAGGTTGTGGAAAAAGAATTGCAATAATCCTGATCATATTAAAAAATACTATTTAGTGTCTTAAGCTTTATATCTACATTACAGTAAAAAGAAATTTCACTGAATTATTCCTGAAAGTATATTCACAGTGGGGATCCAAACAACATCTAGGCGCTCATGTAACTAACAGGCCAGGGAACCAAGTTTAAAAATACTATCTTCAAAACTTCCTTTTAACCTAACAAAGGTTCTCAGAGGTTCCTGAGATCTCTCAGTGTCCCAATTTTCAACGTTTCCAAAGTAACTCAAAGCCTGCTTCTGCCCCAAAAGTATCTCAGTCAGAGCTTGTACCCCAAGCTATGTAATTAGTCAACTGGGGGAGGACCCAAAACATGAGTATCAGCAGTAACACTTAAGAGTGACTTTAGACACCACATAACATACCAACTTTTAGTTTACCTTCACATATCTTGATTGCAAGAGGGGTCATTTTAGTTTTAGGCACAACCCTATGTTGATTAAATTAACATTACTTTAAAAGCTTCCTTTTTCTTTTCAGCTATGGAGTACATATGTCAAAAAGAACACTAGTCACTGCTTTCTCTGCTGAAAATCAAACTGTAGTTTCAAAGCCTTCTTACTGAATACACTACTTACACAAGTGGAATTGCAGTGTTTAACTCCTAAGTCTGATGAAACAAAGCAATAACAAAAAATGGGCAATGGTAATGGTTTCATTGTTCCTGAAATGCTGTGCTGTCATGGAAATTCAGTACAGATTATGAGAGCCCGAGAAATTTTGTTGTTGTTGTTGTTGTTAGGGGGAGGAAGGGGTGAGGAAAGAGGGGAGGCAACTGTGATGCTAATGAATGATGAATGATCTCTCTTAACCTTTTTTTTTTTTGTATGGAATATAATTATTTTTGTCCTATCCAAGTTTATCATTTGAGAAAACAAAGGAGAAGAAGAACAGAAATGTTAAGGTAACTATGGAACATAAGCAGAAACTTTTACACAAGGCAGTTTTAGCCTCACTTCTAACTATCCAAGTACAGTTTCCCACTGGGCTTTCTCATTGCTCCTGCTGTATACTTCAAAGGTCCATTTGAAAACTCAGCTCTTTTAACAAATTAAAGCATTCTGGTGATCCAGCCATGAGTCAAAGTTTTCTTAACTTGGTCAAATCTTCTTTGAGTTGTTATACAAAACTGTTGCTGACAGACCTGTTTTGTTTAAATACAGGATGCATTTCTGCTGATGAATTCCCTAAAAGAAACTTGAAGAAAAACATAGATATTTAATAAGTCACTCCTTGATTATTCGCTGTCATACCCGAGTGCCTTGAGTAGTCTAAACACTTGATCTGTTCCACTATTAATTGTAATCAAGACTGTCTTCTATTTCACTTTTTTCTAATATAGAATGACTTTAATCTGCTCTTTCATCTTTACTTCTTACTTCTCTGTTAAGCTTTTGAGTTGTCGTCGTTGTTGTTGTTGTTAATATTTATAAAGAAAACAGGCAAAATAGTTTTCAATTTGAATATAATTGCCTAATAGATTAATTACTGTATCAATATGAATGTTTAATTATAGTTTACTGCTCTCTTCTGAATGCAAAAAATAACTTTGTAAAATAATTGTTATAGATAAATAAGCACAAATTAATAATCTCTTTTAATATAACACAACTATTAATACAGATATTAATTCTAATATTTATTTCCTGTATGTCACTGAAAATAAGTATGCGTTAGTATATTGATCATTTTCAAGACAACTCTGTGCAAAGATGCATAGTTATACTTTAGACCACTTAATTTCTAGCTATCTAGCTACATAACACTACCAAACTTACTACAAAAAAAAATTATTTAGGCTTTCTGGATATTTTCTGTTTCACTTGAACTTGCAGTCATCAAAAAAGAAATAGCTTGCTTCAATTGCTTTTGGGGAGAGCATAAGGTCAAAAAAAACAAAGCAAAACAAAGATGTACAGACTTTGGCATATGCATTGGGCTAAAGCTACAAATGTCTTGAAGGTTAAATATAGTAACCACCCATGTTTATGAGAATGTGTGTATATGTAGATGTATAAACACATGTATATATAATTAATATAAATATTGCATACCTAGATATAAGTTGAGGAAGAAATTCATGTCTGTGGAGATGTAAACTAAAGAATCTCAATGCAGTTGCTGTGCATTGATTACCTTGCTATTGATTACTACATTTTGCGAGAGTGATTCTGGCAATGTTTCAGGAAAAATGTTCCTCAACAGTGTTCACTTGTAGAAGGGAGGAGATGTTTACTTCATTATCTACCCTGGGGGGGAGGGAGGGGGGGTGGAAACATCTAATATAAATATATTAACTCTTCACATGCTGTTTCAACAAATTATTTTTTTAAAGGTCACAGTTTTAACACCTAAGATCATCAGCTCATGGTGATGAAAGGTGACAAATTCCGATTAAAAAAAAAAAAAGTCACAAGCTGCACAACTTTCTGACCTTTGTTTGGGGTTCATGGGACAATGCCCCCTTCCCTCCTGTGCAGGGCAGGAGCTCTGCAGCTGTAGTGGAAAGTCTATCCCACACCTCAGAAAAAGAGAAGCTAAGTGAAACAATAGCTATTCACCTCAAAATACTTGAAATAGTGCTTTTAAGTGTCAAAAGAAAAAGAATCTGCAGAAGATAAGAGAAGATACAAACACTGAATATATCAGTCACAGTGTACAGTCAAGACTACATGCTTGTTCAGAGAACCACTTTGAATGGAAAACAAGGATGTAATTGTATACTGCATTACTGTTACTGAGCTGGATGTCCTACATGTATGTACAGATATCTGTAACATACCTGATTTCTTGATGTCTGTGATGCCTTCCTTTCTCCCTTTATTTTTCCTTTTAAGTTTGTTCTTTCACAGTTGATTTAATTTTCATAATCTGTATTACATTTCTGATTCTATGTTCATCTGCAGGTTTTTCCTGGTCTCTCCTAGTTAATTTTTCAGATGTTCTGCATTCAACTGTCTTAGGAAAGAATGGAGAAGTTGCATCTCCCATGAGCCAGTAAACAGAACAATAATAGCTGTCTCAGGCAAAACTGCATGTTCCCTATTTTCACCCAGAATAACAATTTTACACTCACTGCTCCACTTAAAGCTATATCATTGAGACAGATCTGACATCTGTCCAGCAAAAAAAAAGCCCAAACTTACAACAACAAGAAGACGCATAGCACAACTTTCCTTAATATTAATAAGTTTAGCATCCTAGGAGTGCACAAAGCACCTGTCTCTGGGCATATGGTTACAGTGTACTGTTACCCTGGAGTGCAATGATGAGTGGGTAGGGAGGAAAGCCAGAGAAAGCTCTGGGCAAAAGAGCTAGAATAAAGTAGAAATAAAGACAGAGGGTGGGGAACTGTAAAAATGCTTGTTCTGTTAAGCTCCCTGGTTCAGATTCAGGTAAGAAATTAACACTTAAGTGTAACTTGTTTCCCTTGTACTTAGTTCTGTCTCCTTTACTAAAAATGAGGACATTACTTTGGGTGTTCCATTTCTGGGGAGCTACAAAAGAATTTAAAAAAAAAAAAAAAGCAACTGAAAACCATTGCTGATACACACTTACTTTCAATAAAGCTTCCTTGTTTAATGGCTTCATATTTCAAAAACAAAAAGGAAAATGTTCTTCACTTAGCCATATAAATATTAATTTTGTCAGTTCAATATCTTGAAGAATTCAAAATATAAGCAGAAAATTCAAAATTTTAATTACTGTTTTAATACATTAGATATTTTTGATAAAATAGAGGCAAAAACTTAATTCCTCATGCTTTTAAAATACTTGCAATATATATAGAATGATTAGGCCAACTTTCAAAATGATCTTGAAGATTCCTCATCAAGAAAAATAGAGCTACAGGTATAACTTTTCAGCAATATCATAGAAATAGTATTTTAGAAAACCAGAAGCCATTTATTTTCAAGGCTGGATCATGCAAAGACCTTCAGTTTGCACATAAATTTTTATCAACACAATTGATAATTTCCAGGGGCTCTTAACACAAGATGGGATGTTAAGATATGAACTCTATATTAAGAAGTCCTTTTTCAGCAAGTTGGTTTATTTAGAACTTTTTCCTTTGAAATAACTTCAGCTGAATTGAAAAATTGTATTTGAAAACAGTTTGGGAAACAAAAAGAATGTGAGAAGTTTTAAATATTATGACTTTCAATGTTGCAACAACCACAAAGACTCTTCTTCTTCCACTTGTTTTAAAGAGATAACGTTGACAACATTTTGTATGGAAACTGAAGTTTCTGATGTTTCCAAGAGACATTTATAGTGCAGTCACATGTCTAGCTTAAAAAAAAGTCATCTTCATTCTCCACTGCAAGAGAAGCATATTTATCATGTCATAGAGTAGCCTAACATGACAAGAAAGGTAAAAATAAATAAATGCATATAATAGCAGTGGTCATCACAAATGATGCTAATCTATCAGAAAAAAAAAAAAAAAGTACACTGAATTTATAATTTAAAATACTATATTTTGTAGAGCTTATCAGGTACTTGTAATTATAACAGACAACTAGAACAAAACCAATAACTTTTTCATAGCACATTCACTGAGTGTAATGAATCTACCTTTGCAGTGAGATGTGATAAATGTAAACTCGATAAACCTCAGTGACTCTGCTTTTACAATTTCCATGATACATCGTAAAATGCTTCATGATATGTCAGAAAAATAGTCTCTCTTCAGTGTTTGAACAAACAGTGGAATAATCTTACAGTATGAGAAGTAAAATCTTCCAGGGAACTTTGGTTAAAATAAATCTCTTAAAGAAACTACTTCAAATAAGATGACACTGTTCTAGTATTTTATTTTAAAGATCAGATATATGTATTAAATTAGTTTTACAGGTAAGATGGAAGGAAAATGAGCACAGATATTTCAAGGGAGCTATTTCTACAAATAACATACAAATAAGTATTCTCTAAAACTACCTTATGTAATAATGTATATACAGTTTTTATTCAAAACAGTCCATCTACTTAGTAAGGAATTCTAGATGGACTACTACCACTATTACTGTTGCTACTTGAGTTAATAATATGTAGTGAGAACAAGAAATGAAGTTTAAGATAGTAAGGAGGACTGCTAGATGATATAAAGACACTATGATTAACTAAAATATGAGAAACCATAGTGATCTTGGCAGGAACATTTTGGAAGATTTATGCAAGAACAGTTTGGAGAAGCACATAAGTAGGCAAGGCATGAAATACTCAAGGCTCAGATTTAATTTCAGTAATGTGAAGAACAACCATATTCTAGAGACCTAACATTTATAAACTGAGGCATACCTCAAAGCTAATCAAAGAAAATGCATAAACACAAAGTTAAATCAAGAATTTTGAATTTAAGGTCAGGACAGCGTTGTTTATGCTGTCAGGATATATAACAGAATTTGAGGGAAAGAACAAGAATTCAGTAATAGTCGATATGAATTTCACTATGGACTTCACTAGAGTAAACCCAGTTTATGCACAAATTATAAACTTATTACATATGTTGTTTTACATTGCAATTTTATTTTTAACTGTTATTTTCTATTTTATAGCTTTTATTTTAATGACATGGTTTGATCAAGTTCAGCTTTTGTGGGTCTATTAAATCCAAATAAACTCTTCCATATCAAAAAAATAAATTTGTTATAATTAAATCTTAATCTGAATATGATTAATTCTTAAATTCTACATCTACAAAATGCAAAAGACAGTTACTTTGTAAATTCTGGATATTAAAATGACTAAACAACTAAAGAATTTTTAATATTTCCTAGCATATTCTCTGAGGGTCTATTTCATTCACATGAATATGGAGAGTGGTAAAACCAGCCAACACAAATGCTCTAAATTTTCACTTGGAATTTTAAAAAGGGTTTATTTTCACAGTTCACTTTATTTAATTTGCTTTCTTCATATGGAAGAGAATCCTAGATTTGTCAAATTCATTTAAATCTGTGTAAAAGTTACTTAGCTTTCAAATGAAAATATGTTTTGATTGAAATAGACAAGGTTAAATTTCTGAAGATTTTATAAGGTTATAAAATTTGAAAAATCAGAAAAATGAAAAATAAATAAATAAATAAAAAAGTGACGCTTTTGCTATCCTTAGCCCTCGTATTTCTCTGTACTTCTTCCAGGTTTCCCCAGATATAAACTAATAAGCTGCTGTTTGCTCAATAGCATTCTGACCTTAATGCTTGAGCATCCTTGACTCTAGAGCAGCTAAGGTTTGGGGAGTTTTTCCTCATCTTTTAACTACTCCTACTTTCTCCAAGGGAGAATTCTTCCTATCTCCAATATTACCCTGTAGGTCTCTTTGTAATAGATTAATGTAGCTTCAATAACATAGAGCATTTATAACTGGCAGTTCTTCCCTCCCTCATTCTTCATTCTTTGCCGGTGTGTCAATTTAGCAAACAGAACTCTCATCCTTCCTGTGGGCTTCTGAAGGCGTACTTTCCTGTTGTGTCCAATAACTACTGCTTTCCTTTTAACTTTAATGAGCATGAGATTTGATCTCTGTGCATCTCTCTTTCCAAAATCATCATTTCTGGCTTACTTTGAGACTTTTACAAAGTCCACAAATGATATGTTAATAAGAATGTCATGCATTGAGTGTATTCTTTCCAATTCTACCTCCTACCTTTTGATAATTCTAGGAATTCCTACTACCAGGATTATCTACATAGAATGTATCAGTGGATATCTTAAACTCCAATCTTATCAGTTCTTGTTAGGATAAGTGATATCACTTAACGGATAGAAAAAAAAAAGTGTTGTTGTTTTTTAGAAAAAAATCTTTTTCTTTTTACACTTCAAAATATTAATAATATTAATACTTGTATTAATAATTAAAATTAATGAGAATTAGTAATAATAAATTTTAAAATGGATTACATTTTAAATCATTTTTATTTATTCCACTATTTGACCTACAAAACTTTCCCTAACTTTCCAATTGAGACATTATGAAACTCAGAAAGCTGAAGCAGGAACTAGAATAACTAGAAAAAAAGCTAAAAACAGGGTGAGGATTTTTTATTTCTGGCTGCTCTGTTGTTCCAGAGAGCAGTAGAAAATCACATACTATTACAATAAAACATTAGGTGGCCCTAATGAAGACTATAGATCTCTTTTTTTAATGAAGTGCTCATTAAAATTAATAGGACAAAAGAGTTATCCTTTGCACCCAAGCTTTTACATTTGTCCAAGAAGGTGCAGAACAAACAGCTCACCTTGATACAGAAGTGTCAGCAGAACAACATGCGCTCTGCGAGAGCTCTCAGGCAAAGAAGCCGTAAAAGCAGGCTTGTTTCCAGGGGGCCCAGCATCACTAATTTTAAAAATTCCCTTGAATGAAAAAGTTATTCTTTATATGCTAATTGATTCAGTTCAAAGAACAACTGAGTTGTTAAAAGTATGAATAAAAAGGGAAAACTGGGGAGTGAGGGGGATCATAAGTGGCTTTGTGGAAGAAAGGAGTAAAATTTAGCTGTCAAGAAGGAAAACACCACCCAATTCTCATTAGAAAACTTCTGTCTCAGCTACTCTGGCTTGAGGGAGGGTATCCAATGGAAGAAAAGAAGATTAGTTTTTGTCACCTCACTGATCATGTCTGACAGACTAGTTTGTCAACTCAAAATGTGAAAAAGCAAACATTTTAAGGCTTATAAACAACATGTAAACAGCTGCTGCAAACAATCTTTCACTCTGAGGGAGCTGGGAGTTTAATTTCTTGTTGTGCCCATGTTTCCATTTTCATTCAATACCAGAACTTAAGTTTACCTACACCTTATCTGTTCCTGTGGCAAATAAATCAGTCCAGGACTGGCCAGTCTATCAAGAATAAGCACACTGAAGTTCACTTTTAAGGACTTCATGAGATCTAATACACCATGGATCTGGCTAGTTTTCTCGTCCCAAGGAATACTGAAAGAATTCACTTCATGGTAGTAGCACTTTGATTACTCCTCTGGGATGTGGGAGACCCCAGATCAAATCCTCTCTCTGTCACCTCTCTGGCAGCATGGTGGGATGCACTCATCATCATTAGTAGCTGGTGTCACCACAGATTTCTCACATGGCAGTTTCTTTGTTCTCCACTAAAAGTTAAAATGAGGTAGAGATGTACTCTTACATACCATCACTTTCATCAGAGGCAGAATGAACTTCTGTTAGCAACTAAATATCTAATTGTTATATTTACATAACAGAACATTTCCAAAACCTAGACAAAGAGAATGAGAGAGGGAGTTATTGACTCATCATAAATAATGTGCTCATTTATTTGGACTTGTGCAAAGCATTTAACAATGTCCTATATGATATCCTTTTATCCAAATTGGAGACATTCAGATAGGACAGACAACAGGATGGGGATACATTCCTGAATCACTTGGAATAGGTGTATGATACAAGCACGGGGCTTAATTTCTGCTGTGGGAAAGTAGTGTCTAGTCTATGTACTATCAGCTTTTGTTATGAAATTGGACTTTCTTAAAAGAGTTGGGCAGAATGAAATCTTGTTATTAATATTCCCCAAATCCAGACAAAAAAAGTTTCCTTTCATTACTGCCAACATGCATAAAAGAATTGCAAAAAGAGCAATACATATAGTCCCAGATCCCTGAAATCAGAGATCAGATAAAAAAGGTGGAAAAAAAGGTGAAAAAGTGAATTATTATTTATATGGCTCCAGAAAAAAAAAATGGTGGAAACTTCCTTTCCTTTAGGCCTTTAACAGAGGTTAAACAAAAGCCATTGAAAGTGAATTATATATTAAAATTTGAAGATCCTCAAGCAAATCTCATATCTTGAAAGATATAGTTCATGGTTTTTACTGGAACCAGTATTTATTACTTCTATACTTTAAAGACTCTGAAAAAAAACACCCCTGTCATGGTAAATTATTATTTGCTTTTCACAAAAAGATTTCATTTATTACCAAGACATTTCTTACAAGGGGAGAGCTGCAAAAATACACCAGATCATTAACTTCTGCCTAATTATAATTAATTATTGTATTACAGTAAAGTAGATATGCAAAAACACCTTGATGCTCCATTGTATTGGGCATTCAATCCACACATACACATTACAAAAAAAAGCTCTTGTCAGGAAGAGATTATGATCTGAACAACACAGAGAAACAGAGGGTCAGAGAGATGAAGAGCTTATACAAAGTCACATAGCAGATAGAAACTGGACCTGAATCCCAGAATAATTCCTCTTCCGTAAACATGCCATCTTACCATATGTGTGAAAAATACTTTTAAGGATCCTTTTCTGGGCGTGAAGCATTTCCTTCAAAATAGACCACTAAAATCTGTTCTGTTAATATAGGCAGATTAATTGGGAAAAAAAAAAAAAAAAAAAAAGGAAAGCAATTAAGATATTTTTTTCACCTACACCATTTGCTACATTCAAGTTACCAGTTTAGAAGACAGCAAATGATGTTGCAGCAAGCAAAGTAATCATTACAGTTTTGTATAGTGTCCTGCTAAAAAGATATGTCAATGACTTTCAATGAGGGTTATAGAGACAGCTTTGAACTGTATTGTAAAATCAGACCTATCAGGGAACAATATAAAAAAAAAAAAAAAAAAGTGGTATTCTATTAAAAGAAACTGAAATACTGACTTGATGCAGTTTTCAAGGGGAAAATATTTCATATACAGAGAGTCTCAAAGTATTTGTGTGAAATAATGTATTCAAGAGAGTCCTCTAATTGTGCTATCAAAAATGTAGCACCTTTATTGCAAAGAAAATCTGAAACATTTATCATTTGCCTTAATGCTACATTGATGTAAACTCCAGGAGGACCATCAGTCTCTAGAGTAAAGGAGCCTGTTTTATCAGGTGGGAAATAATAAATGTCAACACAAAAAAAATAACAAGGCAATTATATTTAACAGTCTGCTGACACTGATTGGCAGATACAGTGACAGAGATTCTTATTTCATAATGACCTAAGGGTTCATTTTCGAAAGCATCATTTCAAAACCCCATTTTATTTATTTATATATTTATGTATTTATTTGTCTCATCAATTTATAGCAGTAGGAATAATGAAGTACTTGTTCCTTGTAATAGAAATATATTGAATCTATGTTCAATGACATGTGGACACTGCATCTTTCCCCTTGGAGAAAGGTAATTGTAGCACTGCTGTGAAAACTTCTTTGTTGCTTTCTCACCACAAAGAGCATTTTGTGTGTCTTTATAACAGGGGTTTTGGGTCCAAGGTGATCGTCACTAACTCTTCTTTTTACTTAGTGATTTTTAACCGGTAATTGTAAGAGACTAATTATTTGCTATGATAGAGCCACAGAAAGGAGCAATACTGAAAAATATGTTAAAAATATTATTTATTCTGTATAAATAAATATATATATAAATAAATAAGAGACCTTTTATAGAAGCATTAAATGAAGAATTGTACAGAGAAAGAAAAAAAAAAAAAGCTGGGAAAAGGTTACTCAAGAGCTTCCCGTAAGTGAAACTGTGTCCTAGATTTGGATTCTGACACATCTGTTACGTTCAAAATCCACAGCCTAATGATTTTATTATATTGTATTTTCTATTTAAGGTTGCTTGGATAAGTGTCTTCGTTTTGTGAGAAAAAAGTCCATTGTAAATACAATTACTACATTTCAAAAAGCAGATGCATTTTCACTTCCCCTCAAATATCTAGATATCTCACAGCAAGGCTGGCTACAGGATGGATATCAGACATCAACATCTGTAAAGAAATTGCTATGTTCTATTTAGTTCAAAGGAACCTAAAAAGAAAAATAAAATGTAGCCCTTATAGAAATTTCACAAAGAACCTCTACATTATTTTTGATATCTGTTTGGCAGATTGCATGTGTTAAATTAATGGTTTATTCATTATATAGTTTTATTCATGTTTCTGATGATTGCAAAACATTTTTTTGATTATTCCTTCCCTCTGGAAAAATTTGAGAAAATTTTCATCCCAAGCAGTGGTTAAGATATAAACTATTATAAAGTACGTTTAGAATGATATTATTCATGATATACATGTATGCATATTTTGTTGGATTTTTTAATGACTTTTTTTTTCCTTTGAAGGCATTACATATTTTGTTCCAAACGAGTATAATGACAATTCATTCTGAAACAACTTTCAATGACAATTTTCAAAGTCCCTAATTTGAACATTAAATTTTTATATTGCAAACATTAATAATATGGTCTTTTTTTTTTTCTTTATTTATTTTTTTCTCAGAAATTAATTGAGAACCATCTGTTAGACTGGGAATAGCTTATGAACAAATGCAGAATGGTAAAAGATGAGAATTCTCTTCTTTTCCCTTTAAGAAGAAATGTAAACAAGCAAGTGCTATAGTATTTCTCAATGGAAACCCTAAAATATATGGGCTTAAAAAACCCTGAAATCCATCCATCTATCAGCAGACAGAGTATCAAAATACCAGCTTTGGAGCGGTCATGTGAACTTCAAAGTTTGAGGCCTTTTACTGAGAGATATAAAACATTATTCACTGACCAATCTGAAAACTTATTATTTTGCTTCAAACTTTATTTGCATTTCAAATGGCTGGAACAGGTAGGCACATGTCTACTGAAATAAATGTTCCTCATATGAACCTCCTTTTTCTTTGTCAGACAGTTCTGCACTATAGCATGAAGAAAATCCTATCAAGATACCGCTGCATCTGACAAATGGGAACATCATGTTTTTCAAAGCTCGGTGTTCTACATTCTAAACTTGATCTGGAAACAATTTCTTTTGCTTAAAATCTGAAAGAAGACATTGCAAAATACACTAAAAAAGGCTGTCACTTAGGCTGTCACTATTCCAGAGGAGGGACATGTTGGCATTTGCTGAAAAGGAGTCTTCTGGGCTGATCTGTTGGAGAGCAGCTCTGCGGAGAGGGACCCGGGAGTCCTGGCTGACCATGAGTGATCAATGTGCCCTTGTGGCCAAGAAAGCCAATGGTATCCCGTGCTGCATTCAGAAGTGTTGCCAGCAGGTCAAGGGAGGTGATCCTCCCCCTCTACTCAGCCCCAGTGAGCCCACACCTGGAGCATTGTGTCCAGTTCTGGGCTCCCCAGTACAAGGGGGACATAGAACTACTAGAGCAAGTCCACAGGAGGGCTATGAAGATGATTAGAGGACTGGAGCACCTGTCGTATAAGGACAGGCTGAGAGAACTGGGCCTGTTTAGCCTCGAAAAGAGAAGACTGAAGGGAGACCTCATCAGTGTGTATGAATATCTGAGGGGAGGATGTCAAGAGGACGGAGCCACTTTTCAGTTGTGCCCAGTGACAGGACAAGAGGCAACGGGCAAAAACAATGAGCACAGGAGGCTCCAGCTGAATATGAGGGGGCACTTCTTTACTGTGAGGGTGACAGAGCAGTGGCACAGGTTGCCCTGAGAGGTTTTGGAGTCTCCTTCTCTGGAGATAGTCAAAACCCGCCTGGATGCCATCCTGTGCAATGTGCTCTAGGTCATCCTGCTCGGCAGGTGGGTTGGACTAGGTGGTCTTCAGAGGTCTCTTCCAACTTCAGCCATTATGTGATTTTGTGATTCTTTGCTATCTGCATATCTATGTATACAGAGGTATGTTCTCATGTAATGTGTTAATTCACTGCTTTACCCTTCCATTACCTGAAGAGTAAGAGGATTTTTCGATTTTGCATATATAGTGCAGAGATTTTAGACTGGGTCATTTGCCCTAAATCACTAAAAAACAGAATAAGACCAAAATTGCTGCTGTGATCAGGAGACTATTGTGCTCAAAGCACAAAACAAGCTGCATAACCTGATTTGGGGAATTTACAGAATTTATCTTAGAGGTAAGCTAGACAGAAAATGAGTCTCCAGACAGACCCAGAGCACACGAGGCCAGGCAGCATGCTGGTGGCAGAGAGAAATTCATTGTATTCCTTTTCCATTTTACTGGATGTCTTGTTTTCCTGCTGTATCTCACTAGATGGCTGTCTCCCTGTAGACCTCCTGCACTGTTTCTTACTGCTCCTGCACAACATCACCAGCACCTACCTAACAGCACCAAAGCATTGTCCAGAACAGTTTATTTGGCTTGGCACACTGCAGTGGTATGCCTCATTATCCAAGTTGATTTACTTCATCAGAAGAGAATTCCTGAAACACTTTTCCAGCCATAGTTGTACAAGTGTTATTTGTCAATAGCATGTTTACTAACTCTTTCTGGAAGATCCAGATGCACTACCTGTCTAACTTTGTAATTTTCTTACTCTGTGTAACAGTTTAAATATTGGGTAAAAATCCTTCAGAAGTAAGAGCAGTAGACTTGCTATTTTTAAAACTCTATATGTAACCATACAGTACTGTAGGCTTTGAAAGAACAACTTTCAATTAAAAAGATCAAAGGTCATATACAAACTACAAATGTTTTAAACAGTTCATTTCTAGTATTTTCTACAAGCACTTTTATTTTTTGAGGCAGAACTGAGTAACTCCTGTCACTTTTCTTTCCACACCCCAGGCTACTAGATGTTATAAGGAGAGTTAACCAGATTTTTTTAAGAAAGCATATTTCTTTTCAGTCTATGTTACAATTTGCAGTATTCAGAAATAAATTGCATAGTGGTAGAAAATGTTTCATAGTTCCTCCTGTGTCGCTCCTCCCCCTCCTCCTTCTTTTGATTTACTATACCAGAATATTTTTTTTCTGAAAGCCCTTGATCTTAGAGAGTATAAAACCAAATAATGCTTCCTGAAAATCAGTTCACCAGGTTTGTCTTCATACCTCACCTTTCAGAATTGATTATTTCCTTTCCAACATGTTCATACCCAGGAGAAATATAAAAAGACATATGCAGTTCATTATTTTTGATCATATTTTGAATAATATCAATTTAATTCATTAACTACTTGAAAAGAAAGAGTTCCTTGGTATTGGTTCCTTGTAGGCAGCTAGGCTCCACACAGGCACTTGCTCAGTCACCCCTAGCAGAATGAGGTAGAGAACTGGAAAGGTAAAAATGTAAAAACTTGTGCAAGCTCCTGGAGTCACAGAATATTATGTGACAACTTGTTAACTCATGATGGCTTTGAGTTTCCTTCAACATTACTTGTAATTATTGTTTTTAATAATTGTTGCAGTCATTACTTTTAATCTAGGGAAGACATTTCTGAAGGTTTCCTAGACCTACCTAAGTGTCCAGGACTTGATTCCCTTGTGACATGAATTTAGATGTGTTGCACACAGAGTCTATCTGAATGACATAGAATTAGAGAATGTGTGTAACAACATTTTTCTCCTCCAACTGATCCTGCAAAGGCTGTAAATATCCATGTGAGCAGTTAGAACAGGAAGGAAAGCCATGTGAGCTCATTCTTTCAGATAATCTAAATGGTTAAATAGCATTGTAAAAGACTACTTTTATTTTTTTTTCAGTCTCTTCCTTCCTTTGGGAAGCTACACAAACTCCTGTTGACAGTTCTTGCATTTCAAAGTTTGTATGGCAGGAACAGGAATGTCTAGATTTTCCAACCTGTGTCTCCCTTATAAGATTTTAAACTAACAGAATTCACATCTTCATGGACAGGTCACTATTACAACACAAAAGGCTATTTTAGATAACTTAATAGAAGTTTTTTGTCTCTAACCTTGGCATATTTACAGTGGTGATCTGTCTGCTATTGGTTTTTGCCTTTTGAAGTTTATAATATTACTGCAGAACAATTGCACATAAAACAATTTTATTTTATTTTTAGCTTGTGTACAGCAAATATTTTCAAAAGCCTTTCTTCTGCAAGTCTTTATACCTAAGCTTCTTATCAGAGAGGTATTCAACAAACATTATAACATAACATAACAACATAACATAACATAAGGTTACTCAGGTATAGCATTTTGACTGTAATTTTTATAAGAGCTGACTCTTCAATTTGCTCTGCTGTAGTTCAGGGCTCATTAACATTTTCATTATAAACCTTGATTACTAAGGATAAGGATATCAGCTGTTACTAACCACACATCTGAAAATAAAGCAGGTTTTCAGCCTTGAATATATTTTAATGCATTATTGAGAAATTCTGAATGGCTGATTGGTGAGAAAACATTACTTTATCCAAGAACAATATGCACTTATTCAGGTACAATGAAATGTCTAACCCATTGAAAGGTTTCCCAGAATTTTGCTATGCTAAAGTTTTGTTCATAGTATAAAAATATTCCTTTTAATTATTTCTAACTAAACAGACTCGGGCTGTGTCAATAATTATGACTGAACACTATGAGGAAAATATTCTGTGGCCCTTAAAACATATAATTACTGGAGAAAGTCCAGCACAAGGCTACAAAAATAATTGTGACCTGAACATCTTACATGTTAGGAGAGGCTGAGAGAGCTGGGACTGTTCAGCCTGGAGAAGAGAAGGCTTAGGGGCATCTTATCAACACGTATAAATATTTGATGGAAGGAAATGAAGAGGGACCCAGACTCTTTTCAGTGGTACCCACTGCCAGGACAAAAGGCACTGGGGACAAATGAAAATACATTAAATTCCATCTGAACACAAGAAAATATATTTTTACTCTGAGGTTAATCAAACACTAGAATGTGTACTAAGAGTCTTAGATTCTCTACTTCATTTAATATATCTGTAATTTCTGATATTTAAAAAATGATCATTTCTATTTGGGGAGCAGCTGAAAGGGAAGTATTGATTAAGATGCAACAATAGCCATTATGAGTGTGTGCTGGGTCTGGCTGGAATGGAGTTAACTTTCCCTGCAGCAGCCCATACAGTGCAGTGCTCTGCACTTGTAACTAGAACAGCACTGGTATCACACCAGTGTTGTGTCTATTGCTGCACAATACTGGCACAGCATCAGGACTCCCTCCAAACCCCCCAGAGCCGGCAGGCTGGGGTGGGCAGGTGATGGGGAGGGGACATCACCAAGGCAGCTGACCTAAATTGACCAAAGGGATATTCCATACCATAGGGTGTCACACTCAGCAATAAAAGGTGGGAAAGGGGAAGGAGGGGGTGGCTCTCATTGTGAAAACATCCGTACTCCCCAAAAAAACTCTATGTTTATTGAGGCCCTGCTTCCTAGGATATGTCTGAACGTCATTCATTGATAAGAAGTAGAGAGTAATTATTTTTCTTTCTCTGTGCTTCTGCATGGCCTTTGTGTTTTTTTTTCTTTCTTTTTTTTGTCTGTTTGTTTTTCCCTCTTCCTTTTCCCTTTAATTAAATCATCCTTATCTCAACCCATGAGTTATTTTTTTCTTTCCACTATACTTTCTTCTCCCCATCTTCTTGAGGAGGGGGAGTGAGAGAGCAGTTGTGGTGGAGCTCGGCTGCCCACCCAAGTAAAACCACCACAGAATGTAGTCAACAGACTAGTTTGTGAGGATACTGGAGACCTAAGTCAGGCTTATATAACAAAGATTTGAACCTCAGCTTCCCCAGTATTACATGGAAAAGTCCATTATCAAGTACATATTTACGTGTGTGGTAAGCTTGCCTACAGTATCTCCCCAGACGGGAGTGGAAATACCTACTCTGAGAATCTCTCTTCATTGTGATTATAATACCTATGGCATCTAGGCATCTAGGTACCTTACAAACAGAGACCTACAAGTGTCTTTGATAATCTGGGTCTATATTTGTTGGTGGATGATGACCTATGAAGATTTAGAGGTCAGAATTTTCAGAAGTTTCTGAATTTGCCAAAATGAGTTTTATGATTTTATGATTTTAATATTAAAGCAATTTCAGCTATTTACTAGGGTCTGGACCAGCAATTTTAATCAAGCAGCTGGCCTGTGGAATGATTGTGATGTGGGTATTAGTCCTTAGAGTGCATTAAAGCTGCAATGTAGATAGAGATTTTCTATTTTTTTTTTAAGTTTTGTGTCTCAGCATGTACCCTCTTTAATATTGTAATGTTTAAAAATTAAAACTCCCAACACAATTCTTTGCAAGTGTTTCCAAGTCAGCAAATTAGCAACAAAACACATTATATAGGGAATACCTCATCAAGACAATCAAAACTCCTCAGCATCCTTCTTTTTTAGATTTATTCTGGCTTAGTGTGCAGGGTGTGAACTGTGTGAACACATCATACCTGTTAGAGATTCTTTTGCAGCTTCTGCTTGGACTGGAGAATTACATCAATTCTATTAAGTATCATTAACAACCGTGAAAGTATTCCATACAGTTTTTGTAAAATCTAAAAGCCCAAATTATAACCCTAATATATTTTTTTTCCTCATTTAACCTGAACAGCCTTAATCAGCAATTGGCTGAGGAAAACTCCATGGGAAACGGAAGTAGAAGGGCTCATTAAATTATATGAGGAGCATTCTGCACATTCAACTGATGGTGAAAGGTACATGATGTTGTAAGAGTGAATTGTCTTTGGCATCACAATATGACTTGCTATGTACTGCATTTTGAAGAAAGAAATCTATCCTATGAGGGGAAAAGCAGAAGGAGACTGTATAAATTGTGTCTGAACAACTAGCAAACATATCCTCAGAACATCTAAAATCACATATTATAGTAATTATTTACAACTGTAGGACCTGAATGTAAAAAACTTCTGCTTCTCTTTTCTGAATAATAAGTCCCCACTTCTTCTACTATCACAAGCTAAATTCTCCAATGAGCTCCATGCCATCTTCAAGTTGCAGAAACACCACTTTTCACATGGAAGTTGCTTAAATTTTTTAAACATATGGGAAGTCAATATATTTCAGATGATTTGATACTATTTCCTGAATACGGTGTTGTCAACAGTTTATCATCTCAAAACTGGAAGACAGTTTCTAAAGCTCTAACAGTATTTATGCTCCCTCTTAGTGATAAAACTGAAATCTGAAAATCTATGGACTCACTCCTTTAGAATATTTTAAACAACTTATTATCATGAAAATGAATTGTCTAGCCAAGAATCTTCTTTACCAGTAGTAGTACCCATCTGTTAAGACTCTGAACATACAAGACTAAGTCAGGAGGAATTCCCAGAAGCAAGGATAAGGCATATTATGCTGTTTATGCACACTACATAGTTTATGTTAGGCAAGTTAATGGTTTATCATTTTATTTCTTTGTCAAGTAAGCATGCGGCTTTCTCCATGTTACCTTACAAATGGTGTGATTTCAACATTTTAAAAATACTTGAATCATTTTGCTT
Organism: Cygnus atratus; assembly: GCF_013377495.2. Lineage (NCBI taxonomy): Eukaryota > Metazoa > Chordata > Aves > Anseriformes > Anatidae > Cygnus > Cygnus atratus. The sequence goes on along the minus strand of NC_066364.1, from coordinate 20,492,970 downwards.
CAGAGTAATTTAGGGCAGAATAATTAGAATTATCAGCTCAGTTACAGTCAACTTAAAAATTATAAATTCATTATGTTTTTTTCATATTTATTAACTTCAAAATAGGCTGTAAATCAGCAAATCTCAGAAGTCTGTATCACCCAAATAATTCTATCCATGTCTGTGGAGTAATACATGGGATTACAGTTAAACGTCTTACCTTTCTCACCCTCAGAAACTACCAAGAACAGATTAATAAGTATGACTGTTCTGAAAGGATCATAAATATATAAAAATATTTACTTTTTTTTTTTTTCGTTATACTGAGAGCTGTCAACTTCTTTTTCAGTGATGATGGGTTCATAAGAAAGATTTTTAAAAAAGAGAGAAAAAAAAAAGGTGTTTAGGAAGCACATAATAGCAAACACCTGTGAATGGACTATTTTTCACAGAATCACAGACTGGTTGAAGTTGGAAGGGACCTCTGGAGGTCATTTGGTCCTACCTCCTGCTCAAGTAGGGCCACCCAGAGCAGGTTGCCCAGGACCATGTCAAGGTGGCTTTCAAAGATCTCCAAGGAAGACTCCACAGCCTCTCTGGGCAACCTTTGCAAGTGATCCTTCACCCACACAGTAAAGTGCTTCCTGATGTGTTTACATACATCTTCTGTTCCTGTTTCTGCCCATTGCCTCTTGTCCTGGCATGGAAAACCACTGAAAAGAGAGAGAAGACTCTTGTAAAATGCAGTCAAGAGAGCCAAGGGACTAGGAGACAAGCTTGATAGATTTTGCTCTCCAGTTTTTGAGAGAAGGGATAAAATCCTGACTAGTTGAGTTGCTCTGAGATGATTACTATATTTCTCAGCTCCTTTCCTTTGGTTAGCAAATCATATGCAAACCACTTAAACCAGGCTTGATTGTCTTTGATTGTATCCATTATTCATGGATGTTCACTAAAAAGTCTAGATAAATACTTTTCAGAACTGGCTTCAGGTCTTCCGATATTTGCTATTAGTCATATGTAGTGTTCTTTCAGTCACATGTGAAATGTTTCTGCTCTAGGAATGGATAACTATTCTGTTAAGAAAATCACACAAAGCATTCCTAGACTGTGATGTTAATGACAGTCATTTGTACTAAAATGGGTTTGCATTTCGGATTCTCTGTCCTCCATTGCCCAGACAGATGAATAATGATTAATGAAAAATGAATATAGATGGTCTTCGAAAGTAAACTACATTTACTGACCAATCAGGTAAGCTGGGTTATTATTAAAACTTCATTTAAAACTTTAAAATCTTCCTAGGTTAGTTTTTCACATGGGCCAGGAAATATGAAATAAGTAAAACATATTCCCATGCATAGTCCTAAAAAATCTGTTAGATTTGAATTTATTGGTGTGTTTTAGGTTCTCCTCTTTTTGACTTACAAATATGAGTTCTGACAGATGTAGCAATATGTACCGAAACCACAAGGGTAACTTCATTTGCAACTGTAAGTCTAGTTGACATCAGTAACAGGTGCATTTGTGTAGATGAAAACATTTTTCAATGGGCCTCTTACAAGTCTGAAACTGAACAGATAGGCCACTGCTTCTGTCAGTCTGAAATCTTCTCATTACCTGTGTTTGTTGGATAGCATTTAAAGCTCATAACAACCCTTAAACTCTCATAGTAATTTCTGCTACATTTTAAGTTGGTGGCTCCTGTAAGTTTTAACTTTACATTATCTTCTCATTTAAACAACTGAGGATGTCCTTTAAAGTAATAATAACATTTGACAGACTTGTGTCTGTCTCTATCATCTACATTTATTATAGTGAAATAGTATTTCAGTAATTATGAACATCTCATAAACGACTGTTGCATTTTCTTACCTGGAGACTTGTTCATTCTTAGCCAAGATTCAGAAAGTTTTCAAAGATCAAGAAATAATCCATCCAACAAAACAGCTATAAATTCTGTCATGGTTTTGGCTGGGATAGAGTTTGTTTTCTTCATAGAGGTTCACACAATGATGAGTTTTGGATTTTTGATGAGAATAACACATGGATGTTTCAGTTGTTGTAGAGCAGTGCTCACACAGAGCCAAGGACTTTTCTGCTCCTCATGCTGTCTTGCCAGAGAGGGGACTCAGGGTGCACCAGGAGTTGGGAGGGGACACAGCCAGGACAGCTGGCCCAGGCTGGCCAAAGGGATGTCCCATGCCATGTGGCATCATGATCAACAATAACAGCTGGAGGAAAGAAGAGGGAAAGGAAACCAAGAAACCATTCTGCATGATGAGCTCTGCTTTCCTGGGAGTGGCTGAACACCTGCCTGCTGATGGGAAGTAGCAGACGGGTTCCTTGTGTGCCTTTGTTTTTATACTTGTCTTTTGCTTTCCTTACTAAACTGTCCTTATCTCAACCCATGAGTTCTCACACTTTTACCTTTCTGATTCTCTCCCCCATCCCATCTTGGGAGAGTGAGTGAGCAGCTGTGTGGTGCTGAGCTGCCTGTTAGGTTAAACCATAACAGATTATAAACTGGAATTAGGACTGGCCAAAAATATTAATAATCACTGAATCACAGAATCACGCAATGGCTGAGGTTGGAAAGGACCTCTGAAGATCATCTAGTCCAACCCCTTGCCAAGCAGGATCACCTACAGCACATTGCACAGGATGGCATCCAGGTGGGTTTTGAATATCTCCAGAGAAGGAGACTCCACAATCTCTCTGGGCAACCTGTCTCAGTGCTCTGTCACCCTCACAGTAAAGTAGTGCCCCCTTGTATTCAGCCAGAACCTTCTGTGCTTCAGTTTGTGCCCGTTGCCTCTCATCCTGTCACTGGGCACAAAAGAAAAGAGACCAGCTCCATCCTCTCTACACCCTCCCCTCAGACATTTATACACATTGATGAGGTCTCCCTTCAGTCTTCTCTTTACATCTAAGAATGTTTATGAATCTATAATTGTCCTGGTTTCAGTTAGGACAGAGTTAATTTTCCTCCTAGTAGCTGGTAGGGTGCTATGTTTTGGATTAGGGTGAGAAGAGCGCTGATAACATGCTAATGTTTTAATTGTTGTAGAGCAGTGCTTACACCAAGCCAAGGACTTTTCAGCTTCTCGCTCTGTCCTGCTAGCGAACAGGCTAGGGATGCAGCAGGAGCTGTGAGGCGACAGACCCAGGACAGCTGACCCAAACTGGCCAAAGGGGTATTCCATACCATCTGACGTCATGCTGAACAATATATAGGGGTGGCTAGCCGGGGGGGGGGGGCGCAGCTGCTCGGGGATAGGCTGGGCATCGGTCAACGGGTGGTGAGCAATTGCATTGTGCATCACTTATTTTGTACACATTATTATTATTAATACTATTATTATTATCGTTATTGTTATTATTATTTTCCTGTCTTAATAAACTGTCTTTATCTCAACTCATAGGCTTCACTTTTCCGTTTCTCTCCCCCATCCCAGAGAGGGAGGGGGGAGGGTGAGCAAATGGCTGTGTGGTGTTTAGCTGCCAGCCGGGCTAAACCACAACAATGATAAGAATGTTTATCATCTAAGAAAATTTATAAATAAGCACACTGATTTGTTTCCAAAATTATAAGTAAGGTGACCATAATACAGGCACGTTTTTAACAGACTAGTCTTTGTTAAGTTCAGAGGAAGCCATTCATCATTGATTTATCACATAGCTTTTTATTTTTTTTTCTTATTTTTAAAAATACATATTCATTAACTAAGAGGCAGAATATATCTTGTGCATATTGTTTGAAATATTACTAAGAATAAAAAGTAAATGGTCAAAAGAAAAGTAAATAAACTTCTAATTATCTAGAGTCTGTGCTTTGTTCCAGTAAATGCATGCTGAACACAAAGATATTCACAGAAAGCAGGACTGATTAATTAACTATTCACATGAAAAGAAAATCTTGGTTTATTTAGTCTCAATTAATTCCACTACTATTGAAAGTAAGATTTATAATCACAGCTGTTTCAAATACAATTGCTTGAATTGTAGTGGCTTCATTTTTAAAAGGATAATGAACATTTGAAAGAAAATGTTAAAATTTTTGAAACTAGTGCATTTCTGTAATACCATGCTTAAAATTGAAAAGCATTTGAAAAGCTCTTGCTTAACTGAAGATGTACTGATATATTTAAGAGTAGCAATTCTGTTAGGATAAGGTTGTCCATTGACAGACCACAGTTATTTTTATGCGAGATATCTGTAAATGCACTTTTTAGTGCAGCATTTCACCAATAAATAAATGCTGTCCTTATTCTATATTCATCTAACATATGCACAGGCACATTTTATGTATTATTTTTATGATCCTTCTCACTCTTCCTTGGAGACAATTCAAGTGACAGATGAATCTAAAGACTTGCGTGTTAATATGTAAAATTTGGTAAGTTTCTCATATCAGTGTTTATAAGTAGTGAGTTTCTGCTTAGAGTCTCATCCCTCTGTTGTGACAGAGAAGGTTACTAGAAATTCATTGGGAATATCCTTTACATTGTTTCTGCCCAGGTGCTACGGCTCCAGAATATCCTGCAGCCAGTTTGAAAGAAACACACCCAGAGCTCCCATTGTGCACAGCCCCATCTCTGCCACTTATGCTGCAGTGGGAAATGCTGTGAGCAGGGTTTCGCCTGTGCTCCTCAGAAGCTACACCCATGTTAGTAATCTTCACAGGTCCAGGACATGATTCGATTTTTGTTAAGCTCTTGTCCATGATGAGTGAACAAAGTGCTTTGTGGATACAATAAAAGCTTTGGTGGAAAAAAGCATTTACAGGTATTCCATAAACCCTCATAACCATGGAAGGCCTATTTTACTTACTGTTTCAGGCTCATGTTATTTACAAATAGAGCACAGCAATGTTCGTGGTGTAGGCTCGTCACCTGGTCCAACTCTGCTGATGCTCTCTTTGCCCTGGCATTGCAGGGGCAGATTAGGAAAGAGTACTGCTCGACAGGTGTACTGTTTGTGCCCCCAGTTACACAGTCACATTGGCAAACCGCTCCCAGAGCCATAAATCCTGAGGTGCCATCAATACATGTACTTCCAGTGCAAGGCCAAGGTGGGTTTTGGTGCTTTGTCTTCATATGCTCAAACCTGGAACTAGACAACTTTGTCAGAAGCCAGTCAGCCTCTAGGATGAAGTGTGCCAAATCTCAAGAGCTCAAAGACATCTGACATTCCTAAGACAAAATTTATGCTTTCTGGAGGTTTTTCAGTCATTTTTGGGGCAGGACAATTCTGCTGCAGGGATCATTTTCTAATTTTCTACAAGATCACTGACCACTGCAGCCCACAGCTCCTTATCAAGAAGAGAGAATGCCCGAAGGCATCACCATTCCAGTGGGATTGCTTCTGCTGTCCCACTGACACTTTCTGTCCCTTGGTGACACAACATGCTCTCATGCATGCCGAGCAATGGCCCAGTCCCATTGCACGGGATAGCAAGTTGCAAGACATAGTAACTCAAAACAGATTTTGTTTTCAGTCTCTGTTATGAATAAAGTGGCTTTAATATCGGCTTAAAGATGGGTATAGCTTGTAGTTTAATGGATTAAAAAGAATGGTGCTTTTTGGCTTTCAAAGACACAAAACATTCAAAGATCCAGTGGTCCATATGATTAGTTTTATTTTCCTAGTGTTATGATCTAGATTTAGAAAACAATATATTATGATATTGAGATTGATTATTTGTGACACTGTGCAGAAACAGCCTACATTCACTTGATATAAAATTGACAATGCTCACTGCTTCAGATATAAAGTAAATAAACCTGCGGGGCCATGTCAGCTTTTGATTTTCAGTCATGTTGAGGAATGTATGCAGATCAGCTCTTCATTAATTAACTGAAATGTTTACTGTGGAAAAATGAAATTATATTTTTTTAAATTTTTTTGTCACACTGAATTATAAAGAAAATTAACCATAAACAATAAATAGTGTGAATCATAAAACAACTGTAACAAATAATATTTGATTAAAATTACTAAAATCTTACAACTTGATCCAGTTGAATGCCTGATGATCATTCATAATATTGAGGAAGAAAAAAGGCTACAAAAAATAGTTCAGCATATATGCAAAACTTTATGAACTCCTGATCTATAAAACATTAGTCATTAAATGAGAATGACTTATTTATTCCAAGTGGGAATAGGAACTCATAAACTTTAAATAAGCAAACTAGTTTGATATGAACATTTCCAATGGTCACCACTGGAACTAGCCAGTGATGTGTGATTGCAACCCACCAACAACATAAGCAGATAAAGTCACTAAAGTAATCATGACCCAAATCTCAGTTCACAGCTGTTCCTTTCTCCTACGGATCCCAAAGAACTTGCTTAGAGTGGATTCAGTTTTACACACTGTGAAAGATAAGATTTCAGCATTCAAAATTTCCGTGAATTCTTTTATCTTGCTTGTGTCTATATTATTTAGGCAAAATAATAATAATAATAAAAAAATATCCTATTTACTTCAGTAACACATCTATTAAAAGGAACACTTCAGAACTGTTTCCCTAGCTAAAGACAGAATAAGGCAAAGCATCTGACCACAATAAAACTGACAATGCTGATCTCTCATCTCATAAATACAGGCTAGTGCAGGTAACAGATACAGATTTCAGATTATGACATTCATTATATTCTGCAACTAAAGATACCTACACCTTAGTATTTGAGCTAATTATTATCACAGCCCACATTACTGTTATCATTTATAATTTATATCAAATATAGTAGTTGTAGTATTAGTGTGTATTACTAATGAATAATAAAATTTGTGGTCAGTATCCAATCATGCAAAGGGATAGTTCAAGCACTAAAATCTCATTAAAATGGGGATCTTTTAGGAGACACGTGACATTTCCTGGTGAAAATTCCCACCCTGTACACATTCCTCACTGTATACCAGAATTGTTTAGGCTGAAAGGGACCTCTTGAGATCATCTAGTCTAGCTCTCCCTGCTCCAGAAGTCACCTAGAAAAGGTTTTCCAGAACCATGTTTTAAATATCTCCACTCTACAACCTCTCTGAGCAATTTGTGCCAGTACTTGGTCACTCTGACAAGGAAAAAAGAGGTGTTTTCTTGTGCTAAGATGGAATTTCATAGGTTTTCATTTTTGCCCATTGCCTCTTGTCTTACCAGTGGGTACCACTGGCAAAAGTCTGGTTTCATCTTCATTCCCCCCCATCAGGTACACATTAATGAGATTCTCCCTGACCCCTTTTCTTCAGTCCGAACAGTTCCAACTCTCTCAGTCTCCCTTCATGTGAAAGATGTTCTGGTCCATTTATCATCTCTGTGTCCCTATATTTCTTGTACTAGAGCCTAGAACTGGACACAACACTTTGGATATGAAGGGAAAGTGGTGGCTGTCTGTGCATGTACCAATTCAGGTTTTTAACATCTCATTGGAAACTGGATCACCTTTATAGTGGTATATCACTACATTTTGTCCATGTTGCATGCGCATCAATTTGTATAATCAGGATTGACATGACTTTTCACTACAAAACACACCCTTTGATGAAGTTATTTCTGACAATCTGTTAATATAATGTGCTATAACATGGATCATACAGTGAGCTCTCTCAAAACAAGACAAGACACTATTACACAATAGTGCTTTACACCCATAATATATTACATACCCACCGATTTCATTGACACATTCATCAGTTCCGCTAATTAGTTTGTTTCTATATATATTGACTCTTTTCACTGACCTTAGCAGAATGCTACAAACTCATTTAGTGTCTTAATAGACCATATATTCAATAGCTTGGTAAATTGTTCAACCTGTAAGGCATTGCTCCTTGACATTATTGCCCAGTTATGCACTCCACATAACAAATTCTCTTTAGTTATAACAAACACTAATCAAATGGCAAAGGCATTCTAGCAGTGTGCTTCGAATATTAAAGATTTATGTCAACAAGATTAACTTTTATAATCGTTGCTTGCATGGTATTTAGACGTTGTGTAGATTAATGGATCTCACTTCTACTGCTGTAGATCTTTGAAGTTCCTTCACATTGAACTTTATTTCCCTTTGGCTTTAAGTAATTGAAGATAACTGCTCTACATAACTACTCACAGTATTAACAGGGAAAACTCCTGAAGCCAGAGAAGAGGAAAGCCCTTGTTTGTCAGGGATTTGTGTGATTTAGCTCAGTGATGTAATTGGTGGATATGAACTAAACCCACAACTTTATGATAAACACATTACAAAGTTGAAATGTATTGTCAGAACAAACACAAAACAAAGCAGTACTTTCCCAGATTTACTGCAACACTTAACAGCAAGAGCATCTATCACTAAGACATTCATTGGTAAAGATACATGACATGATTACAAAGGCTATTATAGAGCTGAATGAAAATAGCTTTAAACAGAAAATACTCTGTTTTTAAAAATGGAGGTTCCTTTCTTTAATAGTAAGGATTAAACAAAGTGGGAGAAAGCACATTTTTCCAACATATTTCTTATCCTATTCAAACTAATATTTTCTCTTATCCTATTTAATCTAGCATTGGTTCCTTATATGGTTCATCAAAAATATCCAAATCTCATTAACAACAAAATAACTATAGTTCTACTTTTTTAAAGCTCCAAAACAGAAATAGGTAGGGGATATTTCATTTCATTTGCCACAACCTAAAGCAATACACACTAATTTTTACCATAGTTATCTTAACGAATTATCTTTGTAACCATTGTAACTTGGTAGGTTACAGTTTTCATAGATTCATTCAGGACTTGTTACCCCTGTAAAATGAATCTCTATGAAATCTCCCGTTAGGTCAGGATGTGTTTATAATGTGTAATGTTGGAAAATATGTCTTATTTTCTTAGTACTCTCTTGTTTTATCGTTGTAGTGTTATATACCTTGTGGAAGATCTTTTTTTCAGATTAAAGAACATGTAAACACAAAAAAATGTCCTACTGCCTCACACTGGCTGTCCTTCCACCTCTGTGGTGTGTCCCTGGCAGAGGCAATAGGAGATATCACTTAGGAGGTGCTTCCTGATGTTCAGACGGAACCTCCCATGTTTCCGTTTGTGCCCATTGCCTCTTGTCCTGGCACTGGGCACCACTCAAAAGATCCTGGCTCTGTCCTCTTTGCACCCTCCCCTTAGGTACTTGTAGACATTGATGAGCCTTCTCTCTCTCAGCTTTTCCTCAAAGGAGAGATGCTCCAGTCTCTTAGTCATTTTAGTGACCCTTTGTTGAACTCTCTGTAGTTGCCCCATGTGTCTCTTGTACTGGGGAGCCCAGAACTGAACACAGCATGCCAGGCATTGACTCACCAGAGCTGAATAGAGGGAAGGATCACCTCCTTCAACCTGCTGGCAATGCTACTAATGCGGCCCAATACTATTCGCTGTCTTAGTAGTGAGGGCACATTGCTGACTCGTGTTCAACTTGGTGTTCAACAGGAACCCCAGGTTTTTTTCTATAAATCTGTTTTCCAGCTGGGAGTCCCCCAGCATGTATCGATGCATGGATTTGTTCCTCCCCAGTTGCAGGACTTAAATAAATTGATTTAAAAATGGACAGACATACTGAGTCAGGGATGAAGGGAATGCAGACATCCTAGATAAAAGGAGCAATTACCGGATAATTGAATATTGTATTATTGCTTTCCTTAGTCTAATAAAATTTCTTTCAGTGCTAAAATTGACTGTTACTGAAATCTTTTCTCTGTCAGCTCATAATCTTATAAACTATCCTGTGTTATTTAGATGTGACCTTCTCACTGGTTTTCTACTACCTACCATATTGCTTTCAATTGTCCAATCTTCAATACAAGCTTTGCACATTGCCTTCACCCATTTTCTACCACTTCCCAACTCTCTTTATTCACTTTATGAAAGGATCCTTCAGCATCCCACACTTAGCACTAGTGACTTTTACTTGCTAGTCCTTCTCTAAACAGCTCTCCTTTTCTTGCCATACCCAGTAAGAAGGAAGGCAGTACAGTAGGAATATGTAGTGGATCAGAGGTGTTTAAAGTTCTGACAAAAAACAGATCCAGCAGGTTTTATGAGTGTCCAGGGTATGCTGGGAAATAGCTTCATTTGATATCTTCAGCTTGAGAAATTCTTCCCTCAGCAACTTTCCACTTGTTGCCTGGAAGTGTTCTGAGACAGACTTGATGCCTGAATCAAACAAGACTAGTCCCCTCCATTTTTGTCATGATTTCCCTTGTGGCTGTAAGGGGGAGAAATGCTGGAAAGAACACAGTTGATGAAAGGAGCTGTCAGCCTCCAGGTGCCAAAGGGCAGCCTTCCATCTCCTGTTTCCTCTATGTCTCCCCTAGATGTACAGTGGAAAGAGGAGATTATGGCAGAGGCAACAGTAGCAGTGATCACTTCTGTAGGGGTGTGTTGCTGTCCCTTCCTGTCTGTGACTAGGAGGGCATCCTCTGCTACGGCTTTAATTTTAGCTTAGACATTCTTCCTTTCTGTTTTTAACCTGTGGTATAAAACATTTATAATTAGTACTACTACATGCTTAACGTTCTGTTTTGTCTTAATGGAAGTGGTGGTAGAATGAAATCTCTGTAAAAATTTATCATGGCAGACTTGCCCTTTCTGTCCTGTAAGAGAAACATCATTATCAACTGCCGGTTACTGACTCTGACTTAAAGTCCTTATCCACCTGCCCTCTAGAGAAGAAACTTACATTCCTACTCTCTAGTTGTTGTTGTGTGTGGTTCTTGTTTCTGTTTGTTTTTTTGTTTTTTCTTTAAAAAGGCAAAGAAATAATTTCTTGCTTATAACACCTATCATATATTCCTCACTTCCCCGAGGACAGAAAGATCTGAAATAGCCCCTCTGTAAATAGGAGCAACATAAGTCAATGTGTAGTATTCTTAAACACTATAGCGGTTGTATATACTTCCTATCCCACCTACTTCTTTTCATCAATCAGCTGCTCTTCCTTTCTCCCCCTTATAAGCTCTCTATAGTATGCGAATTTGATATAGAGAAAATTCTCCCTCTCTGGTGAAGATAATTCTATTGAGATATAAAACATTTAATGTTGTGCAGCAAGAGAGGCTTTTATATCAAGGATGTCATTTCTGTCTAACCTGTTTTTTAATTCTAATAAGATTCTATAGATAGTTGAACCAGACAAACATGATGTGCTGAATTTAAGGAGTATATACTTACATTTAGGGTGTTTTTGCATCACCAAATTCAAATTTTCACAAGCCACGACAAACTCATGCATTGCACAGCACTAGCTGAAATGATAATTAGAGTGCCAAAAATACCGAAGAGAGAGCTATACTCTCAGTTGTATAACAGTGCAGCGGAATGCCTTTATAAGACAGTGTTGATTTCACTGTATTGTTTTAAAAGGGAGCTATTAAAATATTAATTGTCTTGTCAACAAGGTTTTTGAAAAGAAAAAATGAAAATTTTTTCATATCTGTGTGACAAAGGCAGAAATAGTCAATCATGGAAAAACATTATAGATTCATCTTTGGTCTTATACTTTAACTGCAAGCTATTCAGGGTAGTCATTTTTAGTATATATTCACTATTTAGTTGAGAATACAGATGTTAATGGTAATTATTTTTGTTTGCTTGTTTCTAATCTTTTAAACAGGATCCTAGACTTCATATAGCATCTTTAAGCAAACCGTGGAAGCTAGGTATTGCTTCCTCAAAGGGGTGAACTGCCATCTCCTCTCACTTTAGATCAGATGTATAAGGGTTGTGTTCCCTGGCTCTGCACTTTTCTACAGTGTGCCTTTGAAGGAAACATTGCCTTTGTAACTACAATATAACCAGAAGTGATTTGCAGTAGAATAGATAAGGGTTTCCCAGAGAAACATTTATTGTTCCCTTGATCAGTTTGCCTAAGTCAAACAAAAGGAAAATAACTCTCAGAAAAGGTATGCAGCCATATGTCACTGTAGTCCTTAAGTCCTTATTGTCTATATTCTCCATTTCCTTTTCTACTTTTTTTGTTTTTTTCCCCGATCTCTCTCTCCTGCTTCCTAATCTCACTCACTATTGAAGTTGGGAGACTAATCCCGGTGAGTGGAAGTCAGTTGTCACGTGATGCTACAAAAGGCAGCCTCACCACAGATAACCTTCACCCTCTTGTATTGTTCTGGGTTAGCCCTAGTAGGCAGCCCAGCACCACCCAACCACTCACTCACTCTCCCTAGGCGGGATGAGGAAGAGAACTGGAAAGATAAAAGTGCAAGAACTCATGGGCTGAGATAAAGACAGTTTACTAGGGAAAGCAAAAGCTATGCACGCAAGCAAAGCAAACCAAGGAATTCATTCGCTGCTTCTCATCGGCAGGCAGGTGTTCAGCCACTCCCAGGAAAGCAGGGCTCATCACACAGAATGGTTTATTGGGAAGACAAACACCATCATTCCCAGTGTCCCCCCCTTCCTCCTTCTTTCCCCCAGCTGTTATTTCTGACTCCACATGACATCCCCTTGGCCAGCCTGGGCCACCTGTCCTGGCTGTGTCCCCATCCAGCTCCTGGTGCACCCTCAGTTTCCCCTCTGGCAGAACAGCACGAGGAGCAGAAAAGTCCTTGGCTTTGTGTGAGCACTGCTCTGAAGCATCAGTGTGTTTTCATCACTATTTCCATCAAAAACCCAAAACACAGCATTGTGTGAGCCTCTACGAAGAAAATGAACTCTGACACAACCAAAACCACAACAAGTATACAGAAAGCAGGTAAAGTATTATTTGTCCAGATAGCATAAAATTATACACAGCATTACCAATTACCAAAATATAAACAGCAATGCTTAAGAGTGTATATATATATATATATATATAAAAAAACAAAATGTTCCCTTGAGAAATATCACTTCTGAATTTTAAGAGTGATGATAGTGAGAGAACAAGAGAACACTTCTCAGCGTGGTTTGGCTGTAGGAGAGCTCTGAGATCTTGGAAAGTATGTGACTGGGGCAAAGAAGTAGTTGTGGTTCAGAAAAGGGACCAGAGGTGAGATCCTGATCCATCCTCCACAAGCCCCAGAACTTTACTCTGCAGGGATTTCAGATGTTGAAATATTGTATAGTCTATCTGTTAGAAGATCCCCTTAAATAATCCACTTTTAATCTCGTATTCACTGCAGGCAGTAATTGCAATCATCCTGGAAGAAATGAGGAAGTTATAACTACTTAGTTTGTCTTCACTTGTTGTCTGTTCAGGGTAAGACTTTGAAAATTTCTGCTCATTAGCAGTACTGAAAATGAAGAAAATGTTCCTCTTTCAACATAGACCAAAAACCAATTAAAATAAAATAATAGCAAAGATTTGGTAATTATAGGAGTTTTTAATTCTATCTTCAGAAAAAAAAAATAATCCTTTTAAATCTTATAGTAACAATGAATTTAATTTTGATGTATACATTGCTTTTATCAATACAGCTGATTCTTTTTTCTTTAAAAAACAGATTAAAAAAACTAACACATCATGCACATCATCATAATAAGTGTACTATCTTTCTGTACACACTTCTTCATTAGCTTTTACCTCCATAATCTCATAAAAGACAAAATACTATCAGATTTGAACTGAGTGTGGGCACTGGACATTCTTAAAGTTCATATTATTAATATTAGTTTCTCACTGAATTGAGAACATTCATACATTTTTGCATATCTTTGTCACATTTGCACTATCACTGTCCCTGACAGTCAAGCTAGACTGTATATTAGTACGTATTATCTATTTGCTATGAAAATAGTACAAAATTCTTTGAATTGAAGTAGAAATTTAGCATTTTCCTGTTTCTGCATGATGAGAATATACTTTTGAGACTATAATGCACTATTTATTTTGGAAAGTTAAAAATAAAGTTTTCCATTACTTCCTTGAAAGTATTAATGTTGTACTGTCAGGAAAGATTGCTGCCCAGAACTGAACTGTTGTGTGATTTATTCTCTGCAGATATACCATAACATTTGGTTATTAAAGAAAGACACAGCTTCTGGAGATGGAGCATTAGCTTTGCTTTAAACGTGTTTCGTCAATTGTCTTTCTTCTTCAGGTTTATTTTTCCTTGAGAAAAATAGAAAAAAAACTGAACCTTCTTAGACTTTGCTCATACAGAATAAACATAATTATAAGAATGTTTATTAATAATGTAATCAAAGTCTGAGAAAAGATATAAAATTTAAAAATTGGTTTAATTGTTCCAGACAAAAATATATTCCGGTTTATCTGGCATATCACATGTGAAAAAGTATGTCATGAAAGCTATTTTACTGTATCACCAAGTAAGCAGAGTTAATCTCATATCAAATGAAACTAGTACTTTTACATGGCAATGAAATTCATAATTGAAATATTTAAATGTATTCACTACATGTACTGAAATCATTCCTAGAATCTAAATCACCTGGAAAGTTAATAAATATGAATAATCTTTTTTCCCTTTGTTTTGTTTGACTTTTGTCTTTGAAGATGGTATCAAAAAATGAATCATGAGATTAAAGTTCTATTACTAGAAAATATTATTAACAATTAATTTTAATTGAAAATGGATAATATTATTAAAAATTAAGTGTAGTTCTTATAATTCTTATAATTCCAGTGGTAAAGAGTAGATAGCATACTTAATACCTTTTCAAAACAATCTAGACTACTTATTTAGATGGGATACTCCGCTTGACAGCTGTTGGAAGAAGCTTCAAATTAAATTCTACAGAATTAATTTCAGTGTAATTTTCTAAATTTACACTCTTGGTAAAGTGTTCTGATTGGAGAAAGACATCAGAAAAGTTCTTCAAACCAATTTAAAAGTTTGGGGCAGTAAAAATTAGTTCCATACAAGGTGTCTATCAGATGTCTTGTATATATTTCATTCAAACTGCAAAATGACACATTTCATGAAATGACTAAAATATCAGTTATTTCATTAGTAGATGAAAAAGGCAGGTAGACCCTATTATTTTGGAGGAATAATGTTGGAATAACATTGGAATTATTAATATGAAATATAAAGTTATTTTAATAAGTTTCTACAATGGCTTCTAAGCAACAACTTAATACATATCACTATACAGAACTGTTACTTAATTTTCTATTTACGACAGTTCCATGAAGAAGTCAAATGTGGAAGTCACTTCCCAGGTTGACCATCTTTTCTAAGAAGAAAACAATTTTTATATATGCTGCAGAATGTGTAAGGCAGAGGTTACATTTCTTTGCTGTAACTCAGATTCAGAGAAAGTCTCTTTTGGTACTTCTCATTTCTCCAGGGTTTCAGAGAATACCTTTGAAGTTGAGAAGAACATTCTTCCTAACATCAGTGTCACCATGGAACAATTCCTGGAGTTGACCCTAGCGCCCTCTTCTGTCATAACCTATTCAGGAGAAAAGGAGGTAAAGATCTGAGCATCATGAGATGACACTGGAATCGTGACCCTTAGGTATTCCATCAGAGATTTAAAGACGAATCCTTTGACTTTCCCCCCCAAAACAACATCCCAGGAAGTAGACCGGATGTAAGTTTAAAGTAAATGAAAGATCTAAAAGCATTCAAAAGGGAGAGATTTTTGTCAAACTGCAAAAGAAATTTCTTCTTTCCTTTACTTTCTAACCAGATGGGACAAACGACTAAAAAAAAATAATAAAATAAAGAGGAGAAAGCATACCTGAAGTATATTTGTGTAAAACAAAGTTCCCAGAAGGGAGAAGAGTCAAAAGAGGATCTCAGACTCACAGAGTTATGTGCAGAGAATCATGGAACAGGGACTTGATTTGCAACATTTGAAACTGTTTACTATTAATCTTTGAAGTAAAAATTCTCACTGCATTATTTCCTATAAAGACTATTTTCTTCCAGTAGTGATGCAATAAAATGCTCATAATGCCAGGTTTCACAATACATCTATAACATATATCAAATGGAAGAAGGTCTTACATAAACTTACATAGTTTAGGTAGGATCACAGAATGATTGAGGTTGGAAGGGATCTCCCATCTCATGAAAAAAAGCAGTCGGCTACAGCTGGTTGCTAAGGGCTTTGTTGATTTGGATTTGGGGTATCTCCAAGAATGGAGAATACATATACTAAGATTACCATTTTGTCTTACACACACACACTAAATAAATAAATGACCAAACTGGGTGCATTCAATTGGCTCAGTCATTAATATTTGTACAAGTTAGATACAGCTGTAAAGGACTAAATATTTTTTTCTTTTCCCAGAAATTTCATTCTGGGACAGAGAGAGGGTCCCATTAATGTTGGCCATTAACAGGTAATTGCTGATGGGAGGAACACACTTTCCACAGCTCTACATGCAGGGTTTCCCTGGGTCCTCACAGCACAGGCTTTAGGAGTTAGAGAGAATGTGAAATACTAGACTCTGAGCACTGAAGAACCTTAGATAGAATTAGAGGATTTGTGAGAAAAGTGATGTGAAAATCCTCACTAGTCCAGTTAAATCTAACTCTTCTAAAAAGGCTGTAGTAGAATGGAAAATGAATAAATTAGGTATTTTGTCAAAGTGGCACAGTAAATCAGCAGAGGAGAGCCACTAGAACTCCATAACCCCGCACCTAAATCCAGAGCTTAATTTATAACAAATTTTGATCATCTTTTCTTAAAGATACCCTACTCCTTTGCATGTTCTTTTACTAAAACCACTTTGAATAAAAGTCCAGAGGTTGAAATTTGTGTTTCTTTTACTAGGAATCACTTTCTCAGATAAATAAAGCACTTAATTCGGAAAGTCAATATTTACTAACAGATTTCACCATGTGATCACAATTGAAATGACATAGCTCTTTAACGCTAATGTCCAACCAATAATAAAACATAGCTTCATCATAAGATTCAAGTAGTTTGCAAAGGAAATATCTTTATACCTTGCTTATTCACAGGCTTGTTCCAATATTTAAATATTTATTTTAAGAAGCGTTGGGACTATGCTCTTAGTCATATGGTCTGAATTTTTGGGTAGACCTGTGTGGTGCCACGAGTTGGACTCGATTATCCTTGTGGGTCCCTTCCAACTCTGGATATTTTATGATTCTATTACTCTATGAATACTACAAACTGGTAACTGCTGGTAAGCTTTAGTATGCTAAGTTCTTTGTAACATTCTAGATCTGCTTGTATAGATGCTAATATTCAAATGTAAATGTAAACAATATTTTAACTCTCAATCTATCTTTCCATCCCATAAACCTAAATTCCTAAGAAAAAAATAAATATTATTTTTAATTTAGTATGACTCTGCTGCAAACATGAAATAAGAAGTCATGGAAAATTGTTTTACCATCTGCTCAGCATGGTCTTAGACCTTAAGAATTTAGATAAACTGGACAGGTACCCAGAATTTTAAGTGCTCATTACACCTGATCTTCAGGGGCCTTCATCATTATACAAACTTTTTTTTTTCTCTTTGAATCTTGCATGACTACTCATGTCTCATTGCATATTATATTTTCATAAAGTCTTGCTGGCTCTTTGAACATAAAAAATATATATATTCTTTCTCACAAAACTCTATAACATTTATCCCAGCTATTCTATGGTAATGCAGTTGCTGTTTGTGGTATGAAAATGTATTACAGAACTTTAGGCCTTTCCTCTGATCTGAACTACATATAAATGTGGAATGACTCCATGAAGTCACTCTGATTTTACTGGTATAAAACGTATTGGGAACAGAACTACATTCACCTAAGGGCCATTGTTTTCTCTATGTTTATTTAAATAATTTTAACATAATTAGGCTTACCATGCCTTAGCTCCTTGTGTTTGTAATGTCAGTTTTAGAAGGTGAAAAACAGCACAGGACCTTTGTCCTTATTAACTTTTCCATTCCAATAAAATAGAATTTCCCATTATATTATAAAATACAATGCTACCATGGACCAAGTTTTCACTTGCATTAGTTAAGTGACAGGTGATACACTCTGGGGGGCCACAAAATCATAAAGCAGAGGGGAAATCTAGGTGTTTCCATCATGAATGTGGGGGTGCTGTGATATATACCCTCCTGAAAGTACTTTTTCCCTCCTGTTTGCAAAATTTGTCTTACAGCTTAAATCTAATGAGTCTGTATCTTGAAGCTAAAATCATCAAACCATAGACTATCCTGAGATAGTGTAATGTCATTTTTTCAGAGTAACCTTTAAGATTATGTTTGATAAAAAATCACTTGCTCTGTTTTTGCTGGCGACAGATTAATTTTCTGCATTTAATTTAGCTAGAATCTCTAAGGTGTCATCAGTTTGCTTCTGGTACTTTTTGATTTTCAAGGGCCTAGAAACTAAGAAAAAAGCAAAACTACCACAACTACTTAAACCCAGTGAATGGAAAAAAAAAAAAAAAAAAAAAAAAACTATATTCTAAAGCAGGATTTCTCATTTTTGTGAAACATGAAATATTTGCTGATAGTTTGGGTTTTGCAGAACTTGTTGCTCGTATATCAAAATTACTTTCTTAACGTCTTTTTAAAAGGTGTGTCCAGAAGAGCACCTTATAAAAACATATTTCAAGCCAGTACCCCTGTCCACGCTTTAGGTTCTTTAACTCCAGAATACTGTAGTGCATCTGTTTTATATTGTCACTTATCCTTCAAATTCTTGTTGCAGCCCAACAAGCCCTAATAAGCTCTCCAACTAACCCCATAAGCTCCAGTTAGAACTGCCACCCAGCATGACCATATAGCATCACCACAGATATCTCTACACCAGCATAATCACTGGAAAAATATAAATCCCAGTTTACGTGCAAAGCAATGACTCCAGTGCCCTGCTCCTCTCAGAGGCCATGAAGTCACAACAGGGACCAGATACAGACTTTAATATCAACATCCACAAACTTTAGGCCTTTAATATCCAATATATTATTGGACAAATTGATGGAATGAAAACCTACAGAATTTAGCTCCTCTACCTTACAAATCTCTGAACCCCATGTCAACAGATGCTAGAAAAATATTCTGGGGTATTGTGGGTTAACCACCAGTAGGCACTAAGCCCCACACAGCTGCTTGCTCATTCCCCCTCAGTGGGATGGGGGAGAGAATTGGAAGGACAAAAACAAAGAAAACTCATGGGTTGAGACGAAGACAGTTTAATACATAAAGCAAAAGCTGTGCACACAAGCAAAACAAAATAAGGAAGTCATTCAGTACTTTCCATCCACAAGCAGATGTTCAGCCATTTCCAGGAAAGCAGGGCTCATCATGCACTAACAGTTACTTGGGAAGACAAACACCGTCATTACAAATGTCCTCCCCCATCTCCTCCACTTCATTCCTCCTTCTTTCTTTACCCCAGCTTTTATTGCTGAGCATGCTGTGGGACATCCCTTCGGTCAGCAAGAGCAGCAGAAAAGTCCTTGGCTCTATGTAAGCACTGTTCTGCAACAGCTAAAACATCAGCATGTTAACATTATTTTTATCATAAATCCAAAACATAGCACCATATTAGGTATTATGAAGGAAAATAACTCTATCCCAGACAAAACCAGAACATGGATAAATGTTACTTTATGCTTTTATCATTCTTACACCCCTCCATAGGTATTTGCAGTTGGACACTCTGAAAGGTTGTATAGGTGGACTTCTATATGATTTAACATTGCCATATTTAATGATGTCTTATGATGGTTTTAGACTTTCACTATCAATACTTTTTATAGATCCAAAAATTCTCAACAGAGGGTATCCAGTTTTCATACGAGCAACACCCTGGATCTATGCCAGGATCTGCTACCAAAATTAGAGTGTAGCAAGCTCTTTTCAGGCCCACTTTATTATCCAGACTTAGATTTTCAGAATCTTGCATGTTGTAAAAGTCAGAATCTTATAGTTTACAAAGGTCATCACGCACTTTCCCGACAAAGAAAGTTCTTTGTTTTACTAAACCTCTTAATTTGTATTAAAGAACTGAAAGTCTGGCTAAATTCATCTGCTTATTAAAGCAGCATTATATAAAGATATGTTTCCTGTCAGATTTTATCCTGGCATGTGAACATAGATGGTGACACAATACTCTGGAAATAACTGTGCCTTGGAATTTGTATATAAGAGGATATTTTTTTGCTTATATTTAATGATATAGATAAAGAAGTCTATTTCTAAAAATGTTAATACTTGCTACAGGGTTCAGATTGCTTTTCACACTTTATGCATGAGAAAGAATTGCTTATAAAAAAAAAAAAAAGAAAAAGTTTAAGACTAACTTTAATACAGAAGTTGGTGTTACAACTAAAATATTGATACAAAATTGTGTCTTAAACCTATTTTACCAAAGCAGTTCGACATATGTTTGGCATTACTAAAGACACATTTAAGCACCTTACAAGTTCAGATTCATATTAATTCTGAGAAGTTCTGCTCAGGTAAATACCTATTCAATGTATTTGACACTTCTCATGTAATTTGTTCCATAACATGTTCTATACTATTACATCTTTGGTATCATTCTACAACATAAACCAGTCAAAGGCTGTCTTATCAGCAAGCATAGTAGAAGCAGATATGTCTGATTTGTGTCTAAATAACTCTTATTCTTTTTTAAAAAAACTTCTCTCTTGGAAGGAGTTGAAACATTCTTTTACTTGTAATTTTTCTTTACTTGTGTAGCAATTTTTCTTCAGCAAGCCTAGATTGTATTTTAGGACACTATTCCCCAGCCAAAAGCATATTTTTCATGATTCATTTTTGCCAAGAATAAACAAACAAACAAACAAATAAATAAATAAATAAACTGGGGGAAAGTGAAAAAAAGATATTGAGAGAGTTATAGGGTGATTAATATCTGAACTAAAGTACTCCTTTAATAGGAGTAATAGACTAATCCCAATTTTCCCAATTTACCTTATTAGTAAGAAGATACCATTGCCTGTTCAATTTTAGATATTTATTCTATAAATTTATAGCAAAACCATGTTTTGGTTGTATCTATCAGAATAATATGTCAAGTAGCATTGCACACAAAATGAGATGCAATTCAAATTCAACACATTTTTCTTCCAAAGGATCCAAGATTACACCTCATTACACTGAACTGTCTTTATGCATACGCATTTCTTCTTTGATCCTGGCAAATAAAATTTATATGCTGACTATATTAAATAAAAAATCTGGAATTTTACAAATATTATTTTTATTTTTGCAAAATTTAATTAAGATATCTTCTGTATATAATCCTTGTAGTTTGCTTATGACATTTTTAATTTAATTGTTCTCTTCTTTCAGGAGTACTTATTCATCAAATTTAAATTTGTGAAGTCTTCCAAGGACAGTGACAAGGAAAAGACAATTTATATATACAAATAGAATGAATACATGAAAGGAAAACCCATAAACTACCAATTGCAAGGTCGTCTATCTTTGATCTGACACTATTTCTATTATTATCCACACTGTATCTAATACCTCTGTTTTCACCTACATCAAGAAATACGATTCCTGTCTTTGTTTACACTGTCCTCATTTTCCTCTGAAAAGACGTAAAAAAAGCACCAGTTCAACAAATCTGCTATTCTTTTATCCTTTCTATCCTTATTCATCTATAATTTCAGTGATTTTTTATCTTCAGTCTCCTGTAAATATAGTTGAAGAACAATTTACTATTAGCTGAAATGCACTTTGCAATTCAATAATTAGTGTATTTTTGTGTTCCTGATTCTTCTTTTAGTGTTTTTCTGATCTATTATGTCTATTTAGCAGATATTTGTAGTTTGAAAAGCATACATTAATATTTTGTTCTGAGGTCAAAATGCTCTGCTAACCTGGATTCAAGATTAGACAACCATCCTTTCAATCTGCAATACTCAGAAGAGAATGTGGTAGTGTTATTGCTAAAGAGAAAAAAAAATGCACATACTGAAAAAAAAAAGTTATTTATCATGCACATTGAAGTATCATTTATGTACCTGTGTAAGCATTCATGTAGCTGTCATCATCTCAGTATTTAACTGCTTCCCAACTATTTAAGCAGAGTAATGTATCTAATTGCATTTCTCTTCTTGTCCCCCTTCTGAAGGAGACACAGCTGGATTGCTGTGACAGGAAGTTACAAAGGGAAAATAAATAAAAGAAATATAAGTTGTTTTTATTATAGGACGTTACAATCTCAGTGATTCTTATCTGCCATGTCAGTGGGCGCTAGCTTGCATCCTCAATAAGAGCTTAATCCTCAGAAACTCATGAACGTCCCAGGGCTGGCTGACCTCTCCACCCATGCTAGCAGCTACAGCTGAATGGTAAGAGAATTGACCTCTACAGTTGTGAGGGACCTGTCCATGGAGAGGTCCTTTGAACTCATTCTTTGAACTGAATTGCACAAATGCACACTTCTCTTTCTTTGCTACTTTCATTCCATCTTTGGAAGCAGTGCTATTTTTGGATCCAGAATTTCATTTATAGCTATGAGTTATCATCCTATGTAGTCCAATATTCAAAAGAAAAACACAACGTCCAGAAATTCACATTCAAAAGAAAACAAACAAACAAACAAACAAAAACACCAACCAAACAACCAAAAAAAAAAACCCACAAAAAAAACCAACAACCCAAAACATAAGAAAGAGCCAACATGCCAAAGCAATTGTGTTGTAAACTTTTTAATGGCAATTTTAAGATGGACAAATGTATCAGTTAAAGGTATCGTGGAAAATCTTGTTTCGTGCTGTAAACTTTCAATACGAAGTTTTGAAAAATTAAAAATTATACTATCTGAAATACAAAAAAAAAACTTTTTTTTTTTTTGTCATGCTAAACTTTCCACAGAAATCCCAGTTGCATCAATTTCAATAGTTATTGCCTAAGGGAAGGGGTTTGGATTTTAAATGTCATTCTGTGTGTAGATTGGATTGGTCAAATGCAGAAAGAATTAATTTGCTAATATTATATTAAAGAAACATTTTATTGCTATATATTAGGTCATATTACTTGTCATTTATAACTAGCTACTTATTTATGAAAATATTCATAAATCCTTAAAGCATTACCAAATTAAGCGTAAATAGGAATGTATCAAATATTTGCTCTAGCTGTGTTTTCTTTTCATTCACTACTTGCCATTTATTATTCTCTAGTTTTAAAGAGTTTCAGTCATCCAATTAAAGAGAATAAAAATAAAATTTGATTTACGAGTTATGTCACACTTACCAAGTAGTCAGTGTAAATAGTTTGCAAAGAATACATAGCTGGAAAATTTTTGAGAAATCATTCATCTTGTGTGTGTGAATAATGAATGCATCAGCCAGAAAGAGAAGATAGTTTTGCATAATCTTTATAAACGGGAACAAAAAATAAGACTAAATTCAGCCAAGAATTTGTTTCTAGAGAACAATTTAACGAGCAGCACTAATGACAGTTAAATAAACTTAGCATATGGTAATTCAGTGAAGTGCGTTCCCCTCAGTATTACATTTGTTTGTTCAAAAACTTTCAAAACAGATATGAATGTATGTATGCACATATGTGTATGTCTATATACATTCAGAATAAAGACATGAAAT
Organism: Cygnus atratus; assembly: GCF_013377495.2. Classification (NCBI taxonomy): domain Eukaryota; kingdom Metazoa; phylum Chordata; class Aves; order Anseriformes; family Anatidae; genus Cygnus; species Cygnus atratus. The sequence goes on along the minus strand of NC_066364.1, from coordinate 20,469,474 downwards.
ATATACTTGTTCAGCTTTTATTATTTTCATTTCATATTTTCATTTTTCTTGTTGCCTACTCACATCTGCAGCAGCAATTTCCATTCTAGAGGTCCTACCTGAGCTCTGGTTACAAAAGATTGTTCTTAAAGTACACCACTAGCAAAATTCTTGAATATAAGTGAGCATATTTTTACACACACATATATACAGACAGCGTAAGTCAGCAGCAAGAGCAGACAGAATGCCATAAATAGTTGATGAGGAGTAGCAGCAGCTGAGGTGTGCAGAAGGCAACTTGACTTACCTTCAGTTTCTGGTTGTTTTCTGATGGAAATTACCATGAAAAATATTAACTATCTACGCAAAGCCGATCATGTCTCAGATTACCTCAGCCTGGTTTCAACAGCTGTTGTATCCACTAACGTACATGTTCCTTTATCCACCGCCACTGTGCATTTTTCTTCTCCTTCGTTGATATTTTTCTTTCTTTCTTTTTCTTCCTTCCTTCCTTCCTTCCTTCCTTCCTTCCTTTCTTTCTTTCTTTTTCTTCCTTCCTTCCTTCCTTCTTTCCTTCCTTCCTTCCTTCCTTCCTTTCTTTTTTTCTTTCTGCCTGCCTTCCTTCCTTCCTTCCTTCCTTCCTTTCTTTTTCTTTTTCTTTTTCTTTCTTTCTTTCTTTCTTTGGCTATTTCTAAAATTCTCTGTCCATGAAAACTGTTAGGAGACTTAGCACAAATCCATGCTACATCAATATATGGAAAAAGCAAAACGGCTATTCAAAGGCAACACAAATTCTCATTTCTTCAAAATGCTCCTTTACTTATAACAGAACTGTTATCATCATTCTAATCTTTATAAAGTTATAAAGATTCCTAGAGCTACCCATAAATAAGTAAATAAATAAATAAATAAGTAAATAAAGTCCTTTAATGGGACTTTTTTTCTAATATTGATTTCTATTTATCATTGCCTATTATTTCAACATAAATGGCTATGCTTCAAACTAAATGGCAACCTAAATCGCAGTACTGTGTACAGTTTTGGGCACCACAATATAAGAAGGACATAAAACTATTAGACAGTGTCCAAAGGAGGGTTACAAAGATGGTGAAGGGTCTATAGCATAGAAAAGGAGGGGCAACCTCACTGACCTAGTTTCCTCACAAGGGGAGCAGAGGGGCAGGTGCTGAGCTCTGCTCTCTGGGGACAGCGACAGCACTCGAGGGAACGGCATGGAGCTGGGACAGGGGAGGGTCAGGCTGGGTGCTAGAAAAAGGTTCTTCACTGAGAGGGTGGTCGGGCACGGGGACAGGCTCCCCAGGGCAGTGGTCACAGCACTGAGCTTGCCAGAGTTCAAGGATCGTTTGCACAATGCTCTCAGACACATGGTCTGATTTTCTGGGTGGTCCTGTGTGGAGCCAGGAGTTGGACTTGATGAACCTTGCGGATCCTTTCAACCCAGGATATGCTCTTTCTATGATTCTATGAATATAAAAGCATCTTGCTGCTTTACTGCACTGAATATGCCATTTCCTGTTTTATTTTCCCCATCCCTTCAGTAAATCCTGAAACATGGTATTTTAAAACCCCAATGAATTTCCGGTTCAGTGTCCCTGTCATTCTAATATTAACCTCATATAGTGTTTATCTTTGAAAGCATGAAAAAAAGATGAAAGAGAAAAAGACATTCGAATTCTTTTTAATATATTATGATTTGCCATACCAGCATACGGCTTATAGTTTTACTTCTGTCCTTACTGATGAAACAGAATCATGTCTTCAACTCTCCTTGTTTCATGAAAGTTTCCACAGTTATCTGCCTTAGGGATTTTGTTCTATTTTATTTTAAAAAAATGTTAAGCTTTCATTAATGATTTTTCAGTTCCTAAGTTGTCTCTGTCAGCTGCAGTAGCAATATCAACTCCTAGAGAGTTCCCTGTTAAGATCTGCCAAAGATTGGGCTCCTGTTGGTTTGCTGTTATGTGACCCCAATTCAGCAAAATACTTAAATATAGTTAGTAACTTCCTGCATAAACATTGACATACTAACTGACTAAGACTAATTACATGTCTGAAATTAAAGGTCTATACAAATCCCAGCATGAATTTAGGTCTGTGTGTGCAACATTGTTCTAGAAATAGTACTCATTTCCAAAGAACATGGAAATTTCAACATGAAGCACATTTTCAGGAAGGATTTTTTTTTCCTTTGAGAAAATTTTCACAGCATATGTACAAACTTTGTAGATTTACTGTGTGAATATTTATGGAAGGATTAGTGCTTGCAACTACATTGATAGAGAATCTGTTCTTGACACACACGTGAGGTTGGCTCACTTCTTCCTTCAAGATATTACCAAAATATTTGATTAGTTTTTACTTGAATTGTCACAGCAATCAATGTACCAGGCTTGTTTATTCCTGTATTTCTCAAATGAAGACTTGCAAATTTTTGAGGAATTCACAACATATTATCTCTTTGTGTTATTTATGGCAATTAAAATCAAAAGATTTTATTTAGAAATGGCTTTCCACTCATATTTTGGTGTCTCTTATAAAATATGTGATAAGGCTGCATTGCTTGCTATTATTATTCATATCGTGGTAGTACTATGTATTCCTTCCTTATCTGAATAAAAGCCCTACTATACCAAAGGTGTATTCTAGCATCATGCTACACTTATTTCCTTTGCTTAAGAAATTACGGTCAAAAAAAAAATAATACACATGCTCAATTTGTTGAGTAAGTACATTGGGAAGCACTGACATTTGCAGGTGATTTGAACATGCAGAAGAGGAGCAACTGGCTTTGGCATTGTCACTAAGTTTGCAAGTGAGAGAATATTCCTGATGCTATATGCTTCAGCTTACTTCAGTCAGACAGATTGTATACTGGGTCAATTATAATAAATACTAAATGAATAATTTAAAAAAGACATGAGTCTTCAGTCTGGAATTAGGGATGCTGCAATCATTGAAAAGGTCATGTCACTGAACATGCAGGTTTTTCCATCTTTTCCACATTTTACATATAAAATGCTATTTTGTGGTTAATTATATTGCACCTCTTTGTGGAATTTACACAGGATCAAGAAAGATCTTGAACAAAAAAAATTCTTTGCATTTTAAAATCAGGAGAATTTATCTCAGTGTGGATACACAACACTTAGAAACATAGAATCACAGACTGACTGAGATTGGAAGGGACTCTGGAGGCATTTGATCCAAACCCTCCTCAAGCAGGGCTACCCAGAGCAGGTTGCCCAGGCCCATGTCCAGGTGGCTTTGGAGGATCTCCAATGAAGGAGACTCGACAACCTGTCTGGTCAACCTGTGCCAGTGCTCCGTCACCCGCACAGTAAAGACATGCTTCCTGATGTTTAGACAGAACCTCCCATGTTCCTGTTTGTGCCCATTGCCCATTGTCCTGCTTGTCCAAGAGCCTGGCTCCAACTTAATTGCATGCTCTCTTCAGGTATTTATATATACTGATGAGATTCCCCCTAAGCCTCCTTTTCTCCTGTCTGATCAGCCCCAACTCACTCAGCCTCTCCTCTTAAGAGAGGTGCTCTAGTCCCTTAATTATCTTAATGGTCCTTCATTGGACTCTCTTCATTATGTCACTGTCTTTCTCATATTGAGGAACCAAGAACTGAATGCAGTACTCCAGATGTGACCTCACGAATGCTGAAAAGAGTGGAAAGATCACCTCTCTTGACCTGCTGGCAATAGACTACCTAATGAAGGACAGGACATCACTAGCCTTCTTTGCTGCAAGGACACACTGCTGGCTCATGTTCAACTTGCTGTCCACCAGGACCCAGGATACAAGGACTTATCTAGGTATCTTTATACTTTCCAGACTGTAAAATCGATCTTTATTTTTGAAACAATTTTTAAGCTGTTATAAAATATTTAAGTATAGCAGATTTAAACTACACTGACCTTCTTAAGCAGTTAAAAATTATATGCTACGATTTCTGAATAACCAAATACTATATAGAGACAGCAGAAGGAAAAAAAATACTTTAAAGAAAGTCAGAAACACCTGTAACACCATGTGACCTAATCTGTGATATGGATGAATGTTATAATAACTAATTGAATAAAACAAAATTTAGCTGGTAGTGGTCTCACCTTGTTCAGCCCCAGGCTCTCTTACAGGATATTGTTTGTCATTAGATTAGTGACCTTTACTCTAGTGCTGCTTCACTGAGTAAAGTTATTTTCATTAATAGTTTTCTTTTTTTTTCCACTTTCTTATTGTTTTCTCACTTTTCAGCAAGCCAATTTCCACTATTAAAAAATAATAATATATATATATCTTCAATGTAATGAATACTGGCCAGTTATTTTCATAATACATACATAAGATTGTCCTATTAGAACTGAAAAAAATATATATATTGTTCTCATTCATCTATAAAAGTGGCTCTTTCTGAAATCTAAAATTAATTAACCTTCAGGATGATACTATCTCCTGACAGTTTTTTAACTTCAACAATACTGTCAAATGAAATGTTATACCTGTAGAACATTGCATCAAAATTATAAGCAAACCTCCAGGGCAAAGTGTCAGACCAAACAAAAGCAATAGAATGCTAAGACTTCTAAACAGAACCAATATATATTTCCCTTTAATTATTACAATAATAATATATAGCAATACTTATTTACTAGATATTTGAGTGATTAGTTTTCCATGCCCAGTTCTGACTTAAGGAACCCACACAATTAGTTGCTTTCCCTTATGTAGTTGCTATTTTTCCTTACAGACTTTAAGAGGTGACTTACTGATGACATGAATAATGTTTGATTAGCCTATTTTAATCATACATACATCCTTGCTCAGGGGTCACAGAATATCTCACCTCATAAACATAGAGGACCATTAGATGATATAGATACATAATACTTTAGTAAGCACTTGTCATTAGTCACTGTAAGTTACGAGAATATGACTGGCACATTACCAAAATTAATTCCCAACACAAGCAAGTTGCCATGATGGGAAGTCAAGATTCAGATTCAATAAATATGAAAATATAATCTGCATAAACTGAGCTCATAAAATTCTTGCAATCACAAAAAAGAGTTAGTCAAACATGGCATTAGTATGTGAGCCTCGTGTGCAAAAAATATCTTAAGGAATATTATTTAAGGAATATTTGTACCAGATAACCATATGAAAGAATCAAGAAAAAGGAATTGGATCGTTAGTTAATGATAGATCATTTATGCTGGGAAAAATACACCAGCCCTGTGTTTCTGATTCGATTTTAATTCTTCAGAATACATGGGCCGGGATAGTAAATGGTACATTCAGAGACTGCAGAAAATGAGTGAAGTATACTGTGTGGCTAAACAGAGTTCTCCATTGATAGAGTATGCAGGTTACCAAGACTTGTGTGTTTGCACATAGTTGCTTATTTATACAGCATGAGTATTAGCTCCTATTTTACCTACTGAACATTATAGGCTGAGTTCATCTGCCTAAAGGTAGGCATCTTGTACCATTTGAGATGCTCCAACTGGAAACATCTGCATGACACTGAAGAACTGATATTTAACCTACAAGAGGTCCTTGACCTTTTTAAGCTGCATCTGAAATCTATATGGGCATCACAGGTGGGAACAGATGCATTTAATAAACTGAACTGAATGTCTATGTTTAACCACCTGAGTTGAGCCAGTATACGGCAACCAGTTTACGCTGCAAATATTCTGACCAGTCACCAAGTGTCTTCTTTAGACAGTAAATTGAATTATTCTCAAGGCTCCATTGCCTGGATTGACTAGAACTCCTCTTCGCTAAAATAGGCTCTCAGACACTGGGATTGATTTGGATATCCAGAAAAAAGCATCTAGTGCCATGTGATATAGCACTAGAATATCTGAGTCATCTACAATGTGGTTAGTAAATATGATGCGGGCACTAGCGTAGATCTAAGTCTTTTTGAGCTGCACAACAGACAGAAGGCTCCAGATCACCTCAAGTAGCACTAAAAATTTTTAGCACTCAGAGGGTGAGTCAAGCGCCCAGCTTACATATTTCCATGTACATGTAGACACAGGTACATTAAGCTCAAAATTAATCTCTTCCCTTTCTATGCAACTTTCCAAGATTGCCAACAATGTGGAAATTAGATGCTATAGTACCAGTCTTGTTTATACATCTACTACTACTATTATTTATTACATAACCTCAATAGATTTGGAAGCAATTTAAAATAACACAGGTTTGTTTGAAGCATAGGTGGTGGAAGTAGGAACCAAGCTCTGAAGTAGAAGGTGCAAACAGCCATTCTCATAAGCAAGCACAGAAGATGTGTAAAGTTCAAAGAGCTTCAATAAGCCCAAATACCAAAGTCATGTCATTTCAGGACTTAATGGATCTTTTTGTAAGGGTTTTCAAGATCTATGATTCCTTTTAAGTTCTGTACTTGATTAGATCATGGTTGATCCAAGATACCCCAGGGTATATATAACTGAAACAGCATATTCACAGTGAAAAGTTTTTGAGTCCTTCATTTTCCTTAACAGAGGAAAAACAAAACATTTGAAGAAACTAGGTAGGTAGGACTTAAACAAATACTTAAGTGAGAAATGTCACAATCAAGAAGATACGTGTCAGGGTCCATTCATTGTCATTTTGTGATTTTGACTGCAGAAGCATAGTACCAATCACAGGGCTAAACAAATGCAGTTCAGTGGACTCTGGTTTGTAACTAGTTCAGACTCCAAGACCGGATGCTTATTTACCTTTAAAGTACTGTGCCATCGTACACTGTAATTCAGTTTTTAAGCAACTCTCAAAGAGTTATCTGAATGTCTTTCAAAAAAAGCATTGTATACTTGCATTGCTATTTGTGCATTCAAAGTGAAGATGACAAAAACAATATTGCACACAACTGTGAGACTGGCAGCTCAGACTTTGAATGTTCAGAAATAGAAAATGCTGAATAACAAGAACTGTGATCACTAAACCAAATATATCACTCTCGTGATCTAGATGTGGTAACAAAGACTGACTTCAAAGTGCAACCTTTGAATCTATAAAGTTATTAACCAAAAGCAGATCTAAGTGGATTTAAACTTTGGAAGAACACAAGAATACTATCATCTATAATTACAAAGGGACATTTACTGTCTATCAGAACAACATAATGATGGACAGTAATGCCAAAAAATAACATATTGTAGAAATACAGTTGACAGAAACCAAATCACAGCTTTCCAGTTTCGAGATGACATTAAGTACAAAATGTGAAATGAGCTGTGGCTTCCTCAACCCTAAAAATTCAATCAAATTTCACTGTCTATGTCTGCTTCAATCATCTATTTTATTCCACACAGCGTTAGCAGTATTCACTAAGGGACATCTTCTCACCATTTTCTGGGAAAACACTAATAGACAACATGAGTTTACTGGAATGTTCAATACACTGAAATATCTTGGTCAGTAGTTATCTGACACGGCCCTTTGCCTTCAGAAATTAGGCTCAGGTAAACAACAAGGTGTTGAACATCACCAAAATGTTCGTTTGCACTTCTATACTGTTTTAGCACAATACATTGTTGACATAGTGCGTTAAAAACACTGCAGTTCTGCACAGTGGGGGCAGTTGTTCAGCGTCCAAAAAAATGATAAGCAACTCAAAAAAGTCCTTAATTAAGCTTTCGTTGAATAAGTAGGGCAAAATCAACGTTATATAATTGTCAATGCCAGACCACAGTTTCAGTTTCATGTCTTCTGGTGTTACAGACATAGAAGATTTTTCCATGATTCCAATGCAGAAAATAAGAAAGAAACCTCCCTTACTTTCAGTCAAAAAATTACAGAATCGGGGTGATTAGCTTTCTGGCCAAGGCAAGATCCCATCTATTGCCAACTTCTCCACGAAATAAATGTCCACATAGGTGGTTGTAGTGATCCTGACCTTGTACATTGAAGATTTAGTGATCAACATAGCAGGTAAACTGAGTGGGTCCAGGCCTGTGCTGTGCTGCACTATGCTGTGCATACAGCCTGGTCTTCAAGTTGTGCTGTGTTGCACAAGACCCCTTGGCTACAGGATAACCTCAGCCAGCTCGTTCTAGAAGAGGAGCCCCCAGGCAGCCGCCACTCAGTACCAGCAATTACACCACCTGCATGGGCTTGCCTGTATCTAAAAGTACAGCAAGAAGTTATTGTGAGAACATCCTGTATGGATGGAATTGTTTTCTTACAAGAAAATTATATAATACCTCAAATGATCAAAAAGAAGGAACCTTCCTCCATGGATGGATGGAGGGGATCTGCACAGTGTGTCTACGCAGGGAAGATCCGTCTGTGTCTATGCTGGGAAGATACATCTGCACAAATGAAGGGTACCCAGCATCTGACTTACTCACAATCTATGTTTTTTTTTTTTTTTTTTTTTTTTTTAATCTCTCCAATTAACTTGCTGTAATACTAAGCCATTTGTTGTTGGGCTTTTCTTACTGTGATCCAGAAAGAACCCTGCACCAACTCCCTCTCCCCTATGCCCCATCCCAGTACAAAGCAGTGGCATGATGTGCAGTGCTGAAGGCACTAAAATTATTAGGCATAATTTGTTCATTTGATAAAGTTCCTTGTATTAAGGCAACACAAGTACTAGATGGGAGTAGTACAGTAATTTTGAAATAGTCAGAATGAGTGAACTTCAAGTATTTTTCCATCTTCTCTCTGCTCCAGGGAAATATTTCCAAGATGTGGTTTTCTCAGTGTCATGTATAGCATCTGGGAACATTACACAAGGATCTATCTAAAGGTTAATGGAAGAATATTCTCACAACCCCGCAGTCAGGCTCTACAAAGTTCAAACCAAGCTAGTTCTTAGATTAACATAGAATAATTTTTTTTCCATGGGATAATTAGACTGCTGATGTTACTCACTTTGAAGTGGCACTTAAATAATTGTGATGGCATCTGCTAAGTGCATTTTGAGACAGTCCTTTATAATTAATTACTCATTTTCATGAATCATACATCTGTCTGAAGTATACCTGTTACCAGTAAGATGGTTGTAATGGAAATTTAATAGTACTTTTTTTAGTTTTTAGCACATTGTGGGTTTTATATTTTTGCCCATCTGTGGTGGACATTATATGTGAGTGATATCAGTTAGATACCATGACAGCCTTGATTCCCTGGGCCATATCTATACCTGTTAAATCACTGAATGTTCAGTCACTGGCAACAGGCTCAAGTTGACAGAAATGCACAGGCTACAAACCTATAACAACTTCTCTTCTGGGGAAGAGATGTCTTGTGTGCAAAATCCCTCCTGAATATATGTGGAAGAGGACAAGAACTGTGGCACACTCTGCCTAGTTCTTCTAATGCAGTTTCAAATATCATCTTAATTTCATAGTGCAATATGTTTAGTCTATATATGTTCATATATTTACGTTTGTTTGGTTTCTTATTTTTGGTAAGAATTTCTTTTAATCTATGGATATATAAAACGCCTTAAAATGCATACAAAGCTTGTCTAATCACACTATAATTATGCCTTTTTTTTTTTTTGATAGATACATGTTTCACTAACAGAATTATTACTAGTAATGTATCAATACTGAGTAACAGTACCATATATAGAAAGTTATCATATCTAAACAAAGTCCTTAGCTATATACATCTTCAAAAAGCATTATTAGAACTTCCTGCCTTAGGGATATCAATAGGAGAAATTTCTGGTTGTGTCTGACAAAGTAATAGCTATGTTTGGTGAGGTGACACTTCTCTTTTTCATTTTTGTGAGATCTAGATCTCCCATATTTCTCCCTTATCGTCTAGTCTAACACTTTCTAGATGTAGCCTTCCAGAGCAGACTACTTACTATTTTTCGGCTTGCTGAATGCAAGTGAACTAAAGTGATAATGTATTGTTCTGAAGTCCCTACCCACTTCAAAAATCCTTGGCTGCTGAGAAGGAATTTGAAAGATTATTTTCCCTTCATTGTTTATAGGCAGGGTGATATCTGAACAGCAAATTACATAATATTTGAAGCTGAGACACAAGTATTCCAACAAAGGCTAAAGAGCTGTCTTAAGAATATAAAATAAAAATCTAAGGAAGTTGCAGATAATGCAGTACAACAATGAATAAATATCTATGCAGTCAGGGTTATCTTATGTGGTCTTCATCTACCTAATGGGAGGATGCAAAGCAGAGAGCCAGGTGCTTCTTGGAAGCTTGTAGGAATATGACAAGAAGCAATGGACACAACTTGCAACAAAGGAAATTTTGACTAGATCCATCCCACTGAGTGGTTAAATGTTGTCACAGGTTGCCCAGTAGTGTGGGATCTCCAACCTTGGAGATAACTCTAGTTATAGTTGACCATGCATCAGGCAGGAGGCTGTGCTAGATGATCCTCAGAGGTCCCTTGCAAACTAAATTATTCTATGGTTCTGTGAAACACTCCCTGTCATTTTCCTTCACCATGAGTAAGTTTGGTCTGTGATTCAATCAGCTTTCCTAAAAGCTACACACTCTGACAATTCAATTTTAATTGAAATGATTAGTCTGTAAAATATGTGAAAGACATGCAACATTTTAAATTATTTTATAGCTTTAAGGGCCTCACCCTGACACTTTTACTGTGGTAAAGCTGTCAGTGGTTTAAGAGTACAGTAGAAGTTATTTGTATTCTTTTAATCGCCATGTCCTAAAGACCTTAATATAAATATCCTGTTACTCTATAATGAATTATGATATTTGTATAGACGGTAGCACATTACAGCTTTTACACTGCTGAAATTCTACTTTAAATGAAATCTAATCATCTGGAGATGTCATTCAATTTGGCAGCACATTGCAGACGATGTAATGCCATGCTCAAGCAAGTTGTAATTGAACTGCCCAGAAATTTAATTCAGTTACTTGAAAAGGGATAGTAGACAGATTTTGTATTCACACCTCCTATAATAAAATTCACGTTCATTCCTTTACTGTGTTGCAATTATCTACAGTAACTAATAAGAGTTTATCAACAGATCATAAGTAACTCAATTTATACACAGATTTTTAGTATGTATAAGAATGAAAGTTTCATGGTGAATAAAAATTTAGTTAACAAAGGAGGTTGCACTGCCAACTGCTATGCAAATTAAAGTCACTGAAGCATTGTTCAGATCTATTTAGTGCTGCAAACATTTAGTATTTCTCCTTCTTTTAATTAATTAACTAGTGTAGCTTTTTGTATGATTTGTTATATATTTCTGATGTGCACCAGAATAGAAATCCTGGCACAGCTGATAACTGTTGGAAGATCTCCTCTGGGACATAGTACCACTTCGGATTGAATGCAAAATAACAGACGCCTTGATAGTGATAATATTACATTGCCCAATTACAGTTACTTAAATAACTATACAAATGTTAAGAATCCACAGAAATTATGTGGGTAATATATTCATTTGATATCTAACCAGATAAAAAGCAGATAAAATAGTTAAAAATGATTATAACTATTAAGAGAATTCCTGCTGGTGAGCAAAAATACTCTCAAGCAGAAAGTTTGTCTTCTGCAGCATAGGGTAAAATTTCTGAAAGCAAGTGGAAGTTTCTTTGGCACTGGCCAATAATGACATCTGGATTCCAACTTCCTCTTAGCCATGTGATTATATGAACACGTAAGTACTTAGTAGTAGCTCACCTACATCCAGCCCAGAAAGTGTGTACTTTCCAAGAAGAAACTTTAATTCCTCTGCCTTTGCATCTGTTCTGAGATAGCCCCTCAACATCATCTTTGACTCATGTATTTCCACCATCCATTTTCTCTTGGTTCTTCCACTACAACTGATGGATGACACTTTCAACAATCCGAAATTAAGAGTTGTACCTAATGCAAGCAATATTAAGCAAATTAACTTTATTTAACTTCAATGAATTTCATCAATTAGGAACTAGGACTATACCTACTGTAGACAATATTAGACAAATGAAAATTATTGAACTTCTAAAATCTGAAACTACTTCTGTGAAGATAATATCAGCAAGGCTCGTAAGCACTACAGAGCAGCTTCTGTATGGGGAAGGACCAAACATGAAGCAGAAATCTCCACCTGGAAAGCTTTATCAAGCTCTAAAATTTGCATGGTTGTTAATGGTTCTTATACTCTTTCCCTATATATGAGCTGCTATCTAGTATCTGAGGTAGGATATTGAGTTATTCTATACTGGACATTTAATCTACATGTATAGATCAAAGGCTGTATCTTGAGAGTATTCTATAAGAAAGCTTGAACCATACAGATTTTATTTCAGTGCTACAGATCCATACTTTAAACTTGTAATCCCAGGATCTAACAAAAACAGTTACTTTTTAATATTGTTCTTAAAATAGACATAAATACTTTCGTAAACACTGGAACCAGTGATGTATGATTTCCTTTAGATTTGTGCCTGCTAGTTAACTTTGAATGGAGATAAAATATTTACGTTGGCAGTGGCATTATAAGGCCACATTGATGTCTAAGAAATTGATTCAGATCATTGATGTCTAGTAAATTGAAAGGAATCCTTCAGTTGTATCAGTAGCACAGTCTTTTTTCTCTGTTCCATGCCAAATCCATGAATTTGTTATTTTTAACTGTGGTATAGCCATGTATTAAAAAATGTAGGAAGAAACATAAAGAAATACTTATGTATGTGCACCATGTTTGTATAAAGCTTGCTTTTTCAGGAAATGAGGCTATGGCAGTCTGTTTAATCTCCTCTGCTCTTGCTTTCTACAGTTAACTGCAGCAGCTGCTCAGTGACGCCTTTCTAGCAGATTATTCTTCCTTTGACTGTTCACAACCACTACTTATTCTAGACATTATGACCTAAGAAATTTCAAATATTATGAGACTATTCTACCCAGATAATATAGAAAATGTAACCCTATCAAGCTTAAGATAAAATAATTCACTATTAAATGACAGTCATTTAAAACAGATTTTTATGTTCCATTTCATCAATTTGAAATATGCTTTTAAATGATTCACAACAGTAAGCAATTATGCAGTTTTGATTAAATCAAACTATATACATAAACAATACTGGCAATGAATCTGTCACCATTCGTTTTCAGTTAGCACACTACTAAGATGAATGCAGGAGCACCCTAACTTTCAGCTATTTGTTTATTCTCATTGAAAACTCGAAATGTTTAATTCTATTACACAAAAATCTAAACAACATGTTGGGAGAAATAAAAAAAAAAAAAGAGTCTTATTTTCAATGCACTGTCAGGCAGATTTGGCTCACAGATTTCCATCGTGCAGTGATGTCGTTTCTAGCATTTTTCCCTGCCTAAACCATAATGCATCTAAACCAGCATCTAAAGAAGATATATTTATAAATGCAACTTACTTTACTCCTATATTGAAACTAAGATGGGATTGAAAGACAGCCAACACCTAACTGAAATTACTGGTTTTGGTAGCAAATGATTATTGCAGACAGTTCTACTTGTGAATAAATGCTCAGCTAGTTTTGAACATTTTTGACATGAATGTATACATTTCCATACGTACACAAACAAGATCAACAAGAACCAACTGGATTAAAAAAAAAAAAAAGAGAAAGGTTCTGAACAAATTCCTCCTTCAAAACTGATCTATTTCATTGTTAACTGTGTAACCTTTAATAATCAGCTTTCCCCATCTATATTATGTTTTTGTTTAGTCTGTTTGACTCTTCATGCTCTCCTGCTGGTCCAAAGAAGAACTTCCCAGACATTTGAGTTGTTTTAACAAGGCATTTGGAGTACTTGCCATGGTATGAAGTAAGTGAATTCAGGAAAAGAGCAGTAGAAAATGGGCTTATTTTATCTTAGGTCCATCTAAATATACATGAACAGGAACTGAAGCAGCTTACTTAGGTCTCAGGGTAAGAACAAGAATTTTCCTCAGAAGAATTTTTAAATCCATATGTTTTTAGTGCCCTCTGAGTGTCTGCAGTGCACTTGTTATGCTATTAATCATTCAAGACTCGTGTAAACCCACATATCCCAGCTAATGAATTAATTTGTGGTAAAGCTACACTGAGGCTCAGCTGGCATTGATGTCTGCTCACCTCCCAGCTGCTCTCTGCTCACTAGAGAACAAAGCAGAGACAACTTCCTTCCCACTTGCTCAGAACAGCTACGGTACAACCCTGCTTGTGGGACTCCAGGTAATATAATCAGGTCTCATATACACCACTGAGGCTGCTTGCTCCTTTTTAGTGATTCCTGAGGGAAATATATTTGCCAGGGAATGGTCACGAAGTGCCTCAGTCACCAGCAGCCATCCTTGCCCAGCCAAACTGCTTTCTCCACCTTTGTAGTGACAGTATTACCTTTATTCCCTGAATCCCCTGATTCAGTTCCAGCACTGACCAATGAGGTAAACATTCTCCAAATAAACGTATAAAAGTTTGTATCTGTGTCTGTTCAGTGAAAAGGTCTGAGGTTTGTCTCATTCCATTAACGTGAATGTAGAGAGCCATTTCAGACTCCGGAAGAGAATTTGAAGTCCTTTCCCACCCCAGTTCTTTCCAGCACTGCTTTACTGCTGCTACCCTGATGGCAGCTGAGCAGGTCAAGGCACCTGAGCACCCAGAGGAAGCTGAAAGGAGACAAGGTCAGGCCGAGTCACCATCCCTGGAAGTCTTTAAAAGACGTTTAGATGTAGAGCTTAGTGATATGGTTTAGTGGAGGACTTGTTAGTGTTAGGTCAGAGGTTGGACTCGGTGGTCTTGGACGTCTCTTCCAACCTAGACGATTCTGTGATTCTGTGATTCTTAATTTCCCCAGATCTTTTGGTTACCCTGCTGTTACTGAGCCTTTGATACCCTCTGCAATCGTGATGCTCCAGAAGAGACATCAAGATCAAAATAAACAAATAAACCTTAAAAATCTCTCTCTCTCTCTAAGAAAGAAATAAAAATAAAATAATATTAACAATAATAAAAAATAATCATTTTGTTGTACTGAAAGATCACTGGAAAATGACATGTGAACATGCACCATGGTGCTATAGTTTACAATAAAGAAAATATCTGTAAATACAATGGCGTTTTAATTTTTTTCCACTCATAGTCTCTATTTTCAGTGATGTAACTATTTCCATACTTAACCTCTGTTTAACATTCTTCATAAGAAGTGGTAAAAAACAAACAAGCAAATAAACAAACAAAAAAACCAACAACATCAAAAAAAGGAAAATGTTCTGAAAAATACCCAGAAATTGTATTAATATTCTCCAGTTTTAAATGATTTTGTATTAGCTTGGTTTTTGGGTAGCTATGGTGTTCAGAATCTACCACAGAATACAAATGCCATTATTAGACCAACTGATACAGCTGGAAAAAATGAGGTTTAACAACCAATTTCATGTTCAAGTCTGAAGCTGAAGGTTGAAAAATGGGTCCAAGTTCAGATTTGTTTGGTGAATGAATTAATTCCTGAGCATACAATGACATTTAACTGTTATTGCAGTCACTGACATATTTGGGAATTATTTCTTTCTGTAAGAAATCAAAACTACTTTGACATAATTTAGCAGGCCAGCCAGAAAATCAGCAAGCTTGTGAAAAGCCAGAATTTATGAAAGCTGCTATGTTCTTGAAAAGAAAAGTCAGGTAGGTAATTCCTTGTACTTCATTCTGCCATTCTGTACTTAATTCTGTGTAAATGGAGAAGCTGTCCACAACTCTATTCATTCCTTATCACAAGTGTTGGACCAAATGTAGCAGGTGAAGGCCATTGTGCATTCTGATGCATGTTCCCCGCATCCATAGTGCTAGCTTGGGAACACCTATAGCTCCATGTCTTACATATCCGACAGTGTTTTGGAATAGGAGAAGTTATTCTGTTCTAAGAAACTTACGTGACTGCTTTGCTTCACAAGAGCTTGTTATGCAACATTAAGTGATTTGTTTTTCAGGTTTTTGCACTCAGACTTTGGCTTTGCTCTGTACTAATCCTTCACAAAGTACTGATACAGCTAATTAATTCCTGTTTCAGCTGAGGCAGTGTAGTCATTTTGCCTGTTTCTCACCATGATGAAAAGGAGGACTGCATAAGCAATAAGATAGGAGGTTATTTATTTCTCTCTAAAAGATGTCAACAAATTACAAAATACTGACATGTATAGGGTACATTTATGGATTATATTATAGCCTAATAGAATAAAATCAGGCTTGCTTTTAAAAAGGTGACTAAATAGGCCTGTCAAACTGTTTATGGAACATGAGAATGTCAGTCTTAAAATGTGATCTAAAATTTCAGTTCACCTTCTTCACTTTTTGTATTTGGCTTCCTATATTGCAATAATTTAGGGAAAAAAATCTAGAAAAAAAAATATAGCTAAACCATAAAATCATTTCGTACAAATGCTGTGCTAATAATCTGAATTTAATGTGACAGCTTCACATAAAATATCGAAGTGAATAGATGTGTCAGCTAGACAGAGAGTGGGACAGCAATGACAGTGGTGCAGGCAAGGAAACAAAGGGACAAAACACATAGACTAGTGTGGGAGAAATGAGAAAGTATCAAAGAGGACAGGAGAAGCAAACATTAGGTGTCAGAGAGGCAGAAATATCACAAACACTCATGAGCAATAAAGCATTTACAACTTCTGTTGAGAAGCTTTCCTGAATCTTTCCATGTATTTGCTGTTTTCTTGCATTTCTTCTGCTTAAGAAACTGTGCATAAGTATTTTTGTGTGCTTATTTTTAGAGAAACAGCTGTAGGTAAGATGCTCCTTACACCCATATTTCTGAGTTGCTGCTTCAGGTTTGTGTGTTCAGCTGTGAGCTCTATAATTTGAAAATCTGTTACTTTCATATTGCTCTTTTATAGAAAATTACATTGTTGAGAATAAAGATGCTCGCAAAAATTAGCCAAAGCTATTAATGGAAAGTTGTTCCTTAATATTTAGAAAATGTAGAATATCCTGAGTTAGAAGGCACCCACAAGGCTCATCAAGTCCAACTCCTGGCTCCATGCAAGACCACCCAAAAATCGGATGTTATATCTGACAGTGTTGTCCAAATGCTTCTTGAAATCCGACAGGCTTGGTGCTGTGAAGAACCTTTTCAGGTTCTTTTCAGTGAAGAACCTTTTCCTAATATCCAGCCTGAACCTGTGTATTGGGTTTACATAGCAAGGTTTTGGTAGTGGGGGGCTGCAGGGGTGGCCTCCATGAGCAGAGCCCAGCAGCTGCGTCCACGTTAGATAAGAGACAGTTTCATCCAGCTCCAAAGGAACCTGCCACTGCCCAGAGTCAAGCCAATAAGTGATGTTGCTTGCACCTTTGTGACAGCAGAAATAAGAAAGGAAAAAAACCTGCTGCACAACAGCAGCTGGGAGAACGAGGAGTGAGAACCAGGCCTGCAGCCCCCAAGGTCAGTGCAGAAGAAGGGCAGGAGGTGCTCCAGGCACACAGCGCAAGTTCCCCTGTGGCCTGTGGAGAGCCCCTGGTGGAGCAGGCTGTCCCCCTGCAGCCCATGGGTCCCCACATGGAGCAGATCTCCATGCTGCAGCCCATGGAGGAGCCCCCGCAGGAGCAGGCCCCGGGCTGGAGCTGCAGCCCATGGAGAGGAGCCCACGCAGGAGCAGGGGGTCTGCAGGGAGCTGCCGCCCGTGGGGGACCCGTGCTGGAGCAGTTTGCTCCTGGGGGATGGACCCCGTGGTATGGAGCCATGTGGGAGCAGTTCTTGAAGACCTGCTGCCTCTGGGCTGCCCCGGCAGGCTCAGTTCGGGAAGGACGGCATCCCGTGGGAGGGACCCCACGTGGAGCAGAGGCAGAGAGTGACCGTGAAGGAGTGGTAGAGATGAAGCATTAGGGACTGACCGCAGCCCCCATTCCCTGTTCCCCTGCGCTGCTTGGGGGGAAGAGGTTTTTGTAGTTTGCTTCTAGTTTCTCACTGCTCTAGCTTGTTAGTAATAGGTAATAAATTACATTAATCTACCTATGCTAAATCTGTTTTGCCCATACCAATAATTGTTGAGTGATCCCCCTGTCCTTATCTCAACCCTTGAGCCCTTTTCATCATATTTTATCCCTCTTTTCCTTTGAGGAGGGGGAGTGAGAGTGGTTGTAGTGGAGCTCAGCTGCTCAGCTGGGTAAAAACACTACAACCTCCCCTGTCGCAGCTCCATGTCATTCCGTCGGGTGCTGTCGCTGTCCCCAGAGAGCGGAGCTCAGTGCCCGCCCCTCTGCTCCCCTCATGAGGGAGCTGCAGGCCGCCATGAGGCCTCCCGTCAGTCTCCTCTTCTCTGGGCTGAACAAACCAAGTGACTTCAGAAGCTCCTCATACGTCTTCCTCTCCAGACCCTTTACCATCTTTGTTGCCCTCCTTGGGACACCCTCTAACAGTTTTATATCTTTCTTATACTGTGGTGCCCTAAACTGTACACAGCACTCAAGGTGAGGCTGCACCAGCACAGAGCAGAGCAGGACAATCCCTTCCCTTGACCAGCTAGCAATGCTGTGCCAGACACAGGACACAGTAGGGCCTCCTGGCTGCCAGGGCACACTGTTAATTTTGTAATTTATTTGAACTATTCCCAGAGCTCTTTCTCAGTACTTTCCCCTACCTCCAGAACTCATTATCACTAATAATAGTGAGGTGACATCAGGAAGAAAAAGATAGCCTAAGAGCACTGTTTAATTTGTTCCATAAGTGTAAACTAGTTGTATGTGTTCATAGAAAATGTTGCATTTCACTTGAACCTCCGCATCTGTTTTTCTGAAATTCACTCGGGTGCAGGGGCAGTTCTTACCTGGGCAGCAGCGGGAACTCCATGGGAACTTCATAATCCTCATTAAAATCTTACTGAGTTTTATTTCTCCCTCTTGCTAAGCATGGATAGCACTCACATCCCAGTACAATGCCCCGCACCACAATATACCAGGACAACTACATGCTGCCAGTAGATAGCATTGCACAGCGGGAATCCCCACCAGCTAAAAAGTACCAGAGCCACAGTTTCAGTGTTATTTACCATTTTATGACTGGAATTATTTTACTCTTTCTATTTAAATCCCTATTTTTAGAGCTTTTAATCCTTGCTTCTGACAATTATTGGCATCCGACTGCAACATTTGAGCTCCTACTTCCTCCAGCTAAAACAGTGTTGCATGTATGTAGAATTGTTGTGTATATCAGAGATTTCTAAAAGTAGATGCTATCCTGCCATCTATAGCTTCTTCAGAAAGCTTGTAACTGTCTAAGTGTCCTCCTATTAGGGAGGATCAGAAGAATTCTGGAAAAGTCAAGTAGAATCTCTGAAAAAACAAACAACAACAACAACAACAACAATAAACACACAACAGATTCAGTCACAGGAAAATAATTTGTGTGTTATACATGTAGGTAGCAAGCTATAGGTTATGGACAAATGAAAAGACTAATATAAATAATTCCTTAAAGCCAGGAAAGAACTCAAATTATTTACAGCAGAATTAATTCCTGATTCAGGAATCAGAGGTCACATCTGTACTAGCATCAGTAAATATTCCAGGTCACCAGATCTCCATATGGAGTTAGTAGACAACAACCTGCCAAAATTTGGCATGGTTATGGTCCAGGTTGAGTAACATCTCTCTCATAGAATTCATGGGTATTTTGAATGTAGTATACCTCCCACATTTTCCCTCCCCATTTGGAGGCTACAGAATTTTAATTGCTGCTTCCTAACAGCCTCTGTGCCTGTAAATCGTCCTTGGCATGTTTAATTTGCTAGTACAGATATAGCCAGACCATCTATTAAGAGTCCTGTTAGAAGTACAGCAGATTTCAGACACCATCTGAACTACTGTGATTCTATAAGCTTATAGGGATTGCATTATACAGAGACAGGAATTAAATGTAAGACAACTTGAAATATAGCTTGAGAGCATTCTACTGATTTATTTAAAAATCTATATATGTTGATTAGAAACCAGAGGAATGTCACAAACACAACCTTAACGTAAAACAAAATAAAGCACAGTAATTCTGCAGAGAGATATTTTGTAGCATTCCAAGTACATATCCCACGTATCATGCTCGGATTCTTAAAGATAAGATTTTAATTGTACTTTAGCCAATGAATTATTTCCAACATGAACACAAAGCAATAACAAAAACAGCAATAGGCTTACCAATACTTACAACTTTAATTTTCTGGTAAAGGAATATAAGACCATTAGTGAGCTCAGAACATTGTCCCTCTGGGGTAAAATAAAATGGCTTAATATTTTTGGAGCTGCTTAAAACATACAGCTACTGTATTTTGCCAAATTAAAGTATCTTCATTTCATTGCGCTGAAGAAATAATCCCTCACGTATTTAGAACATATAGATATATAACAATCGGTATTTTTGTTTAATAGTGCATAGAAAATAAGGATAATGGATTTTAGAAAAGTAAGCTTCTGCAGCCTCAGGGACCTGAGGATGAGATATACAGCCAAAGTGTTAGAGTGGCCTGTTAAAATAAGCTTCCTGGTTTACACAAGATGTAATATGTGAAAACATGGTCCACAGATCTTCTCTCTCCATTTTAAAATCTTTCTATCTGTGTTGGTAGCTTAACTGTTTGTACATTAGAGTCCTCTTAAACACCACCAAAAAAACTCAGCAACTCTGTCGTTAGAGCAAAAGTGGAAAGGGAAAAAAATAAACAAAGAAAAAAGCATCTTGAAATGAGAGCAGAAACAGGAGAAAGTATCTTTGAATGTTGGCACAGAGGAAAAAGCAATTACAGTGTGGAAGCAACTTAAATATAGCACTGGGAATGTAGCTGAAATAAAGATCTGAAAAGAAAAAAAAATGTCTTCATGAATGTGAGAGGAGGCACAAAAAGCAACGACACAAATATATTTTTTAAAAATAAATTGCTGGCTCTCAGTCATTTAACTACCTTCAATTAAGACGAGAAGAACAAGTTGCCAGACTGTGCCACAAAAGTTTCCAGATCGTTGCATTCCTAACAAGAAAAAAAAAAACTTTTGAAAGATCTTACTTTCATTTCATAAAGCAGGAAAAGATAAGAAATATTTGAGTTATTTAATAAAGATTTTTGTGTTCTTGAGCTGAATATTCAATTTTGATGAATTTACAGACCCCCCCACTTGAGATCAGATATTAATGGACCTCAGTAGCCTAAGACAGAGAGTGACATTAGGAGAGGTTGACTTAAGTTCACTATACCATAGAGAATTAAAAAACAGAACATTCACTCAGATCAGCTTGCATGTTCTGGCAAGGCAAAAAGGAGTCTGTTACAGAAGAGAAAATCAGGCGCCCACACAGACATTTATTCCAGTAAATGCACAAAATACTAGCAGCTTAGCCTTTTCAGCAAGAGACAATTAATACGCTAGATGTGGAATGAAACACAGCTTCAGCATCCTGCTTTTAAATTGAACTGCTGTAACAAAGACTGTTGAAATGTTGAGAGTGGAACAGCATACAAAGAAGGAAAGCATAAGTCTTTGGCACAGAGGAAGCAACAGTGCCCAGAACAACAGCAAGCTGTGTAAAGATGGCAGCAGCTGCAGGCAAGGGAACTTCTGAACACTGGGAATGATTTTAGATGCATCAACTTCAGTAGCACTTCTTCACAGAATTTGTTCAGGAAACTCTCAGTGTTGGATATATCTCATTTAATTTTAGATGTGTACTTGCTAGACATCTGAGATGGTCCCCCAAGTTACTCATGTAGGTAGTGTTGGAGAAATAGCCAATCTTAGAATTTGACTCCTACTAAATACCTGTTTTAAGAAGGGACGAACTCCATTTTAGAAAAGAACTATTGGCTTCCATTGGCTTCCAGAGACATCAATATGAATACGTTCAATGTAGTTTAGGTAACCCGTATAATGTTAGTCAAATGTGTCTAATGTGTCACAAGAGCTCATGGAGACAGAAAGCAAAAGGTATACACAGAGAAAACATTAGGATCGGAAAAAAAGAGAACAAACCAAATGAAAGTAAATTAAAAATAAATACATAAATACAAGCTTAAAATTAGCAAGAAGGAAGACAATCAAATAAGTGAGATCAAGAACATAGATTTGAAAACTGTGGTATCATCAACAAGTTTATGGACTGAAGACACACTAAAGCACATGACAAATAAGATATATCAGAATCTTAATCTTTCTGTGAAAATGTATTCAAGAAATGTCAGATATATGCTGCAAGATTTGCATAGGTTTGCTTATGCTGAAGAAATAATTATACCCTGCTTCTGGATTATTATTCACATTATCTCACGTTAGTTTGTTTTAGGGACCTGAAAAAGCAGCTGTTCAAGTAATCCAGCATTGATATCTGCTAGACATGGATTCCAACTTTGATAACGAAAGAAAATAAATCCTAGTTATATTGTTAAGAATTTAAATATATTGTACATTTTTAAACACAGCACAATGATTGTGTCCAGATCACCAGGGGGAAGATCAATAGGGAAAACCTGTTGGTGCTCAGGATCCTGCAGCCATGCTATAACACTTCCAAAGCTAAAAGCATTATAACTGCTACATAGGTTTTGGAGGAAAAATGAATTTGGGCCAGCTGATATAGTGTATAGTTGCTGGATCACTAATCTTCCATTGTATAATATTGACTGTGAAAGATACCATCATACATCTAGCTGTGATCAGGCATTTGTCTTGGTAATAGATGGCAGTACACATATACACTGCATATATGAATAGGAAAGTGTAGGCTTCCATCTTTCTTTCATGAGAGATAACTTTATGATTGAGAGGTGGTTTTGCATTACTAAGGCTGTTTTCTGGTATCTGCTACAGAATAACTTAACTCTGTGCTTCTGAGCAAATAGCTGGAGCTGCTGTCTCAGCCATGCACCAGCAAGCAGCTGAGAGCATGTCTCTGTGTGCCAGCGACCTACCCCAGTGAAGAAGCACAGGTATTGTGTGAGTAGCTGCCTGCTACTAATAAGAACAGCTTGATTTTATTAATAACAGCTTAATGACTGGAAGATGCTGATAAAGGAAAAATGTTATTAAAGGCTAGTCCTGCTGTCATCAGTTAACACTCTGAAGTTAGAAATCCTGAGCACTCCAGACTCCTTAGTTGTACCTAATCCACAGTGAATGAGTCAATTTAGAGAATAACATTTCAGTCATATATATTTTTAAAGAATGACTGCATCTCTGGATTTTAAAATTCTTGTAACTAATAAGAGGTACAAAACAACCATGAGCATAATCAAAAATATCAAGTGAAACATCCACATAGGGTTATACTCAGCTTTGAATTTTCAACAGGCTTTGAACTTTCAAACATTTTACACTGATGTTGAAATTTGCATCTCTTAGTAGTTCCAGTGCAACACAAAATTAAAAGGTGCCATTGAACTGTATAGGTGTACAACCTGTATATCATGGATTTTATAAACTGTCCCTTGGTTTCTTCTGTTTAAGGTCTAATAATGCATATTTTAACTAAGTGGCGCTTGTATTTTGTTACCCAGTGGTTCTAATCTGATACTTAAACTGAATTTATGACAATTTTCTTTTTCCACCATGAGGAGCTATAAGAGATTAGAGCAATCCTGGGGACAGAGAAGGTAGAGGACAGCTCAGCAGTTTGAAAGGACCTGAGAGATAGTGTCTGTGTACTTCTTTCAAGCCTATCAAGCCTGCTGTCATTTTCAAAATTACGTTTTTTTTTAAAAATAAAACTGCCTATGTGATTTTATTTACTATAGCAGAAGGAAACTGAATTCAATGACTGATGGGTCTGTTGCAGTCTTAAGAACCCTCATAAATAGCAGTCACATTTAAAAATAAACAGCCAAAAACGTTCATGTAGTCTCTGATGGGTGCTTCTTTTCGTTGTTGTTGACATATTTAAGAGTTCTTGAATTACAAACATTTAAATGGATTATCTCAAAAATATTTTTCATTTCCTAGTCATGTCCAAAGTAATAGCAAAGGATTTAATTTAGAATCTCAATGTTCTTAAACTCCTTACACTTCTCCGTCTGCTGTTTGTGTGTTCCATTAGCTGCTTTCCCAAAAGATCACCTACAAACCTGTTTACTTTCACAGGATTACAAATATAGTCTGGTCAGAGAGCAGCAGTAATTACATCTCATCTTTGCTAATTCATTCTGTTTTCCTCTTCTTGCATATTCTCTGGGGATTTCATGATTCCTCTTGCTGCATTACTGTTATAAAACTAAAACATGAAGGTTCTTCATGGTGCTAATCTCACTTTCCTCATTTTTTTTCTTATCTGAAACCTTGTAGTATGCTGAACATTATGATAGCCTCCCCAAGTCTGACTGTGAGCCAGTGTGAGAAAGAGCAATAATCTCTTGCATGGCACCTATCCCGGTATAAGTAAAGACATCCCTTTGCTGAGACACTGAAGTTAAAATCAATTCATATTGATAGTGCTTTACGTTTACTCTTTATAGGTTATTTTGGTGATTTTTATTGTTTCTGCTTCTGTATTTCTTCTATTTATGATGATTATCTCTACATGAAAACACTTCTGTACATGAGACTCATTGAAATATTTGACCCTATTATCTTGTATTAAAACTGATAGTGTATTTAAATCACTTCTTCAAATAAAATTTTTTATTAGTTTCAGATCATAATATTCTCCTTATCTATTGAAATGTTCTGTTACAATAGGCTTTATCAAGAACTTCTAATCACAGAGTTTTACAAGTTATGATGCTACTTAATCCTTTAAGAATGATTTTGTTAGCTTTCTGATGTATTTTACACAGGGAGGAGCTGATACCTCCAAGATTTAGTTTCATCTTTGCCTTACGCTCTCTGGAGCTAATTTTGTAGACAGTTCCCTCTGAGAAGCAGCCCTCGGTATATTAGCATGGATGCCTGAAATGTTTGCTGTTTGCAGTCACCTCAGTTCAATAGCTGATTTGTATAAATGCATATGTTACGTGTGTTATGATAGAAGAAGCAATACTACGACAATGCAAAACCTTTGGATTGCTGGTTTATTCTCTCCAGCGGCTAAAAGAACTGCAGAGAGCCCCTCATTGTTTGGTACAGAATTGGATTATAGGTTAGAAATATAGAAACTGCTTTACCTATTCCCATTGTGTACAAAGCTGCCATAAACCCAAATGAATTTATGTTGAAGGATTATCTGGGAATACTGTCTTCTAGCAGCTTCTACACAAGATCTTTGTGACTTTATAGGTCATGTGGACAAGAAAGATGGAGATAAGGATAGCTAATATCATACCAATGATGCATTATGTGAATTATTTGAATAGTTTTCTAGTCAAGTCATCACTGTAATGTCTGTTAGAAGGCTTGGGTACTCTTCACAACTCTTTTATCCCTCTGTGTAACCTTAGGGAAATTGCCACATATGTAATTTCCAGAAATGCATAAGCCTTTCAGTGTTAATGGACTTTTTATCCTAAGTCAATTAAGAGCTTACTGAAAGTTCTGTCTTCCAAGACTTTTCCTAGCAAGTCTATCTGCCCTTTCTAAGAGCAGCATTTTCCAATGCCATGCGTATTAAAACATATTTGTGTAGAGAATAAGCATCAATACACTACCATAATACAAATAATAAAAAACAACATCAAAATATCCAGATTGGTCTAAATTACATTGTGGAAAGTCTCTGTACTTTGAACTGCATGAAAGCTCGAATTAAAAAAGATTACTCCAATTACAAAAGTTAAAATTGAAAACCTACACTTTTAATGATGAAGTGTTTACAAGTGTTTCATTCCTTTACTGTAAATGCTGCACTTAATGCGACTTTCAAAATTAGAATGATCAAACAGATCCTGGCAATTACAGGCCTGTCAGTCTCACTTCAGTGCCTGGTAAAATTATGGAGAAGATTATTCTGGGAGTTAAAGAAAAGCATTTAAAGGACAATGCAAGCATTGGTCAGAGCCAACATGGGTTCTGGGGAAGGTCAACTAGGGGAAGGTCATGTCTAAAAACTTAATTTCCTTCTATGACGAGATCACCCAGCCAGTTGACCAAGGAAGCTTGTTGATGTAATCACTATGGATTTCAGTAAAGTTTTCAATACTGACTCTCACAGTATCCTTCTGGACAAAATGACAAGAATACAGTTAGATAAAAGCATAATAAGATGAGTGAACAATTGGCTGATGGGTTGGGCCCAGAGGGTTCTTGTAAATGGGGTTACATCAGTCTGGCAACCTGTCACTAGTGGGGTTCCCCAGGACTTCATTTTAGGATCAGTCCTCATTTTCATAAATGATTTGGATGAAGGATCTGAAGGTTTTTTGAGCAAGTTCATGGATGATACCAAATTGGGTGGAGCTGTTGACTCTGTTGAAGGTGATGTGGCCTTGCAGAGAGATCTGGACAACTAAGAGAGCTGGGCAATCACCAACCGCATGAAGTTTAACACAAGAGTAAGTGCTGGATTCCGCACCTGGGAAGGGGCAACCCTGCTTATGCATACAGACTGGGGGACGACATGCTGGAGAGCAGCACCACAGAAAGGGATCTGAGGGTTTTGGTGGACAGCAAGCTGAACATGAGCCAGCAGTGTGCCTTGGCAGCCAGGAGGGCCAACTGTACCCTGGGGTGCATCAGGCACAGCTTTGATAGCCAGTCAAGGGAAGGGATGGTCCTGCTCTGCTCTGTGCTGGTGTGGCCTCACCTTAAGCACTCTGTGCAGTTTTGGGCACCATGGTATAAGAAGGATAAAACTGTTAGAGAGTGTCCAAAGGAGGGCAACAAAGATGGTAAAGGGTCTGGAGGGGAAGACGTATGAGGAGCTTCTGAAGTCACTTGGTTTGTTCAGCCCAGAGAAGAGGAGACAGGGAGGCCCCATGGCGGCCTGCAGCTCCCTCATGAGGGGAGCGGAGGGGCAGGCGCTGAGCTCTGCTCTCTGGGAACAGCGACAGGACCCGAGGGAATGGCATGGAGCTGGGGCAGGGGAGGGTCAGGCTGAATATCATGAAAAGGTTTTTCACTGAGAGGGCTATTGGGCACTCGGACAGGCTCCCCAGGGAAATGGTCACAGCACTGAGTCTGCTGGAGTTCTAGAAATATTGGTACAACACTCTCAGACACATGGTCTGATTTTTTTTTTTTTTTTTTTTTTGGGTGGTCCTTCTGGGACCCAGGAGTTGTACTCAATGATTCTTGTGGGTCCCTTCCAACTTGGATATTCTATGAAACATAATTTTATGATTTAGTAAATATCAGCACATTGTTTATAATTTACATGCAGCATTTTTCATTGAGAAGTGGTCAATGGATTCTACATTTAAAATTTTCCATTTTTCTAATACATTCCATGTATGTTCTCATTCTTTCTAAACCTCATTCCTTAAACATTTCCTGTCACTGAAAGAATAGTAAGAGCACATCTAAAACTGTTTTAACAAGGCACACATTCAAACAGCTGCTTGAAATTTTTGTATGTGTTTTTGCAGAAATATTTCAACTGTCTTACAATACCACAGACACGTAAGAAATTAACTCCAGTCAAGGTGTGTCAAAAAAATGAAATTTTGATATAGAAATCTTGCCAAACGAACTGTTAAGAATCCCAGATTACTGGTAAACTCTCATTAGTACTAGGATTTCTGCATTATTTTCTGCCCCCTTTCATCAGATATTACTGCAATATACATTGAATATCATCTCAGAAACACACTTGGTATCACAGAATGCACATAGTTTTGAAGGAAGCCTATATTTAGGCAGATACTTCTATTTATCTGAAATAGGTGCCCAGCCTTGGCCTGTGAGGGCATCCTTGCAGGCAGCTGTCAAGCTGGGAGGCATCTTCTTGAAGGGCCCAGGCTCTCGTGCCGTAAGAACAGAAGCTATTTCCATTGAGCAAAGGGTCACCAGAAGAGTTCTCTTCCACAGGACTCCCAAACTACACAAGAAGAGTAGGGAGCAGAATGAGAGCTCTGCAAGTTTTGATGTTTCCTGGAAAGAAGGAAAAAGGAAGCTTTTGACTCAGTTGCTGCAGACCTCACAGTATGCATTGCAGTAACTGGATTTTCTCTGTCATATGCTACCCACAGCAGGACTCCTGCTGAAGTTTTTTCCCAGATCTGTGCAGCTGCAGGATACATTTCATTCTGCAGTATAGGAGATTAACTCCATGTATTACAAACTTAGCAAACATATAGAAAGTAAACCTGTCGCACGTAACCAGCATGTTATTTGTAAACTCTCACAACTTGGTCAACTCAAACGCTTGCAAGAACAATCAGAGACTCTTCTCAAGAGCAAAAGGTCTTTCCATGCCAAGTTTCAGCAGTTGAAACCAGCAGCAGTGACAGTGGTGCTGTTAAAAAATTGCAACTTTTTTTTTCTTTTACTGTGAGAGAAGCATATTTCACTCTTCTTTTTCATGGTGTTCTAAAAATGGTGAATTTATGTTTAAAGAGAAAGAACAAACCTGTGGGAAGAGATTAGGTCTAAAAAACTGTTCCTCAAAGTTTGAAGCTAAGGAAAGTGATGGACAACTGAAATATGTGCTTTGAGACTATATTGCAGTTACTGCTTTCTGCAATGAGAAATTGATTTTGAGCAGACCTTTCTGAAATATATTACAAATTCTGAAAGTGTAAGAAAAATCCATGGATTTTACTTCTATTGTTTAATTTTCAAATCAACAGAATTTATTTAAATATTTTGATCTTGAGTGCCTTACAGCATATCCCTGTATGTCAAGGGATCGAAATACAAAAGGGTTGGATTTTTCTGTTTGTTCAGGGCACACTGGGAAATCTGTGCACAGAAGGTCAGATATTACAGATGCTGTTTACTTGAGCCTCTGTGTACCAATGGGGAAAAATAAACTCCCTGCAAATCTTCTCAGACAAAATATATATATATATACTTTTTACTACACTGGAGAGAATGTTGAAGGTAGAGAAAAACAAATGGTTTTTAGTTTGGGTGACTGTTTTTACAAGATTTTAACTAATTCTAAATCCACCAAATGAGTTACATTTAATATGACTACAAGCCTGCAAATATAGAGGCCTAAAATTCTTGTCACTGCCTGATACTATGTTCATCGTTAAGCATCTTTGCTTGTTATATCACTGAGAGAAATGTTATTATGCTGCCAGAAAGATGAAGTATTATCAGCAGTAGCAGAAGCAGAGGCAATATCCCGTGTAAAAAGAAAGAAAGAAAAAAAAAACAACTAAAAACCAACTGATGCTTTCCACTTCCTTTCTCCCCTACAAAAGTGATACTGTTTTTTAAAGGCATTCTGCCATAGTGAAAGATTGCAAGGCTCAGAAATTGCATGTATATTCTTTTTTCTTTACTACCAGTTTAACTTATAGCTAAAATCACAGTTATTCTACCTGCATATGTCAAGGTGCCATGCCTGCCCCAAGGATGGAGAGGACAGACCCCTTGGCGGGGTAGCGTTTCTGTTGTCAACACCTCTGGCTAGGCAATGGAAGCTAGTTGGATAGTGCCTCTATACAAATTACCCAACTAAATAACAGAAGTAATCTTGTTAAAGGCTATTATTCAGCTATGCTAGCTAATACAATAACAAATCTTGCTTTATACATATATATATATATATACAAATTGTTTTAATCCTATACAATTTCATTCTAGTTTTTAAATTTCTGTAAGACACCTTTGTTTTTTCAGTTTATACTAGTTAATACACCATTTCAGCTAAGGCAGAACATAGAGAACAGAATAACAATGACTGGTCATTACATTTTAGATCTAAATTATAACTCTATTATAACACAATGAACTGCAATAATGTCAGCAAATGAGCACAGAAGCCCAAAAGTATTTTTCATAAATAACACTGGAATTTCAAGGGAGGAGCAGTCTTTTGGTACTTTTTTTTTTTTTTTTTTAATCAGGGCAGGTCTACTTCAAGATAACAGTGCAGCAATCATAAGAAATGCTCTACTGTTAATGCACGATGTATCATCTATAACATTATGCCTACACTGGCTTTCCAATCACAGCTCCTGACATATTTTTGAGGACCAAGATTAGGCACTTATTCAAAACACTAATAGCACAAATTAGAGACAACAGTTCACAGTTCAAAACATAATTTGCACATTCAAACAGAGATGCTATCAATGGTACACATAAAACTGGGCTTGCAAATTAGAAGCAACCTGAAAATTTGGCCCTTTTCAAAACCTGATTGTAGTGCATGAGTTTGAATAATTTAGTGAAATGGCTGAATATTATTTGTGTCTAATATTGAAGGAAAATATCAGATTCCCCTAAACATTTTAAAGTAATGAGAGTATCATCTGATCGTTGTCCCTGAATTTCATTTTTTTACTTCTTACTGATCTCAGTGAGGCACAAGTTGGGTCCTTTGACAAATGGGAACAGTTTCCAATACAAAGAAGAGAGTTAGGGAAACAAAACATTTTTGTTTTGAAGCTCTTCAATTTAAATGACACTGAAAAACAAGTGGGGCAAAACCTCATAAGCCAGTTTACCATACTTTATGTGTGGGGTTGACCTGTTATGATAAGATACAATGGAGAAGTTAACTTAATAATGCTAGTTGCTTTTACAGTAAAGGAAAAGTGTTGTGATTTTTGTTTGTTTATTTCAAACACAATCACTTGACCTCTGTGGAAGAGGAATGTCTTGATGTTGTGTCTTAAACCTCTTAAAAGGATGCACTGAGTCCCACTGTTATGCTATAAAGCACAAACTTCAGATCAAAGATTTACACGGTATTTTGTAGTTCTCCTTATTTTAAAATGAAACAAATGCTTTTTGAGCATATCAAATCATTTGGTTTAGGTGACATCAATTCTTTTGGATAAAATATTTACCTAATAGATTAATTATGAAACCACTAATTATTCCTCATTTCTGTAAGGCAAACTGTTCCTTTCTGCAAAAGCTGCAAAATTCTGACCTAGTGAGGCATTTCTGTCAGGCACTAAAAATTAACATACGAATTTACTGAAACACTAGCAAACTTTGATGTTTTAATTCTTTCTGCTCTGAAATGGGATGATCTTTTATTTCAGGAGTAATCTTTGATGTTGGCAGTTACACAAATATATTAGGAAAATCCCACTGACAGGAAAAAGTGTTGATGAATTACTGCATTGCATGAATAAATTCTTTAAAGTGCAGATGACTGACTCCCTGCAAATAAACATGTGGTTCATGTAAATTCCAGCTAAATCAAACTGGACAGATATGTTGCCTAATCAGTATCCTATGCCAACTGCATAGATGTATGGAGAAGAGGTTATATAGACATAGTTCTTTATGAGGTGGCTTATCACTTGTTCAGAGTGATAATGTCTATTTCATTTGGTGTGATATCATATTTTTAAACCTGTATATAATGAAACACATTGCAGATACAGGTTACAGAACAGAGTAGCAAGATTATTCAAGACAATTTTTCAAGATCTTTTCCTTTTTCCTGGTTAAAAGTCATAGCCCAAACAAATTAACCTGGCCTCAAGCATTTCCATCAAATTGCCAAATATTTATAACCTTTGGGTAGCAGAATCAGTCCATCTCACTCTTTCTATGAAAGTCACTGCAAGACTATGGCCTGTGGTCAAAAATCATAACGTTAAGTGGACAGAAGGCAGCCCCTCCACCTTTAAATTCTCCTCCTACTGAAGAGCAGAGCAGAAACTTGGTTTTCAGGTCATCATTCATATTCAGGCAAGCCTTGAGTTTTACTAATGTATTCTATATTTATCAAAGGTCTTTGCATTGAGGTTATACTGAGCATGAACTGTTGTCACTGGTGTGCTGTTCACCACCCTGATTTGTTCTTGTGGAGCTTCCTTCCAACCTTAGAGGAAAGCTCTAAGCAAATTATGCAATATTTTGATAATTTCTCAGGAGAGAGTTCGAAGTGAAAAAAAAATAGTTTTAGTTTGGATTCACTTTTAAAGTAAATCTTCTGATTTAAAGTAAATCTTCTGACTTACCATCCTTGTGTCTGCACTGAGGAGTGCTTAAACACTTTTGTGTATTCATTCAAGATGATGTGTTAGCTGGAACTAAATTGAAAGGTGCTCTCAAATGCACCTGAACTGCTGGAGTGTTCAGCTTAGGAGACCAGACTAGAATTACTCTCCTTGAAACATGCATTATGCAGGCATAAGGTCCTCACACCTGTTCTCTACTTCTGCACCGTATTTTTGGACCACGCTAATTACATTACTGATTGTATATTCATAGCTGTTAAATTCAAGGAGTGATGGAGTATTAGGAGATGTTTGTTTATTGTTCTTGTTTGTTTGTTTACAACACTTAAATCTTCTGTTTCCTGAGACATACTCAAATAATTTGTCTGAAGTTTTAATTTACGAGGGATTTACTACCAATACCGAGTCTGGAGAGTATCTACTCTATCTGCCCCCCTAGCAGCTCATTCCTCTTTAATAGGTGCTTTAAACATTGAATTGTTCAGGGATACAGTCTACAGCGATACAAACAAAATTGCTTTGGCACAAGTCAAAGGGTCTCACACACAAGATGGATGTGGAAGTTTCTCAGTCAAGTGCTATCACCAAATTACACTCATTGTAGAACTCTGGACTCGTATATCTTGACTATTAAAACTGAAAGGTCTTTCTCACCTTGAAAAACACTTTTTTTCCCCATATTAGGTACATATGCACAATATGTGCTCAAAGTAAATAGATCTATCCTTTGCTTCTGAGTGATGCACATGACTTTACTCAGTATTTCAACGTATTTAGCGGTTTGGTTTTTTCTCCCTAATTTTATACAGCCTATGCTAATGTCTTTTCTCTTTACATAACCTATTATTTTTTTCCTATTCTACTACAAATGTAAAATGGCAAGCACTATCTGCCTCAGAACAAATTAATTTCTGTACTAATTAATATAACAAATGTCTTGACCTAATTCTGTTAGCTATGTCCTGATGCTAGTTTTATTCCTCAGAATTCCTAGTTTATTTATCACACTAATACTTCTCTAATGAAACAAAACACACACAAAAAAAACCCACATCTATCCTAATTGTATAGATGGAAAATAGGGAAATAGAGGAAAATAAGTGCTTCTCCCAATGGCACCTTAGAGTCAATGACACTTTCCTAAGTGAAGAGATTTCTTCATTACTCTTCTTTAGTTCTCTGTATTGCAACATTTTCTCCTCAATACAGCCTTGCAATTTTAGAATCACATTTAAATACGTCATCATAGATTTAATCAGAAACTTTGTTGTGACTGCAGGTATCCTATAAAATAATAATAATTAGAAAAAGCATTTTTTTTTCCCTAAAAATTCGAAAGGAAAAAAAATATTTCTTTTCCTTACCACTTATTGAGTTTTCTATTTTTCTGTAGGGGAATTCTGCTGTAAATGATTGCTGTCCATGAATGACAAATGACAGACACTGAAGTATCATACTTGACAGACAAAAAAAAATTCAGTTCCAAATGAAATTTGATTACTCTTCTATAACTATGTATTACTACCTGAATTGGAGCCTCTTTTGTTATTCTTCTTTGTGAGGGCATAGAACTGAACTTCACTGTGGCACTCTGAAAAAAGTCCAAACTATATACAGTGTGAGTCTCTGTGTAGATCTTCTTGAACTATTTAGTATCCCAGACTGTTTCCAGACATCTATAGCTCCTCAAAAACAAAACAAAACAAAACAAAAAAAACCCTGACACTTCATTTTTAATTCAGATTCCTCTTTCTTGACACTGCTTTTCTTTGGACACAATCACTGGTACTATAATTGAGGCCAAGAACACACCCAAGCTTTTGAAAAAAACTCTTCCTGTTTCCATCACAATGTTAATGCAAGTAAACATATCACTGCATTCATTCATTTTTAAACTTTGCAATAGAAGACTAAAGCAGTTCCTTAATTTATAGAACCAAAAATAAAATAATTGGCTTTCATAGCAGAAGAAAAAAATAAATAGAATGAAGACTGATAAGAGCACATAAACAAAAGAAAAATAAAAGTGCTGTCAACTTTTCTCCAGCAGTTTGTTTACTATACAAACGGCAAACCATATGATCCCCTTTCACCCTTCAGTAGATAAATTCTAAGTAAAAAAGAACCTTATTTATATTAATTTCCTCTTGCCCAAATGATCCTCTTACATGAAACATCCACAATGGCTTTTGTGTTATATCCTTGGTGAGCAGAGAATTCTTCAGCTCTCTAGTTTTCTGTTTATTGCATATTGCTTATCCATACATATCAAATTGGATTGAATTTCAGATCTGCCTAATTCTACAAATTCCAACTGGTTTCAAAAATAAAAGTAAGAGACCACAGAAGTGGACAATAATTGCAAAAAGAATCAGAACTCATTGTCCTGAATGATCAATTAAAATTTATATAAAACATCAGATTATAATTATATGAAGGTTATTTTACCTAAATAATTGTCTCTTGCTTAATAAAAATTACAACTGAGTCTATGAAAAAGAGACCACTGACTTGATCAGAATAATAACAACACTTAAACAAAATATAACAATTACAGTTGGATCTTCGTCTCACTGAAGCTCACTGCACACTGCCTTGAACATAAATGTTAATAAGAATTCAGAGTAAACAGCTCACCTCTGACAGAAAGAGTAGCAATTGAATCAGTTGCTAGTTTTATCTGTTGTCTTTCAGTACATTAAAAATTGCTAAGAAAAGCTGAAAGAACTGAATGGAACAAATCTTTTATTGAATATGCCAGTTTTGTAAAGGAAACCAAGGAAAGGTGGTGGTGGGGAAACAAGTAACAGAATTATAGACATAGTTCTTCACTACATTGATTGAATTTAAACTTCTGCTGCGATACCAGATGCACTCAAAATTATATCTAAGCCCTACATCTACTATTTAGATCCCAGCTGGGATCTACGAAACCCACATGGTTTTATGCTCCTTATACAGCATATCTACGTAGTTGCAGCATACAGGATACAGGTCTTGTACCTGAAATGGTCAAAGTCTGAGAACAAGATCTTATACAAAGTTCTGTGAGTTCGAGAAGGCTCTTCCTAGTATTTTATAAAAGTTGCATGCAAAACTATTCTGGTAGCTCCACTTATGCATCCCCAGTTACTATTAATACTTTTACTATTAACATTTTAGTGTCTTCAATGGGAAACCAGTGTGTTTATTAGAGTAGATTAAGAGGATAGCTGCTAACCTCATGGAATATATATTTGGACAAGATGAAGACATCACATTTGGACTAAAGGAGGCTAGAGAGAGGTGGGGGTCGGTCTCTTTGCCCAAGCACCAAGCGGTAAGTCAAGAGGAAATGGCCTTAAGTTGCATCAGGGGAGGTTTAGGTTGGATATTAGGAACAATTTCTTCACTGAAAGGGTTGTGAAGTATTGGAACAGGCTGCCCAGGGAAGTAGTTGAGTCACCATCCCTGGAGGTCTTCAAAAAACGCATAGATGTGACATGGTTTAATGGTGGACTTGGCATTGTTATGCTAAACGCTGGACTAGATGATCTTCGAGGTCTTTTCCAACCTAAATGATTCTATGACTACCGCTACTTGCATTTCACAAGAACCACAGAACCACTTACTGGAGAACCACACGTTGTGGGTCTTTCACCGTTTACCAACACCAGAAGTCCATAATGTTCTTAATTACTTGTCACTTGGGAGGACATCTGAATGGATACAGCTCAATAGAGAATGTAGTTGTTTAGCATCTCTTTGATCAATAGACCTCAAAGACTCCATTTCTTGTTGTTTCCGTATGAGAACAAAATACGTGAAATTATGAGAAGACCCATATTTGCTGCTAGTATGATGCTAAAGTTCTTGTATCATCGGGGGAGTCTCTGTTCTTATGGACTGGGGAAAATAAAAATAAATAAATAATAATAAATATACTTGCTCTGAAAGCACAGCTTTATACTATATATAGTACAGTATATACTATACTGAGTTCCTGATTTTCTCCATGTAACACTTTGAACACTTCAACACTTCGAGACTTCAAACACTTCAGTATTACTTGGATTAAGATGGTTCTTTGGTTATATGGGAACTGAGATAGGTTCCCCTTGCAATAGTTTGGTTTTGCCCCACTGTTCATTGGCTACAAGGTACTACATAGGGAAACTCACAGCCAAGAGGTGTATGATACAGATCTTCAAAAGACACTGCTGCCAGAAGAGTAGCCAGCTTAAAGCCGTCATCACCATGTTCCAGAAGAAGGCATGCTCAAAAACTCTTTGTCAGCTACTGAGGTCATTTTACAATTCCTGGTCCAATGGGTTTGGGTCTCACTGTACAATTATATCAAACATCTCAGTCGTTTCTTCTGTCATGATTAATGGAGAAAGAGGACTAAGCATTACTACAGCAAAGCAGGTGAGCTTCCTTCTGCTCCTGAATAATCTTAGTAAAGGATGGGGATTTGTTTATTTGCTTACTTTCTCTTAACTCCTGTCCTAGTGTGCCAGGACTTTTGGTCTTTACCTTACTCCAGAGAAAGGCCTGTTCCCCAGAAAAAACGCCTCTCCCCTGATGTCAGGACTGAACCAGGTCATCTGTGTGTGTATTTGTGTGTATAAGGGACAGGGAATCCCCCAGAAGTTTTTTCAGATTCCTCAGAAATGATTATTCTGAAACAAACAAACAAACCCACACACAAGCAAACAAACAAAAAAACTGCAGGGTTTTAGTCCCTCTTCTGTAAGGTTGATTATCCCCTTGAGCTTTATTCACCCTTTTGTACATCTTATTCCCTCAACAGAGCCATAGGGTTTTGTTTAGCCCTTTGCTCTTTGTTGGCTTCTCTATAAATTCAAAGCTTCTCTCCTCTAATAAG
This sequence comes from Cygnus atratus, assembly GCF_013377495.2. Classification (NCBI taxonomy): domain Eukaryota; kingdom Metazoa; phylum Chordata; class Aves; order Anseriformes; family Anatidae; genus Cygnus; species Cygnus atratus. The sequence goes on along the minus strand of NC_066364.1, from coordinate 20,432,663 downwards.
GAGGCAGAGGACTCTGCTCCTTGGCCAAAGGACACTTCAAATAGGTTCTTCTGATTATTTCTCCTAATCAGTGAAACAGAGACATCCCAAAGTTCTCGTTTGGCAATCTCTCTCTCAGATATTCAGCAAATCCTTAAAGGTTTGCTTACATTGCTGTTATATTCCACCACTTCGTTGCATTAAACCACATGCAATCAATTTTGGCTTAACAGAACACCCGTCATATGCAGAATAATGAATTTATTAGTAGTCTAATTAGTGTCTTGGCAGTCTAGTACAACAAAGACATTATTAATCCAGTTACAATGATACTAACACATGTATTCAAAATGATCCAATTACTGCTAATCCCCATTAATCTTACAATTTGAGTTGTTACATACTGACTTTCTGCAACCTAACCTTACCTCAGTGTTAGGCTTAACCACCCATGACCTTCTGCATCCTAAAATTGATCCTGACAGTCTCACTTTGTAAGGGAAAATGTTTGGACCAAGTCACCCATGATCTGAGCTCTCTGCAGGAAGTCTGATCTTTCTTTTTTCTCCCTGCTCTTATGTCTACTTAGGGTTCTTTTTATACATTTTTTGAACAGTATTTTTGACCACCCTGCCTATTCTTATTGTTCCTCAGGTTAGTAACACCATGATAATGATCACTTTTTTTTTTTTTTTTTAATCTCCAGACCATTATTTAGACCATACAGTTGCAGAGTCAATGTTAAACTAAAGCAAAAGCAAGATGAGCAATAGCTCCCTAACTCTTAGGCAACTTTGCTGTTGCAGTTAAAACAGAACACATGATCCCCCAAGGCAACTCCTGAAAAGTCCTTGTTATTTGTTAAGTTTATTTAAAAGCCTGTGATCAGCTGCTCACAGAGTGTATAAAAATCCTAGTTGCCTTTGTTTACATTCACTTAATCTTTGTGTTTAATTATTGTGCAATCACAGGAAATAGGCTTACCAAACATTTTATTTATCCGTTCAATGAGTATGATTGAACAATGTAATAATAATAAAAAAAATACAATTTCTTTGATAAAGGTAGCTAAATGTCTTTGGAAACATTCATTTGGTATGAATGTCTGACATTTTTCCCCAATATCTTAAATATAAATACAACTGTAAACCTTAGAGAAAAATTGGATTTAAAAAAAAAAAGAAGTATTTTGCAGCGCCAGAACACATGTAGCAAATTTTTGCACTGTTGTAGAAAGATGAGCAGAAAAGGGAAATTATCACTGCAATGAACGTTTTCTTTCATTTCCTATTCCATTTTGCATGGGAACTATTAAATACAGACTCTTCTGGTATTTTTCAGGCAATAAAATCAGCAGTAAAATTCTTACCTGAAATTCTTAGTTGAAAATGAGCTGAAAATTGATTCACAAAGGTATAGTATAGTCACGCAGCTACATGAACAATTCAAGATATGTATCGCACTCTTAATTCTGTTTATGAATTGCCCATGAACAAATCAACAAACCCATAAAAATAATCTCCATCAGTATCAAAATTATCCAATGTACAAGGCTATGGGATTTTTGGCAGAAGTAGCCCATGAATTATCTGCTCAGAAGTTTCTATCTGGTTTATTTATTGGTCACCCAAACCACATAACATTGCCTCTATTCATTGGTTATAACTTACCTGTGCCTCTACCTACAATCAATTTTTTTTTTCTTTGCAAAACGCATTTTCTTTCTTATTAAATGAGTCTCAGCTATTTGCATACACTCATATGAGTCATTGGTCAAATACTGTTGAAACATAAATAATGAATATAAGCAAACAAGCTACATCAAATAGCTTGCAATTAGGGTTATACATTTGCTGCCAAATGTAATGAGCAGAAACCAGAACAAAAGGGAAAGCTGGAAGGAGCATCACATGCTATCCCAGTGATACAGACACTTTCCAAGATTTCTGTGTCCTAGTGCCTTTTCTCAGAACTGTGCCAGGTAATCACTGGATAAAACTGCGTAGTGAAAGTAGGTTTCCAAAACTCAGGTCATCGCCCTCTCACAAGCTAAGCACTTGTTTGTGCTTTCTTCGGCCACATGATATTGTATTTCTTTTTTTGCACATTGGCACAGTTTTAAAAGAACTTCTTGACATGTTGCTATCTGCAGAGAACGAGTACACATAAAATACTAGTTTGCAGAACATCAGCTCCTCCGTTTGGTAATACAAGGCAGATTTCAAGGACAGGCAAGTAAAAAAAAGTGCTTAAGAACAGATTCAAGAATTAGTACCGAAATCCCACTTGGTTCTACAGTACCCAAAACATTTGCCATTTGTCCACCTGCTTGCCACTTACTCCTTCCTGCTATTCCACCGCTGGTGATGAATGAAAGAAGTATACATGGATGTTTTCAGAGGTATCAAGATTGTCTGATTCTGAAGTAAGAATACATACTGATCACTCCAATATCTCTCTCTGAACACCTGCTGGGAATACATCTTTCAGATACCCAGTTGTTCAGATACCTATTTTTGATCATCGTTTGTAATAACCTGCTCAGGGCAGCAATGATGAATTCCTCTCTTGAACAGCCTGAGATGCTGAACTCCTGATTGATGCAGTCAATATTCATCCCTTCAGCAGGAACAGACAAAATCGTACCAGTTTGCCCTAGCCAACCTTTGGCAGCAGGGTGCCCTGCTAAGGTCTACTGCCCCTGAACAAGGGAGTCGGTCAGCAGCGGGGCAGGATGGTTTGGAAAAATCTCCCTGCCGTCTATCCTGCCCACAGTTCAATCCCACTGCTGTAAAACCATGAAGTGCTTATTTCATCCACCATTTCTTGGTGAACGCTTGTTTAAAGAAAGTTTTTATTTGCTTGTTTGTAGTACAGCAGTATCTTGCTTTCATTGGATGCTATGGCTAATTTTACTGCCTCTTTCCATTTTGCTGCTGTTGTATGTACAGTTATAGTTTCTTACCCTATTCAACAAACTGAGGAAATTTCGGGGACAGGAAGTTACAGGGTATTTGATGCACATTATAGATTTGTGAGAACATGGAAGTGTTTGTCTTTTGAAGCAAAATAACATACCTGTGAAATTTTAGTGATTTATCATTGTATATTTTAAGCAATATCTGGCATGTTACTGTGCTCTGATGGGTTTGCAAGTTGTTACGCCCTGTAATTTGTCCCTTAATCAATAGCTGAACACCCATTTAAAAAAAAAAAAGTGGAGAGTACATCACGATAGGGGTCTAATGATGATTTTCAGTGTAGTAGAGTCTTCCTTACTCCTTCTCCTAAACTGGGGAATACCGGTGGCTAAATGGCAACTTCTCCATCAAAGACTGTAGTTTCCTTGAGACATGTGGCATTTTTACCTTGCTTTACATGTGATTTTTAAATGAGGAACTTCTAACTGGCATTCCTCAGAAAAGTGTGGTCTACTTCCTCATAGCTTTGATCTCTCTCCACAAAATTAAATGAATGAGCATTTATTTTGTTAGTACAATATTCAGTATAATGAAGTTCAGAAAGCAATTAAGTTTTACAGAAAGGCCTTTTTTTTTTTCTTTCTTTTTCTGAAGAACACAGCAAATATTAACGTCTAAAACCTGTAACTGGAACATCTGCAAGTTTTCATATTTATATTAAGACAACAACCTGACTTCAATAGCTGTGCGGATGTTTACGTACAGACAAATGTTTGTAATGTCTTTTTAAGACTTAGCAACATTTCCTGGAAAAATATAATTTTACACTTTCATCCACTTTTCTTTAAAAAGCCTCTAACCTTGACATCTATTTGGCATAATAAAATAAATTATTGATTGTTTTAATGGAAATAGTCTTCATTTTTCATTCTGTAAGCCAAGCATCTGTGTGTATGCACTTTTATGTATGAATGCAAGTATATATATGAAAACAGAAGGAAATAAAGACAGATGCGTAACGCAGTATTTTCTGAATTCACCAGTTTGCATCTGTTTTTATGAATTCTGAATTTATTCAAACTTCACATACAATTTGAAATCTTGCTATCAACCAGATTAAAACTTTTTAGGCATTATCTAACATAACAAATCATGAGTTTGACTTATACTCATGGCGTTTTACTGAAATCATATTTCGCATTCTCTTGACTTACTCTCTCTTTTTGTAACATTACTTTATTACTACTTTCTTTTTTTTTTTTTAAATAAAATCTCCATGACTAGAAATTTCTAAATATTTGCCCTATTCCAAATTATAGGACATAGTGTAACCCAGGGGAAAAAAAAAAAAAAAGTAAAACCTGTCATCACTACAAAAGCTACCTGACAGCTAGCTTCCAGTAGGTGTATTTCAGGAATGGTAAAAGCAATGATTGGGTATGCAGTGAAACTGAAAAGTTATGTACAGAGGAAAGAGAAAAACACATATAAGATTTTCACTAGTAACAAACTGAGCGATGCATCAACTCCTGAAAAGCTTACAGGTTTCGTAAACTATTAAACCTTACTGTCCCTTGCAAATAAAGAAATTTATTATTTCAAATTAATTAATTTTGCAAACTATCACAAATTGGCTTAGCTTAAATAACATTAAAAAAAACAACTTATTTTTTCTTAATCTTCAATCAAATCATGTATTCCCACTTGCTTTCAGTACAGCAATACTACAGGAGAATATAGTTTTGTGAAGTACATTCATTAAATAAATAAATAAAAATGGTATTAGTAGTTCCTTAGCTGTCTGATGTTATCCAATTCTCAGTGCATTACACGAACCATTTATGCAATTGTCAGTTTTCAGATAAGCTTCTCAGGAAGTTATATATTTTGTGCAAGGGTTATTATATCCAATTGACAAAGAGTTTAAAATTTAAAGAGTACCGCTTATAGATAAATAGAAACATTGTGAAAACGATGAACTTATCTCTGTAAGTCATTTTCCATATATATATATATATATTTTTTTTTTTCCTGTACACTGCAATACTACTATGCCATGTACTTTGTATTTACTTGCATCTCTATTTTTTAATCCCCACTTATGCACCACATTTATGAAAGAACATGAATAACCGTGAAAAATATGGGCAGGATAACAAGTTTGTAACTAGAGCAAAACTAGTATCTATACTAGCAAATATCCATCTCTCTTCACAGAAGCAAAACTTTAGTAATTTCCATCCTTCCTAAACTGTCTAAGCACATTTTCATTAATAACCAATACCCTACTCACACATTATTAGAGGTGTGTACATGCCAACAAAACATGCTGGGTGCATGGGAATTGCCTGTGACTTCTGCAAAGCACAACCACAAAGGGGCTAGGTGTGATGTTTCTCAAGTTAATCTGGACAGCCACTGTTATTTGCTGCTTCCTCTCAATCCCCAGCCCTGGGAGCCTGGGGCAATCCATCCCCAAACAGGCTGCAGCTCTTCTGCATGGCTGTTCTTTTTCCTTGGTCTTTCACTGTAAGCAGAAAGACTCACACCTCTCAGCATCAGCTCTGCACACACGCAGGTTTATATGGTTGTGTTAGGTTCTGGCCTGAACTCCCTAAAGTTTCATACAGCCAGCTTGTCGTCACACACTTTTCTTCAGGCATGGAGTATGATAAATGGCCTTTTTTTTTTTTTTTTTTTTTTTTTTTTTTTTTTTTTTTTACCCACAGGGTAGATTGGCTTGAGTATGAGCACTACCTGTTTAGGAGAATTACAGCAACTACTTGCTGCATGGCAAACTCCAAGGCTCTGGGCATGGCAAAGAAACCCACTCAGGCACAGCTAGAGAGCCGTGAGCGCATCTGGAGAACACCCAAAACCCCATAACCTCTCAGAGCAAACTGCCATCTTGTCCACCTCTCCACATCTTCTGTGGGGCTCTGGTTATGTGCAAAGCTGAATCAGTAAACAGAAATGGCATGCAGCATGGCATGCAGCACTTGGTTGGGATAATAGGTGGTTCCAAGAAGTCAGGTATTTTTGGATTTGGGAAGAGAGCTGTTCTTGACAGAGTAAAGCACAGCAGTGTTTTGTACAGTTACCTCCAAGGAGAATATGGTGCACTTTTCATTCCTGCTTTGACTACTGCTCTGCTTTAACGAAAAAACTTTTGCAAACAATAGACAGAGAAATTCCTTAAAATTAACTTCAGAAAAAACATGGCTTGCTCCACTCATCCCTTTTTCTTATATATTTGTGCACGATAGCTTCTCATGCTTGCACAACAAAACAACAGCTTCAAAAGGGAAAAGGAGTGTCTTTTCAAAATTACAGTTAGGTAAGAAAACAGAGGGTTGCATGTGTGAAACTGCAATCTTGTTAAATAAACCAAGGGAAAAGTTAGGAGCAGAGCTTTTCCCCTGTGTCCCTTCAGAGACCCTACTAACAGATTAGTGTCTCAGGGATCACACTGCACCTCTTCTCCTTAGTTCCAGGCTCAGTGTTGCACTGCAGGTCTACAAAAAGTTTCCCAAAACTGATGGCCCAGGCTACCCAGGTTAGGAACTTAGCTGCTGGTAACACTGGGATGAAGGCCTAAGGTGAACAGAAGAACAAAACCCTATGGTAACATTTGGAGGAGCAGACATTTGCCTCTTGGGTCATGCCAAGATTAGTAGAGGGATGTCAAACCCCTCCTGGTTTTGATTTGGAGATGACTTCATCAGGGTGCGCACCTTGTGGGATGGCCCTGTGTCACTGGGGCCTGTACCCCGACACCAGCATGGCAGGACCCCCTAACCCCATCTCCTGCAGCTGCCCAGCACCCCCCTTAGAATCACAGAATCATTAAGGTTGGAAAAGACCTTCAAGATCATCTGGTCCAACCATCACCCTACTGTCAATGTCACCCACTAAACCATATCCCTAATCGCCAGGTCCAACCTTTCCTTAAACACCTCCAGGGACAGTGACTCCACCACCTCCCTGGGCAACCCATTCCAATGTATGACTGCTGTTTCTTAGAAGAAACATCTACTTTCTAACCTAAACCTCCTCTGGCACAACTTGAGACCATTCCCTCTAGTCCTGTCACTAGTTATCTGGGAGAAGAGGCCAAGCTCCAGCTCCCCACACCTTCCTTTCAGATAGCTGTAGAGAGCAATAAGGTCTCCCCTGAGCCTCCTCTTCTCCAGACTAAACAACCGCAGCTCCCTCAGCCGCTCCTCACAGGACTTGTGTTCCAGGCCCTTCAGCAGCTTCATAGCCCTTCTCTGGGCATGTTCCAGAGCCTTGATGTCCTTCTTGCAGTGAGGGGCCCAAAGCTGAACACAGCACTCAAGGTGCGGCCTCACCAGAGCTGAGTACAGGGGGACAATCACCTCCCTGGTCCTGATGGCTACACTATTCCAGGATGCCGTTGGCCTTCTTGGCCACCTGGGCACACTGCCTGCTCGTGTTCGGGTGAGCATCGACCAACACCCCCAGATCCTTTTCCTCTCCACAGCTTTCCAACCACTCTGCCCCAAGTCTGTAGCGTTGCATGGGGCTGTTGTGACCAGAATGCAGGACCTGGAACTTAGCAGTGTTGAACCTCATCCCATTGCCCTCTGCCCATCGATTCACCCTGCCCAGGTCCCTCTGCAGGGCCTTCCTACCCTCGGGCAGATCGACACTTCCCCCGAACTCGGTGTCGTCTGCAAACTTACTGAGGGTGCACTCAATTCCCTCATCCAAGTCATCAATAAAGATATTAAGGAGGTTGTTCCCCGGGCACAAGCTGCCCAGCCCGCCGGTGCCGTACCGGGGAGGAGCACAGCCGCACTCCCGGCTGCACCCAGAGCCCCGTCTGTCGGGATGCGGCCGCAGAGGGGAGGGGAGCCCGAGCGGCGGCGCCTTCCCCCCGGAGAAGAGCGAAGTTAAATAGGCAGCCCTCCTCCACTGCCTTCCTCTCTCCCCTCCCGGCTCGCAGCCTTCGGCGAGCCCCCCGCTCCCCGCCCACCGTGCCGGGGCCGCGGTGCGGAGCGGTGCGGAGCCGGGACACGCCGCTCGCATCTCGGTGCCTGAAGGCGCCGCGTCCCGCCGTGCCGCCCGCCTGAGAGGAGCCAAGCCAGCTGCATGGGAGGAGATGAGCGTGGCGGGGAAGCAGCCGCCTCCAGCACCGCTTGAGCGCCCCGGCAGCCTCCTCGTCCCCACCTGGGCAAGTAGCCGAGCTCCCCGCCGCCTTGTCCCGGCACCAACTCCCGCCGCACTGCCCGGAGGGAGGCGCCTGCCTGAGGGGAGAGCGGGGGGCAGCGGGGTGGGGAACGGGGCGACAAAGCAGCCCGGCAACTGCAAGGCTGCCCCCTCTCACAGAGGGCTGTGGGCAGCCCCCTCCTGCAGCCCCCCGGGAAGTTTTGGGGGCCCCGAGGGGAGGGAGGGAGGTGGCAGTGAGGGGGGAAGCTCCTGAGGCCGGGGGGCTTGGCGCGGTGAGGGGGGGACGGGGAGTTGGGAAATACTTGTGACTTTGGTGGCAGCGCATTTGAGAAATCATTTATAAACGATGCCCTCTGATGGTGGTTTCTCAGCTGTCCTTGATTTAGTAAATTAACGTCATCTAGTGTGCCCTCCGTACCTTTTAAAATAATGACGGGCTTTTGTGGTTTAGTACCGCACTCGTCTTGGCATGCAGGGTTGTTTTGTGGAAGTGTAATTGCAGCGTTTTTCAGCCACTGTCTAAAAAGTTGCATTCGTTATAAAATAGTTTACTGGTGCTAAAATAAACAGTCGATTCATTTTTTGCCATGTCCTTCAAGCTATTTCAGTGACCACAATCTTGTGATTTATGAAGGAAAACTGTTGTCTTCCTAGTGTTTTATCCGCCGCATTATTTAGGAGTCACCTGCTTTCGGCCACATGAAGGATGACTTAAAGCCGCGTTCTCCTTCACAGTAATTTCATAACTTCTTTGACTCTCTGTAAGCTTGAGACAGAGGATAGGTATTTGGAAGACACAGGTGGAGAAGCAAAGATGCAATGTTTTAGATGATACCTGAAATCACAAGCAGGTACAACTGCCTGCAAATCTGTGGAAACAAATTGTTGTCTTGTCCTAGCCCACTTTTGCACTGCATGCATGTTTGCATCCCTCTTTTGGCTGTGTAGGAAGAGATGCAAACATTTCCTTTTGGGGTTCTCGAATTTCTTAAATTAAAAAGAAAATAATCGAATTACTATGCTGTAGGATCTTCTGTGTTGCAAAGCTGTTGCACAGCTCTTGATCTGCAAGACCTGTTCCTGAACTGTAAAAATAATTTGTGCAGCAATTACTTAAAATGTTAACAGCTGAGTAGGTTGTATGGCAGTTCAGAATATTTCAGTGTTAAAGGTGAGGAATAATCACTATCATTAGGTGAAATTTATGACTGGTATTCTTGTAGTGGTGTTAAATGCATACATTTAAGGCCAATAGGACATGCTGTTCCTTCTGATACTTAGGGGACTTCTGCTTGTGATACTGCCTGGAGCAAAGCTAGTCCCTGAATGAAGGAGAGCTGGCCCCTTGGGCGAGTGTGGTACGAACTAAAGGCTCATGGGCATACAGTTTACCTGGACCCTCAATGAGAAATAGGAACGTGAATCAAAATGTCAAGCTGTTTCAAATAAATGCAGAACACCTTTGCCTCACTTTCCAGGGTATTTGAAACATGATTGAAAGAATGCCTATATGCATAGTCTTAAAAAAAAAATTAAAAAAAAAAAGTCTTATAGACTTTAAGTTCAACAGGGACATCTTATGGCAGATATTCAGATATTTATTTAAATGAGTTCATAACTGCATAGCTTCCCAGAGATATCATGTACTTGTGCAGAGAAGTATACTCTTAACATCTTAAAAAATAAGGCCTTATTTTATGATTAACAGTGTGATAAGTGCTTGATTAATTGAGTTGCTTTAACACTACTGGAATCTGGGTCTGTTTACCTTGCTAAAATGAAAATCTAACATCTATTAGTATTAGTGAATGGATTGTGTTTGTGCAAGTTTTTCTCAGAAATAAGATATGACAACACCAGTTGCCATTTAACTACTAAGTATTGCATGCTGAGTCCAATTCATTGTTTGGGATGGTGGTAGCTAGGCAGTTTTGGTTCTTAAGGGTACCTTTATTTTATTTTTTTATCTTTGGAAGGATGACAGTTAATACTAGTCCTTGGAAAGTAGCTCAGCTTACTTTTAAATTGAAGACGGTATGCTATATTTGAAACATAATCCCCATTTATTTTATGTGTGTATTTTTAACACTAAGGGCTCTGTTAAGGTTTTTATTTTTGCAATGTGTCTATTAACTTCTTAAAGTTTAGTTGCTGATGTTCTGTTCTGTAGAACTGAAGTTTCAGTCAGATGTTGTCTCTAACGTTTTGATACTTGTCTCATTCTGGATCAGACACATGCTCGTATTGAGCTGATTTCATAAAGCTGTGTGTTTCCTTAATCTATAGTGAGCTTTTTGTTTGTATTTCTAGTATAATTCTTCCCCTCTTTGCCCCTCAGAAAATCTCAAGAGGTCAAATTCCCTAGTGATTGTTACCCACTACGTCAGCGTGTATGTGCCACAGTTTTACGTGAATTTTTCAGTCTCATTGTTCTTAATGCATTAAATACTGTGGCTTTCATTGTGTTACTAAAAGCATGAAAAGGAATGATAGCCTTGCAGTCACTCATACTATTGATATGCTAGATTTTTTAGAATGAAGAAATAAAAGTATATAGTTCATTGTTATGTATGAATATCTTGTCAGTAGTTTTTTTGGAATAGGGAATATTCTTTTAAAATTCTGTTATTTATATTACATGTCATCAACTAGTAAATTAAGTTTTCTAATAGCTTTTCTTGTGAATCTGTATGGAAGTTATCAGCAGACTTTTTTTTTATTTAGCAGAAACCCCAAGGAAAAAGGGATTGGGAACTTTTTTGGATGGTGCTCCTCTCTGGAGTTACCCAAACTGGGATCTCAGTAAGAGGACGAAGTGCAACACATGCAGATTTTCTGATCCTTTTCCCCCCCTTTTTTTTTTCACTATGTCTATGTAATTCAGATACTTGGGTAGAGGTCCTAATATAAATATTTCCTATTTATTTATTTATTTATTAAAGCAAGGCCTGGGGCATTGATATGTGTGTGTGTTTGGTTTTAAGTTTGGCACCCACCAACACAGAAACTTCCCGAAGGTGAACACTAGGTGTCATGTTACCACAAACATCTCTTCAGCTTGCCTTTTCCCTAGTCACCTTTTCAGGATCAACATTCAAGCTTGCCATTTTCCTAAAATAGATGGCCACCACTGATGTTCCGCACCAGTATTTTGGTAGGCTTGGACCACATTCAGCCATGCTACATGTGACCATAAGAAACACTGCTTGCTTCAACTTTCTTATGTTTGTTTATTTATTTATTTATTTATTTGTTAATTAGAAGTTATACCAGCACTTAGCATGGATTTCAAGTTTATTTCCAAAGTCTATCTACACCACAAAACGAATCAATAGGATATACTTACTAATTGAAGCTTTTGCTACCGCACAGTCATTTTTGGTTATAATTTATTGCTGAGCAAAGGCTGATTTCAGATTTTTTTTGTCAGGAACTGAGCTAATTTGACTCCTGATGTGGGGATGGAAAGCACAAGAAAACAGATGGTAGAGCTTCATGAGAGGGAGGGGGTGTCCTGGTATTCCATTGCGTGAATCCAAATGATTACTTATCAGTGCAACTTTTGTTGATTTCCCACTAATTTGGGAAGAATGTGTTTTTTATTGTTTTTTATTGTGTTTTTTTCCCCACTAAAAATCTGGAAAATAATATTTTCAAGATCCTATTAAAAATTTACCAAGCTTTTACTAAACATAAGACTGAAAGTTTTTTCACATTCCTTTACTCTTCAACCCTCCCCTCAAAAACAAAATCTGACTCCTGCTTCTATCTGTATGTATCTCCATGAAAACAGCTATCAAACCTATAAAAATCAGATTCAAGCTTACGGTTTTAACAACTGAATGGAAATAAGCCTTGTGCCCACCTGCTGCTCTGAAAAACAATGTCTGATCTCAGAAAAAGAACAGCGTTGGTATTCTCTTTACACCTCAGATCTGTGTTTCATATTGTAAGCATTTTTTTTTCCTGATGTTTTAAACATTTTATGAGATGAATATAAATAGAATGACTTGCGCTTGGGCATGCAGAGACTGCTGAGAATAGAAGTGGTAGCAGAGCTCAGCAGAAGGAATAGTGCATGACCGTGTTCCTACAATGTGGACAGCTAGTACTGCTTGTCCGTGACACTGTGATAACAGAGACAGCATGCAAAAATCAAACTGACTCGGGTTGGAAGGGGCCTTGGGAAGTCAGTGAGTCAAACCTGTGAGAAGCAGCGACAGTGTTGAACTACGACTTAGCTGCTCAAGGCTTTTCACATTGCATCTTGAAAACCTCCAAGGATGGACACTGTCTGACCTCCCTGGGCAACCTGCACCACTGCTCGGCCATTCCCATGGTGAACTGGGGGGGTGCTGCTAGGACCTCAGAAGCCATCTCTTCTCCAGGTTTGACAAGCCCAGCCTCTCACAGGGGAAGTGCTCCAGCCCCCTTGGTGGCCATCCATTGCCACTGGTCCAGTTTCTCAATATTTTTCTTGTCTTGGAGGGGACATAACTGGATGCAGTGTTCTGGAGGTGCTCTAATGAGCCTTAAGTAAAGGGAAGTGTTCAGGGTGATCTTGCCTCTGTTGATGCTGATGCTTCTAGCCTTCGTGGCTGCCGTTTTTTTTTCTTTGTTTTGTTTTTTTGGCCAAAAGCAAAGAAATGTTGATGTTGACTTCATCTGAAGTTAATATTCATTTACTATAAAAAATTTGCATGTTGAAGTAAAATACTTGGAACGATTTGCTCATCCTTCATATTACTGACGAAGCTGACAGTTAAAGCCAACAGAGGCCCAAGACGGTGCTTCATTCCAGATGCCATTTATCAGCTTCACTCATTTAATCCAGAGGTGATATAAATATTTTTTTTGCCTGTTTTAAGGGGCAGGCTGATTCTTACGTTTTGAACTCTGTACCCGGCTGTCTGAACTTTCTGTCTGAAGAACAGAGTGACTCCAGTGAGATCTGTTGTGCGGGAATCCTTCTGCCACTCCTTATTTATTTTTATCAGCAGGCAGATTTCTGTAATGAGATTAACAAACTCTCTAAAGGATATAACCTTGAAAGCTGGAACCCTTTAGCACAGCCTAATCAATATTATCTCATTTATTATCTCCTTGTGAAGTTCAGATTGTAGTAGGCACAAACCACGTTTGTAGTATTTAGAGAAGATCTGGGCAGGAAAATCAATGCAGAACCTCAGTTTTGTATTGTGTTTGAAGAGGTGTGGTGCATGCTTGCACCACGTATGCTACTGTAAAGCCATTAGCCTTACAATGCTTTCCCCTGCCATCCTGAACTTGCGCAACTGTTTATGTCTGTTGCTCTGGGATTTTTGTCTTTGCACAGTTTGTGTAAGATTTCAAAGTCAACAGATGAGTAAAATCTGAGGAGAAACTCAACCTGTGACTAGACACACTCGGTGTAACACAATCTGCTGGGGAAAGTGCAGCCGGGATAGCTTTCTTCACAGGCAGTTGTTAGCCACGCTGTAGCTGCGTTTCTTAGACTGAGTAGCCCAGTTTCATAGCACCTCCGTGGTTTAAAGCAGTGCTGACTTCCCCATTTTTGTGATGGAGCTGTGTAGAGAGGGGTTAATAGACACAATGAGGATCACAGAAGCAATCTTATCTGAAGAGGAATGAAACCAAAGCCTGTTGGTGTCAAATCTTTACTGTCAACTCGCGATCATTGTTCCTTGCCACAGAAAGGAATTCTAGTTGTTGCATCCTTTTATGGGGATTCCCTTTTTATGCCCAGTTTTGCTGGAGGACTAACAACAAGTGGACAAGGTTCAAATGGGGCTCGGAGAAGCTCATTCTCTCTGTTGTGATGAACTAGAAGTAGAAGCCTGTAGAGAAACGGTTATGTTGGCTACATTGTGTGTTCTGGTGGACAAGAGCTTCTTCAGTGATATTGTTCTGATTTATACTAACAGTTATTAACATCTGCCTGTAAACTGGAAAACTTAGAAACAGTAAAACACCACTGAGAGTTGCAGATTATGCTGCCAAGTGGGTGGGCATTACTATTCCTACTTTAGTCGTGGAGAAGCTAAAGAAATTTTAGTTAAGGTGTTGGGTTATTTTGTTTGTTTGTATTAAAATTTTGATTGAGTAAATTGTCTTTCAGTAATTTATATTTATTGAATACATGCAGAAACTTCCCTTAAGATTATATGGAGAATGATTTTCAGCTTTAATGTTTTCTTCCATATCTCAGTTAGGTATATTTTTGGGGTGCTTGAATAAGTCATGCACTATCCTGTCCCATCCAATAATGGATATGGACTTCTTCGAAGAATACTAATTCATCAAACTGAAGCGCATAAACATACTTGTTAATGCTGCTCATGTGCTCATGTAAATCAGGAGTCATATTTTTGTCCTTACTGAAAATGTCGGTTTGTAATATAATTTATATAATAGCTAATATGTAACATGAATATGTTAAACAGAAGAACAAGCATGCACATTAAGAGCTGTCTTAAATAACATGGGAGACAGTGATTAGTATTTATTTTGTGTTGTCTATGGAAGCTGTTTTTCGCTTCTAAGTATATGTAAGACTATTCAGTTTATTGGAGGAAACCATCTAAATTGTTCTCATATTGCTTATAAGGAGGATGCATTCATATTTGAAAACTTTTCATTGCAAGCATGTATTGCCATCTTCCTCTCGAGCAAAAGCTGTTCATTCAACAGGCAAAGAAAGAGATTATTTGTAGATTATTTGTTTGTTTGTTTGTTTTTTTCCTCTGGCTGCAGCTAAGACCTAGATACTGCAAGAAAATTCATGGGCACATATCTTTCCATGCAAATCTCATTTAACAGTATTAAGTCAAGTTTTTAGAAAGGCTTAAGGAATTACTTACAAGTGTGGTTGTGTTAATAAAATGCAAGTTTCTTTTGTACCAATAAAATATTCTACTCTCTTCAAGCAGGAATTAGAATCTAGTTTTATGCGCTTTGTCTTTTCCATTATTTTTTTATGATATCCTTCTGTCTTAGGCAGTGTTTTAGTAAACGTAATGTTAGTCATCGTTCTGCTACCCTCCATGAGCCCCAAGTGAATGGCAATATAAGGTTGTACAGCAATCCACAATATGGGCTAATTTTTAGAATACAGTTGAAGCATAAGGAAGTGTTGCCAGATCAGTCTGACATTCTTGTTTTGTGATATAGCTATTGCTTTTTATAAAATCCTTTCTTTTTCTAGTCTTAAATTGTCAGCGTATTTATCAGTTGCATCAACACACTGTTTTATACAAGTATTTATTGTACTTTTCATTTAAAAGATGGACTAATTACTAAGGCATCTGGTGCATCATATGGTGTATATGCTGGATGTGCTAAACAGAATAGTCTTTTTTAAATAAGAGAAAAGTGACATTGCATAAAAGGATTAGACTTTCAAGTGTGCTTTGAAGAGTTACTTTACAGTACTAAAATCTCCAAGTCTGTTCCGGATTTTGTGATCATTAAAGTAATCTTTGATTCTACTGGAAAAAATATGCATGCCTGTATGCATCTATACTTGTAATATAGTCAAAACATG
Organism: Cygnus atratus; assembly: GCF_013377495.2. Taxonomy (NCBI): domain Eukaryota; kingdom Metazoa; phylum Chordata; class Aves; order Anseriformes; family Anatidae; genus Cygnus; species Cygnus atratus. The sequence goes on along the minus strand of NC_066364.1, from coordinate 20,417,027 downwards.
AAAAAAAATACACTTTTCTGACAAGGACTTTATTATATATGGGAAAGTTATGTGATACTTCTTCCTGATGACTATCGCAGAACTGCAGCTACAAATACTTCTGTTTACAATTTGTAAGGCAAGGAGTTTTTACTGTCTATAGAAATTATGTCCTCCATGGTTATCATACACTAAATGAAGAACTTCTCAGTGTTCAGTCTATAGGTAATAGATACATGCTTAAGACAAACTCCATGCTTGTTTTACATTAGAAAATTACTGAATTCTACTGTAGCCAAAATTACTAAATGACACCAGTTTAAGGTTGAATTACTAATTTATCATATTGTGGCATCACCAAGGGAAGGATGACAGAAGTTGAATATGGATCAATTTATTCACTGTTTGCAGTTTTACATCTCTGCTCCCAATTGACTGAAATTAGATATGTATTATCCTTTTTACTTCAGAAGTTTCAGAAGATGAAGCTTAAATTTATCCAGCATATCTTCCCTTTTCAAAAACTAATTTCTTCATTGAAGTTAGACTTACAGAAATTTAATAGCTGTGGTTTTTGTTTTTGTTTTTTCTGTGTTAAATGTGGCATTGACAAAAACATGGCACTATCACAACTCAATTTCAGCAATCAGAACTGGGGATGTGGGATGTGCTGGTCTCAAAAGACTTTCAAAAAAAGGTGATCTTTTCCAAAAAATACTGATTCAAAAAAGAAAGCAATATGCTTTAAGCATCTCTCGCTTTGAGTGGGTCCTCCTGAGGATCCGTTTAATATCTTTATTAATGATACAGGCAGGGGGATTGAGTGCACCCTCAGCAGGTTTGAGGATAACACTAAGTTGAGAGGCGCAGTTGACACAACAGAAGGAAGGGATGCCATCCAGAGAGACCTGGACAGGCTTGTGAAGTGGGCCTGTGCAAACCTCATGAAGTTCAACAAGGCCAAGTGCAAGGTCCTGCATCTGGGTTGGGCAATAGGTTGAGAGCAGCCCTGTGCAGAAGGATTTCGGGGTACTGGTGGATGAAAAATTGGACATGAGCTGGCAATTTACGCTTATAGCACAGAAAGCTGCCTATATCCTGGACTGCATGAAAAGAAATGTGGCCAGCAGGTTGAGGGACTCCAACCGCAACTTCCACCCTTGTGGGACCCCACTTAGAGTATTGCATTCAGCTCTGGGGCCCCCAGCACAAGAAGGACATGGACCTGTTGGAGCTAGTCCAGAGGAAGGCCACGAGAATTGTCAGGGGCTGGAGCACCTCTCTTACAATGAAAAGATGAGAGAGCTGGGGTTATTTGGCCAAGAAAATAGGGAGTCCAGAGATACCTTTAGGCCTTCCAGGGGGCCTACAGAAAAGCTGGGAAGCAAATCTTTGTCAAGGAGTGTAGTGATAGGACAAGGGGTAATGGCTTTAAACTAAAAAAGGGTAAGTTTAGATTAGATATTAGGAAGAAATTCTTCACTCAGAGGGCAGTGAGGCACTGGAACAGACTGCCCAGAGAAGCTGTGGGTGCCCCATCCCTGGAAGTGTCCAAGGCTAGGTTGGATGGAGCTTTGAGCAACCTGGTCTGGTGGGAGGTGTCCCTGCCCATGGCAGGGGGGTTGAAATTCGGTGATCTTTAAGGTTCCTTCCAACCCAGACCATTCTGTGATTCTGTAATCTGTGATTTTAAAAGGGAGGTATTCCGGGAAACGAGTCTGAAATTTGAATTGTCAAAATGGTACCACAACAAGTCTGCTGATGTGGATTAGTGAAATGAAATTATTTAGATCTGCTTTACATACACAACCCAGAAGAGCTTTCTCTTGATCTTGACAGTCAGACAATATAAATTGTAGCTTGGAAGAATGCTTCCTTCTCCTGTCTTTTACCACCTGTAATTCAACCTTCAGAGAAAGAAAACAAAAATCAGAGTTCTGATTGTTACCAAGAGCAAACTTGCAGCTGCTGGAGTCATCTGTGACTAATACCCTCAAGAATATTTCTTTCAGACGTCAGGAAGTAGGAAACAATGGGTAATCTTGTACTGACTCTAAGTCAAAAGCAAAACGAAACAAAACCCTCAATCAACTTTGTTTTTATCACCTCTTCTTTTTTTAGTTTATTGTGTGACTAATTCAGAGGGGGTGGCCAGGAGCAGGGCAAACAAACTGCTTATATACCCCTCTATTTCTGTATTTCACTCATTTCTGCTCCTTTCTTCTTTATAATCATTGTGTTGTACCTCAAATGAAGAGTTTCTGGCTTTCTCATTAACTCAACATCTACTTTTCAGAGACACTCTATTTCATTGTCACACTGGTTGACAAGAAGTAAACAAAAATGGAGAGGGGAGAAATATAAAGAACAGAATCATTACTGGAGGAAAGACTTAAGGGTAGTTATGCAAGGGAGCGGGTGTGAAAGATGGAGTGAGAAGGTATCCAGGAGTTACCTAGTCCTCAGGATTGCCTGGTGTTTTTTTTCCATGTGATTTGTATCAGTGTGTAAAAGGGAGAGTCCATACTTCAGTCTGATAGCTGTGTTTCTTCCTTTCAGCTTTCACTAGTTTGACAGACTTTCAGAAATGTTAGTAAGGTTAACTTAATGTCTATTGGATGTAGGTTTCATAGCTAAATAAAATTAAATGTAGTAAACCTGCTTGAATTGACTCTGTAATTCTCATAATTCTAGTATCATTTTAATCTGTCCAGGGTCAATCTAATTCTGTTCTGCAAAAACATCTTGCTTCATCAATTTATAGCATAAAATGAAGACTTCATCATTTGAATTTTATAAAATTTCCCTTCTATTAATCTAACGTGATTCACTGCCAAGTGCCACAAAAAAGTGCAAAGAGTGCTTCATGTATATTTTTAAGCAATTAGTGTTAGTGCTGTCTGCTCTGGGAGAACTATAAAAATATTTTTTCTTTGAAAATTAGTTCCAGACTATGCAGCCCTACAAAAGTTATGACTTAGCGCAGTACGTCTAGCAGAAGAAAGATAAATAAAAGTAAAACAAACCCACCAGCATACTGCCATGGTTTATGGCACTGAGGTGTGAGATGAACATAATGTAGTTCTATAAATTCCTTTTGGTTGGAATTTATAAGTGATAAAAAGTAGACTGTTTTCTAGAGTATCATTATTTTTCAAGAATTTCTGTGAAACTTTGGCAAACCGGCTCCAGTCCAAGAGAGCATTACCAACATAAATTAAAAAGTCTTGTCCTAGGGAGGAGGGATCTTTTCCATTTAAATTAAGTAATCTAAACATTCTCTAAAATGGAAGATGAGGGAACATGATTTAGGGATAAGGACAGTGTTTCCTTCTACCTTACTGGTCTGACTGTAATTTTTGCTTTTATTTGTGGTGATGATGTTTCATGAGGAAGGCTTCTGCTCACTGAGAGCTAATGTTCTATCTTGTATTTAATTGGATGTGGTTTAAAAGAACAATCTAAGCAGAGTCTGTGTGCTCTTTATATGATCTGCAAGAAGTCCTCTCTTCAATATCATGGAAAAATTGTTGTCTTGAACATTATTCCACAGGATAAAAAATTAGATATGCTAATTGTAAATTGCAGTCTAAATAGTCACTTATCAGCTTGCTTGATATTTACAGATCAAATATCTTGTGGAACTAATTTCATGTTCTTATGTGAAATTAAGGTACTTTCACTAATGAGCTCTTACAGATAGTTTTTATGACTGTTTAGTTATCTGGAATTTAACAACTTGTTATAGTTTTTCAAGACATAATGGTCTAATCTTTCCACGGGTGATATTTAGATGTATAGCCACACCTCAAAGTTTTGTAGCTCCAGGCCCTCAGCTGCTTTATTTGGTAGTATAGATTTTACCACTTGGACTTGTCCTTCTCGCTGTGGCTGTCCTGTTCGTCAGTGACATTAACCTGATGTGCTCAGAAGTCTCTTTAGTCTTGCTGACCCTTTTATTCAGGGAAGTTAACAACCAGTGAGCTGACTAAAGAGCTGAGAAGGAAACTGTTTTCAAAACAAACATGTATTTATACACTCTGTGGCTTGCAGAACAAAGCATAGAACTGCAGTGGAAAATACTCCCTTCCAAAGAGTCTTTTTTTCATCCTAAGAAAGGTGCATCCATATTTTACCTTGGATTAGGGATACGCTTTTCAAGTGAATCTCATTATTGTCCATATTTACTGCCCTGCAGTCTGCATTGTAAAGTGGTTTGGAGTGCAACAAAGGTACATTAGGCATTGGTAAGTAGTACATCTGAATATGTTTAGATTTGTGGAGTAAGGCAGAGGCAGTGAACTATATGAATATCTGAGGTTTTATTTCAGATTAGCTATAGCCTGATCCTGACGACTGTCTACCTGTTAGTGGAGCTCACGTGCCCTAAGACCATGCTACAATGCAAACCGCAGCACAGTAAGTGGGAATGACTGGGAGAGATTTACTTCAGAAAATGTACTTCTAATGTGAACTAAAATGCTAGTACCTAGCAGAACTTCTTTCATCCTGAAAGATACTTCAGGAAGGCACCTGATTAATAGCAGCCACTAATGAGGGTTTGGTCCAAGGGACTATACAAGTCCAAAATAGAACCTCCCCGAAATGCTGATGGTAGAAAGGCTGGGTCCTTAATAAGGAACAGTTTTGCTCTGCAGATCTACTTCTTTTCATTAGTAGTCTGTCTGGACATAGTCTCAGTAAATTTCATTCTGTGTTCATATTCCAGCTGATTAAAGGAGGCAGCCTTCTTATTATCTGCTTTTTGTTGTCTCTTGTTTTTTACCCATTAGTGTACAAATGAGGAGAGTGCCTGTCTCTTCCTCGCCTTTGCCAGCTAAACTCACACTTTCCTTAGAACCTGCAAGCTCTAATACAGCATACGTAAGCTTCAAGCATACATAGCATTGGAGATCAGGCTGAATGAATAAATGTTGACAGCACTTTCTCTTACTCCTTATTCCTACTCTTTTCCAATTTTCTTGTGTTTGAGCAGGCCAGATTTTGAGTATTATCCTTAAATGTGCTGAGATACATGACAGAAAATATTTCCTCAGTTTGTGAATTCCATTAGTTGCACAAACTGAGGAACTTTGTAAAGCACAGAGCTTCTGCTTCTTGAGGTGGCAGAGCAGATTGTTAAAGAATATTCCAGGCAGTAGACATGGCTCATTTCTGAGGCATGGAAAACACCCTCTTTTTGCTAGGGGAAATTATTCCTAATTTAAATTAATCAACTAGGAGAAGTTAGGAAATAAATTAAAAATTGAGGGGGCATTAGACTTTAAAAAAACGTTTTGAAAAGAATGTGCAGGCTTTTTAAATCTGGTGTAGAGCATCTTTGCACAAGAGATAGCACCCACAATCTAGCAGTAAGGTAGGGCTTTTTCTCTCTGCAAAAAGTAATATATAAATATGACTGCCATCCCCAGTGCCCTAATGACTGAATTCACAGTTATTCTTAATTCCTGTTGCAGGTTGCCAAGTCTTACTAATATCTTGACTTTTAGTCTGCCAGTCGCTACTCTGATTATAGTGATAGTGAAGGGAAGTGAAAATATGGCACAGCTGTTGGTTTTGTGTGTTTGTTTGTTTTTCGTTATGAACAGGCAGACTTTCTGACTTTCTGAACCTGCAAAACTTTCTGATTAGATCAAGTTTAAGGGGAATAGGCATGTCTCTGATTTATGAATTACCTGTGTCTATTTGTAAACATTCCTCACCCGTTTGTCTGTTTTGATGTTGCACTTTGGTTGGTGCTTTACACTGCTTTTCTTGCTTGTGCTCTCTGGGATGTGCTTCAGGTTGGTAAGGTCGCTTCCCCTGCCTGCCACATGGCCACCCTGGGCTCCCGCTCACCTTTCCTGCTGGAGCAGCCAACTCTGGCTGCTCCCTGGCACCTGGAGCTCCAAATTGATCATTTATCAGATTAATTTTATTAATTTGCATTTCTGCATTCCTTTGGCTTTACTCTTTTTCTATATTTTGTTTGTTTGTTTTCCCTGCATTTAAGGTTTGTTCATACTTTGTTTGGTCTTTGAAGTAGGATATTTGCTCTGTGCAGCAGCTTTCTCTGTATCCGAAGACTATTAATAACTGAACAATAATTGAGACTATTAATTTTGTAGCATAAGCAGCATCCGTCTCCTGACTCCTTCAATCATGCCTTTTCTTTGCTCTTGACTTTCTTCAGTTGTCCTATATCTGTCTATAAAAATGCATCATTGATTTATGTTCAGCTTGTGATTTTCCTTAACCATCCAATTTCTTTTCTGGTGAAAGGGTACCAAAGTTTTTTGTAGCTGTTTGTTTGTGTTAGAATGTGGTTTTGTCTCCTTGACTCTCTTAGGTTGTTCTTTAGTATCTGTATTTCTAGCTTTTGGAGGGCAAAATACCTTTATATGATTGCAAAGTGAATGCTGTTCTTTTTTTATAGCAGCGATACCAGGTTCAATATTTGAACTACTTGTGTGATTTCCGTATTGCATGTCCCATAAAGAGTATTCAGAACCATACACACCAGCCAAGTCCACAGATCCAAACTACTCTTGTTTGCTTGGTGCATGTGGGAGGACCAGGATTATTAATTGCTGCTCAGTTTACTTCATGAATTGTGGGGGAGAATCATTCTGCTTAATTTTCTGCTTAGTTTTTCTTCAGCAAAGTAGACCTGGGAATTTGTGGTTCAGGAATCGGGAAGCCTTTCAGGAATGGAATGTCATACAGAATGCCACTGTCACCCACGTGCATGTATGTGCATATATTTTGTATTTTTCTACTTTGCCAGGGTAGAGCTAAGTGTCAGAGCTGGGACAGTCTGCCTCTTTAAAGTATCAGAAATATCTACCTTGTATGTGAGGTCATGATCCCCTGATACCTTAGATTTGGTGGCCCAGGGCTTTCTCCAGTTAAATTGTGGAATCCCTCTCCTTAGACACACACAGTCATCTGAGCAACCTGTTCCCATGAAGTTTCATGGTGAAGTTCAAGTTTAAATTCTAATAATTGTTTCTAAAAAGAAGAAAATAAAGAAACACAAGGAAATGAAGGCAACTCATCAAAAGTTGCGTTGTTTTACCAACAGCAGTCTTTTCCTTTAAAGGAGATCTGTAGAAGAGTACAGTTTTGGGGATTATGAAATGTTATTCATTCTCTCCCATTTTTTCTGAAGATTTTTTATTCCTGGAATTATTTTATGAAGGAGAATGAAGGAAGCCTCAATTTTGAGAGTAAATTAAATAAAGCTTTGGCTGTGACATCTATTTTCAAGATTTTAATGTATCTTTATACTAGTAAACAATGGGAATGATACTCTGTTTTGCTTTGACTTTTTTGCTACATGAGATTACTTTTGTAATGGTGAATTCTGTAGCTAATTAGGTCCAGTCTCTCCAACCAGAGTGGAGACTGGAAAGTTTAAATCTTGGTCTTACTTGCATAAAGCATCTTGTGGACACACATTGTGTAGGTGTTTTAGCCGCTGACAGCCTGATACAAAAGATGACTTACCCACAAAATGCAGAGCTGGTGTTATATATTGCTTTTGTGTATTAGTATGAAATAGGGAATGAAACGACAAGTTTTTCTTGTTTTGTGCTACTTCATTTTTTTGGCTAGTTTCGCTACACTTGATGATAAAATACAAACTTAAATACAATCTTGAAATTTGTCTGAGCTGCAGAAGTCTGTAAGAAAGGATTGTTATGATCCCTGTTCATCCAAGGGTGAAGAAACCATCTAACTGAGGGAAAAGTTTATTCATATGGTAATTGTTAGGGCAGAGATGCTACTTGTGCCAGATCTCATTCTCTTAAATAAACCCCTGCTTTGGTACATGAACTCTAATCTACTTTCAGATCAGAAAGGATTGTGCTAGAATTCTTATCAGAAGGCTGGACATTAACTTTTCTAAGTTAGAAGTTAATCTATAATTTTTGCTCAAATGTTTAACTATTCATTTCTTGAAAATACAAAGCTTGGTTTTGAATATACTGTTTACTAGTTTTCAAAACTGCTCGTAGAATAATTTTTCTCCGATTATTTTAAAAGTGAGAACCTGTTCATATAAGGACCTAGTGACTAGTGAGGGGCTGGAGGTTTTGTTGCTTCAACAGGTAAGACAAAGTACAGAAAATAGACTTAATTATAACTGTGAATCTCTTTGAGGTATATCTGGAAATTCTATTTTTTTTTTCCATTATTCCTTGCTAGAGTAACATAGGAACCAGAAAACCATTCTCAGCTCAAAAATAAAATAAATAACCTCTGTACTACAACCCTAACTCATTTATTTAGTAGATTCAAAGGAATCCTTGTAGTCTCCTGATCCACTGCAGCAATTACCTGCAGAACTTCTGGAGAAAATTCTCTCCCATAGGAAAAATGCAGCAATGCTGCTATATTTATGTGTGTCTCCACTCAAATACTGAAACTATTGCCACTGCTATTAATGATGGTGCTGGCAGAAGCATGGAGAACAAGATGTGTGTGTGTGGTTACAGAAGAACAACAACAAGGTGGAACAGTTTGCACAACTGGAGCACTGGGGAGGGTGGATACCAGCTCTTCAGGAGGGGCAGATGGATCAGGAACAGTTAACATGCTGGGGAAGATGGAGAAGGACGAGTTAGCTCGTATATGAAGGAGCAACTTAGATGTATGAAGCTTCTGCATGGGATGGAAAACAGGCTGGATGAGAATTTATGGATGAGGATCAGGAGAGGCCAATGAGGGTGACCCTGTGGTAGGAGTGTGTTCCAGGCTACCCGATCAAGTGAGCACAATTCAGCTTATCGAGGGAATTTATATCCCAGAAATCCCAGCTACAACACTGAAAGGTGTTCAGGAAAGCCAGCAGGTCTGTAAGCAGTAATATCCATCACAATACTCGGGATAAGTAGACTTTGCTGGATAAGAGCTTGGCTGAACAGAGAACTCATGACTAAGCTTCAATACAAAAATACAGCAAAGATGGACTACAAAGGAGGAATTCATAAAAAAAAAAAAGCATGGTTGTGTGGGAATGGTATTGGGACAGCAGAAGCTCAGCTAGAGTTGACTTGTAAGGGATGTGGAGGGCAGCAAGAGCTTCTACCACTGCACTGGTAATAAAAGACTAAGCAAGGAAAATGGGGGACTGTTGCTGATTGGGGCAGGTGACAGCGGACACAGACAAAGCTGAGGTACCTGATACCTTCTTTTTCTCAGTTTTCATCTGTTAGGTATCCCAGACCTCTGTGCTTTTCAGGATAGTTTGAGGAGGAGAACTACCTGTAGTGGGTGAGGGGCAAGGCCGAGTTTGCTTGCAAGAACTCATCCCGTACAACTCCATGGGACCCGACGGGCTACATCCAAGGATACTGAGAATGCTGGTTGATGTCTGTGCAAGGCCACTCTCTACCATCTTTGAAAGATCACAAACATCAAGAGAGCTCCTGGATGAGCAGAGAAATGCAGATGTTGTAACCACCTTAAGAACAGGCCTAGTGGGCCTGCAGGCTTTTAGCCTTACCTTGGGCCCAGCCAAAATCATGGATGAGTCCCTCTTGGAACATGTGAAAGAGATGTCATGAACATGAAGATGAAGAAGGTGATTGTGAACAGTCAGTGTGTATTTATCAAGGCTAAATCATGCCTGACCAACCTCATTGACTTCTGTGATAAAATAACTGGATTTGCGGATAAGGGGAGAGAGTAACAGATGTCATTCACCTGGACTCTAGCAAGGCTTTTGAAACTGTCTTCCACAATATTCTTGTATCAAGGATCCAGCCACATTATGGTCTGGATGGATGGACAACTGTGGGGGTAAGAAACAGACTGAATGGCTGGACTCTTGGGGTGGTGGTTACCAAACTCTACCAGTCCTGGGTGACCCTGCTTTGAGTAGGAGGTTGCAATGGAGATCTCCAGAGCTCCCTTCAGCCCTCAGTGATTCTGTGATCCAAACAGTCTATGTGGTATCTTTAACAAGTAAAATATAAGTAATACAACCTGGATAGGATTACAAAATTAAAATCTAGCACTTTTGTTATAGATGTTGTGCTAATAGTATAATAATGTTTGATTTTGTAGGTGAAAAAGAAAAGTCATGTTACATTGTGGAGTCTCCTTCTCTGGAGATATTCAAAACCTGCCTGGATGCCCTCCTGCGCAGTATGCTCTAGATGATCCTACTCTGCAGGAGGTTTTGACTAGATGATCTTCAGAGGTGCCTTCCAATCTCAGCCACTCTGTGATTCTGTGATTAAGGCTCTTGCTCCTTCAGAATTGCTGGAAATAAAATAGGACAAAATGAAATTTAAGCCCCAGACAAAACCTGAAAAAGCTACACAATAGAGTGACTGTTACTCCAGAAATGCCACATCAGACAGATGCTTTTTTGTATTAAAAAGTAATTAAGAATATTTTATTTTCTAATACAGAAATTTAACTTTTTTGGTATATATCAGTGGTATAGAAGAAAGTATTTTTTGCAGGCTAATGTTATGCTTTCATTTTTTTTTTCTGTAATGTGAACTGTGTGGTGCTTTTCTGCAGCAATTCATTTATTAAAACCTTGAAAATGCTGGCATTCAGTAATGAATATTTGTTTTCATATTAACAATTAGAGTAGACAAAATTTATTAAAGATGTATTATTGGGGACAGACAAAACTACATTTCAAATTCAAACCCAACATTAGTTTTGTTATTACAGTTTTTAATTACTTATTATCAGATCTTTTAAAATAGTATCTGAGTAAATCTGTCATGCTGTCCAGGATTTTCGTTTTCACAGAAGTACACAAATCATGAAGCAGCTGAACAGAATTTGGAAACTGGAAAATTTGTTTACTTTTTATTTTTTTTACTTTTTATTTATTTTTTTATTGTTATTGTTTCAAACCAGGACACAAAACCAGCAAACCTGGTTCATGACCATGGATGAAAAACTACTAATACAAGATGTAAAAGGAAAGAAATGGATGGAGCGAAATGTAGAGAAGAAATAGTAGGGGGAAAAAAAAAAGTGTGGCATTATTTTCAGCAAAACTTTTGTTTTTCCTTTTGAAACTATGGTTGTCTTGGTTTTCTAGATATAACTGAATTATTTATCTCAAGCAGTAAAAAGCAAAGCAGATCTCTTCTGTATGAAATGAAGGACGGATATCTGAGAAAATAAATCTGCAGTTACTTCACAACTTACATTAACAACTAAAGCTCCACTGAGAACAGATTTTGAACCGGTTGAGTATGGTCAGTGACCACCGATGACTTTTTTAATAGTCCCTTCCTCTGGGAACCTTTTCCTTACTAGGGATATATATATAATGTTGCATGTAAAGCTTGTCTCTAAATAGCTCCATACTCTTCAGTATTAGATTAAGTCCTTCTGTGTTAGGCACCAGGAAATGGAGCTTTACACAAATGAACATATTGTCCTGCATTCTCGGAAGTTTTTCCAGGCAGTTTCCAAGAGTGCCTGTTTACTGGTGTCAAAATTGCCTTCCAAACTATGTTAAAAGCTGGTTTTAGTGTCACGTTCTAGATTCAGTATACACTTTGACTCTTGCCTTTGAAAACGTTGAGTTCCAAGAGTGTCATGTTCTTTCAGATATATGTGATGGGAAGTCAAAGCAAGTTTTATTGTTTATTTGTTTGTTTGCTTTACCTTTTCATCAATGTTCTGTAGACAATGTCAAAAATCTTTTATTTTGGTTATTGCATGGACCTACTTCTGCAACGTAATTTATAGTAATTGGATTATTGAATGACTATACTAGTTATCAAGAATTGAAGTAATAGATATAGGCAGAGTAATTTCATGCTTTTCAGATGAGATTATATTACATTGAGGATAGGTCACAAATGACTTCATGACCGCCAATTTTAATTAACTGTAATATCTAAGAAGAAGGAAGAATCTTCCTAAATTGTCAATCTTAGTAACTTCGGTTGTTATTTTACAGCTAGCAGTTTTCTGCACAAAAGATTTTATCTTGTAATTTTTTTGACATATTTTCTTTTCATCATCTTTTCAAAATGCTTCTCTGTTAAACTGAGCTGTTCTTGAAACCGAAGTGGGTGATCTGCGAGACAGAGGTTGATTGTTCGCCAACCTGCCAGTCACTTTTCTGTTTGTGAGGGGACTGTTATTGAAGCTTTGATGCAGGCATCTTGATGTTTCGTCTGTGAAAGCCATTTAATGTGGCTTGAGATCTCTATAATAAGATTGATGAATTTTAGGGTTAAATATCAGGCATCATACTCCCTCTTCTAAACCGTGGAAATTTGCTCAAAGGCAGTGCTTGTGAAGTAGGCAGTGCAGTGCTTGTCGCTGCCTTAGTAATCTTCTTTCCAGTTACACCCCTTGCTAATTTCTTTCCCTTTAAATTAACATATGCACACCACTAAATTTAATATTTTCACAGTTCTAACTTGGGTTCTTCTAGACTCCCGTATCATTTATATAAATCACTAAGGCATGCAAGAAGCCTCGTCCCAGCATGGCACAAATCTGCAGAGGAACTCATTTTAATCACGACATGGCTCTGTGCTGTACTGGCTGCATCATGCTGACAGAGGTTAGCCTAGCTGTGGTGAAACTGCTTAATTTTCACAATTTAGAAGTCATAGACAGAGCTTACTTCAAAGCTGAGATAAAACACAGTGTAAAATCTCAGTCACAGGGTGACATTTTGCAGAGTTCTCGTGCCTTCGGAAACAGGAGAGGTGCATTTTGGCAGCAGTTGAGCGGCAGAGCCCTGAGTCTCCAGCATGACACAACGTCTCTGACCAGCCTCCGCTGGGGCCTCCTCTGCCCGTGTCCCAGGAGCCCCATTTCAGCCCGGACCTGCAACCACTGCCCCTGCATGAGCCATGCCGTCACTGCTTGGCACCGGCTCTCTTCCTGAGTTGTCGTTTGGGCTTCCTGCCTTGGCATTGTTGTGTCCCCATGCCTGATGTTCTGAGGTCTGTCTCCAAGACCACCCTCACTGCCAGCTCATCTCCCCCTGGGGTGTACCCCTTCCTCCTGCAGCTCCCTGACATCAGGTTCCCGCTGTGCAGGAGCTGACTGTGGCAGCTGGCTGGCTGCCACTGCTTTAGTAGTTGCCTGAGGCTGCATTTATTCCTGTACCAGCTGGTGTTTTTTTCCTCAGATAAGGTATAGAGTGGGATAAATGGCAAGCAAGCAGTATTGATTTTGTTTACATGTATAGAAAATATACGCAAAAAATACAACTGAATTAATGTCATTTTCTGCCCCCAATCATATTATGTTCTCTGAAGTTATGAATTTCAAAACAGTAGGACAAGAAGGGAAGGTTTATAATGAAAACCTTTATTAAGTACATTGCCAGTCTAGTAATCTTTGAGGAGGCTGTTTACAATAGCATTTCTCTTGTACATTATTACTAACTAAATGAAATAATTCAGATTGCAATAACAAGTAATTTTTGTAATCTAATCAAACCATTTCACTTTTGGAATGTGTTTCTTCTGGAATGTATGGACAACCCATTACCAATTTGGCAAGACAGATTTGTTACTTCTGGCTTCTCTGATAGGTGTCATGTTTCAAGCAATAATGAGTCTATAACTTCACTTGGCAGATTGTTTAATGATGTGGTGACTACAATATTTCCTCTGGTAGGGATGCTAATGCTATAGTACTGCAGCTTGAAGTGTTGCCTCTTGTTCTGTCATTAAGAACAAATGATATTAATCGTTTCTGATTCACTTTCAAATGTGTAACAGGACATTATAAAATAGTTGTCAACTCTATCATCAGAATTTGTTTCCAAACATGTCTGTGCTGTTCAGTAAAGGTCTGATAAAATGACAACAGTGGTTGGAGATAAGAAGTCAAGTGAGGAATATTTTGCCTCTGTGTTTCCACAGAGAAGCAATGCTTCTGGTTTCAAATCTCCTGTAGTCTGGAGGAAGCTTGACCAAAACCCAGAAGAAAGCAATGTGTATGTTTTATATCATTTAAATAATGGAAATTTCTACTCTATGAAATTTGTGAATAATACAGTGTATCTGTTTTAATAATTTCAAGTTGTTCTTGTAGACATAACGCTTTGAATTGAAAATTCACAAATTCATCATGAAATAGGTTGGGAGATGGCAAATGAATATGGGAAAGTTGGGGCTTGCGTTTGTTTTTTGTGGGATCCCAAAGGTAGCATCACAACAGTCTTACGGTTTTTAGCAGGAAATTCATTCTGAAACCTAGTAGCGTCAGTGACAATGTTGTATTAGTAATTGCCATCCCACTGAGATGAATGGTGATCCTTGTATGCTCTTTTCAGACTTCTTTTTTAAGGCTGCTTTGTCATTCAAAGAGTGTCCATGTTTGTGCTGGACTGCCATATGTTCCCTAGCACCATACAGAAGTCTTGAATCTTAACCAACAGCCATTCTGTGTGCAGGCACTGCAGTGTCTGACTGTCAGCTAGCAGCGTGGAGATACTGGAAATTACAGTGCAGATGAATTCAGAAAGTTGCATGTCACTCTTCACTGGATAGTAAAATAATCAGTTATTTTACTTGGTATGGAGAAGCTATGCCGTCCTCATTTTAAAGATAATTATATTGTGAAAACAGTTATTTGTAAGTATGAATACTGTTCCCTGCGATTGATAATGCTTCATTTTATGCTGAGTATGCAAACTTTTCATAACCTCCTATGATCAATGACACTTGGTTGAATGCTCAACTAAGATACATTTCTATCTTCCTCTTGTCAGGCTCATAAGACTTAATATTAAAATAAAGATAAGAATTTAGGAAATTAGCTACAGATGAGGAACGCCTGAAGCTACTCCTCAGCACTTTTTGCAATAAGTGACAAATAAGAAAGGGATTATGTCTCATTTTTGTAGGGCATACTCTGTGTTAGCATGGCTCTGCAGTCATGGTATGATTAAAGCTAAAGTCCACAGCGAGTGCTGAGCATGTAAGGCATCTGTAGCACAAATAAGTGTCAACGGGTAGCTGTGTGATGACACTAAATCGAGGATTTCAGGATTACTGACCCACATGTTGCATGTAAAAGAGATTAAACAGCATGGAATATGGTTAAGTAGGTGCAGGTATATAAAATGCATGAGAGAAATTCTGTGATACTCGTCTAGTGAATGCGATTAAAATTACTGAGGAAACATGCTGAGCTAGGTGTTCGTGTAGACCCTACCCTCTATTCTTCCAAACTTCTTACTAATTTTATAGCATTGTAGGATCCTGCTATCTATAATAAGATTCAAATCAGACAGACACTTTATAATTTTTCTGTTGTTGAGCAGGATAAGGCTGTAGAATCGGTCTCCTTGCTTGATTGAGGAGGGTGGCTTTTCTTGAGTTCCTGGCTTCAGGAGAGGGTTAGCAGCTCTGCATTCTCAGCTCAGTGCGTGTGTCCACCCGTCCTCTTGGAAAGACCTTCAGTATTCCTGTATTCCTCAGTATTCCTGTTTGCACTTTGGGGCATATCTGATGCTTAGTGTGCAGGTGCCTGGCAAGGTCTAACTTGCTTGCTTGCCTCCTTCTTGTACTAAAGAGGACCTTGGCGTCCCCGAGGTGCAAGAGTTGAGTCATGCTAGGACACTGAGTTAGGCTTACCCTTCTTATTGAGGTTATTTGCAGACTTTATCATAGTCTCCGTAAATCCATATGCCTTCTTTGAACCTGCAAAGTGTGTGTTTAAATACACGAGCCCCTCTGTTATAACAGTCTTGTCATTTTGAAGCAAGAGAAGTCATGCGTTGTTACCAAAATATCAGGAACAAGTACAAGTGTCCTTTTCATCTATTTTTCAAACTCAGATTTGTCTGGTTTAATCATTTAAAAAGGTGTATGCATATGTGTGTTGGGTTGGGGTTGTGTCTGTGTTGGAGGGAGCTGGGACATAATCATGGAAGTGGAAGGGGAAAGAGGTGAAGGAATCTTTTTCGTTTTGGAAATAATGTAGAGGTTATCAAGCTACCATTATGTAAAGAAAAAAATCACTAAAGCTTATGTTTTAGCTTTCAGATACAGTGGAATTTTCTACATTTATGTGAAATGCACTGGTGCAGTTTTGAAATACTGCTCTTTTTTTAGCTGTGAGTAAAGTTCTAAGAGCAAAGCCAAAATTCAGTTCTGTCATGTGAATAGTTGTATACTTTTTAGTGTCCATTGACTTCAGTAAGAATTGAAATTGCTTCCATTTGAGTATGTTACAGAATATGAGGTCTTTATATCAGAATGTTACAAAAACATATTTTCTGGGACAAATGTTTCTTAGGATTTATTTCTCTTCAAGAATGGCATATTTTGGAGACTAATCAGTTAGCCAGTGTCATCTTAAAATGCCTGATTCATTTGAAATGTGAATCAGTCCTTCATTTTGAGCCTTAATTCAGATTACCTGTGGGTTTGAGGATATACACTTGAGTCTCTCATTTAAAGTTTTGAAGATCAAAGAGTTGCTGTCTAGCTTCAAAGTATATTGCTAAAACCCTCCATAAACAATTAAAGCTGACTCAGTGTCTCAGGAGGAAGACTCCTTAATATATGTACAACATAGTAGTTAACAAAATTAGAAGTATCTTAAGGGATGGTCGCAGTGCTTATGTTGTGCAATTATGTGGAGCATAGTTGCAAGTCTTACTAACACAATTAGGTAAAAACTACTGGAGGAGACAAAGTAAAGGTTGATTTGTCAAAATAATTTCTTAAGAATGCAGTCAGGAAACTGAAGCAAGATTTATCTTTTTCCTGTTTGTTTGCTATCCCTCATGAGTTGCTGGGTAATTGCATATGCTGTAGACTATCTGAAAGAAGCAGGGTATTTTTTTAAACTGTGTTTCCCTGGAGTCGTTTTCATTTCATAATGCATATAGCTGCATTTGACTTGATTAAATTGAGTAAATGTATATCCGTAGATTAACTTTATTATTCATGGCATGGAATAGTGATGGTTTGACACTCACATAATCATTTGGGAACTATAGTGCTTGGAGGGTGGGTTAAGACAACATAATTTTTATGAAAATGATACAATCTGTTAAAGCAACATCTATATAAGCTGTACACGTACTTTCTATTTAAATTTCTTGAGACACAATTATGACACTTTATTCATTTCTGTCTCAGTCACGTAATCCTAATTTCAACAAAATTATATCTACCTTAACATGATATGCAGCAAGCTTCTGTTTCACTGCCAGATACACTCCTCTGTTACTGGTGTTACTGAAAACTTCCCTGGCAGCTGCTTCATCTGGTTTTTGCAGGACTCCTCATGTATCATCATGTGTCTTCACTGTTCTCTCTCACCTTCGTCACGTAGTGCTGCAGCTTTTTCACCTGTTGGTTAAGAAATGTCCTGTAGACTGTGGCTGCGTTAGGTATCAGAGCATGGTTTCATGAGTTACAGGCTCTTTTGCACCAACATGGGGAGGTCCTGTTCATAGCCATATGAACAGCTTATCTTTTGTCTTTTTGCTATGCTTAGACAGTAAGAGGCAACAAGCACAGAAAACGTGGATGTCTCCAGAAAAGGGTTTTCATGGAGGAACTGGGGCCAAAGTTCAAGTTGGTGAAATGCATGCATACTTTAAACATCTTGTAAACTACTGTTACTTTAAAGCAAATAAAGTGTTCGAAATGGTGTAAAAGAATTGAATTTCAACATAGAATGTGTGTGTTCTTGACTAGTTCTGTTCATGTAAACCAGACTTTCTAAATATCTTGAAAATGCCATGTCACTGACAATAGTCACAATGAATTACTGTCTTTTCTGAAATAGTCATTCACTAAGTTTGTACTGCAATTATCAATAATAATAAGGGAAAAAAATAGAAAAATTGGAAGATTATTCATGTAATTTTTAATGTTAATGAAAACTTTTTTCCTCCTTTTCATGGAAAATTTAAGGCCAGCCAGAAGCTGTGTGAGGGAACATCATGCTTAGGGCTTTATATATAGTTATGATGTGATATGATAAACTGTGTTTGTCTTTTTTAAACTGTTGTCTTATCTTAGTGTATCATGTCTGTGCCAGATCTTATATTTATCTCTTAGTTGGATTGATGGATTGAGAGGAGGGAAAGATACAAATACACTCTCATTTTCCTGAAATAAACTTTCCCTGCAAGATTCCAGGGAAGGGAGTGATGGAGCGTGACCTTACATGAGAGTGTCAAGAATAAGCATAGTAAAAGCCAACAAAGTGTTAAGGAAGAGCCAGTTAAGCCCTTTTAGGTTGTCATATAAAACAGTGAGTGGGTGGTCTTAGTTTTTCTTTTTTAAAACAGTCTGTCACTAAATTGTAACTCAAAAATTCTATCGCATGCATGAAACTCTAAGCTGTAAAATTTTTGTTACCTGGAGAATGAGAAAGCTCAGACCTACAGCTGCAGTGAGATTCAGGCATAGGAGCACTTCCATGTTTTTCACTGGTGCTACTTGGGTGTCCAAGTGTTTGCTAGTTCGAGGTTATGGTTGTCAATTGCTGTGTCTGTCTTTCAAGTCTAACACAGCGGAATAGCAACTGTCAAAAACTTCTTGCTTGTCATGTCACAGATGGGTACTATTTCCACCTGTCTCGCGTTTTAGAAAATGCTGTTTTTTTTGCTGAGCACTGTAGAGAGTATTGAAAACTAAGATTTAAGTGTGCTTAGTAAAAGACTTGAGGAAGAGAAGAACTACTACCAGTGGGCAAGGATCGAGTCTGGCATTGCTTTGGAGAACCTGTCCCATACAAATCTTTGGCACATGATGGGCTGTATCCAGGAGCACTGAGAGAATTGGCTGATACCCTTGCATATCATTCACACATGTCAACCATGATACCCCCTCATGTTCTGTCATCTTCAAAAGGCTGTGGAGTTCAAGGGAGGTCCCTGATGACTGGAGGAAGGTAATGTTGCACTAGTTAAAAAAGACTGTGAAGAAAATATGGGGAACTTCAGACTGGCCAGCCTTGTTTTGTTCCCTGGGAAATGATGGAGCAAGTTCTCATGGAATCCGCTTCTGGGAACATGAAGGAGAATGGTTGGAAACATGTCACAGAGCAGTGGACATCACTCATCAACTTTAGCCAGGCATTAGATACTGTCTTCCAAAATACCCTGTCCAACAATCTGAAAATCTGAAAATCTGTTATGGTTTAGATGGACAAGTAGATGAGTGAAAATCTGTTTGGGATTAGAGCTTAAAGAGTCATACATTACACGGAGGTTGGTAACAACTGCAGTTCCTCAGAAGTCTGTCCTGAGACCTGTCTTGTTTGATGTGTGCACTGGTGACCTGGAAGAAATGACATTGATTGAGCTCTCACATGACACAAACCTGGACAGATTTGTTGCTGTTTTTGAGAACAGGTCTGGCAGACAGAGGGGCCTGGACAAGCTGGAGGAGTGGAACAACAGGAAATTTTACGAAATTTTGTGGTAACAAAGCCAAGTTGTGCACCTGGGAAGGAAGAGGCCCTGGCAACAGCACTCAGCACACTGAGCCTGAGCCAGCAGTGAGCCCTAGCAGCAGTAATGGCCAGCATCCTGGGCTGTGCTAACAGGAGTACAGCCAACAGGTTGAGGGAAGGGATTATCCTCATCACTTGGCATGTCTTAGACTGCATCTAGAGCTGGGCCCTCCAATACCATAAAGAAATTCATAAACTGAATGAGTTCTGTGAGGACCACCAAGATGTTCAGTGGCTGGTCACCTGTGTTACGAGGAGCTGAGGGAGCTGGTCTTGTTCAGGCTGGTGATAAAAAGGCACTAGGGTGACCTAGCAGCAGCCCCCCAGTACCTGTGAGGATGTTATCAAGAAGGTGGAACCAGGAAAGACAACAGGCACAAGCTCCAATGAGATTTTTCTGAGTGCATGGCAAAAGCAAAGCAAAACTTTTGAACCACAGGGGCATCCAAGCAGTGGGGTAGGTTGGCCAGAGAGGAGGCCGTGCAGTTTTTATCCTTGGTAGTTTTCAAGACCCAGCTAGATGAAGCCCTGACCAACCTGGTCTGACCTCATAACCAACCCCGCTTTGAGTAGGGAAGTTGGACCAGGTGACCTACTGAGATCCCTTCTAACCCCTTTGTTGTTTTTTTTTTTTTTTTTCAATAGTTCCCATGAATATTTTGGTAAAATGTAATGATGTCATCAAATTATCAAATTTAGATTAATGGCGTGGCAGTGACTAGAATGATGCATTATCTGTGCATTGTAGAGAATCATGTATAGTTAAAATCAACCTCATTCCAACAGCAAATACCTGTACAAGCTGTGCTAGCTGGAAAAAGTGAAATAGTTGAAGACGTGAGTCAATGGCGTTAAGGTACGCCAAATGCTGTGCCCACCTGTAATCTACAAAGCTTTTGTATGTGTTCTGCAAAAATGCTTTGTAAATTATAGTGGTTTTTATACAAAGGAAAAATATTTATCCATCAGTATTGTGGCAGTTAACCTATGTTCTGTTCTTGTCATGCTGGAACCCGGATCTTCGGGGCCCCTTTCTTTCTGTCAGTGAAGACAAGGAGGACTCTGCAGTTATGCATGCCAGATCTGATGGTCTCTCTCCTGACCCCTCAAAAACTATACAAACAACCCCCACTAGAAAAGCAAACCCTTCTTACCCTGCACAGCAGCTGAGTGGCACTGCTATGTTTTATTAAGGGCCCTATGGCTATTCTGGGTGATAAGAAAGGAGATACCAGATGTGTTGCACTGCTTACATCCCCAGGGTTCTGTGGTAGAGGTGCATCATATGAGGTCTGTCTGAAATCCTGAAAAAAGTGTTAACTCACATTGCTTTGAGAAAACACTGTGAATATAGGTATAGTGCTGATTCATATTATTGCTATGAAAAACATTATTGTTTCTGATACTGTAATGCTATAAAATTATCCCAATTCAGATGTGGGTGGGGTGGATCCCAAGAAGTTCTTTATTTACTGCATCTTGTGTGCCATGACAGCCCTCCACTAACGTGTATGCAGCATGTTTAAGGCAGCATCACTTACAGCCTTACTGGTGTGGGGTCGGGGCAGCAGAGTGCTGGGCTTGCCGGGCTTCCCTTGTCTATGGAAGAGGCAGCAGGAGAGGGTGGCTGTGCAAGGAGCTCGGGGTGTTTCTAACTCGTTAGGAACATGTACACTTTCTGTAATGGGGGATAAAATGAAGCATATTGGTTTTGCATTTTTTTTTTATGTTCCTCTGAACCATCAATTAATAGATGTGGGCTATACTGATATCTACACTGTTACATTTATATGCAGTGTTATCCTGTGAGTTCAGACAGTACTTCATTTGAGTTCTGAGGGGCAGACTGATAATTGCTTCAGGTTCAAGAAGCAAAAAACAGAATGGTAAGAAAGTTCAGTGCCTATTTTCTCCTGCTGTGAGACAGCACAAGAAAAGCTGTTACAGTTCTGGAGAGAATACTTTCTTCAACCTCTAGAGATTATATGATCACCGTTACAGACGTATGTTCCTCACAAAAAGTGCAAATAAAATTAATTGTGAATTTCTAAGCAATTAAGCAGATAGTTGTGAAAGCTAATTGTTGATTTATTTATTTATTTTTAATTTAATTTTTATTGCTTCAAGCCTCTGTACGTGTTTGGAAACAGGATTTCCAGTGTGTGAAGATTACAGACTAAGATATGGTCAATGAGAAAATTTTGATAGCTAAAGCTCTTATATGTAAAATACCATGCAACCAGCTTGAAACGAAGCTTCAAACAGATAAGACTGTGCACTGTCACACCAGTGCCTTCTGAAGAGAAACTCATACATCACATTTTTTCAGGTCATCCTGTTGCTAAATCGATTAGCCACACCACTGAATTCTGACTTCCTCTTTTTGGCTGTCTCAGTTGCCCTCGTTTGGATATACTGCAGATCTGCAAGACTTCTGCAGGGCTTCACGTAACTGTGCAGATCAGAAAACCACACTTAAGTCTGTGGTATTGCAAGAATTTATAGCAGAAAATAGTATCTCTTCTGTCTCCATTCAAATATGTAATCATTTCAGTTTGTTTCTCTGGTGTTGAAAAAGGAGATGACAATGGAGAAGCCAAGTTGCAAGTACTACTGATAGGTTGACAGACAGGTCTGTTTAAAGACAGATAAGTTTTGCCTGCGTGTGCAAGACCACAGAATGTATTAAGAAAGAAAATCAGCACTCTTTGCTATTAAAAATAATAAGCAAGTTTCTGAGCAGCAAATATGCTGCTTAAGTAAAAATGTTTGAGAATGCCATTTTTACCATGGTCAGGTGCCATCAATTTAATAATAATATATTAGTTATTTGGACATTGTTTACTTCTAAGGTTGTAGGATGTGGATACCTGAGATCTTAGACAACTGCTCTTGGAAAATAACACAAGTGAGGTTTCTGTAGCTCAGTTTCTTTCTTAACTTCAGGTAACCTGTAAATACCCTTATTATCAGGTGGGGATTTGCTTCTCCTCATCTCCCATACTTTTTCTGGAAAGCTGCTGTATCATTTGATTAGAAATACTAGTATTTTTAGACCTGACTATTTTATGCCTATTAGTTTTGTGCTGATAGTGACTTTAGGAGAAATAAAAATCACCAGACACAGAGCAGATCTTTCTCGTGTATTTGTGGAGAGCAACCATACCCTTGGTTTTCATTTCCTCGCTTATAAATCCATTTTATTTTTTTTAGATTTATGTGAAACACAGTCCCTTCCTCCGATTTTTCTCCTTGCCAGCTTCTATATCTGTTATAATATGACTTCATTTTTCTCAAATATAGCCAAAATTTTGGGCATGCAGATAACATTTTACCAGTGTTTACTCATCTGTCTTTCATCCTTGTCTGATATTACAGATTATTTTTCTTCTTTTTTTTTTTAGCTTCCATTCTCATAATGCTACGGCTTGCAGTCCTCTTCTGTCTTGCACAGCTGAGTCTTTCTTATCCTTTGACTCCAATGTATAAACTTAAGGAAGAAATTCTTTCTTTGTCCTTGCTGTGTGGCCCTGCATTATGTCCTAACTAATTGTGTATCCTGCCTTTTATACCAGTAGTCAAGGCTTTACCTTCTTTCTGGAAGGTCCTAACTGGTGGTAACCATCCATTTTACGTTATCAGTAGATTCTATTAGTAGTTTCAGCATTTTTGCTGTCATCCTACTTCTCTTTACTTTCTAAAACTGGAGACAATTGTATGCAGAGAGTGAAAAAAGAAAGTAAGTTAAAGTAAGTTAGTAAGTAAGAAAGTAAGTTAAAAGAAAGTAAGTTAAAGTAGGGATTTGGAATAAAAAGGTTTTATTCTCTCTCTCTCTCTCTCTCTCTCTCTCTCTCCCTCTCTCTCTCTCTATTATTTATATATATTTATATATATATTTATATTATATATATATATATTATTTATATATATTATTTATATATATATTTATTCTATATATATATATATATATATATATATAGGATATATATATATATCCTCTTTATCCTCTCTACAGTGATGTTAACATGAAAGATTTTAACAGCATTATTTTTCCCCCCAAATTAAAAACAGAATAAGAATTAAACATAGTATCTTGTATGTAAGAAAATTCTACTTGTAAAATTGGATTTGTAGCCCTCTGGGACTTGAAATCAAGATGAATGTGGAGAATAAATTATTAGTTGCCATTTCAAACATCAGAAAAGATTTATATAGTTAACTGCTGGTGTCCTCCTCTGAAGGAGTCTGTATGTGTTATCAGAACATGTGACTGAGATATGGTAGCCATAAACATCTGATTAAAAGAGATGAGCAGTGGGAAAAGTTGATACACAGTCTGTGCAATCTTGATGTAAGTGGAACTGAGCGAACTGATATATAAAAGAAGAATCAAAACATCAGTATCTCTTGTACTATTGAAAATTCCAGTATTCCTTGCATATGGTTTTTGTCAAGGTATTTGGGATAATGCAAATCCAGTTTCCCACACTGAACAGTTATATCACTCAGTTGCTTACTAATCTTAGTGATCTTAGTGATCTTACTGATCTTAGCTGCTTACTGTTTGAAAATCATACAAAATCACGTTAATAATCAAATCTGGTAATAGCTGTCAAAGTGAATCTTTCCACTTACAGGGAAGTGAACATGTTGCCTTTCTGGTAAAGGTACAGCCTCAATATTTAAGAGAATTGTGAATTTATTGCTTCCTTCGGCCCATTTTTTGTTGTTGTTCATTAGTTTTCTCATAAAAGGTAAATTTTGACTTAGAATGCTTGCACTGAACCACAGTTATTTTCTACTGTTGAAATTTGTGAACGTGTCTTAGCAAACTACATCTGTACCATTACTTTCTAGGATTTTTCTTGTAGATCATTTTGGTAGCAAGGTAGAGAAAGCTCATTCCTGACTTTTCAGTAGCAGGCATTCATGCCCATCATTTTTATTTTTTCTCTAGGTACTTACATGGCAAGCAAATAGTGCTTTGTCTCACAAGTCTATTGTGTGAAATGCTTTCAAGGCTGTAAAACAATTAGTCATTGTGTGAAAGGGACTTATAAAGTACATTACATGAGTGATTGCTGGCATGTAATGTGTTTGTACTTTCTTCACATATTCAGGGAGACAGTATCTTTCTTACAGACTTTTCTTTGTCTCTCTCTCTTTTTTTTTCTTTTTTTTTTTTTTTAATTAGTGAACTGTCCTTCTGTTGCATAAACAGAGAAATAACCGAGTGTTCCAGGTATGGAAGTCTTAATCAGCTTAAAATAGAAAAGTTTAAATTAATTTTTGATGGGTAAGTCTTACTTTTCCAAGAAGATGAAACATATGAATGCTTCATTTTCTGTAATGCTATAGTATTGTGGCTGTCACTCAGGCTTTTCTTGCTAATCCAATGAAAGTCTAATGTGTTATGATTAAGTACAATACTTCTGGCAATCCTTTAAGGCGATATTATGACTAAAAGTAAATTAGTTATGAAAATACTCTGTTTTGTTTTAATAAAAAAAATGTTTCATTTAGAAACAAATATCAAAATCTCTGTAGTGAAGACTGCTTTAAAGAGACTTTATTTTATATAAAAAATTAGTTTTTGAAAATGAACATCACAATACTTTTTGGAAGAACAGAGCAATAATATCGTAGTGAAACTGGATGTTTAGTTAATACGAATCCGAAAGGCTTATGAGTTATACTCTAGATGCTCGTAATAAACAGCATTTTTATATTGTTAAATAGTGATAAAATAGCAAAATGCACATTTTAGAGAAGAAAAATACATTCAAGCTATCAATATATTTCATAAAGACATATTTTGGTATAGTTGGCTTTTCACTAAATAGTCTGTTAAAAAGCTTCATAAACTGACTTATTGCTCTTCTGTTCTTTCAACACAGTTTTTACAGCGGTCGAAGAAAGGTAGGGTATATGAAATCACTATTGGTTCCTAATTGGCAGAGGTACTGGATGGCTGCTCAAGAGCTAAAAGGAAAAGAAAAAAAAACATGCAGACAGTTAATGTGTTTCAAAGAAAAGCTGGTATGTCTGTGAGTGGTATGCCTGGGAGAGATCGTAGTTTCACTTGTGTTAGTGAAGTTCCTCATAATGAAGATGCTTTCTGTTCATCTCTATTAGCACACCACTGGCACAATGCTGCAAAATGGGTATAAATGCTCTCACTTTCTCATAATCACTTCCAAGTTTTTGGTTTGTGGTCTTTCAAGTTTGTAAACAGGGGTATTTAATTCAAGTCAAAAAGTCCTGTATTTTACCATTTATTCTAGCTGTTGGCTGTTTGCCAGAGAATGTCCTAAAGTAATGCACACCAAAATACTGCCTTGCAGCATGTCTGAATGTCAAGAAAAGCTTCTCATGATATTTTTCATGTAGAAACCTGTGCTTCTACATTTCTTTATTGTGTTTTCTATTTCTGAACCTGTTTCAGTTACTTCTAACAAATAGGTTTTGAAAGTTTTTTTTTTATTATTTGTTTACCAATCTTTAAAAAACTCTGGTTTTGTCAAAAAAAAAAATATATATATAATTATTTTTTTTTTGGGGGGGGGGAGGGTCCAGACATTCTAGGAGAATGACATGACAAACAATTCTGTTCTGTCACTTCCTGTCAGATTTACTCCTTTTATTTCCTGCAGAGGAATTCCGTTCTCAGTTCAGGAAGGGCTGTTTTCAATTTTTCTTTCTTTACTGGTGAACTAAATTTGCAAAGGTATCTCGTGTTTCACATGAAACTTTATGAAAATACTACGCTTTGAGCTGGAAGAAAAGGTGTGAAGGGTTTTTTGTTTGTTCTGTTCTGTGTGACGGATGTGTGACTGACAACTCTATTTCTCTCATCAAGAGGCCTCAGTACAGCCATTTGTCCATCATTAGACATTACTTGTAAAGATCCTTGTGACTTTATTAAATTCTCTAAATATAATATGCTCTTAAATAGAGTTCCTTTACTTAAGAACAGATAGTACCGATATCAACATTTTTTTTCATCTGTTTGATGCTATCAGACAAATTTGAATACAAGTGCTAGGGGTACTTGATACCTAGAATACTTGCGGTCCGTGCGTAAGTCCTCTGAAAGCCAAGAAATAGTCTTGGTGTATATGTACATGTGCAGTGTCTAGCAATAACTAATACGAAACTAGAACCAGGAGTTGGAACTCAATGATCCTTGTAGCTCCCTTCCAACTTGGAATATTCTATGATTCTGTAATTGTTTTGGACTTGTTTCTGTATTATACTGAACTGATATGTTGACTATGCAATTCAGCCACTTATGCTCTCAAATTTTATTTAAAGTTTTGCATTTTACAATGCCAATTTAGCATGTCTAAAATTCAGCAAGAAGTAAAATGCAATCAGGAAAAAAAATCTCTAGTGTTGGGGAGAGCATGTGTTCTTTGTTTAACTTGTTAAATGATGAAAATTTATGCACGCAGCGGAAACTTGATAATTTGCACATATCATGTGCCCACTCTAATTCAGACGCAATGCTTGACATCTTCTGTTACCAAGTTTTCAACTTTCTGTAAACTAGATCATTATATATGTGTGACTTCAGAATATAATCTTAATTAAGAAGTAAATAACCAACAAGTACATTCTCACATATTACCATACCATTTTTTGAGTTTTTGATTCAATCTATATCTAGTTCAGTTTGCATTGGGAAATTTCAACAATGAGTTATTCAAATGTATGCAAATTGCACAAATTAATTGTTCTAAAAGTGAAAGTAGGCCAGATTTCTGGCAACTCCACACTTAAGCTTGAGTGACTTCTAATTAAAAAACACTTCCTTAATAAATAAATAAATAAACAGAATCAGAATGAAACATTCTGAAATATTGTTCTAGATAACTGTTCTTTAATTCAAGAAAAAAAAATATGCGTATGCGTATCTATAAATAGTGTTCTTGCTTTAGTTTGAGGCAGCTTCCAGCTATTCAAGTGGTTAATTTAATTGCATTGATCAAATTTATCATCCTGTGAAATACCTATTTGAAGGCACTAAATGGCCTTTAGGTTATTAGGCAACATGTGCTTAATGTATTGGATCCGTTGAAGACAAAGCTTGCTGAGGTCTAGCTCACAAATTCACTTTGGTCAGATGTCAGGTTTTTAATTTTGGCTGCGCATTGCAGAACCAGCCCGATGTTGAGACAGCGGTAATGGACTGGGCCTCCTCACAGCCTGGATCAATGTCGGCAGCTTAGAAGGCCAATAACTCAGCCCAAGGAGTCAGACAACTTCATGTTCTGGCTGTGATTGCTTTCCTGCTGCTGAACCCTCTATTTTCTGAATTCTTGTGTGTCTCTTTTTCTCTTCTTTTCCCTCCTGTCTACAGGGTAGAGCAATGGGAATTGGGCAGGCCTGCATCTCTGCAGGGCTTTCTGGCCCTGTCAGCAGGGTTCAATTCTTGGACTAATAAGTGGGAATGAATGTGTGAGTGTAATAGAGGATTACTTTAGACTAAGAAAGTATTCACCGTGTGATGTGGTGTGCTTGTAGTTTTGTTACCAGAGTGATAGTTTGATAGATTTTCATTGTGTTCCTGGCCATAATGAAAATGACCTACCTGTTGTCAGAGTTGGAACATGGTGACTTCAGCAGGTGATGATGGCTCACAAAAAAGATATGCTGATACTTGATGTCCACCCTCATATGTAAGTCCTATAAATGCTTTTGGTCTTTGCAGATGTATGGCATTATTTGATCCTGCGGTCACTCTTGCCCCAAGTCTCCAAAATGATGGGCGTAGGTGACAGCGGGTTTGTCCCCAGTGCAGCGGTAGACATGCTCTGCCATGTCCAGATGCCTCCACACAGTGTTGACTTACCTGACCCTTTCAGGATGACAAGGTTGTAGTAAGCAGGAAGGTGATGCAGACTTCTCAGGTAGGAGAGCAGACAGTAAGTGCTGTGGTGCCAGCTATATAAGTGGTAGGGGCATCATTTTTTTTTTGTGGCAAAAAATTTTGTGGCATTTTTCCAGCTCACGTGTGGGGGGGGAGGACCCTTGAATTGGACTTCTTCTGTCATGTGGAAATGTGTATCTGGTAGCTTACTGTTGGGTATGGCTTGGGTAATGCATTAGAGGTGTGAAGATGCTGTGTCGAGGGGATATCTCATGAACTAGTACTTGCTCCTGGTGCTGAGAAGTGACAACTTAGGTTTTCTACTCAAGCATGCATCAGAATACTGCTGGGTTCTTCACTTATATCCCTCCACAAATTTGCTTTCTGTTGTACATGCATAAGTACCTAGTATTACTAAGATGCCTGTAAGTGTCTTTTGAAGATCTGCTCTTTGCTGCCACACTGCAGGACACAGGTCTCCTGTAGGCCTGGCTTTCTCTTTTGATTCCATCCATCTTCCCCCAGAAGGCCTTGAATGACGTTGGATACATATGGGTGGGCATCTAAATCAAGTCCCCAGCTTCAACTGTTTATTGAACAGTGTTTTTTTTTTTTACTTTTTTTTTTTTTAACACATTTTTTACTCCAGGTCTTTGTTTTAGTGATTTTATTTCAGTATTGATTGTCCCGGCAAACACTTTTAATGAGAAATAAGTCAGTTTGAGACCTAGATTGCAGCAGCTGATGTGAAAATGGGATTTGGCAATTAACAATTAAGTCTAATGCAAACAGCAGCACAGACATTCTAGATTTTGTTGGATTGATGAAGACTGAAAGTTGAATTTATTCGTAAGACAGTTTTTACTGTGCTTTATTTGTATACACAACTAGACTTATGGTCAGATGTCATGATGGGAAACTAGACCTTTTGTTTCTGTGCAATAAAACTGTCACTGAAATAGGTGAGCTGTTGCCACTGGATTTCAAATTTTCTCTAAAAACAAATCATGTAATAAAACCCTAACTGTTTATTTGCCAAGAGGTATATGAAGATCCTTCATAATTCTGCATGAAGTTTTTGAGTTTGATGAACATAATTGTCTTAAATAGTCCTTTGAATCCCTGAATTTTTTGCATCCAGATATATAAAGAATGCTTATTCCTAGCTATTCATTTTCTTATATTACTTCTGTTTTACATCAACATCTTTATTTTGCTTGTTCAGCCCTTATTTTTTTGTTTTGTTTATTTTGTCTTGGTGCCTTTCACATTTTTTATGTATAGTTTCTATATCTGCAAAACGTAAACATCTGATCTTCAGTATCGTATTATATATTCACAGTAGAACTTAAATTTTAGTATGGAAAGGGAAAATGCTGGTAATATGGAAGTAGTTGTTTTCTAATCATGGTGGCCTATAAACTAAACATTTGAAGAAGACAAAAGAGAATAGGATGCTATAGAGTCTAAGGAATTAGAAGTGTAGGAATCAAAAAGAGGTGTTGCAGGAGCTCGTCATAGACATTTGAACTGAAGCCCATTGGAGGCAATGGGGAAACATCCCAATGAGGTCTTTTAGTCAGGACTTAGATGAGATTGTGTCAGCTCTTAGAGCCGCATAACCAACTGGGGTGGGAAGGCACCTCTGGAGATCATCCAGTCCAACTCCTTCAGTGCAGGGTCAACTGGAGCAGGTTGGTCAGGGCCATGTCCAGTTGGGTCTTGAGTATCCCCAAGGCTGGACAGTCCACAGCCACTCTGCTTAAGCTGTTCCAGGGTTTGACCACCCTCACACTATTGAACCTCTTGATAGTACCTCTCAGTATTACCAAAAGTAGGGCCAGAGCAATTTATGACTGTGTTGGCTACTTATCCTGATACACAGTAAGACTAAAATTAGTCAAATATTCTTGGTCATTAACAGAGAGCAGCGTTGCTCAGAAACACCTTTTTGTGCTTTGTGAGTAGTATAGAGAAGTGTCAAGACAGCTTTGTGCTGTTGGACATGAGCAGGATATTGTTGCTGGTGCTTTGGCAGAACAGAGTGGAGAGGAAGGCTGTATAGAGATCTAAGTGACTAAGTTCGTGGAAGAAAAAAATATGACTGTAAAGAACAAGGACAAAATGCTTATATATCTCCAATGAAAAAGGAGTTTGGAAAGCTTTAATGTTATTTGGGAGTAAGAATGAAAGAAAACTAAGAACATTTGAACAGAGCACTTCTAACGTGCTTGAGGGGAGGAATTTGGGTGCCAAGAACTTCAAAAGAAAGAGGACTGCTCTAATTACTGTGGTTCAGGTGGAAGAGGAATAGACAGAAATTTACATGCTATTTTTGTATGTTTTCCAAGTGTTTTTCGTGTCCCCGGGGTCTCCTATAAAATCATATCCTCCTCTGCAGAAGGAAGGATAATGGAAGGTGTTTGACAGGATGGTAGTTCTTTGTATTTTATTTTTACTTCATAACTTTTATACTGTAAGCAACCCTCCAATAGTATCAGTATTCAAAGCTCCATTATTTTTAAAGAGCACCTAATCACAAAGGCAAGTGGCATAAGAAAGAACATACCTGTTATGTACCTACCTACTTGTAAGCCTGCTGCCTGAACAGACGAAAGGTTGACATACAGGGTAGGGTGAAATTCAGCTCACCTTGCTCATACAAATATTCTATATATCTTCAGGGTTTTGGTTTTTTTTTGTTTTTTGTTTTTTTTTTTAAATCAAATCAGAAAAACACTTCTTTTTTCAGCATAGGGAAATCTTTGTGTTAAGAGTGTTGCAATGGAGGTGGGCAAACTCATCTTTTAGCTTTCAGCGCCATGTGAAACAGTTGTGAGTGTATGTAGTATTGAAGTAGCTCAGAGAGCGTAAAAGTGACTGAGAATGACTGCAAGGAAAGTACATTCTTGATCTGTTTTTGGGATTTGAATCTGAATCTCTGAGGATCATCTGTCTGTGTGTAAAATGTAATTACAGCTTGACTTCGAAAGAATGAAGAGATTGAATAGAGATTTTTAGTGTCAGTTGTTGAATGATATTGTCCAAGTAATTAGTGTTTTTGATTGACACAGTTTTTAGATTTTATGTAAAACACATTCTCAGTAAGAAAGCTTGTTTCATATTTTCTCCCATCACTTTTACCCTGAGTGAAAATTTCATTATAATCCTAAGTTCATGACTCTTACCCTGTGTACAGTATTTTCAAGGTATTAGCAAGTTGTGTGTGTTTTACCCTGCGGCCATAAAATGGATGATGACAGTAAGCTGCAAAGGTTAGCCTTTTATCCTGAAGTGTTTCATTATCTTTTTTTCAGCCTTAAAACAATACTAATAAAACCTGCCTATATAATATACTACTATTATGTCTCTATACAATGCTAATAAAAACATAAATTTTGTTTTAATTTGCATTTCTGTAGTGAAAACAGTCAAACCTGTTGAAAGAAGAGCAAATTTATATTAGTTTATTAATAGTCTAGGATTCCTTAATACAGTAAACCGAATGAAATACAGCAGTGTGATAATTCCTTCAACTGTTGTCTGCAGAGTAAGTCTGAGAATATATAACTGGGTGAATTTAATGCTGCATTGTTGAACATACGAGGAATCTGTAGTTCATGAGAGAAAGAATATACAGAGAGAATAGTATCGATATAAATACATAGATAAGCAGAATGTTACCAAAAAAAGCTGTTTCCTTTCCAAACAAAGAATTTTTATTCTCTTGCATTGCACAGGTTTCCTTTCCTTATTTATATATATAAAGGGCATTGAAGAACATATACAAGAACAATAATATGCATTTAAAAAAAGAAATCTAAATGCGAGCTTCAGTGTGCAAAAGTATCACATTATATACCACACAAAATAAATGGAACTGAGAATACTAACTCTCAGAATTCTCAAAGATATATATTAGCTGTCATATATAAAATTGGAAGTGAAGGGGATGAATGCACCATGAATGGGTGCATCATTTCACAAAGACTGGATGAAGTCATTATTCAGTACTGAAGTTTTAGACGAGTACAAAAATGGTTTGTATGGCATGGTTGGGGGTAGATACGATAATGAACTTACTAAATGTTTCTTTTCATCTGGAATGCTGTGTTGATAGAGTAGTCCTTATAAAGTAGCAGTATTATATTTGGGTAAACCTGCTCTGAGCCAACTGCAGTCAGTGAAAAATTTTTGCTGGCTTGAGTTGGTTTATTCAAAGAAATGATAAAAACAACATTGCAAATTTGATTATAAGCATACAGTTACTCTACACACAGAAAGAGGGTAGAGAAGATTTTGTCCATGAGAGAAAAGTTAGTAATTCAGCAGATAAGATCTTTGTCACTGATTTTGAGGAAAGTTGTTGTTTGCATTTTCAGCTAGATGTCTAATAAAAATATAAATATGAGCATGGGTAAATGTGGAGAGAGAGAAAAATGGTAGGGAAAGATGAGAGGTGACTGGAGAGAGATAAAGATATCACTTGTTAAATAGAAAAATGTGTACCATTTGTGTCATGGTTGCTCCCAGGAGAAAAAAAATGCTTTATCTAAATAACTCATAGTATGAGTTCTGTGTGAGAATATCTTGCATGTCCTTGTATTTAAGGTTAAGTTTATTGCTTCCGCCAATGCAGAATTGTATATTTGCAATGCTACAGACTGAGGGCTTTCTTTTGGGATCAAAAGACTCAGTGTAATAGAAAGTAGGAAAAGAAATAATTAAGATGTTAATTGATGAGGCCGTAGGTGTGGGTAGGCTGTAGGTATCTTTAATATTTACGTTAAAACAATAACATTTTATAGCTTCTTAGTGTAGCTGACAGAGCTGTTCTGGACTCCACTTCTGAAGAATCTTTGGAAGGGAAGACAATTTACTGAAGAGATACCTGGTCCAGCTCCCATTGAGGTTTTTCAGTGCCAAAGCAATAGAAATGTATTAGCATCCTTCAACCAATTATCTTTATTGAGAAACATAGTACTTCACACATTTTGGGGCTACTCTCATAACGTAATGTTGCTTCTCAGAGCCAGGCTAGCTCAAGTACCTCTCTCTAATTCTACTGAGACCCTAAGCATTGACTTCTGTTCTTTCCAAGCTATAAGGCACCCTTTTTGGCTGCGATGTTAAATACCTGTTTTTAAGGTGTCTAATTCAAAATCAGGCCTTTGAGACTTTGATAGTGTTTTTTTTTTTTTTTTTAATTCCTCTTAATTAAGCACGTACTTTATTCTCCATGATTACTAAATGAAATGGATTCCCTGGGATGCATTCCCACAGAGCAGTTATTAAAATCAAACAAATCCTGCTTGACTGTCATGTAGAGTTTCAGCTGGTTTCTGATCTCTGCGAAGGTACTCAAGAGTTTGCTCGTGAAGACTTTTGCAGTAATGTTATCCTGTCATAATAGGTGATTTTTTTCCGTATGTACCAGGATTACATATAAAATGTGGTTTTAGGGTTGATCATAGAACCACAGAATGGCTTGGGTTGGAAGGGACTACCAAGATTGATACCATCTATCACCTAGTTCCAACCCCCCGGCCATGGGCAGGGTCACCTCCCACCAGACCAGGTTGCCCAAAGCCCCATCCAGCCTGGCCTTGAATACTTCCAGGGATGGGGCATCCGCAGCTTCTCTGGGCAGCCTGTGCCAGTGCCTCACCACCCTCAGAGTGAAGAATTTCTTCCTAATATGTAATCTAAATCTACCCTATTTTAGTTTAAAACTATTCCCCCTTGTCCTATTGCTAAAAAAGCTTTTTTTTTGTAAGCCCCCTTTAAGTACTGAAAGGCTGTAAAGAGGTCTCCCCGGAGTCTTCTTTTCTCCAGGTTGAACAACCCCAACTCTCAGCCTGTCTTTATAGGAGAGGTGCTCCAGCCACCTGGTCATCTTTGTGGCCATCCTCTGGACCCACTTTCAGAATGCACTGTCAAAACTGAAAAATTTCAGAAAAGGAAAAATGCAAAAAAAAAAGTTTTTATTGAAGTTTTTAATTTGTCTTCTGTTCCCTGTATCCCAAAACAACTGTTTTCATGTAAAGACACCCAAAGACCTCATCTATCTCAAGTGGACCCAGTGGGATGATATACTGACGGTTTTGCAGAATCACAGAATGGCTGAGGTTGGCAGGACCTCTGGAGGCATCTGGCCCAACCCCTGCTCAAGCAGGGCCACCCAGAGCAGGGTGCCCAGGCCCATGTCCAGGTGGCTTTTGAAGATCTCCAAGGAGGAGACTCCACAGCCTTTCTGGGCAGCCTGTGCCAGTGGTTTGTCATCTGCACAGCACAGAAGTGCTGCTTGATGTTAAGGTGGAACCTCCTGTGTTCCAGTTTGTGCCTATTGCCTCTTGTCCTGGCAGCCTATGTCTTCTCTATGTCTACCTCCCTTCAGGTATTTATTTTTAAAGGGGTATTTTAAAGAGATGAACAATGTCTGTCTGCTTGGGTGTTGATGAAGGTATGGCCAAAGCTGTTTTCATGACATTTTTCAGACTGTGGAATGTGTCAGCATATAAGGCTGTTGTTAAAGTATATATTTTGCCTTATATTTTTATTTTTATTTTAATGACTAGCTAGTATGATTGCTATTTAAAAAAATACTCTGTAATGAGAGCTGTAACTTTTTATTTCTATCCAAATTGTGAATAATTTATTCTTCATAATAATTTGGCATTGCTCCCCAGTTTTGGTTATTCCAAAATAATGCAAATAATTCAGAATCACCAAACCATTTCTGTGTCTGTACATGTGACAATATCCCTTCCTGGAGTGCCAAAATAAGTGTTAGCTCAAAAAACAAATCGTCACTTATTTTAAAACAGCATCTAAGATTTCAAACTGAGATCAGATGTTTGCACAAATGTGTACGGAAAACATTGTCAATGGAAACATTTCTACTTGCAATGAGACAAAACTAAGAAGGGAATGGATTTTAACTGTGTGTGATTCAGAATAAGCTGTTGTTATTTATAGCTTGACAGTGCTAGAAATTAACATGGCCCCTGTCACAGTACTATAAATTATGTTCAGCCCCTGTCTCTCTTAAATCATATAGCTTCAGAAAGAAAATCTAATGTTTCAAAAAAAAAAAAAGGGAACTATTTTGTAACACGATCACTTGTTTTTTTTTTCTAAAACCTTGGCTTTTTAGTTATAACATTTTAAAGGAAAATAGATACAGATGGCATTTCAGTTGTTTTCAAATATTATTGACTAAAATTCACTAAAAATACATATATATATATAAAGTGTATTTAAAGTCAGATTTAAGATAAATTAGATTTTTGTTTGCACATTTATTCAGTTTCATTACATAAAACAAGATTCATCAGTGTATCGCAGTTTAACTTCCCTGTTTTAAATGTTGTTGCCTGTTTGCCAAATATATATATATATATTTTAAATACATACCCTTGAAATTTGGTATTTTTTTCTGTCATGAAAAATTGTATCCCATTGCTAAGTCTGGCCGGCCTACCCCCGCCCCTGACTAATTCAACAACTCTGTTTAATAATAAGTTCATGTAGGGATGTTACTTACAAATAAAATAAATAAATAAATAAATATTCCAGTGCTGCAACTAATTGCTCTTCTGTACAAAACATGAACAAAGTTTACATTGCTGGAATATATGAGATTATTTGCTGCTGTGAAACTCAGTTATGTGGATGTAACATGAAATTATGGCTACTCTTTGGATAAATTTGAACTGTCTTGCATACTCAATTTGTGATAGACTGAATATTTAGTCTGAAATACAGTTTTGCTGTCCCACAGAAGGATGCTTAATGGCTCTCTTACACGTGTGGACTCTGCTATATCGGTGGCACAGTGGGGGTCTCATTTGTCCTTCTACACCTTTACGAGCTCTCAGAGCAGTGGGTAGAGGCAGGAGAACAAAGTAGTTCAGCTGGTGATGCCACTATACCTGGATGTGGAGTATCCTTCCTTCCAAAGCCCTTTGTGCAAGGGCTTGAAAAGTGCTGACTTTTTTTATTTATTTACTTTTAATTTTAACACTGACTTGCTAATAAAGATGCCGTAACAAAAGCACCAAATAAAATGAAAAACGGAGGTAACACTCTTAAGTTAGGAACTATTTCAAATAAGGTGAATTTATTATAGGCTTTTGCTTTATATAGTATTAATAGTGTACGCAGAGGCAGTGCCTTGATGTCTTGCCAAGTCATACACACCTGTCTCCTTACTTGGATACAAAGACAAGGCATCTTGCTGTACTGCTGACTTCTAGGGCATTGCAGCTTGCTAGTTGACAGCACGAAGCCTAGCAGTGTTTGACCCAAACCAGCCGGCACTGACCTGAATGCTTCTCAGACAGTCAGAGGTTAGCAGGAGGTGGAGGAGTTTGGGTGAGGTCCCCACGTTTGGGACATGGGAAGAGCTTAACAGTAAGGACGCAGCCGTGTCAGCAGGGCTCCAGGCCAGAGAACAGTCCTTGGCACATTTAGTTCATGAGTCTAGACATAGTTCTTGGGCAGCAGCCATGCTCAGTGCAGCAGCCAAGCAGAGTAGACGGAGAGCGCACAGACTGTGGACCTCTACAATATCAGTTGTGGCTTGAGTGAGAGCTGACTATGCTCTTCTTCACCTTGCAAAGTTCTTTGCTGTGAAAACGGAGCAAGTAAGCCCCTGCTTGCTGAACAGGCAGAGCATCTACACTGGGCAGTGGTGCGCAGTGGGCAGCAAGCTGGGACACCACGCTCTGGCCTTGGCACGGTGAGTTTCTCTGCACCACGTCCTAGGGATGTGCTCATCACTGTTTAACAACTCTAGCATCTTTCAAGGGCCGGGCTGTGCTTGGATAGAGGTGCATAGGCACCTTTCTAGTGCCATAATCCTACTCAGGTCTCCCCCTCCTTGAAGAAGCAGGGCTGCTTATGGTGTGAGCTGCTCTTTTAATGTCACCTGTTGCTCATTCCAGATAAGGGAGGAAAAGGGTTGGGCAAGATAAATATATAAGGTTTGATTAGGAAAAGGTTAACTTTTTTCAGCTGGAGATCTGGTTTTCCTGGAGGCTGGGGTCTCAGGCCATTTTGTGAGGTGATGCAGAGCTGCTGGTAGTGTAGGGAAGTGAGGACAGATGATGGTGCAAACTGAAGGTGGGACCAAAACGGACTGAGAGCAGAGGCTGGAAAGGATGGCATTGCTTTGAGGTGATCCATCAGCTGTGACTTAGTTGGATCAGTCACCAGGTCTTCTGGCCCAGCCTGGCCAGGCACCCAAGACAGGTGCAGTTTTGCATGAGTGAACGTTTTCCCTTGAATTCTGCATATTTCTCTTGTTCTTTAGTCATCCATATCAATAAAGCTATACTGAGTGTAGCTTATTTCTTGACTAATTACTTCTTCAGGTAACATACTTTTTAAGCTGATGTAGAGTACAAGTAGCTGTAGGATATTCTTAGAAATCTTTAGGAATGTTCTTGAAAATTATTTTTACTGAGTCTGCACTAGCAACAGAAATAACATTTCTAGGTTTTGCAATCCCTTTGGCAGTAGATAAGGCTATTTTATCTGATACTGATACTGCAGGTTTAAGATATTAGAGAGGTCTTTAAAGTGCCATTATATTCAGAGAGCTGAAAATTAAGCTGTACCAGGTGATAATGGAGTCCTGTAGAATTAGATAACAGCATATAGTTGGGCCGTATAAGATGGTGATGGGAGAATGACATGTTAGAATGGCAACTCTTTTCATGCATCTATAATATTACATAAACATGCAGTGCTAGTTACACACAGGAGTGGAATTACAGTAAATTAAAAAATCTGCACATATATCAGTTTAATGGATGTTTCATTATATTTGTTGTTTTTCAGCAGGTATCATCTGTTTTATTCATTTCCTTTAATCTTGAAACCATAATACCCGTGCCATATGTTGTGCTGTCTTTTTCAGATAGTATGTAGATAAGGTCAACTTTTATATTTTGCTTCAAATCACAAGCTCCACTGTTTTTTTTTGTTTGTTTGTTTGTTTTAATAAGAAGCAGAAATTAATTTGAAGGGACTTCTTTGAAAGTCTAAGACTTGGGGAATTGGTAAGATGGCTTGTGTGGATGAGTGGAGTTCTTAATTCCTTTCACATGAACAATTCTAGAATCGTATAGGCTTAATAAAGAGATGTTAATAAATATTTTGTAAGGACAACATGAAAAAGTCTACGAAGTCAGACTGAAGGATGACAGAATCTAGAGCTTAGCTGGCAAAGGGACACTAAATAAACCTTTCATAGCTGTTTGGCAAGCTGAATATCTTTCTTGTCAATATATGCTCACCTTGCTTTCGTTGAGAACTAAAAAGTAATCTTTGCTTACAAACTGTTCTTAAAATTAAATGAAAAATAGAGGTTGGAATTGTCCATAAAAAGGCATTTGTTGCAGATGAAGCCAATGTATAGCAATGCATTTTCTACCCTCATTCTTAGGTGCAATTTTGAGCAATGCTTTTGCTAATTGAGTATGTAAAATGCTTAGCAGTCCAGATATATAGTGACTGTAGAACTTCTGGCGTATATTAATAAGTAGGATTTTTTAAAGAAAAATTTTGGAGCCATTAAAAATGCAAATGGGCTCTATTTTGACTAGTGTTCATTTTGACTTTGCTTGTTTTGTTTGCTTGCTTTTTAGCTTCGAGATCTTCTTAATCTTTTCAAGGAAACATGTTCACATATATACTTTAAAATTGATAGGTAAAAACTTGATTGTTGTTTTTATAAGGTCAGAGCATGTTATACTTCCTTGATATGTTGCAATAAATTTTTATATTCTCTGATATGATTATCTACCAAGGAGTTCTTGTTTATAAGGAGCATAATCTCGGTAAACATTTAATGCAAATGCTAAAATACAAATATTTAGTGAGTTATATATCATAGTAGAGGTTATAATTCCAATTTATTTCAAATACTTCCCTTTGGAAGGGCAGTGTTCCAGGTGTCTCATAGCTTTTTTTTCTTTATTTTTTAAATAACAGGTAATTCATAAAATATTTGGAAGACGTGTAAATACTCTGTGCAATTTAACAAACAGCACACACTTTAAGTTAATATTCTTCCTCTTTAATAGAAATTTTTTATATGTTGTACTTAAGGTTGATGCAGTTGCTGAACTTTACAGGATTACAAGGTGCAGGTGAGTAAGCACTGACAAAATAAAGGAAGGGATGCAGAGTGGATGTTGTGATGAAACTACCTTGGGATGAGTGAGGGTGAGTGACAGCTCACTTAGAAGCAGCTCGTCTCTTTTCTGCTCACAAGTGGATGGCCCCATGTGTACCTCCCATTAGGCCCAGTGTCCTTGGTCAGTGCTGTCACCCGATCTGTACTGGGGCATTTGCTGGGAGAATGCTAATTAGCACAGGCCAAACTGTACCAAGGAGTAGACTAACATTTAATTAGTATGGGTGACTTCTGTGCATGTTCTGTCCCTGGTGCTGAGAGAATGGATGTGCTTTGGGAGAAGTCATAAATTTTCTGCGCAGTTTGTCATCAGTTTTAGCATACGTCTAACTCAAATTGCTTCAGCTTGTAATCACTGGTTGACACTAAATCCTTCTTCATTTAAAATGACAGGCTTTCTCTAACATCTTCATTTTTTGTCACTTTAAACATGCTGCTATTACATCTCATGCTAAAAATTATTTGCTTGAGCTCCTACCAAATCTGTAAGAATTGTTTTGCAAGGGGTTTCCTGGGGTTTGTTTTTTGCAACTCAAATTACATTTCTAATATTGTATGTGGTAAATGCTGTTCAACATGAGAAAGATCTGACAGTTATTTCCTCATTGTTTATAGCTAGAATAGTGATACCTGATAAGAAATTTATAAATAATCCATTTATTCATTTTGTTGGTTCACGGATGTGTGTCCTTATTGTTTCCAGCAGATTTGCATTTAGAAATGGTTATATGTAAAGAGCAAACTCTCCCTGGAGTTGTAACATCCCAACATCTTTTAAGGTCAGTGTAGCAGAGGATTTTAAAAGCAGTAACTGTGGAGTTCATTTCAAGCATCTAAAGGCTTAGATTGCAAGCCCCAACAAAATGAGTAATTCATATAAATACATATTAAATGCTCATAGTGAATACAGGAAGTATGTGTTCCACCACAAAATACTGTAGGTACTACAGTAGAAATCATGCGTACTAGCCTTAAGTGGTAACAGGATCACAAAACTGTTTAAGTTGGAAGGATCCTCTGAAGATCATCTAGTCGATGGTCAAAACAGAATTGACAAGAGGTTGTTCAGGGCTGTATCCAGTTGAATGCTGAGTATCTCCAGCTCTGGAGACTCCTCAACCTGCTAGGCAATTTGTTCCAGTGTTCAGTTAACCTCTCAGTATTAAAAGGAAAAAAAAAGTTTTCTCATATTTAAATTAAGTTTCTTGTATTTCAATTTGTGCTCACTGCCTCTTTGCTCAGAATCTGTATGGGTCTATCTTCCCTAGTGCCTATCTCAGGTAGTTATATACATTGCAAAGATCCCCACTGAGCCCTCAGTTTCTGGGCTGGAGAGTCCCAACTGTGTGTGCCTAATCATGTCAGATGCTCTCGTCCTTGATCTTCATGGGCCTTTCCAGCACTTGCTCCAGTATGTCCATGTCTCTCTAGTCTGGGGAGACTCACACTATAGCCAGCACGCCAGATGGCTCACCAGTGCTGAGTGGAGAGACAGGCTCACCTCCCTTGACCTGCTGGATAGCCTTCTTCATGCAGTCCATTGCTGCCAGCATTCTTTGCCACAAGGGCACATTGTTGGCTCATGGTCATGGATTATGATCAACTTGGTGTCCATCAGGATCCCCAGGTCTTTTTTCCGTAAAACTGCTTTTAATACCCAGTTGCCCCTATGCTGTATTGGCGCATGAGGTTATTCCTTCCAAAGTGCAGGACTTTGTGCTTCCCTTCGTATTTCTTGAGATTTGTATTCAATATATTCGTTTTTCTACAGCCTCTCAAGGTCCACCTGAATGGCCCACAAACATCTTGTATGTCACCCTTCCTGCTTGTAGTCTGCAAATTTGCTGTGGGTGCACTATGACCTATTTTAAGGCAATAAATGATCATGTTAAACTGTATTTGCCCTAATATCTGCCTCCCATCTACTAGTGACTTGCTTCCAGTTGGACATCCTACTGCTTGTCACCACCTACAAGCCCAGAAGTTTGACTATCTTTCAGTACACCTCACAGGAAACTTGTTTAGTCTGCATCCTTGCCTAGTGTTCCTTTTTGCTGCTTATATACATATAGAAATCTTTTTTGTTGCCCTTCACGACCCTCACCGAAGTCAACTGTCAGATGGGCTTTAGCTTTCCTTCTCTTCATACTTGGATAGTGTCTCTATAGTCCTCCCAGATCACTTGTCCCTGATGACACCTATGCATGCTTCTTTTTCCTGTTGCAGTCCAGTCATTCACCCATGCAGCCTCCTGCCACCGTTGTTTGACTTCTTGCTTGTCAAGATAGACCATTCTTGAGCTTGGAGGAGGTGATCCTTGAAAATCAGCCAGCTATCCCGGACTCCTCTCTCCAGGACCCTATCCCATGGGATTCTTTCAGGCTCGTCACTGAACAGGCCAGAGTCTGCTCTCCTTAAATCCAAGGTTAGCATCCTTCTTTTTGCTTTCTTCCAGATCCTGAACTGCACTATCTCATGGTCACTGCATCTAATTCTGGCTGTGGCTTGCACTTTCACATAAAAACATGCTCTGTTTGGCAAAGTTGTGAATAGAGCTATACAAGAAGTCTGTTTGAGATAAAGTTTACACTTACAAATCAACAGAAAAGGAGAAAAGTTTCTGTATGGCATGCTCTGAACTAATTATAAATTCCATATCTCTGTAGAGATTTTATTAAGTTGTATTTAGGTGGAGATTTCATTAATTCTAGATACTTTTTGATTGAATCTTTTGTGCCAGACACTTGTAAAAAATAATACAAGCTATGTCAGAGTTACTTCAACTGTTAAATATCTCATATTTTGTGAACTATTTCATTTTGGTAGCACAAATGCAATTTGCAGATAATTGTCCTGTCACAAACTGTTTTGATACTGAGGACAGCAAGTATGCCTTATAGAAAAGAGAACAATCTTTCCTTCGCTTTATGTATTTGTTTCTTAATAACCAGTTAGAGCAGGGACCACTAGAATAAGATGGACAACAATGTCCTTTTATTAGATGGAAGAGTTTTTTTCCCCCAAACCAGAAGCTGTCAAGTCCTGAAGCTTTTGAATCCTGCTAGAAACTAAATTCTACTCTTACTGCTGCCAATTAAAATGAAAAATTATAAAAGGTGTTATTGCCGGCTGTTAGTGTTCTGTGCTTCACACTGTATTTTTAAACTGAACAGAATTCAATATTTGGAGTATATTTTGGTTTAATCTTCAGGTAGGTAATGGTATTATTGTAGCCTATTCCTTTCTGACACTTTTAGTGCCTCTTGAAGAAATGTGTATTCCTGTATGCACTTTTTTTTTTTCAGGGAACAAAGAACGTGTAAAAGGTATACTGCCTTCTCTGCCTATGCCTGATACAACCTGAAAAATGAAAAGTTGTCATGGTTTAACCCCAGTAGTCAGCTAAGCACCACGCAGCTGACTCCACAGGGGAATGGGGAAGAGAATCTGAAATTTAAAAGTGAGATAAATGAGCGTGGGTTAAGCTAAAACACACTTTAATGTATAAGCAAATGCTGTGTACATAAGCAAAGCAAAACAAGGAATACATTTGCTACTTCTCATCAGCAGGCAGATGTTCAACTACTTCCAGGAAAGCAGGGCTCATCACACATAATGGTTACTTGGAAAGACAAATGCCATTGCTCTGAAATACCCCCCTTCCTCCATCTTTCTCCCAGCTGTTATTGCTGAGCATGAAACCACATGGTGTGGGGCATCCCTTTGGCCAGCCTGGGCCAGCTGTCCTGGCTGTGTCCCCTCCCAGCTCCTGGTGCTTCCCTAGTAGTCCCCTTGCTGGCAGGGCAGCACGAGGAGCAGAACTGTTTTTCATCACAAAACAAAACATAGCACCATATTAGTTTCTGTGAAGAAAATAAGCTGTTAGCCAAAGCCAGTACAGGAGTTCTAATTATTTTTTTTTTCTTACCATATTGGCTGGATGCACTTTGGTGTCCTGGTCATAAAAAGGCCCTTGAAAAGGTTTATATTATTTAGTTTATTTACTCAAGAGAGAACCGAATGTTTGGTAGGTGTTCCTTCAGGAATCATAGCTCT
Source organism: Cygnus atratus (assembly GCF_013377495.2). Taxonomy (NCBI): domain Eukaryota; kingdom Metazoa; phylum Chordata; class Aves; order Anseriformes; family Anatidae; genus Cygnus; species Cygnus atratus. The sequence continues at coordinate 20,373,465 of NC_066364.1, read as the reverse complement.
TGCTGGGAAATATTAAGGTTTTGGTGATTTATTAAGGCAAGTGATCGCATGTAGATTTAAGCAGAGGAGACTCTGTAGCATTTAGGAGGAGCAGTTCGTGGGAGAGCTGGAAAACCAAGGTTGCAGAAAGAAAAGAATGAGATCATGTAATGAAGCTTGTTGTGTTTTCATCAGTGAAGTCAAACCCTGGGAATAAATGAGAACTTCTTGCCATTTTTTTTGCAGGGAATGGTACTTGCTCCTTGGCTGATGTCTTAGACTAACACTTCGGACTTCTCTTTACAAAGGAAGAGGTTTCTGCTTGTTAAGGTGAAAAGTGAAAGTTTGGAAGGATTTTTGTTTATCTAAAGGATAGGCCTAGACTTGGTGCTTGCTTTGATCTTGCTCCACCTTCTGTGTGATGCCAAAGTCTAATTCAGTTAGATTAGCTGTGGAAGGAAAATTCCTTTTAATATTTCCAAGGTAAATAAAGAAGCAAACATGGGGAAAAACAGAAGCATGGATGATTTAATAACAACTAAGCTAATTTTCTAATGGTGAGGGTGTTTTGCTAATGACTGATAGATAAGCAAATGCAGAGATCTTGCACTGAGAGAAGGTAGACTGGTCTCAATAGTAACAGTGCTTTTTGCTTCTAGTTGAAGAAAGGAGGAAGAGGAGAGGGTGAAAGAGCTGCATTAGAATGAGATGACTTGCTTTAACAGGTTTGATAAGAAGTATTTATAAATTCTTAGTTGATGTTTTCTGTATCATGTAGTTCCATAACAGCATACATGATTATTTATATTTCGTCGAGAGGGTGGTTGGGCACTGGGACAGGCTTCCCAAAGAAGTGGTCATGGCACCGAGTCTGCCAGAGTTCAAGAAGTGTTTGGACAATGCTCTCAGGCACATGGTCTTATTCTTGGGTGGTGCTGTGTGGAGACAGCAGCTGAACCTTGGCTTGATGAACTTTGTGAATTCCTTCCAATTCAGGATATTCTATGATTTTCTTCACGTGTCCGTCTCAAACTACATGCCATTACATCTTTGTGAATACATTTGCTGAACTGGAGGCAGAATGTAGGCATGTGCGTTAGAGAATTTGTCTTTATTCCTCCACCTTTTTTTATTCAGTTTTAATAGTTTGAAGATTATTGAATTTATCATTATAATTAATCTAAGACGTGTTCAGGTCCCCTGGGAAGACTTATTTGGTACACGTAAGCAAATACTGATATTCTTACAGCTTAGTTTGAGATTTGATGCACCTTTTTAATAGGAAATTGCTGTAAATGAAATTAAGAGATATTTAGGTATTTAGTCTTGAACTTATTTTAAGCAGGAAACAAGGGGGAAAAGAAGAAAACTGTTGAGGAAAGGCTAAAAATTCCAATTTCTAACAGTTTTGAACTAAGAGATTTTTTGTAAACTTGAATATGTGCATAACTTATGCAGAATGGAAAGAAATTCTCACCAATGTGCTTCTTGTTTCTGCGTCAAGATTAAGGTACAACTTACTGTAGTTCGATGTAAGCAAAACCAGACTAGCTTTATTCCCTCCCTCCGGAGCTGGTTGCATGTGGATTGTAATATATGGTAGAAATGACCTGCGGACTGACAAATAGAAAGCAAACTAAAAGGGCAATGAAGAAAAATAACGTAAATGATGGAAGTTGTTACAAATAACTGCCAACCAAACTGCTGGAATGTCATGCAGATTCTGCCAGGTATCATCTTTCTGCTTCATTGGTGATGTGTGCTGCAGTATGGCGAGCCAGCTCAGGCAGTGCTTCTGGGCTTTCAGTTCAGCTGTCTGCTCTTGCAGCTTGCTAGCACGATTTTGAGCTTTGTTTTGTCATGGGCTACATGGTGTTCTCCCATCTGCCATCCTGGGCATGCGGTGGGAACTAACTGGGACAGGGACTGCTCCCGGTGGGCAAGAAGCATCTCATCTTCTTAGTCTGTAGGGCAAACAAGATAAAGCAGTCTGGACCTGAGCTATTTTGACCATTTGGCCTTGGTGACGGAGGACAATCCTTGCTTCATTGAATTTATTGTTTTTTTATCCTATTGTGTGAAAGTTATCTTCAATGGGAATAGTCAGAAGATCCCTGATAGCTTTTACTCTTTCTGCTGAGGGAAATGTCAGGGTGATAGTATTTATATTAAACTACTTTATGTTTTGTATGATATCCCCGATGAGTATAATAAATCTTAATAGTATAATAGAAATAGAATTTTCCAATCATTACATAGTTTGTGCTCCTGAACAGGAGAGTTGTGATACGAGGGGGTACATGAGAGCAATACAAATTCAAATTATTGGCCTGTGATAACTGTTGTATCCAACTGAAGAATTTGATTACACTGTTGAAATACTATTTGTTTTCCCAGTAGGTTCTAAATTGATCTTTAGTCATATTATTTATTGAAAACGCCTGCAGACTGTTAAAGGCCTAATTTTGTGCTAAGCAGATTTTTGTTGTGATACAATATATGATGTGTTTCTGATCACATTAAGATTGTCAAAAATTAACAGCTAGAAAACTAAGCCAGTCTGAAATACTTGTTAATTTTTTGTAATTATTTATTTCCAGAAACAAAGTTGTACCCTACAATGAGAATGCTGTTGACTACCTGACAGCAGCCTTTCTCTCCAGGAGAGAAGTTCAGAGGATTACATTAACTGTTAGGGGATTAGTGGATCCAAATAGAAATGATTTGCATGCTTTATTTTACGCCAGTCTTGATGTTCACTTGGAATGTTAAATCCTGTGGTGTCCTACAGCACAGCAATGGGGGGAAATATCTGCCCCGCTAGAGGCAGTTTGACCCGCTAGAGGCATTTACCTGGACCTCATGGGCTGTTCTGTGCTCAAGTCAAGGTGCCTGGGTCCTGAAGTTACCTGGGTTTCTGGAGAAGCACGTAGGTCGCTTGGACCTGAGTTAATTCTCTGCTTCCATGAAGCAAACAGTGTAATGGAAGTCATAAGATGATGCTATTTAGGAAATAGTAGTATTGGAATATCTCAACTCATATTTTGACTTTCACAGATGGCTGAATGCATTTAAGAACATAAAATACTAAATTCAAGTACCTGTAAAATGCTGGATTTGGTTTTGCACTCTTAAGGAAAAGTGGTTTGTTTAGAGAGGTTTTGACTGAATAACTCAATGTACCAGTTAATCACCATGATTAATGCAGTACTTAGTGGTGTTTGTCTATGTAGGCTTTATGTAGAACTTTGTAGTAAACAAGAAAATGCAAAATGAAACCCTGAAAGAGTTCTCCCTAAAGGGAAAGGGTAGCACGTGCCCTCTAAAAGACAGTTGTTTTGACAATAGGGTTTGTTTCAGGTGTAAACAGGAGGGACGTGTCCATTATGATGTTCTCAGATCTGAGTTATCATATGAATATTGTTTGACAACACTTCAGGCAGTGAACTCAATTTAATAATGCATTTGAGGATTTACCCAATAGCTTATTTTCCCATAAATAATGGCTTTTTAATCTTCAGAGATCTTGTAATTCTAGTGATCCGAACTTTATTTCTGCATTACACTGCAGTCAGTAAAATACATTGATATAAAAGAGTAAAAATAATCTTTACTATTCTTCTAATTATATACTACATATCATGTAAACAATTTTATCATTGTTGTTGGTCATTGTCAACTTTTAACCTATTTTGATTCTCAAAGATGCATTAGGAATACTTTGGGTAGTATGCCTGAATCCTAATTCTCCTGGTTAACTTCAGTTCTACATCTATATTTTAGAAACTTTTGATCAGCAAGAAGGAAGTGAAAGAAGATTAATAAATTAATGTTCATTTTATGCAGGGGAATTGACAGGAGGGACTGCAGAAGATAAGAATGACAACAAAAAAAAAATCTAATTGCTTGCTCACTTTTATTTCCCAACTCCATTGGAAAGCAGCTAGAGGGTTGCCTCCCACAAGGAGAGGCAAACATGTCCTGTATTTAAAATAGGAAATATGGGAGTCTCATGTGCACAGGCCAGTTTTGCTTGGTATTTCTAGACTTAGTAACAAGCTGTTCCTTGCCATGTGAATAATTTTTTTATGAAAGAGAACCACCACTAAATGAAACACAGGAAAGGGAAAACCCCTTTTCCCAAGCACGTTTGTGCATGCTACATAGTTAATCCCCATACTAATTTGAAGTATATTCAGCTAAGATTTGGAGTTTTTAATTGACAAAATATTTTCAGCAGAAGTGATCATTTGGCACTAAGTTTATAGAATGTTAATTATATTACAGTAATTAATTCTACCTCACTTTGAGACAAAAGCTGCAAAGTATGTGCCAGCATAACAACACGTGCAGAGTCTTCTGTTTATGCCTTGGCAGAAGTTACAGTTCTGCTTTTGCTACTTCTACACCTGCTGAAATGATGTGCTCTTATGCTCTTAGGTAAGTTTCTCTACAAAGTTTGTAGTCTTTTTATATTCTTCTAAAGACTGTTTATCCAAAAACATTTTTTCCCCGCTCCTCTTTACTTCAGCAAAGCTACCAGTGACTCCAGTGGAAATCAGACTGCCCGAATGCTTCACGGTGCCTGTTACAGCCTTACTGTGGCAGCAAAGAGATGCATCTTTGCAGAGGGTCTCAGGAGAGACTCTTTGCAGTGTAGCAGAATTCAGCAAAACCTTCTCCAGGGTCTAGAGAGAGCTCACCAATAGAGAGATGCCTCCGTGGCTCCAGAATGTTGTTCTGATAATATTTTCAGTATAATCAGTTCAGCTGTCCCGGCATGTATAATCATCTGCTATCGTGGTTCACTTGTGGCCCCCAGTTACTCTGCTGTTTTTCCTCATGTTTTCAAATACCTCTAGCACAGATATCTTTAAAGACTGAAGCCTCACCGGGAGAGTTGCATACAGATAATTTTTCTGATGACTCTGGCTACTACACTGTGTAAAGGTTTACATACCTTTTTAGACAACTTACGTTCCCAGGCTGGTATGCAGTTCAGGTTCTAAAGGGTCCAAATGCAGTTTCCTGGGAAAATGTTTGTTGTGTTAAGCACTTTTAAATTGAGGTGAAAGTAAGGCAAAAGGGGATCTAGCAGCTACCTTGAACTGTTTGAGGTGCAGTTACAAATCTAGTAGAGCCACAATCATTGGGTTACTGCTAGGTAGTGGAATAAGGGCAAAAAATGCAACTTGGGTGGTTTGGGTTGAGGGTTAGCAAAAAAGGATTTTCTCTAGAAGATGGGGTAGTACAGCACTGGAGAAGTTTACTTAGAGACTATAAAACCTCTTTCCAAGGAAGATTTTCAGGATTCTGTTAGACAGCAACAGCTGAACTGGTGACCTAATGGTGGATGTAGTTCTGTTTAAAGCTCATGGTTGGATAGGAGACCTCTAAAGGTCTTTATTGTTGGCATGATCCTGTAACTTATAATATTGAAGTGGATCAGTCAGACCTCAAACATCCCTCAATTAAGCCACTTGCTCAGTGAACTTCCAAGGGAGGGACTAAGCCTGGCATTTTTCATTCTCCTTCTGATCCAGGTATTCCTAGGTCTTCCTATATCAGGCCTGACCTTTGAAGACTTACAGTGTTTCCAGTGGAAAGCAGTTTTAACTATTTTTTTCCAGCTTTCTGGCACTCTGATAAAACTTTCCCTGCAGTCATTTAGTTGCTAATGCCAAAGCAGTAACAGGAATGTATGGGTAAAGCAATAATGGACTTTGGATGGGGAAAGGCTACTTAGTGAAATGCAACACAGTTAGAGGGGGAAGTAAATACAATCTTTTAATACAACTCTTAGTCTCTTGGCCTTAGGCAGTTCAGATTCTGAGCAAAATATCTTTCACTTGCTTGTAAAACTACAGGTGTTGGAAGAATCCATTTACCTAACCAGAAGCATACAGGCATAAAGGGAAGACAGGTTAAGCAGAGGGCATCAGGGAAGGACTTGTATTTATTTTATGGTTGGATGGTGCATGGGCAGCAATATCGAATTATAGCTCCAGATTACATGAGCAAAATCCCTGAATTAAATAGAAAACAAGATGAAAAGTAAATCTAGTTGGATGAATAAACAGTGTTGTCTTCTAATAGGAAACTGTTTTGGGGGACCAGCAGGTTTTAATTAGCCTTTAAATCTGAGGAACTAACTACATGTACTTTTCTGGAATCTAAATTTATTAACATACAGTACTTGTATATAGATATCACAAATTTAAGACTGTCTGCCCCCATTCTCAATTTCTTTCTAAAAAACTACTGAAAATATTCTTTTAAGGGGATATAGTTTAAATGATTTGAAGACTGGGGAGGGTGACACCTGGAGGAAAAATGCTTTTTGCTTTCCTGTGGAATAATGCACAATTTTGACCAAGCTTAACATCTCTAAGTGTCTCTTTTGTTGGTGATCATTCTAATGCTGGGCATGGGCATTGAGAGCAGAAAGTCTGTCTTCCATGCTTCTGTACTGTTTAATACAACATAGACAAACATAGACAGTGAATTGAGTGCACCCTCAGCAAATTTGCAGATGACACCAAGCTGAGTGGTGCGGTTGATACTAAAGAAGGAAGGGATGGCATCCAGAAGGACCTGGACAGGATGGAGAAGTGGGACCACACGAACCTCATGAGGTTCAACAAGTCTGAGTGCAAGGTTCTGCACCTGGGTTGGGGCAGTCCCAGACAGGAGTACAATCTGGGAGAAGAACTCATTGAGAGCAGCCCTGTGGAGAAGGACTTGGGGGTTCTGGTGGATCAAAAGCTCAACACGAGCCAGCAGTGTGCGCTTGCAGCCCAGAAGGCCAACTGCGTCCTGGGCTGCACCAACAGAGGAGTGGCCAGCAGTTCCAGGGAGGTGATTGTGCCCCTCTGCTCTGCCTTTGTGAGGTCCCACCTGGAGTGCTGCATCCTGGTCTGGGGCCCCCAGCACAAGAATGATGTGGAGCTGTTAGAGAAGTTCCAGAGGAGGGCCACGAAGATGATCAGAGGGCTGGAGCACCCCTCCTATGAAGAAAGGCTGAGAGAGCTAGGGATGTTCAGCCTGGAGAAGAGGAGGCTCTGGGGAGACCTCATGGCAGCTTTTCAGTACTTAGAATTACTTAATACTTTCAATACTTAGAATTACAAAATGATAATTATTTTAGATTAAAGATCAGGAGGAAATTCTTCACTGTAAGGGTAGTGAGGCACTGGAACAGACTGCCCAGAAAAGCTGTGGATGCCCCATTCCTGGAGGTGTTCAAGGCCAGGTTGGATGGGGTTCTAAGCAAGCTGGTCTGGTGGGTGGCGTCCCTGCCCATGGCGGGGTGTGTGGAAGTGGATGATCTCTTTAAGGTCCCTTCCAACCTGAGCCATTCTATGGTTCTGTGTTTCTGTGATTCTATGAGAGAAGTTTATACAGTCATTCGATCATCTCTTTGAAGGAATATATTTCTAATACTGAAAACGTAATTTTCTCTAAAGAACATAATATTTTTCAGACTTTATGCCTTTTCTTATCCAAATTCATGAACCTTCTTAGAACCCACTTTCATCTCATGTATGTGATGGAGCAGACCACCAACTACTAAACAGCGACTTCTCTGAGTAACAGATAAATATAGAAAGGCTTCAGGCATTCAGCGAACCACATTGAAACACATTTCATCTTATGCTGAAGGAAAGAACTTAATCCTTAGCAAGTTTCATGGTTCTAACAGATAAAATTAGGTTACTTAAATATCACTTTGCTTGTGAAAACCTGCTTTATTAGGAGCAGGCTTTAAAAATAACTTTCTTGAACATTCCCATTTCACGTGGGAATTTGATCCATTTAGCTGCTACTCATGTGCGATTATTGACCTAGTAACTGTTCACTTAAGCTGTAGGTTTATAAATATGCATATGTTTTAATTTTGTATTATATTAGCTGCCTTTTTTGAATACTTAAAGTATTTTTAAACTATGTGAAACCAGGTACTTTCATTATTTTATTATTTTTTTTCTTTGAAGATAAAACATAACTGCTTTAAAAATGGTCTGTGGATATTTAAATGATTCGGAACAATAATCTCTTTTGAAATAGATGATTTTGCATTCCTTGCAGATAGACCTGTCAGTGAACTAATGGGAGATTTGTTATGTGGAGAGCTAGGTTTTGTGATTAATGCCCTGTTACTAGTTCAAATGAGCAGTCTTAATGGGGGCGGGCAGGAATATGTATACATATACATATATTATTCTTTAAAGCAAATGATCTAAAAAAAAAAAAAAGACCCAAACACATCATACAGCAAACACTAATGGTATTCAGCAGAGATGGTGTGGGGGAATTTCAGATCTGGATTTAGAAGAATATGTAGGTGTCTATCTTCACTTGAGATTTGCCGTTTTCCTTGTCTACTGTTAGCTGCAAAATATGTATTTTATTAACTTTTTCCACAAGTAGTTGAAGAAGAAAAAGCTATTTTTACATTGCTTTATTACTTTCTTTTGGATAGCTAGAAATGTTCATCTCCTATAGCCAATTTCTTTTTTTTTTTTCCAGAAGTCTTTTCTTATTGGAAAGTCGTACCAGAATAGGGAGTGCATTAGTACTAGTAGTAAGGAAATGGGATGTTTTGTCTGTTTGACAAGCAGTGTTTTACCTCCCTCTGATCGCAATTGATCTAGCTAGTTTGCTCACAGCCAAGCAGATACCTGGATGCAAGGTTAATGAATCTAGAAGACACTAGTGACGCAAGCAGCACAGGAAGGGACCCTTAATTTTGGAAGACTTCACATGGTAATCATAAAACCCGAAAGTAGACCTGCTTAGTAATTTATAACGCTGGCTGCTTCTGGAGACTCAAGCTGGTGATAGCTGCTGGGAGCACTTTGGATTTTGTTTTGCAGGCCATCTTTTTCAGCTGTCTAACTTATGAATGTTTTAGTTTAACTGTCTGAAAAAGTGTGTGCGCACCCAGTAGGTACGGATTGGTATACGTTCAGTTAAGTTCAGATACAGGATATGTAACTCTACTTCTGTGTTAAAAGTTTATAGGATTGCTTTTGGGCAAACAGTATAGTTGGAGATACTTCTCCGTGTTGTCTGTATTTGCATGGTCTGCAGACCAGCCATTCTTAACAGCAAACCACTTGGTTCCAAATCAGGAGTCTTGCTAGGGTAGGAAGTGCACACCTGTATCACAATAAATATTTTTATTGCTTGTGACAGGCCACAGGTTTGTCTTTCTTCACTTCGCTTCCTGACAGTGGCTTGTCAGGCTTGCTTCATCTGACCTTAAGCTTGCCTGGAGCTCTGTTACAGCTTGCTCAATTGTAATTGCAATCATGTTTTAAAAACAAACAAACATGTTTAAAAACAAACAAAAACACACAAAAAAACCATGTAATTGTTATCTTATTGTTGTAGTTTAACTGGGCAGGCAGCTCAGCGCCACACGTTTGCTCACTTCCAATTCCCTGTGCAACGGGGAAAAGAATTGGGGGGGAAAGAAAAGTAAAAACTTGTGGGTTGAGATAAAGACAGTTTAAGAGGAAGGAAAGGGAAGGTGGAATAATAATAATAATGATAAAAATATGCAAAGCAGCTCTTCAAGAACTGCTCCCACATGGCTCCATACCACGGGGTCCATCCCCCAGGAGCAAACTGCTCCAGCATGGGTCCCCCACAGGCAGCAGCTCCCCCCAGCTCCTGCGTGGGCTCCTCTCCGCGGGCTGCAGCTCTGGCCTGGGGCCTGCTCCTGTGGGGGCTCTCCATGGGCCCCAGCTTCCTCCAGGCCACATCCACCTGCTCCACGGGGGGCTCCTCCACGGGCTGCAGCGTGGAGATCTGCTCCATGTGGGACCCATGGGCTGCAGGGGGACAGTCTGCTCCACCAGGGGCCTCTCCACAGGCCACAGGGGAACTTGTGCTGCGTGCCTGGAGCACCTCCTGTCCTCCTTCTGCACTGACCTGGGGTCTGCAGGCCTGGTTCTCTTACATTTTCTCAATCCTTTATCTCCCAGCTGCAGTTGCACAGCAGTTTTTCCTTCAGTCTGCTCTCCCAGAGGCCCAAGCAGTGCCTCTCTCTTGCTCGGCTCTGGCCTGTGGCGGGTCCCTTTTGGAGCCAGCTGAAACTGGCCCTTATCTGACATAGGGCAGCTGCTTGGCTCTTCTCACAGAGGCCACCCCTGCAGCCCCCTGCTACCAAAGCCACTACAGGTGTGACCCCAGCTGCCTTGCTGGCAGGGCAGCACAAGAAGCAGAAAAGTCCTTGGCTCTGTGCAAACAGTGCTGAGCAACAACTGGAACGTCGGTGTGTTATCACCACTGTTTTCATCCAAAATCCAAAACGCAGCACCGTACCATTTACTAGGAAGAAGATTAGCTCTTTCCCACCTGAAACCAGGACACCTATCCATTTTAGGTTTAGCCTAGTTTTGTAGGATTATCTAGTGAAAAATCATTTTTTTGTGTAATTTCATACATTTTTGTGACTAATAATGCAGTAGGATCAAGCTGTTACTCTGCATAGGATGAACTGTATCCATAGGAGAAATGTGCCTCTTGGAGGAATAGAGGCATGCAATGACAGCAAGGGAATTAAAATTACAAGCGCAGAGAATGATGTGCAGACCCCAGGGTGATAAACAATTCACCAGTGTTCACTTACTGATCACAGAGGGAATGAACTCTGGAATAAAGAATAATTGGTTTTAGGAATTAAAAAATAATAATAATCCAACATAGAAAACATAGTAAAGCAGATTAAATTGTGTGTGGTATTGCAGGTTGAAGAAGAACATACTCTGTTTTCTCACGTACAGCACTTAATATTCTTAATTTTCCTCTGGGTTATTTTGGTTGTAGTTAATGAGAACTTCTCTACCTATCATACACTATTTAATATATTATACCATATGCTATTTAATGCATTCGTTGTGAAGGGTAAGAGTAAGAAAGGTACATTGTGCAATGAGATACCTGAGCAGAGTTCCAGGGCAGCAGCTCAGTCGTGTCTAAAGTTCAGCAGGACTGTGTAGGTTATGTGCCCAGATATAAAAACTGGAGAATCTGAGCATAAGAGTGTAGTTTTCTCATTTTGTTTTCTTTGGCAATAAGAAGAAATTTAGTTTTTGCTGACTAGTTATTTACGCAAATGTAATTTACAGCCCAGCCCTGTAAAGAATTGAATTGAAATAACTGAGGAGATTGCAAATTGGGGGATAGGAGAGTTGGTTTGGATTCTTATATTTCTTATGTCACTAAACAAATTACAATTAAATCTAGAAGTCCTGCTTACCTAAAAACGTTCCACTGCAGTGCTTAGACTGCTTTTAAGATGAGTATGTATTCCTGTTACTTTTTTTTTTTTTACCATCTTGTATTTGTATAGGGCACAACCTTATTTTTTACAAGTGTTCTTTTTCTAATAATCTACCTGTTTTGCATTTGTCTGCATTATGTGGTAACATTAAGAATGCTTAGCGGATTTATGAATGTTATAATTTCAGTGAATAATCACAAAACGTAAGTTTTACCTATCAATTACCTAAAGCTTACTGCAAGATTTGTTAACGTAGCTCTTACCTCAAACCTCTCCTTTTTTTTTTTTCCCAGATCCCTGTAAGCATATTTGTCAAAGACTGAGAAACAAAATACTCTTAGCAAATGAGAAAGTATTTATGAAGAAATAAATTTGACAGGAAAATGTTTCAGCTTTTTCTTAAACAAAAATATGTTACTATTTACTGTGTTGAGTCCTTGTAAAAGTCTAATGTATGAAATAACCACTACATACATGATTTAGAACCACTGCATATGTGATTTAGGGTTCTCTATAGTTACCATTCCTTTCTGGCTATATGATCAATCATTCTTAAATTTCCATCACGTGTTTTCTGCCATATACTAACTGACCAAAAAGTAGTGTTGATTTTGTGCATACTTACATGGGCAAAGTAAATTTGAAGTTGGATATAGTTCATGTGATTTCTCAAAACTTAAATGCTAGAGTACTAGAAAACGTTTATTAATATAGTAACATTTACTTTAACTACATTAGTAGGTGTGGGTTGCAAGGGTCTTCATCACACATGCTCTAGCATGGTCTTCTATGTATTCTTTATGAAATTACAATTGCAATATTACACCTTACAATCTTGCATTAGTAACTGAGTGGGACATGGCAATCAGTTTTCTGCTTACCATTCTTTACTTCATCTTTGGGTTTAATACCTGCTTCATTCTTACTGACCTTTATCATAGCTGTTAACTCAGTGAGGGAATACAAAATCATTTCCTAGTAATATAGACTGAGTGCTAATGCAAGTAAAACTCCTTGTACCATAAGTGTTTTATGGCTACACTTATGCATGTTGCACATAGTGTGCTTCACAGTAATGAGAAAAGGATAATGGATTTGGTGTGTTATTGTGAGTTAACAATACCATAAACACTCTTCTAGGAGGATAACCTACCTAGTATGCAGAATACATAGTATGCGACTTGTCAGTGCAAACTTCAGGGAGAATATAATGACTGTGTAACATCTTTACCTTTTGAATGGAAAAGGTAGGGATGTGAATGGTATCCTGCAGGGATGGAATATTCTTTGAAGAAGGAAAGTAATCTGTGCTCTGAGCACTTTCAAAAATACGAATTTCTTTTATTTTAGAAAAAAAAATGATCTTCCTAATAACATAGTTGCCACAACGTGCAGTTATTGTGGATACATTGTGAAATGGACTACAAATAGGAACATGAGTCTATGTAATAATATTACCGTTAGCTGAAAAACTTATTGGGAGTTTTGGCATTGCAGTGTATCCCCTAAGCACAAACCCAAGTTGAAAAAAAAAAAATTGAGAAGGAGTGGACTACTGATATGTAGCAAATTCCTATTTATTGTTTGTTACGCAACAGTATTTAAACAATAATGCATTATCATAAAGTAGCTTTAATAAACATTTTCACTATTGATTGGTCTTTATCTGATGTCACGCAAAAGTTCAGGTACCTTTCCTGTTTAAAGCCTTTTTAATCTGCCTATATGTACTTCACAAAGTGTTTACAGTAGAAAACTGTATACCTCACGGATTTTATCTAGCATACTAATAATGGCTTGAAAAATGTTCTTCACCACTGAGGATAGGTTTAAATATTTGTATTGCTCTCACATTTTTGTTTATTTTTCAAAGGTGTCTTCAGATTGCTTTTTAGGCTAGTCAGCTCCTAGTTATACTCGACTTTTCCAGAATAATCAATATGAAGTCAGATGTTTTTAATGGAGCTGTTTTCCATACCAAGTACTCTGAGGCACAGGCAATACTAATTTTTTATTTATTCAAGAAATTTAAATATTTCATAGGCCAAAAACTTATCTTTTTTCCATTTATTATAAGTAGAATCTATTATATATTGTGCTTTATTTATATTTAGTATTTTATTATTTTTCTTTTATTTTGTCTTATACTTTTAGGGGATTTTATGCCTGAAAAGAAATTAAACTAGATTCACATAAAGCAATGACTTGGATTTTTGGATATTTCCCCTTTTCTCTCCAAAAGATCTTAGCAAGGGAAGCTTTTAATGATTGTTTCCATGTAGCTTCAAGAGCTGAGGCTTCTTTTTTCTCCTGTAGACAGAAATGATGTAGGCTCAGTAGACAGCAGTTGCCAATGGAAGTGTGGCAGTTTTTGTGTAAATGTACATAAAGCATACCATCCTGCTCTATGTCTTTGAGCAGATACAGATCTCTCTGCCAGCGTCTCTGTCATTTGATAATGCATATTCATATGTTATAAACAGGTGCCATGAATATTTAGAATGTGTTCTCTGTTCATGTATGCCTACATATATATACTTACGACTGAGCAGAGGAAGAAAATTTTATCCTTCTTTTTATGTATTGACGCGATAGTCTAATTTCTCTGATTACAGCAGTTACTTATACATGTAATATGAAAGCATAGATATTTGATCAGTTCTGATGAAAGTACCTGTGGATTTGCTCCTTTCGTCATGTTAAAAGAGTAATCTGAATTTATTCCTTACCTTTTAAGTTGGCAAATACTTTTACACTTCGTGTCTCATAGAATTGCATTCTATATTTTAGCAGACAAATATAGAGATTTCTCATGTTCAGCTTGCAGGTCCTTTTAATTTGGAGTTACTTTTTGTGTTTTTTAAAGTGAGAAGGTTTCCTAGTGGAGGGTTGTTTGTGTTTTTTTTCTTTGTAAACAAACATTTCTCAATAATGTGTATCAGTGACTGACTGAATTAATTTTAACTTATCCAGGAGAAAAAAAAGGGGGGGGAGGTTGAAATTTGGAGCATTTGGTTTTCTGTGATACAAAATTTCGGTAGAGAATTAAATTCTAGAAGGTGGAGCAATATGTTCCCCTGTCTGAGCAAGGTAAGACTAGGATGGTATAGATTTTTTCTTTTTTTTTTTTTTTTTTTTTTTTCAAAAATGTCTTAATGCTTTCAGGTGATTTTTCTTTGACTTCTCATGCCACAATTTTTCACAAGAAAAATTCTCTATCGTTCCTCGTTTGTACATTTGATATTCCCCTTCTGACACTTTCTGTTCTGCTGAGGGGGTTCTGGAAGTTTATTCTGAAATCTGAAAGATAGTGAAGTTTTTACTGAGTTAGTGAGGATTAGTGATTGGTAAAGGGGGACAGGGTAAGTAAAGCTGATCTCTTTCTGGGAAGACAGGAAGACCTTTATGCTGCTTGAGAAAAGCTGGCAGAGCAATCCACCTGTATTTTCCAAACCATCTTATATCTTGAGTGGAATGACAGATGGTGAAGTTAAGGTGAGAGGTAGTGAGGTAATAATGAAGGACCTGGTCTTTGGGAGAGGAAATGTTGGCCTGCTCTGGGACCTGCTGCTGAGGCCAGAGATCAGTATGGGATGATGGCTTGCTTCTTTTGTGTGCTGTCCTGGAAAGAAGAGGGGTCCAGGAGAGCTGGTTGATTTATTTTCTTTTTCTAGGGATCGTCTCCTCAAGGCTTAAGAATGGTCCATCCCAACAAGCAAGGAATCGAGCAAAGATCCTCGTCTGACAGAGGAGCTTCTCACTGAACTCAAACTTAGAAAGGAGGTGTACAGAAGATGCCAACAGGGACAGGTGGCCTCAGGAGTATAAAAATACTTTGTGTAGGGACAGGATTAGGAAAGCTAAAGCTCATCAGGAGTTGAATGCAACAAGGGTTTTGAAGGGCAGCAGAGTGGGCTTCTACAGCTACCTCAGCTGCAAAAAAGACGACTAGGGGAAACATGGGCCTATGGCTGAATATGGTGGTGAACTTGGTGATGTAGGATATGGGAGAGACAAAGATACTTAAATGGCTTCTTCACAGTGGTCTTCCCTGGTAGGTTGGGCCTTCAGGAATCCAAGGTCCCTGAAACGAGAGGAAAAGTCTGGAGCAAAGATGACATTCCCTTGGTGGAAGAGGATCAGGTTAGGGAAAATTTAAACAAATCAGACATAGACAAGTGCACAGGACCAGATCGGATGTACCCAATTGTTACCATTAGCAATTTGGCCAGTGTTGTTGTTGGGTCACTCCTGAACTTGGGAAGGTCAGAGTTAGTAGGGGAGGTTCTTGTAAAGGAGAGGAAAGCAAATGTCACTGCTATTTTCAGGAAGGGTAAGAAGGTGAATCTGGGGAACTACAGGACAGTCAAGGTCACTTCCTTTTCTGGGAAGGTGGCAAAGTAAAAATAAATAAATAAATAAATAAATAAAAATCCTGGAACCATTTCCAAACACATGATGGACAAGGAGGTGATCAGGACCATTCAGCATTGATGTACAAAGGGAAAATCAGGCATGATGAACTTCATGGCCTTCCACAACTGTCTGTCACTCAGTTGTGAGGGGTTGAAATGGATGTTGTTATTTTGACTCTAGGAAGGCTATATGTTTTCTCCCCATTGTCATACGTAAACTGATGAATATGGATTAAATAAGTGCACAGTGAGGTATGTTGAAAACTGAATTAACTAACTGCTGGGCTTAGAGAGTTGAAATGAGTAGAAAGTCCAGCTGGGGACTGATCATTGGTGTTCCCAGAGTTTGATATTAGAGCCATTACTATTCAACACCTTAATGACCTAGACGATGCAACAGCTTGCATAGTCAGCAAGTCTCCAGATATAAAACAGGTAGTGGCTGATAGACCAGATGGCTGCATAGAGGCATTTACTGGCTGGAGAAATGTGAAGAGAGGAACCTCATGAAGCTTGAGAAAGAGTAAATGCTAAGTCCTGCATCTGGGGAGGAATATCCCCAGGCAACAATACAGGCTGGAGGCTAGCCAGCTGGAAAGCGACTTCGTAGAAAAGGAAGGACTCTGTGGACACAGAGTTGAGTATGAGCCAACAATGCACCCTTGCAGCAAAAAAGGCTAATGGCATTGTTGGCTGCATTAGGAGCAGTGTTATCAGCAGGTCAAGGGAAATGGTCCTTCCCCTCTAGTCAGCACTAGTGAGGCCACACCTGGAGTGCTGTGTCCAGTTCTGGGCTCTCCAGTACAAGAGAGACATGGATGTACTGGAGCAAGTCCAGCAGAGGGCCACGAAGATGCTGAAGGGTGTGGAGCAACTTTCATATGAGGAAAAGCTGAGAGCTGTAACTATTCAGCCTGGAGAAGAGCAGACTTGGGCAAGGGGAATGTTCTCGTCAGAAACTTGATGAGGGGGAGTAAAGACAGAGCCAGGCTCTCTTTGGTGTTGCCTGCTGACAGGCAATGGGCACAAAGTGGAATATAGAAAATTCTGTTTATATTAAAAAAAAAAAAAAAGTTTTTACTGTGAGGTTGGTCAGACACTGGAACAGTTCAGGCAGAGGTTGTGGAATCTCCATCCTTGGAAATATTAAAAACAAAACAAAAACAACCCATGCGTGCACACACACAAACTGACTGGATGCAGTCCTGTCCAGCCTGCTCTGGTTTTCCAGGTTGTGAGCAGGGGTGGAATGAGACAATCTTTAGAGTTCTTTTCCAACCCTAACTCTACCATGATTGTTGTGGTGGAGTAGAATTACGTATTATATGTCCACCTAAGTAACCATGCTTTGTGAACTCTGTTTAGGTTTTCATTTTTTCTTAACGAGCCCCAAAGCCTCTTTCGATCCTATCCTGCAATGTCTTGTTCTTTTGCCTGCTTTCTCAGCAGTTTTCTACGTCCCTTTAAATCATATGCCCTGAGTCTGCAATACATCTGTGCACTTTGCTACTTGGAAAAGTGGGCAAAAATCGCTTTGAGCCACTTGATGCTAACTCCCACAGTCTCCAAATGCTAGTTAAGATTTAAGAAATGCTGCTGAAGTACAGAGAGAACAGAAGCTACTCTAGCAGGATTTTATTAGTGTATTCTTTTGCCACTATATGAGAGGAAATCAGTGCTAATTTTTTTTGTAAGTGAAAAAGGCAATACATGGCTTGATACAGTTAATGTCTCAATATGTCACAATCCACTTGGCCTGTATGTACTTTATTTTCTTGTCAGTTAAGCTTTCATTTTCAAAAATAACTTCTAAAATTACCTACAGGTGTTGACTCTAATGTCACTATAGTGTTGCATTGTTCTGTTTGGCAATAACTTACACAAAGAAAATACTTTTTTCCCCCAAAAAAAGAGCAAAAGTATAGATTTTATTGCAGGAAGAAATGGTGTAAATTTGTCTGTCATCCTTTCAAGCTTAGTAGTTATGAAAATTTTGACCTTTTAAATTACAGTTGCTTCAACAGCTACTCTATTGTCTTAAGATTTTTTTAGCATTCCAAGCTGGCGTCAGGCAGTCAGTCCTATTATCTCCAGTTTGAAAACCACAGCAAAAATAAAAATTTTCACAGAACTTTTTTTTTTTGTATCAATTTAGTAGTGTGTCTCCTAGCAAAGGAGAAATGTAAAACTATTTTTGTAGAACAATGAGTGTCAGTCTTTGTAGTTATTAGTAGTAAATTCTAATTTCATATGCACAAGTTTAATGGTGGACTGTGTGCTTTTAAAGTAGATCTCTTTTTAATAGGAAAGGAATCACTTTAGAATTTTTAATGATGTTGAATTGCTCTAAAAGCATTTTTAGGTTCTTGAACAAGAGCATAGTTCAGTTGGTAAAGAGAATTTTCTTTCATTCCTTTGACTTTACTCTAATTTTGTCAGTTTTTTAGTTTGAATATATAGCTGTTCAGAGTATACTTGCATAAGAAGCAAGATGCCTTTGTCATTTTAAACATATGTTTTTCTCAAGAAGAGAGCAAGAGGCACAGTGCACTTCAGAAGGTTCATGTTGTCTGTAAGATTAGTCTTTGAAAAGTAAGTATTTAATATCAGATGTTTTAAAGTGCTGCAATATATGGAAAAGAGAAAATTGAGGCAATATTCAAAGCAAATCAGTGGTACTTTATTAATTAAACTTCAAGCATTTCCTAATCATCAATATTTAAGTATCCAGGAGTGAGGCTTGGAGCCTGTTTCATTTTGTCAGCTCCAGCCTCAGTGAATATATATTTAAATCTTCTCTGTTTTTCTTTAAGCTTAAAATAAAAACTATTAAATATGACTTATTTGGAAGTTCTTAGTACATAGTACCTTCCTTGTACTGACAGTATCTCCTACCCTTGTGCCATTATCAATTTTAATTTAACAAACTTTTATAACAGATAATAAATACAATATTGGATAAGTTTGGACAGAGAAGTATCCACTGGGGAGTTCTGCAAGTAGTATACCAGTAGCTTGATAGTTTCTTCTTCCAGTGCAGTGTTGGTATTTGCTTTACTTGTCTTGTGCTTTCTGTTTTCTTTTACTGACACCTAGGAAAATAAGTTCTATCAAATATTTCTCATCTAGAATGATAAGGTACCAAGTTAGGTTGCATAATGTAGCTCTAGTTATGTTTTTTATCATGTTTTGTGTTTACCCTGTTCAACTATTGCCTTTACAAATTGTACTGAGTCCTTTCATGATCAGTGAGGTCAGAATATGATGCCATCCTTGCCCAGATCACTTTCTCCCTTCCTCTCAAATGTAAAAATGTAATGTAGGCACTTCACATACATGGTAGTCTTTTCAAGTCTTTATAAAGGAGATATTTGCTTGATTATTGGTAACATTTATGCCCTGTCTGTACAAGCAAGGAAGGGTATAACAGATTACTCATAGGGTAACATAACTTGTGTTGGTCATAGTGTTTTTTTGGTAACTGAAACATCCACTAATAATGCAAGCTCACATGTCTAAAATATTGTTAATCATCAGTTATCTAGCCTTGGGAGCCTAACAGTTAACAGTCAGATATTTCTTGACATGGTTGTTAGTTTGCATTACATTATTCTGGTTGAGCAAGTAGAACTAGAAAAAACTCACTACTTTTGCTTATTAACATTGCCATATATATATATGCACACATTATTAGGTATGTGTGTGTCTGTGTAAATATATGTGTAGGTACATACGTGTAATAGTACAGATAGAAATGATGTGAATGCAATTACCTCCTTTTTTTCTATCTCTCCCCTTAAACTTACCAGGAAAACAAACAAGCAAAAGCCTTTCACTACCCTGGAGAGGAATATTCTCTAGAACTATGCCTTTAGAAGATAAAAGGGATGTGCATAAAGATCCACTGCAAGATTCAGAAAGCACCATACCATTATGCTAAGTAGGAACAGAAACCAATATCCAACAGAGTTGCTCTTCTGTGGTGTCCACAGCCCAGTTCATCATCTTCAGGGCTCAGAGTCTCATTGGAGTAAGTAACAGGATGAAGCACAGAGTCCGATAAACTTTATAGGAAAAAGCTTTTCTCTACACATGTACAGGGAAGGAGGCATTAGAATAAAAGCAGTCATATTTTTCTCTAAGTGTATTTTACACTTGGAACTTATTGGCTTTGAGTCTAGACTGCTAAAAATGTACTGTGAAAGCAAAAGTTGTTTTGAAAGGCTTTTTTTTACTTTTTTTTACCTAATGCTTTTTATTTTTTTAATGAACTTTGTGTAGCTAGTTGAGCAGGTTACAGTATAGAAGTAAGCCGTGAGTTTTGTTTAACTTACCAATATCTTATTCTTCCTCATTCAGAACATTGTCAAGGATAAAAAATCTGGAGAGAATGTGTAGGTTGGGCTTCATTAGAGTGCACACATGAAAGATAAATAAAACTGAAAGGTGACACAAGTTAAAATCAAACTCTCCAAACCACTTACTCTAAACACAGGCCAATATTTTTCTTTCTTATAGTAACGTTTAGCAGATGGATATAAATGTAAGTTGCTGTTATCCATAGTCTGTGCCAGCAGGAGACCATTTTCAGTGTTGAAGCAGTATCATTTCATCAGCAAAGAATGTTTTCCAGTTTGCTGAAGGTTTTGAGTTACAGCAATTCACTGAAGTAGCCAGATGCCCCGTTGTTGTGGTTGAACCCAGCAGGCAGCTGAGCACCACACAGCTGTCTGCTCACTCTGTCCCCCTTCTCCCCACCCAGTGGCATGGGGAAGAGTATCCAGGAGGGAGGAGGTAAAACTCATGGGCCAAGATAAAGATGGATTAATAGGACAGAAAAGAAGATGATAAGAAAAAGACATACAAAGCAAGTGATGCACAGTGCAATTGGTCATCACCTGCTGACCAATGTCCAGCCAGACCCTGAGCAGTGTCTGTCCCTTCTCTCAGCCATCTCCCCCCACCTGTTATTGCTGAGCATGATGCCACATGTTGTGGGACATCCCTTTGGCCAGCCTGGGCCAGCTGTCCTGGCTGTGTCCCCTCACAGCTCCTGGTGCACCCCCAACCCCTCTCTGGCAGGGCAGCACAAGGAGCAGAAAAGTCCCTGGCTCTGTGTGAGCACTGCTCTGCAACAACTGAAACATCCATGTGTTATCACCACTGTTTTCACCCAAAATCCAAAACACAGCACCATACCAGCTACTATGAAGAAAATTAACTCTGTCCCAGCTGAAACTATGACACCCTTCAACCAAGATTGTTTTTTGGTCTGGCTATCTTGGAAAATGAGCAGAAAATCACCTGGAGAAAATTCCTGGAGAAAGATCCTAACTGTCTTAAGTGTAATTAGAGGGAACACTGGCTCTGGAACTAAAAGTGCTTCATCAATTATGATATTGTTGTAATAAAGGCCATTTCTTTTATCGCTTCTGTAGCAATAGAGTAGACATTTACATTGATTCAGAAACGTGGGTAATGACTCCGTAACGTGAAATACTAGCTTCCTTTAACAGGAGTTTGATTTGCATTCACAAATACCTGGTACTCTGCAGAACTGCTAGTCATTAAAGATCCTCCCCTACAGATGAGGGAGTAATTTGGAAGTGTATCATATATTGATTTACCGTGCAGCTTCTGTCTAGGAACATAGTAGTTGATGTATAATGTGGTTGTTAGTGGTGTAATTATAGCAAGTGGATATCCTTATAGCAAAGATGAAAAACTATTTTGTGGATTTTTATGATAATATGATTGAAAGCTGGGCTTGATAACTTATGTAAGGAAATTTGTAAGATGGGGTAGGAATGTTAAGCAAGAAATTGGAAGCAGATAAAGAGCACTTAGACCGTGACTCAAGGTATTTTATATTAAAAGTACTGTAAATGAGAAAGCAAGGATCATAAACAGCTCGGAGATATAAATAAACTATGGTCATTTACTTCATTTTTATTCATCGTTTTAACTGAATTTAAGAAGTATTGAGCAGAATTTGAGTAAAATATCTGGGGTCTCTTAGGTGAAGAATAAAGTGATGAATTATCCTTGAGTATTTCTGTATAGGTCTAATTGTATAAGATGCTTTAAGAGTTTAAGACTGATTCTGCACTGAATTTGGGATTGTAAAACCAGACTTTTTAAGTATAGTTTGTATATTCATATGCATTTGCATAAAATATATCATTGTAATTATATTCATGAGTACATCAGTATAAGGTACAGGTGTAGGTATAAATCACGTGTATATGTATAAGTTGCATAATTACTGGGCAGGAGTTTGAGTTTTGAAATCAGCGTATATACTCTGGTGTTTCTTTTGTTTAATAGATTTTTTTAGTAAGTATACTTAGGAAGCATGTTCATTAGGGTAGAGTACATGTACTTTTAAAATGAGTTATTTATATGGAGTCATTCCTGCTGAAAGTGTGTATCTATTAAAGAAACATTGCATGTCCAACAGGAATAATGAGAGTTGCTTGCAGTCCTTCATTATGTTAAAGAACTATTTCCATGAGTTTTCTAAGTGTATTGTGGAATTGTATAACCTTATTTACTTAGCACTGCTTGGAGATAAATAATCAAAATGAGAGACACTACTGAGTAATTTTGTTTTTAAAAAAATAGGGAAAGATTATTGTTATGTTATTGTCTGTACTGCGTCTAAACTGAACCACCATAATGTTCATTCAGTCTTAAATTAAAGGAATGTTTCAAAATAGAATACTTTAAATAGCTAATTTCTAATGCCACAAGAAAACGATCCATTAAAAATAGCTGTCAGTGTTTTGAGAAGTTTTCTTATTGATTCATTTGAAGATGATGCTACCTCTTGAACTGAAAACACTTCACATCAAACATTAAATAGAAGTACCAGTTTTCTGTTCAGTGTCCTTTGGGACAATTGTGTGGGATTAAACAGGGAAAAATAGTGTCTCATTTTGCTGCAGATAAATTGGTGTTCTTAATCCTAATTTAGACATCTAAGTGCTCGTTATCTAAAGCTAAACAAATCATCCTGCATCTTTCTGGAAGATGGATTATCATCTGTTTACAAAAACAAAACCAAAACAAACAAACAAAAAACAACAACAAATGAAGGTGATCTGCCATCTCTTCCTGCAGTAGGAAGGTGAGTCTCATTTTGTATTTGTTGCATTAGCAGTTAGGGACATTAAGATGTAATGCTTTCCTGACCTGCATAAGATCACATAATTTTTATTTAGCTTTTATTTCTTAAAATAATTAGAATTAATTAAAAGATGTAAACAAAACAAAAGAAAGCCACTATTTGAAAACTCTAATCTAGACTCTGAAGATCTTACATCTCATTCAATAAAGTTAATCCCCGTTTCCAAAGACTACTACTGCAGTGAAGTTTTACAACTTTCTGGAGACCAGGAGCATTCATTGTGCCCAATCCAGGGCATTCATCTGATAGAAATTTAATCCTAGAAAAATTTGGAAGTGTTCTTTCATCAGTGTGGTGCTGAAGCAATAGTATTAGTACAAAGAGGCAGAAAATGGAGGGAAAGAAAATAGTCACATCTCTTTCTCTAGGTGCATTTAAGCTGTTGTAAAGACACAGGTGTTTTGAGGTGCCATTCTAAATAATGCAGTCAGGAGACTAATTTTAAGGAAGTCCTTCATTTGTAGAATATTGGGAAACTGGAGGTGGCCAGGAAAATATGGCTAGTTCAAATTCAGAGGGAGATTTCAGCTTCTACAGGAAGTTAACAGGGCAGAAGAAAGGAAGGGCATCTTATGGCTGAACTCCTGCCTTCTTAGCTGACAACTGATTGGGGTGCCCTAGGCTGTGCTATGAGCGGTTCATAGGGTAAAAACCTAATTTATGAAACATGCTCAGTATGCTTCATGGTCAAGGCTCGCATGAATCCATTGCCACTTTGGTTCATTGGCACTCTGGCTCTTGTCTGCCTCACAGCTTTTGAAAACTTTGAGGCTTTTGTGCTAGTGGAAAGTACAGGAAAACATGTATCGTATGAAGCCACATAATTCTTTATTCTTCCTGTATTCAAAAGTAAAATTATAAGCTGCATGCAATTTGATTATTTACAGTTCATGCTCTTACCTCTTTCGCCATAGTTGAGCAGTTGCCATGGTTCCTGTTATGCTGTCTGCTTTGAGACAAACTTCATAAAGAGGCATTGAATGGAGCTGGGCTTCTGCAGTGTACTGCTACATTTGTAGTGCTCTCAGCAGTATCTGGAATTTATCTGTATTTTCCATAGTCTCCCCTCAATAGGGTGGAATCGTAGGTCAGGGCTCAGAAGAATTACAAATAATACAGTGCAGGGCCTACTCTTCGTTTCAAAGGGTTGTGAATGGGGATAGACAATAAACACAGTTTGGTTTTGCAAGGATGAGAAGTTTGTTGCAATTTGAAAAATACCAGCTTCAAGGTGAGAGGATTAAACCTTGGAAAAGGAGTAGATCTGTATGCCCTGTTACTGTGCTCACGTCCTGTGTAGATGGTGGAGGTATCTGCATCCAGTAACTTCTCATGGAGAAACGAATGGAAATGCATTATTCCTTGGAAGTTGTGGACCACTACACATGTCAGAACCAGGCTATGCCTTGGTTTAAAAAGGTGCTCTGCAAAGACAACAGACACATTTAATTCATGGTCAAAGACTAGAATTCAGCATAGTTTTTATCTAGTGTAACAGTTAATTTTTTAGTGATTTACTTCTATATTAACTGCAATGATTTATTTTCTGTTCTGATACAGTTCTCTTATAAGGGGAAATTGTTGGCTCCGGTTAACTTAATTAGCTCTCTGTTTCTGCCTAGAAAATATTGCTGATAGTTTGATTGTTGGATTTTTTTTTATCAAAATGACTTAGATGCTGAAACTAAATGAATTTAAATACAAATTACAAATGGTTTATTTACTCCACTTTGTATGAAAGGGGTTAATGATGACTAGCTCACTTTGATTTGTTATATCTTTTAGCATTTTTGAACTCAACTTAGTTTTCTTCATATAGTATGCTCCAAAAATTTGCTTAAAGATGTTGCTGATTTTTATAAAGGGCTGCTTTTCAAAAAAATTGTGTATAGCTGAATATATTTTGGAATGAAATTGTATGGTTTGTATTATTCAGAAAAAAAAAAAAGGTAATTAGACCATAATGGCTTTGTTTTGCATCTGTAAGAATTCATGAAGAGCACTGTACTATTTTTGGCTATCATATGCTTGATATTTGCCTGCCTGTTTCTTTGTAAAGAGTGAAAGAAGATGGAGTCAGTGTTTGAAATGAGCAGTTACAAACAGGATTGAATATGACTGCTACAATCCACAAAGCACCAAGGGGCTTGAGAAAACAGTGGAATAGTAGTGGATATGGGAATACTGCTGGCCTTGCTTCAGTAAGGCTGGCAAACCTTGTTCTCTCTAGGTTTCTTCTAGGACCAAAGAGGACAATAAAACCTTTAATGTTGGTGCTACAAAAGTGGGGCAGAACAGAGTGTTGCCATGAGGGGAAACTAAGAAAGACATGGAAGTGCTCAGTAGAACAGTGTTACTATAAAACTAGAGATTAGATGCCGGAGATGGATGTAGCTGGGATGAGTAACATTTTTTTTCTTGAATATATTCATCTTTATTAAGATCTGGTGAAGAACATCATATGCGTATTGAGAGCATCTGGGTCTGTTGTGTTTACACAGTTAACTTGTTCCTAGAGTTTGTCTGAATTGTGGTTCTGCCCCTCTTCTCTCTCCCATCACTTGGGAGTCAGACAAGCAGACTTGTTGCCTTAGGGATGCGCTTAATAAGAGACTAGTTTAAGCTTACTTTACTAATTAAAATATAATTGCTGTCTCAGTTTCACAAGTGCAGTAATTAAATAGCCACAGAGGTATCTGGCACAACACTGCTGAGACCATTAGAGGAGCAGTCTTTATACAAAAACACTGAGTTTCTTTGAGACGACTGTATAACTGTCAGTGGGTGAAGTATATCAATTACTTTGCAGAATACATATGTGCCTTTGTGTTGATACTTTCCTTTGTTATTTGAGTTTATGGTGATGCCTTGTGATACCCATAATTTTTTTAGTGTTTTGTTTGTAATTTGTATTTTTTTTTTTTTTTGGTATTCATACTGAGTTGCTGCAGGAAAAAAAGGATCCTAGGTTTCTGAACTGCTTGTTTGTAGTACTGGTTGCTACATTCAATAGAGTGTGTGTATATATAAAAACGTACAATCTTAAGGCACAAAGACTGATTTTTAGAGATACGAAAATCAGAAGGTGGGCTGGGGCGGTAAAAATCACTTTGCTTAGAGAAGTTGAGTGAATTTCAGCAGATAATGAAAAGCAAATTCCTATTTTTAGAATAATGGTTTATTCCATATGATACCGAGTAGCTAAGAAACTGTTTTGCTAATTTCATTAAGGTATTTAATGCTGGACCAATTATTTTAAATACTTTCACAATCAGCTTTTGTATGCCACCTATTTTCTAGACTTCTCATGACTTGGAAATTATAAATATCCTACCAAGGGAAAGATAACTTAAGAGTGAATAAGTGGCTGCAATGCTTAATAGTTTCAATTAAAACACTGAGGAAAAAAATGTTTTAATAACTAGTTGATTCACACATTCAAACTATTAGTGAAATCCTAAAAGCATTAATCCATTTGTAGGCTCTTTTGAAAATGTTGACAATATCATTGCATTTCTACTAATTATCCATTTGCTGATTTTCATGTTGGGGTAAGTTAATGTGTCACACAAGTTCAGATGCTGAATCTGTTACCTTTTTACAGGTGTCATTGGAAATAATGTAATTACAGTTGCAAAACAAGTTCTCTTCGTCACATTGTTTAGTGAATCATTAACCTTTGAATTACAATTTTTATAATTATGTTGTAGTTTATGTTACTGTCTGTGATATTTGGGAATATCAGCATTACCTTTAGCTGCTTTGGAAATCATGTGGACTGGAACAAATCTGCAGATGTTGACTAGAAATCAGAAGTTAGATTTCTGAGGTCAGGAAACTTCTCCCTCCCTTTTTAGCCACACATATTTTGTTCCCTGTGAATGTATGATAAAAATCTGGAGTAATTTTGACTTCCCAGTTAATGAATTAATATAAAAGTGTTCAAATGAAGTAGGCTGGGGATAAAATAGAAAACTTCGGGAATGTCAGTGTTTGCTGCTTTTATGATTCTGTTTTTCTTCCCTTTTGTCTATTGCCTTTCATTACAGATGGGACACTTCTGAGGAATGTGTTGTTTCCATGGGAGTTAGGTAGCATGTCTTATGTTCTGCAAGTCCTGACCTAGCCTCTGCATCAACACTTAATGTTAATTAGAACAACCCTCAAGTTGTTCTGAGTAGGCTATTAAGGCCAAAATATTTCCTGCCAGGAAAGAAGATGAGAGGTTAAGAGAGAAGTGGAGAGGTAATCTGGAAACGCTTAAGTCCACTTCTGGCTTGTGAGAACTACCATCTCATTGCACCCAAGAATCTGCCCTTTCAGTGAGCTATGGGAGATGTGACAAGAAAACATGTACGAACCGTGCTCAGTATTGCCAACTGCTTATAAAACATCATAAATAATTCCTACTTTCTTCCTGTACTTTTAGCCAGACAGTCCTCTGAGCAGTGGCTGTCTCTCTTCTAATCCCACTGCAAGCACACACTTCAGAACACAGCTGAAAAGCTGAACTATGCAGAGCTGTCTGTTGGAGTGAAAAACTCACATATAGAAGTGGCAATTCTTTAGCAGAAGTATAACAAAAATCAATTTGTGCATGAAGAACAATTCTGTATGCAAAGGATGGGGTGGAGAAGAGAGTTACTTAGCTCAGTTGTTCTCCCATAGTTAAATAAACAGTGAAAAAAAATGAATTTTTGCCAAGCCTAGAAGTTCTGCAGGTATTCAAGAACCCTTGTGTGAAATGGGTTAAGAGGGTAAACAAAAGGATATTCAGAAATTTCAAACTGGTCCCAAACAAATTTCTGCAAACTGCATTGACGGAGGTATATTTTCCATCATACAGACTATTTTTGTTTCCGTAGTGTGAAAATATGCAGGGAGCTTATGCTTTCATCACTGACTTTTTGTATGTATGAAGATAAGCGTTGAATAAAATTAGAGTGAGTGGAGTAATTAAAACTTAATTGTAAAAATGCTAGAGACTAGCTGTGCAGGAGGTACCAGTGGGCTGAAAGGTTAAGTATTCTGCTAGTGAAAAGTAGTTGAAATATTCATCTTCAGTGTGTTTTCATGAATGACCTTGGAAGGAGAGCTTTGGAATCTGCCAATTAATCAACAAAGCTACTGGTGATTCAAAATAAAATACGTACCTGGGAAGATAACAATAACATAAACAGCCTCAATGACAAAGTCATAAAATGTGAGATGAAGCTTAATACTAAAAAGTGTGAGGTCATTCATGATTATTTTTTTTTTTAAAAAAAAGTATATGTATGTTGCTGTTAACTATGAAACTCAGAAATTGCCAAAGGAGAGGTGGAGCAGGGTTAGTTTATGTTAGCAGTTGCAGGATGGTGGAGATGCACTGTTAGAATTTTGTCAGGGAAAAGACAAATACGATTTTTGACTGTATCAAATAAATTATGTCCAATAGTGATGAGAGAACAAATGCTGTTCTGGAAATCACATACAGTGCTGTATCAGTCATCTGTTTTTTTGGAAAGACTGCTTCAAAACAGAACAGGTATAAGATGAGCTCCTGCAGTTATTAAGGTAAAGAAAAAACATCTCATGAAAGATGTCTGAGTTTCATGTTGCTTTTTTGCTCAGCCAAAGAAGGTCTGAGGCAGAAGGTGGTAGTTCTCTATAATTAGCTGCTGGGCTTGGGTAAAAAATGGCTTTTTAGAGTGGCTCTTCAGAAACGCAAAGCTGCTGGAGCGGCTGGGGTGAGCTGTTTGTATCGCTCTTAGAATGAACATGTCCTGTGGTGACACAGGGTAGTCTGAATTTCAACGAAGAGCTGGATCACAGGTGGGTACTTGCAGCTGGACAGTGCTTTGTGCTTGCTTCCTACAGGATTTTAGGAAAATAAGGTGAATGGAGTGAAAAACTTCTTTTTTTTTTTTTTTTCAAAATAGTGGGACTAATTGCAAAGGAGTATGTACTGAGTCAGGATTTTTGAAGGCCCTGAAAAATGACTTAGACCACCGTTTGATGTAGTAAATTAACCATGCTTCTGTGAAGTGCCGTAGTCTGAAGGCAAACATTTTTTAGCAGTTTCGTTTGTTATGCAGCTCTATATTTTCTTCACCTGCCACAGATCCAGTGAGGCCACTGAGACTTGAGGTAAATGCGAAGCATGCTTTGAATCTCTCTCTCAAGGCAGTAGGAAGGCTGGGAGGGTGGGGTGACACAACAGGCTTAACAATGGTGATTGCAGTGGTTTGCACACATGGTTGCACACGTACCATGGCAGAGGATAACAAAGCAGTGCTTTGCTTTTGCAGGGGTTTCTGCTTTTGGGGTTCTGCACGTGCATCCCTTCCCACCAACACGACTTGTGCAAAGCATTGGTGCTGTTAAAGCTACCTGGGCAAACTAGGCAGAGCTGAAAATCAGGTTGTGGCTAGCTGGACAGTTGCTCTCACCGTTAGTACATGGTTGCAGAAAAACTGCAGATAAATTAAAAGTAAGGATACCTGTGTCTGCTGATCTGTGGTGAGCTCATTGCAGTAAAGTTATGCTATGCTAGTTTACATTCCAAGAAGAATGCCAGAGCTGTGTATGCCAGTCACCAAATTTCTAGTAGGTCAGTTTCAGGATACATAGGTAAAATAACTCTTCAAAACACAAGTATAAAATACTCAACAGGCTTTGCAGGTCACTTGAACATTAAACAGGTTTCTTTTCATTGTTTTTTAGCATATTTTTTCAGAAATATCTGGGAGGGTGCTTTCTCAAAACTTCTGGAGGTTGATAAGATAGTTCAAGTTGAAGGGATCTGAGGAAGGGGGTCTAGTTCAGCCTCCTGTCAAACAGTGGCAGGTCTGAGATTAGACAAGGTTGCTCAGGGCTTTTTTTCAGTCAGGTCTTAAAAACCTCCTACGATGGAGATTGCACATCTGTGGGCAACTTGCTCCACTGCTGGACCACTCTCAGGGGGAACATGCTGCTTTGTCCTGTCTTTTCCCAGTTTACACCCATTTCTTCTTGTCCTTCTGCCATGCCCTACTGAAGGGTCTGGCTCAGTAATCTCCCTGCAGGCACTGGGGACTGCTCTAATGTCCCAGGGAAGCTGCAGCTGCTCCAGGCTGCTCAAGCCCAACTCATTCACCTCTCCTCACAGGGCCCTTCATCTCCTGCAGTGAAGTGAAGTAAAAAGGCAGTTTCCACAAAGAGTAAGTGACTATTCATGAAATAGCATTTTAAAATCAAAAGTAGCTACAAGCGTTTGAAGAAAAAAAAAAAAAGTCCTTTAATAAAAACAAAACCCCCAAACCCCAACTCCTTGCAGGTCTTGAGAATGCAGCTGAAATCACTGTTTGGTGCCGCAATCTGCCATGTACATTAGTCAGACATTATAGCAAAAAAAAACAAAAAACTGTCAAAACAACTCTTACCTTTTTTCTCAATGGAAAATTTGACAGGCTTTTTTAAGTAAATGGCACAATTTTGCACAAAGTGCTAGCTATAGATATATTATAAAGAGTTGCTTTTTCTTCAGAAAATAGTAAAAGCTACTGAGTTCTTTGGGAGACCCAACACGAACTTCTAAAATTGAAGAAAAAAAAAAATCACGTGCTACTTAATTACCCCTTCACTGTCTTTCCTTAAGTAAGAAACATCACTTTTTCGGCATTTTCCATACTGGCATTATCTGACTATATATGCTACACTGGAAAAAGCCACAACTATTTCAAAACAAGGACTAGAGGATTAGTTTCTAAAAAATTTCTACTACTTGTGTTTGTTTTTTTCTTTTTGCGTGTGTTTTTGTTTGTTTGTTTGGTTTTATTTTTTTTAGTGTTTTCACTTTAGGTAGTGCCATACTAAATAATGTCCTATTCACTTCATAATTTTTGTTTTATAGTTGGTTTTCTCCTCTTGGTCTAAATAAAATGGCTAAAAAGTGACGCAACTGTAAAAAACAGGTATGTAGAAGTCACCAAGCAGCTGCACTATGTACAATGTGTTTCCTTTTGTTTAATATCTGGTGCAGAAATTAATAGTGCATCGGAAAGTAAATCATGTTCAGCTTAAAAATAAATAAGAGGGAGAAAAGTTGTGACATAGACTTTTCCAAGGTTATTTTTTAGATACAATCTTCTACTTGGGTTCCCTTAAAATCCCTTCAAACAGTTCCTCACACCAATTCTGTTCCATGTTTCCTTGTGAAAATGAAAAATCAGGATTTTATTGTCTGCAGTTTGCAGATAAGGCTAATGACTAATACTTCCAATGGAAGTGCCCTGTGTGAAATAGCAAAAGGAGGGGTGGAAGCAAACGAGAAACAGAGCAAGGCAATAGATAGGAAAAGTGATGTGCTGAAGCAAAATAGGTTGAAAATCTGGCAGATGTAATTCAGAAGAAGGAATCCTATAAGAGCATGAAAACTGAGAAGTAGGAGAAATACAGAATATTATGAGCAAGAGACAAGACAACCAAAAGGATCCCATGAAAAGGCATGGATGAAATTCACCTTCAGCAGCTTGTTCATCTTGCTCTGCCCAACTAGGGCAATAAAAGCAAGCAAACAGAAGTGTGAAATGACAACAAAACAGGACCACCCTAAGTTGAATCAGGGCAACTTTGAAGGAAAACAGAACACAAAAAGACAAGTGCTTTCTTGATTCAGTGCTTTTGGCATAGCAGCTATTCACAATTTTCAGAAGACTGAGCTTTCTAAAAAGCGCATTCCACCAGAGCTTCTCTTTGACTTCCCTGCTGTATCTGTATTTAGAAGTAAACATGTTCTGAAGCTCAAAAGGTGAAAAGGTCTGCTGCACATAAGCATGTAGAAAGATCACACTGTGGTCTAAAGGTTTCCATTAATTCACTTTGACTTCTTAAGAAAAGATATTCCGTTGTGGGTATGCGTGCATACGTGCAGCTAGACAACTTGCTATACGCAGGATCCTTAGGACCCACTGCACACTCAACAAAATTTTTCTGCATTATTTCCTTCAAGGATTGTTTAAAAATGTTAGTGGACTAGTGAATGCAAAGTATCTTAAGATTGTTCTTTAAAGTGGAATTTCGTTCTTGTATTAGGCTGTTTTTCTTAATGAGGCTCTGCTATAGTCAGTTTCCAGAAGTAAGATTATAGCTACTACTCCTTCTCTTCCATCAGTCAGACTGTTGTTGCTTCTTACTGATGCTAATCAAGGTGATGGGGCCTCACATTATTAGGAAAACTTGCTGATGCATTCATTGAAGAACACATTCCTGT
Source organism: Cygnus atratus (assembly GCF_013377495.2). Taxonomy (NCBI): domain Eukaryota; kingdom Metazoa; phylum Chordata; class Aves; order Anseriformes; family Anatidae; genus Cygnus; species Cygnus atratus. The sequence goes on along the minus strand of NC_066364.1, from coordinate 20,341,357 downwards.
CTGGAATGCTGTTGGAGGCTATACGAACATGTATGGTGGGACTTTAAGAGTGCTTACACCTGCATGCACACCTATGTCAAAGAAATCCTCTTAATTATGGTTTGCAGAGATAGCAGACGTAAACAAGGAGGTGCCTTATTCATAAATTATTTTTAAATGATTTATAGCGTATGTATTATGGCGTTGTTAACTTTTACCATTGATAATTATGGCTGGAATGGTAAAAGGCTCAGATGATATTTGATGAAACCAGAATCACTGATTATTTCCGCTATGTAACTCTGAACTCAAATCCTGTTTTCAATGTTATTTCCTCCTGAAGTATTAAGTGTTGTTATACAACCAGCTGCTTAGAGTTGAGTATGCTTTATTCTCTCGAAGGTGCAAACAGTTATGTGAATTTAAAACAGATGATTTATTCCACAGTAGCAGTGATGAATGTATGGCTTATCACTTCTCATAATGTATCTCTGTTTACTTGAGGATAATAGTGTACCAGGAGGCAAACTGCCACAGAGGAGTTGCTAAACTGTAGACTCCTATCTAGACTTTTTCATGTTTTCGCATGCTGAGAATAGAAGCCCTCAGATTACGTCTGGGAGTGGACGATTTTATTTTTATTTTACTTTTTTCCCATTTAAATGTAAAGCAGTAGAGATGGAGGGGATACCTAATGGGTTAGTGGCAGAGTGAGACTTTATAATGAGTTGCAATTTTTAATCCTTCAGTCCTGTAGAACAAGACTTTTGAAGGCTGTGGATGAACTTTGTCTCAGGCTCTCTGGCCATTCTCACTCTGCTATTGCTTTGGTAGGAGTGCAGTATATTTATATTATGCTTTCTGATTCAGTAGGTTTTAATTTGGCTATAGGGAGAAAAATGTTGTCTTTTGTTAGGGTAAAGTGCAATCACATTACAGTCTTTCCTGTTTATGCAGCATTATATTACTGTATATGTTTATTATTAGTGGTGCTGCTAGGTTCTTAAGTTCTGGTGGTATATTTTGGAAATGCAAACTTTTTGATACAATCTTAGATAATTGGCATTTCTCACCTTATTGTGAAGCATAAGGCATTAATTACAGTTGGAAAAAACATGTAGGACTATAGAAATTATTAGAATATATAATTAGTGAAAAATTTTCAGCGTAAAGTCTGCTGGTATCTGTTTTTCAGTCTTTGCATACTGTTGTGATATAGCACATAGCTTAATATTGCAGGTTGAAGGGCTTTTTTTATTATAGGCTTATATCAAATATTTCATGTGGACTTTTAGATACTCTGATATATTGTATAAGTGATTTGGTCAGATATAGTACACTTTACAGAGAAGTACACTGTCCTCTTTGCAGTATGTATCTTAACTTTTTATTACAATTCCTACTTATACTATTAATGAAATATTTCTATGAAAATGTTTTTCTTAAATATTTGGATCTCTTTGATAATTTAATAATGGAGGTACTTCAGACCAGAATATTAAGAATAACATAGGTGCGCTTTTCTGTATCTGTACTCGTATGACCAAATAACTTACTTTTAACTAGAAATTCATTTTAAACAATCAGGTAGGTATTTGTGCACTCTGCTATCATGGTAGTGCAGTTTTATCAGACATCTAATCCTGTAAAAGGGGAGTGTGCTGAACTTCTTGTACACTGGTACAGTGGATGGTTAAGAAATGTAAAGCCTTGTGCTCTGGCACTGTTGTGGTCTTTTGTGTCTGGTCAGATAGGGGATCATGAAAGTGTATTGCCTTAAGTGTCTTTAGGTGACAACTTGATCAGGCAAATAAATACCATAAGGCTGATTCACATTGATTCTTGGGAAACTTTAGTAGCTAACAAATTCCTTTGTCGTGTTCCTGCCTCCTCCACACACACACAGCTGTGTGGGTTTACAGTATAAAAAGGAAGTAAAGCAAGCACAAAATGATGAGATGACAATGTCATGTGCCCAAACAATGTGACAGCTAGTCCGCAGTTACACTTTCATTAAATAACTTGATTATAACTTTTTAATACAACTTTTAAACAAAGTGCAAATGGGTGGAATACAGGCAGCCAGGCACAGAGATTTCACAGAGCTGCTGCTATGCACAGTATAAAATGGGAATCCAAGTGTTTAATTTTGGAAGGAAGAAGATTAATGAAGAGAAGAATGCTGATAATTATAGTGCTGATACAGTTCTCTTTTTCCTGCTCTAATGCCTTCATTATGTTTTGTGGATGACTTTTTCATTCAGTGTGATGTTTTACAAATCGATCAAGTGACAGAAATATGAAATCCAGTTATGTTCCACTGTATTACAGATCAAGTTCTTTCTTGACTATCTTTTTATTAATAACCCAGTATGAGAGCAATTGGAAACTGTTATATTACTAATATTTTTTGCACGCATAAAGGTAGAGCAGAGCTAAGAAAAGCCTCAGTGTGCACTGGTTTGCTATCCTCATTTTTCTTTAAACGATTCACTGTAAGTATGTCAATGTCAATACTCATTGTCAGAAGCCAATATGCATCTATAACACAAATGCTTCCAGGTTAAATGCCTTCAATGCAAAAAGCCTCTTACTGTTTCTTTTGATAACAGATGGATTGTACTTACAAGCTACTTGGCTAACCCAGCTGTTGCAGTGTAACACTGCGGGGCAGCTCAGCACGACCATGCAGCTCTCTCACTCCGTCCTCCTCCATAGGGGGACAGCCTGCTCCACCACGGGCCTCTCCACAGGCTGCAGGGGAACTTGTGCTGCGTGCCTGGAGCACCTCCTGCCCTCCTTCTGCACTGACTTTGGGGGCTGCAGGGCTGCTTCTCTCACGTTCCCACTCCTCTCTCCCAGATGCTGTTGCACACCAGTTATTTTTCCCTTCCTTCAATCTGCTCTCCCAGAGGCCCCCCCAGCGCCGCTCCCTGGCTCGGCTCTGGCCAGCAGTGGATCCCTTTTGGACTCAGCTGGAGCTGGCTCTGATCTGACAAGGGGCAGCTGCTGGGCTCTGCTCATAGAGGCCACTCCTGCAGCCCCCCTGTTACCAGGCCCTTGCCACGTAAACCCAATATACCGGCAAATACTGTGAGAATAAAAATACCAGTTAAGTAGATCTAAAAAGAGAACAAAGTCCAAAGCACTTAGTTCTGCGTTGGGTTTTGTTTTTATTTGTTAATCTCTTGGCATTGATGGACTTCAGATTATGATTGACTATGTGTTGGTGAAAAAAATGACTCTTTCTCTAAAACTGCAGAGGTTGAAGCCCTAAGAAGGTAACGGATGTGATCTGGGAACGCCTGCAGATAAACCCTGGTCTGTGTGCCTTTTGTCACTGTGCAGACTTCAGAAGTACAGGGAAAGGTGACAACACTGCCTTGGCTTTCGTGCCTTTACTCCTTCTGCACTTACAGCATCGCTAGGCCTGCGAGAAATGCCTTGTTTTTTGATGTTCATGACTGGAATAGCAGCCAGCAGCCAGGTTGAGCATGACTGAGTAATAACAGATAAGCAAGAACCGCGCAGAGGTCTTCAGGGGATTTGGAGAATGAGAAGAGGGCTTGATTATTGTACTTTCATGGCAAATTGATCTTTTCGGTTTCAGATACGGACTCTTGCCATCTGCACAAGGACATCCTGGAGATCTTGAGCGGAGAATGTCAGTGTTGTGTATGCAGTGTCACAAATTACTAGTCAAAGGAATTTTCTTTTTCCTGCCATCATAGAATAATACTATTTGTGTAATTGAAATAATAGAAAAGAGCAACCTCATCCATAATATATATATATTGCATTTTATTATCCTGCTCAGTTTTTTCTCCTGCTCTGGGTGTTTTAGTCCATGTTCACAATAATGCACCTTTCAGGATTAACATAACATCTACGAAATGTACAGAACTAGCTAGTCAATTTGGTTTTGGTGGGATTTTGGCATATTTTAGCTGTGCTTTAAAAGCATAATAACCAGAAATATGCGTTTTCCATCTTCTTTTCAGACTATATTGGACTAGATGATCTTAGAGGTCTTTTCCAGCCAGAATGATTCTATGATTCTATATAGAAATATATGGATACAAATCATGATAACGCTGCTTTGTCAAAGAACCTTACTTTTTTTTTCTTCTTAACGCCAAATTTTCAGTAAAAGTTTTTGTCTATAAAGGACAAATAATTTTCCAAGAGATTTCAGCAATGGTAAAATAGTGTGACAGCCATACTTTTTTTCCCATCTATCTTGCAAATAATAATGATAGACAGGAATTTTAGAAAGTATGCCTGTCCCCTTCAGTTGCCACTTTTCTTCACTTGCTGACTGTATTTTGGCTGCAGTACTGCACTTTAGCTGTCACTTAAAATTTAAAAATTCCATCTTTACTTCGGATTTAGTTTCTAAAAATGCAGCTTATATTTTCAGTACCTTGTACAGGTAATATACATTTCAAATGCCTTTTACTGAAAATGACACTTGTCCATCTTGTCAAAGTTTGACTTGTATTATAATTGATTGGTGCTGGTAGGGAATATTCTCCAAACTGGACATGTACTCAATTTGAAAGTTCACCCGTAAAGTTTAGTCTTGATTCCTCAGCTGGACAGATAAGAACAAATGAAATTTAATAGCCTTTTCAAACATCAAGTTGTCTTTTGTTTTTGTAGAAACAATAAAGATAAATCAAAACAAAAGGAAAAGGTAATTCCAAAATAAAGCAAAATTCTTGATGAATATGTTTTATTTGTTTGCTTTTTTTTATTTATGGATATCCCTTTCCAGAGCGTTTTTTTTGTTTGTTTTAGTTTGTTTGTTTTTTAACTCTGTCATCCATGTCATGTAATACTTGTCAGTATGGTTTCCCTAGTCTCTATCATTGCATCTCTGCAGATGTGATATAAAGAATGCTGATATAAAGTCTTCCTTAAGAAAACCAATTACATTGCCTGTGTTACAGGAGAACAGTACAAATTTCCTAAAGGAGGCTGTTGTATCTGCTCACTTCAGGTAGTTTCTCCTTTTCCTTTTAAATGTTTGGGGTTGTTTAGATCTTAAAGACGACATTTACTTTCCCTTTGTTCATTAAATGGGACACGCAAGACATAAGGGTATCTATTTTCGATTTCTAATCCACTTACAGTAACTAGGTGTTTATGAATATTTAAAGCCAATGTCTGCACTCACCACAGTGAAAACCCAGTGAAAGAGCATACAAACTTTATGAACTCAAATCAAACTGGACTCTGAAAAGGGAAGTAACAGTCCTGCTTTATCAGCATTATTAAAGACAGAATTGAGCTCATGAAATCACACTGAATTAATCCTTGACAGATAACTGCACAGTTATGAACAGTGCTAGCAAGTAAGTGGAAGGGGACAATTAATGGACAATTTAAGTTTTCTAGCCTTGCTTCTGAACAGTTTATTTTGGAAAGATACATTTTGAGATAATAATAATTAAAAAAAAAAATCCCTAAAACTTCTTTTTAAAAAAATCTTGATAACAAATAAATTAAGGTTTGAGAACTTGGATATAACACCAAAATTTATGTTTGGACAATCCATATATTAGGATGTAATTTCAAAGCATGTATAAGTAAAGCAAAGAAACTTCAGTGTATGCATTTTTTTTTCTATGGCATAGGTTATTTTTTAACGTTGTTAGTGCTGTATTTAAGCAGAAACTGCTTGCAATGGTGGTTTAGGACTTCATATGAAATTCCATTTTTCTTAATATTTTTAATCTTGTGCATAAGATTATAATCTTGTTCTGTCCAATATAAAAATGCATATGTTTATCATCAGATGTAATCAAATTTTTAATGTATTTTTGCTGCTGTTTATTGCACCTGCTTGTGCATGGTGCTTTCAGGTGCATAGTGATAGCTATATACGTTTTTATATATATATATATATATATACATATATATATAAATTCAGGCTGAAATCACCTTCATCATTGCTTCTCCAATAAAGAAGCACTACTAAATTTCATAAATCTGTTGAAGAACAATCTGTTTTTGATTGCACCTTTCATTCCTTGAGTTAGTTTGGATAGATAGCTGAAGAGAAAAATTTACAGAGTTTCAGAAGGTAGAAGGTGCAAACAGGAAAAAATAAATTATCAGATTCTTCTGATATTCTGAAATTCTTCTGGTCATGAAAATAGACATTTGCCATTAAGATGAGCGTCAGGAGTGAGGACACAGAATTTTTGCATAAATACAGATGCAAGTAAGGGACCTGCATTTTAGAAGTTGTCCTGTCTATTTATCTTAGCCTCTTCGTGGGAGTGTATGTCTTTGACCAGATAACCTTTAATCTTGCTTTTTTCGTTATGTTAACCTTTTATGAATCTGCCCTCATTCATTTCTGATGTTGTAGTAAAGTGCTCTAAAGGCTGTTCTTTGGGCTTCATTTTGACCTTAGTGTTTGCTCTTTCATAAGTGTAGTTTGCTAGTGAGTGTCTGAGCGAAGAAATAAGGTCTGTTCATTTTTTTTGGTTGTCCTTATCCTTTCAGTATGAGTATGTTTGAGTACAGGTACGAGAAGCTGTCTTTTTTTCCCTTTCCTTGGAGGGGTATTGCAGACAAAAAGCTCATTCACATTCTTTAAATCAAACCAAGAATGAAGCCGCTTGTTTATTTAGAAATGGTAGATAATTAACTGATGATACTGCCTGTTCAGGATGAGTATCAGCAATACAGCAGATAAAATACAATACTGGATACTTCACAAAATGTTAGGAGACCCACACATTTCTGAACAGTCCCTACTTATGCACCACACATTTACATCTCATGCTTTGGGTGCTCGAGCTCTGTGTGCCCCTCTGCTCCCCTCAGCCCACTGGGGCTCACACCAGTGCCAGAGCCCCTGCAGGGTCCCACGGACACACCAACGTGTGGGTCCCCATGCGTGGCATCACCAGCTGGACACGGGTGGCTCACAGTGGCCTGCAGTAACCTGATGATTTCAGTCTTAGGACTATACTTCAGCAGTGTTCTGGTTAAATCCTGAATACGCACTGCAGTGGTTTGCTGAATCGAGCCCTGACCAAAGCTTCTGTCATTGACTTTGCTCACTTTTTTTTCTGCAAAACTTGGGCATGCATAATGGTTTTATTTTCCCTTTCACTATAAACACACATGAATTGTGTTTCTTCAGGACAGTGATAGCTCTGCATTTTAGCCATTATGTATCTGCAGATTCTCATTAGATCTGAATTAATTAGGGTGATTAGCATTTAACAAATTTGCCTATCTGTGATGAATACGGAAAGATTTCTACTTTATTGCAAAACCTAGTCTTACTGAGGTTAGTGTTATATAATATTTATAATGTTCGCTTTGCTTTTAAATTAATATCCTAAAATGATTCAAAATACATTTGTCAGCACACACTTGCTCTGATCTCCAGTCTGACCCACCCCAGTAAGCTACTGTTAGGTTATAATTAAGCTATTGAAATAAATCCCTGAGAGTGCTGGGCAAAATTCAGCTATCCAGGCAGCCAGTGTGCAGAGTCTTCATATTTCTTTTGCATATCAGATCTGGGCTTTGGTCCAATACCTCACGAAGACCGGTAAAGTTTTGTCACAAGAGTGAGGCATTGGTATGAGGGTATCAATTACACTGATGTGCTTTACGTGGTGTGGAAGTGGTCATATAGGGGCAGAGACAGAATGGAGGAGTTTCTGAGGGATTTACCATATAGGTGATCTGAGGTGGCTTTCTTTTCCCCATTCTAAAACTGTTTTTGAATTCATGTGCAGCATCTATCCTGTCTTCACTTCTTTGCCAGAAAAAAAGTTGCAGTGTGTGAACAAGTAAGTTTTTTGCATGGTGCTACTAGCTATCTTGTTGGCTACCGAAATGCAGTGTAAAAGTAATTATGGAGGTGTTGACAGACAGTGGGATTAAATGTGGAAATTGGATTTGGAGTGTAATTCAAATTCCCTGCATTTCACTCAAAGTCCAAACCAAGTGAAAGGTATACTGAAATGTTAGAAACTGTCCTTTAATTGTTTTTTCTGTGTTTCTGTCCAAGGTTACCCATTGTCTCTTTCACATAAAAGGAATAGCATCTTGTATAATCTCCCCTGATTCTTTTAACAATTGTTATATACATACATAAAATCTTTTTTATTGATAGCTTGTGTTTTGAAGGCAAAGAGGGAATATTGAAAGGTCCCTTCTACGTAGGTAGGCATCATTCACTGATGCAAGGGAGTTTTGCTCACATTTACACAGTGATGATAATGATTTATTTTTAAGCGTTGTGTTGTTGGAACATTGAGAAGAGGAATAATGTCCAATTTGTATGGTGTACACGAACAGCTCACAACTTGTTTCTTTTTATTCTTTTTTTTTTCCCCAGTAAGTAATTTGTCCATCCTCCTATATTTTAACGTAGGATACTGATGTACTAAAAACTAAGCAATATGTGTAGTGCATTTTAATAATAAAATTGTTTCTTAATAACTAACTTTTACAATAACTTTAAATATGTGAAGTAAATAATCTGTTGGAAACCTGAAACATCTTAGGAAAAATCAGCTTGCTGAATTTTTTACTGTGCATAAAGTCTTTCAACTATAGCAAATTTGGGGTGGAGAAAATGTTCAATGTGTGTATAATTATAAACTTAGGAATTAAAAAGATGAACATTTAATAATACTTAAATTTTATTATACAAACGAGGTAGTTTTTCTTATAGAGAATAGTTCATAATCAGTTCCTTGCTGCTATGGATTTCTGCCATAGATACTACTACAATGTAACTAGCACAGTGGATCTAGACAGAACAAATAGAGTAAGTGTTTAATGAAAGCAGTTGAGATCTGTCAGCCAAAATTAATGAAAATGAAGCTGTAATGCTTGCAGACATTAGTATTGCAATGTTTCTCATCTGCTTTTGGCCATCGCATCAGATAGGAATGAGGTGTTACGCATAATAGTACATCCGAGAAGTCATTAAGCTGAGCAGCCAGTCTACCTGTTTCATCAAATACTGTTCCTCATGTCTCATTTTGGAAAACACTGTTATCCTAGAGCAGAAAATATGAAGGTAACACAGATGTAGAGGGGCCAAATCCTACTGCTGATCTTCCACAACCTTTTTAAAACCTAAGAACAGACTGTAGAATGCACAGAGTGTTTTTCATCGTTCTAAATATATTTTTTCCAATATCAGATTTAGGAAGTGTTGTCGCACTAATGAAATTCACATTCAAATTCATGTAGTTTAAGAGGACACAATTCATATCTGTGTGGATGTGGTTTAGTTAATACTAGAATGGTGTTTAATGCACGTCAGAGTATGCATCATGCATCTAGCCCAATGCTTTCTTCCTGTCCACTTTGTATTGAGCAACAGTTGCACAAATGTGAAAGTGTGCTGTGAGAATTAACAAAACATCTCCCACACCTACTGTTACAGACCTGTGCTTGGTATGCTTAACTACTTTCTACCTTTTGTCAGAGAGGAAAAAAAGTTAAGTTGGATTTTTAGTTCCATACAGATTGTTTCTGTCTGTCTCCTTGTCTGTCAAGAAACCAATCTCTTCTGGTTACAGGCTGCGTTACTGTTTCAACAAGGATTTAATTCTCTCTTTTCTCTGTCTCCTTGCTTATATTTTTTCTTACCAAAGTACTTACTACCTCGATGTATGAGAACAAGGCTATAGGAAGATAAAAAGACACAAAAATATATTGTTTTCCGTGGAAGAAACAAAGAAACAACAAACTGTAAGAAATATCCAACTTGAGGCAGTATGAATGCAGCAGAGAGAATGATGCCAGAAGCTCATCATTACAGTGGAAAAAAAAATAGGATTATGTCTGTTTATATTCTAATTTGGCACTCCTGTTCTGGAATTCAGTGCCAGTTATATGAATAACACATAAACTGTAATAGGAAGGCTTATAACTAAATTCAAACATGTAAATATTCAGAAGAATGCTCATACTTTTATTTCTGTCTGTAAAGTAGCTTGGGATCATGTTTTCAGGTGTAAACAAGACACAATTTCTGAAACTAATGTCCTGATTTAAAATAATAATAAAATCCTTGCACTTCTTGCATTTCTGAAATATGAATAAATGTGGGAAAGTCTAATTGAGAGACATTGGTATGCTGAAAGGCAAATACCTGTAGCATTTCTTAAACAATTTTGCTTTTACTGACTGGAAAGAGGTCTACCAAAAAACGGAAACCCACCCTATGTAATAGGACAGTCAATTTTGTGATTTGGGGAGTAGATATAGCAGAACCCCCCCCCCTTTTTTTTTCCTTTTTTTTTTTTCTTTAATAAAAGAAGGGCTTTGTTAGAGAGATGCTAGGAAAATCAGAAAATAATATATTATTGGAGATTGCCAAGATGGAAGCCTACTGCTGTTCTGAGTATAAACAAAGAAAACTTCATTTAACTGAAAATTTATCTTTTGGGGAATGCTTATTTTTATTTAGGACAGCTTATGGTATCTGGCTTTATCATTTCTCCGTCTTTGGGTAGGGAAGTTGTGTAACTGATTGTAGTTGTAGTTGATTCAGTATCGAAATTAGAATTACAAAATGTTTTATAAATATCTAATTTATTTCAAGCAATAGAAACAGGTGCTAGCAGCAGAGCATCAAAGATGTATGTAAAGCTGCAGTTCACGAATTACCATCTGATTAGCAGGGCTTTATATAATTTAATATTTTCCTGAAGCAGTTATTTGAGGAGGAGGAGGAGGATTACTATATTTTTCCCCTCCTTTGTATGTTAAGATTTCTAGTTTGGGAACCATCAATTAATGTCAAAGTGTAGGTCTACAACGTATGCTGTCCTCTAGTTAGGGCAATATAACTGTTTTAAACATCACCATTCAATGAATTATTAAATCAGGTTTAAGAAATCTCTCTGTAAGCAACTGTAGTGAAGGGACAAGAAACATTGCCAAATGTGAGAATTTCTGAATTCCATTTAGTTAACAGAGATGAATACCCTGTTCACTAACCTAGTCTAGCACTCAAAGAAATGTTCTGAAATAGGAGCTTATAAACAGTAATTATAAAATAATAAGAGTTAAATAGTGAAACTGTATTTTGCATTTTAAAAGTAGTAGTTTTGAAGATAATATGTATTATATGTTTTTCTAAAGAACATAAAGTTGCTAGGCTAGACAGCTTTTCCCTGCTATAATTAATTCCTGGCTAGTTTTGAAGAAACTCTTCAGACACCTACACTTCAAATGTACTTTACTGTTAAGTATTTAAGCTACTTTTCTAGCTACTAGTATCTAGTTATATGTGTATATAACTTACTGAAGATCTATGGTTTCCTCGCTAATTTTCAGAGTTAAAAAAAAAAAAAAGTTTGAATGTGGTAGAACTGTATACTTATTATTCTAGTTATGGTATAGATGTTACAGGTGGGACAGTACTGGGTCTTCAAGTCTTCACTTGCATTTCACCTCCTGCAGCCTCAAGATAAAGCTTTTCACTTTTCCTGAATGATGATAAAGTTATCACTGAATAAATAGGTGAAAAAATGTGCTGCTGGTGGAACTGGTATAGTTGTGCTGGTTTAAATGAAGCTATGATAGGATTAGCAGCTCATCTTCATCACTCTGTGAAAATTTCACTACATATTAAGTATGACTTAAAATGTCTGAAGAAAGGGAAAAACGTTTGTTTTAATCTTTACCTGCTCTTCACAATTAGAAGTGTTCAGCCTTGACGGACCTATGTTAGACTGTAGAGCTTAGTGATATGGTTTAGTGGAGGACTTGTTAGTGTTAGGTCAGAGGTTGGACTAGGTGATCTTGGAGGTCTCTTCCAACCTAGATGATTCTGTGATTAAATGAAAAGGACATAATCTGGTGTTTCTGGTTGCGCAAAGGAGGCCTGTGATATATGAAGAGGCTGCAAGATTCTGTTGCTTTCTTCTTTCCTTTTTTATTCTTTGTTGTTTCTGCCTCTTTTGTAGTGTATCAAACACAGACCTCTTTTCTTTCTTCAGTACCTGTTCTTGCCATACCTGTTTCCTCTTGCTTGGTAATGAAACTGGCCTTTGCTAATCAACAAATCATATGCCAGTTTTTGTTTTCTTCACTATATTTTGAAGTTGCATTTTCTAAAGTTTTATTTTCAAAAGGCCTCATTTAAAAATATAAACAAACAACAACAACAAAAAACAACCAAACAAAAACAACAAAACAACCTTACCTAAAATTCATGTCATGTTTGGAAGGTGTTTCCACAAAATTTAAATTACAGTGTTTCTATGTTGGCTTACTGGTTTGTGATCTATCTTCAGAGGGTGCTTAACCTCTAGGAGTCCTTTGGAGATTGCTACCTTTATTCCCTAAAATCACAGGGAGGTTAGCATAAAGATTATCTTATCTCAGGGATTTCAGAAATGTACCCAAAATATAATGGGGATCAATTTGTACTATGTTATCTTAGTACCTTCAGTAAACACAGAACAAGGGCCTTTGGTCCATAATTAAGGTACCAGTTACTATACACAATGTACAAATAGTAAATCTGGCTGGAAAATTAGTTATCTCTCTCTTACCCTCATGACTTCTAAAGATTTCTGCTAGTATTGTTTTGATGTTTTAAAGGCACTGAAGCTGATTAGAAACCATTAACTGTTCCAGTCCTAAGATATGTTGAACATACATAATGGAAAATGAAAAACTAATATTGAAACTGCAATTCCAATAATGTTTTATTTAACTAAGAACTGCATTTTATAAGGTACATACTTAGGAAAATGTTCCTAGATCTTTTTAATCACTACAAGGTCTTACCACAGTTCCTACATTCAATCAAATACACCCATAGATGCTGAAAGCCCTTTTTAAAAAAAAGTAAATAAATATCTGTCAGGCAGATAGTTCATCAGGTAGATGACACTGATATCTTGAATAACATTTTAGTGCTGCTAAGGTTCTCTTTGTAGCCTGGGAACCTACAATTTCATCCATCAGCTGTTTTAAAGTTGTTGCTGTCTAATGGTAAATGAGCTGTTTTGATTCTGTTTTGAGGAATAACTTATAGTTTCCAAAATAAGATTTTTATTGAGTGAGAAAATACCCTTATGTTACAGGGCTCATTTCCATACATTCTGCACTAAAAGTTTATAAAGGAACACCTGGCTGAAAATTTGAGAATAGACTTCCCTGTTTTGTATAGTGCATTAGAGAAACTAGGCAATCTCGAGTCTTTCATCTTCCTGGCAGATTTATTTATTTATTTATTTATTATTTTGCCTTATTATCTTGAATGATTTTCTCTTACCTGAGTCCCGAAAGTCCTATTTTATTCACTTACTTAATTGCATATTTTATATGAAAAATCTGTGTTTAGTCTAGAGTGTTGTCTTCCTGCCTGTGAAGGAAGACAATGGTCAACAGGAGCTAGGCTGCTTAGCAGAATCCAAGATGCCATCTGGATCTTTCAGGATTTAACTGTTGGGTCTAATCTACTTAGTTGAGCAATATCTTGTTCTCAACTGCTCTTTTCTTCATCTTACCTGACAGCCTTAACTATTGCTTAGTGTAAAAGATACTTCAGGAAGCCGCTTTCCAGTTGATTTCTTCTTCAGCTTACAGGAGCATAGATGGAGCCATCTCAGAACAGGCAAACTACCCATTGTATCCATTATCTTCTGTATGATGGAAGCAGATTTTATGACTATTAGAAAAAAACAAGAATTATGTACAATAATGAAGCAGTATAACGTGGAAAAAAAAACATCACTCCACTTACAAATTTATACCCAGTTTATGAACTTAGAAGTGGCTTTTAGGCATAAAATTGAAAACAAGAATTTTTGCAGCTATATTTTTGGAACATTTTAAAGTAATCTCAAAATAATTTAAAACAATTATCTAAAGCATACATCATCTTCATATAAAAACATGGAAGCTGAAACATAAAGCTTGAGAAGACAACAAAAAGTCTCCAGGAGGACTGGAGGCAGGCATTGGAATTCTTGTTTCATGTGAAGATCTGAAGTGACTGTCCTAGTCTACTCATAGCAGTATGGTGCTGTCAGAAAACAAAATTTTCAACAAGCTAAACTGCTGTGTGCAACTCATAACAGCTAGTCTTTTCTCACTTTCCAAACGAAGGTCACGTAAAGGTTAGCTACTTTAGCCTATGTATATCCCATACATGTTTGGTTTTGTGTAGAAAAACACACACACACACACACTTGCATGGATTGGAAACTTTTTTCTTTACCGAAACAGTAGGATTACTCATCAGGATGTTCATTGTCCTTTTCCTGAAGGAGAATGGCAAGAGCTGGTGCTTATTTTGATTTTGTAGATACTTGTATTTCAAAATTATAGTGTAACCAAATTGGTTAGGAACTGCTTATAGGCTTACTCAGGGAAAGGAATTAATTCTACATTTTTATCTTCTCTCTCTCTCTTTGTAGCCAGAACTTTGGTATGCCTGGTTTCTCTTCCATAATTATTTGAATGGTATGATAAGAAGAACTCTGAAGTAATGTGTTTCCGTAAGCATCCACAATTGTAACATTCTCCCAGTTTGATTTTATATGACTAACTTGTTACTATGTGGAAAACACACATCTCCATAAGATTCTTAAATTTTGACTGGAGTGAAAACCACCATTTTTGCACAGAACATTTTAGGAAGGATTTTCCCCCCAGATGGAAATATGCATTAAGTATGAGATCAGATATCAAAACGTTATATTTTATTGTCCACTTTATCCACTACACATATATTTGCATGCCACTGTTACGTTGCAGGTATTCTTTAAAATAGATTGCTAATCTTGTAAGAGATTTTTTTTTTTCCCCACAGCCTTTCATGTGACTGTTTCAATTTAGTAGATTGTCTTGGGTTTGTTGATTCCCTTTCACCATTTCACTTGATTTACCATTTCAGGCTCAGCAGTGAATAATATAAATAAGTAAGTTTAAATAAACATAAACTTACAAATGTTGGATCATAGTTCTTCCAAATGCAAGAGCTGTCAATTCTTCATCTACTGTCTGTTTCCAGATAAGAATCAATATTTACCTTTAAGATAGTTTTAAGAAACATGTAAAGTATCATCATCTGATATGATGATACTATAAGTTCATTTATTTTCCCTTGTTTAATCGTGGGATATTGGAAATTCAAGATCCTCGAAGGAAAAATGCAAAAAGCAGGATTGTAACACCAGACTTCAGGCAGGCAGATTTTGGCCTGTACAGGGATCAGCTTGGAAGAACCTTATGGGTTACAGTCTTGGGGAAAAGAAGGATCCAGGAGAGACGCCTCATTGATTTTTGAGGATCACCTCTTCAATGCTCAAGATTGGTGGTCCATCCGATGGAAAAGGCAAAGGTACTCAATGCTTTGATCCTTGGAAAGATGAAAGAGCACATTCTTCTGTAATCCATTTCCAAGCATATAATGGACAAGAGGGTGACTGACAGTACTCAGCATTGGTATGCAGCTTGGGTTTATGAGGCAAGGGTTTGACAACAGAGGGGTCTGCAGAGGTGGCCTCTATGAGCAGAGCCCAGCAGCTGCCCCATGTCAGATCAGAGCTGGCTCCAGAATGGACCCACTGCTGGCCAGAGCTGAGCCAGGGAGCAACACTGGGTGGGCCTCTGGGAGAGCAGACTGAAGAAAGGGGGGAAAAAAAAACAAAACTGCTGCACATCTACACTGGGAGAGAGGAGTGAGAAATGTGAGAGAGACAGCCCTGCAGACCCCAGGTCAGTGCAGAAGGAGGGCAGGAGGTGCTCCAGGCACGCAGCACAAGTTTCCCTGTAGCCTGTGGAGAGGCCCTGGTGGAGCAGGCTGTCCCCCTGCAGCCCATGGGTCCCACATGGAGCAGATCTCCACGCTGCAGCCCATGGAGGAGCCCCGGTGGAGCAGGTGGATGTGGCCTGGAGGAGGCTGTGGCCCATGGAGAGCCCCCGCAGGAGCAGGTCCCGGGCTGGAGCTGCAGCCCTCGGAGAGGAGCCCACGCAGGAGCAGGGGATCTGGGGGGAGCTGCCACCCGTGGGGGACCCGTGCTGGAGCAGTTTGCTCCTGGGGGATGGACCCCGTGGTATGGAGCCATGTGGGAGCAGTTCTTGAAGACCTGCTGCCTGTGGGCAGCTCCTGCAGGCTTAGTTCGGGAAGGACGGCATCCCGTGGGAGGGACCCCATGTGGAGCAGAGGCAGAGAGTGACCATGAAGGGGGAGACAAAGCGTCAGGGACTGACCACAGCCCCCATTCCCCGTTCCCCTGTGCTGCTTGGGGGGAGGAGGTGGTTTTAGTTTCTTTCCTTTGTTTCCCACTGCTCTAGCTTGTTAGCAATAGGTAATAAATTACATCAGTCTCCCTATGCTGAGTCTGTTTTGCCTGTTATGATAATTGTTGAGTGTAACTGTAACTTTTAGAAAGGTTTCCTAACGGTCTGGTAAAGTTTTGATTTTTGTTTAATTTTCACCTTTTTAATGTGATTTTATGTTGCTTTTGTGTGATTGTTTCTTTGTTGTTTTTAGTAAATATTTTGATAGTTATCTGTAGTATTTAGTATTTAATTAGGTCCATGATATTATGAGATTGCTTTGAAACAGTCAAATTCAAAATAATACATCGTAGATTCTTTTTAATGTCATATTCATATCTTGAATGAAGAAATTGCATATGTTTATAGTGTGATAATCTACCCCTTATTTGTTCAGCAACTGGAAGGAATTGTTAATGAGTTATGAAAAACAGCATATGTTGTGGAGTCTTGATATCTGTTAACAAAGGAGTTCAGACTGATTAATCTAAGAAAAAACTTTGAAGAATCCTGAAAGATGTCCTTCTGCATCATTTTTAATAGTTATAGTAGTAACTGTGCTATGGATTTTGCAATTTGAAAGGCTGTCAACGTTTCTGACAATTTACACTAAATATCTTTCTGATGAAAACCTGACTTGACTGGGAACTTTCAATTGACTTCAACTTCATTGAGACTAAAATTAAATCCGTGGTGTTTTGTGGTCCGTTTGTGTTAGGATGCTGTTTCTTTTTGTATAAGAGGAAATAGCTTGGTTTCAGGTATAAGAAAAGGAGATAGATTATTTAATATTTACTACCAGGATTTTTAATGGCCTAGTAAAATCTGTGCTGATCATCTGAGTACAGAAAATGTGCATCCCTGTAATGCAAAAATCCAAGGAAGGTAATAAAGGCTGCAGTAAGCCTTTGACATTTATGAGATGGGGAAAACCTAAGCAGGAACAGGGGGGTGCCTTGCACTGACCCTTCTGATCAGAAGATCCTCAGTGCCTCACAGGCATAGGTTTTGTGAAAAACACCTTAAATTTTCACTTGCAGGGGTGGTTAGATCTAAAACTCAAAAGTCAAAATAGCTGTTTACAGAAAGGCTGAAGGAGTAATATTCTCACTGTTCCACCTCTTAACATTTGTATTTAAAAAAAAAAAAAGTATTGTTTTTCTACTGTACAGAATAAGGATAATAGAAAGTGCCACAGTCTGTAAAAGGAATATAAAACACACATATGTAAAAATATAGTCATGGCAGGGGTAAATGGGGTTAAATAATCAATGATTAACAGTGATCCTTAGGGTGGCTGGTGCATCTGTGCACCAGCACACATAAGGAAGCAAGCTGTAGAAAGTGGGGGCACAGTTTCCCTTGGCAGTTGCCCCAGTGAACCTTCTGACAGTGATCTCTGCATTGGTGCACCTCGGGCAGAATCCTACTTAGTGCCAGCTGTGTTTTGTGGGCTTGTTTTTAGTTGGGCTTTCAGTTGTTTTGGTTAGCACTACTGCAGAGTACATTTTGTAAATTCTGTTTCCATTTTTCACACAGATTTTGAATACCAACATTGAGTAGAGTTAACATTCTCTTATGGACTAGTAACCTGGAGTTGCACATTCTTGCAAAAGATAAAGACATGTTTGTTGATTGACAACTACTCTGTTTGAAGCATGCAATTTTTAAAAATTTGCCTTTTTTTCATTTTTCTGTATATTCCTTTTTTAGTTTTTCTCTCTTCCCTTGTTATTACTGCTAATTCCTCTTGATGCTCTTCGTTTTATTCTATTCTTATTCAAAGTATTCTGTATTCTTTTCTCACAAGATTTTGTCATGACAAGAACAACTCCCCTGTCTTTCTACACCTGTGCTTGTACTCTTCTAGATTCCTTCACAAATTACAAACTCTTGTCTCTTGCCCTGCAAATCTCACTTTTATACTTGTATAAAAACATGAAAATGTCAGTGGTTTAGGAGTATATACCTTTTTTCCAGCCAAAGTACTTCAAAAATTGTTTTCAAATGTGTATAACACAGGAGTTTGTATTCAGGCTGTCACATCACCAAAATACTTGTGGATACATAAGCATTGTCTCCTTGATGTTTCCACTGAGAAATATCATTAGGATAATCAGGCAACAGTTCTGCTACAGCACTGGCATGATTATATGGTGCTGCTGATGTTGTTACCAAAACCACTTTGGTACCTGGGAAAACTGGCACTCACTTTGTATCCCTACCTGGCAGGATATGTCAATGTCTGTGTTATTTCCAACTGTGCAGTGCTTTAAAAGAGGATCACCTGAGGTAAATTGCTGGTTAAATGAATTTTTGTTTTTCAAATTTTTGTCTGTTTTGAGGTAGTGGAGAAAAAAGTAGAACATGCAAGCAGCATTGTTGATTTTTGTTGTCGTTTTTGTTTGTATGTTTGTTTTTGGTCTATTACCTTTGTTAGGAAGAAAAAGAAAAGACACTAACTCAAGAACAAGCTCACATTTTATATGCTGTGCACTTCTGTGCTTGCATGCCTTGAATACTGTGCAATACTTGTGGTTGTGACCTGTTTTATGGGAGGTGTGTTTTTGAAATTAATTCCCACGGGTTTCTAGACCAAGTACACACTTCTCTTCAGTGAAATCTGTCAGCTATATAGATGGACTATCTTTACGCTGAATGGTGCTGAGTACTTTTTTGTTGACACACTGTAATTTCTTTTTCATTGTGTCTTTGCTGTGATAGCTTTCCTTCGAATGACTAGAAGCCTAATTTTTCTGTTATCTGTCACTTTTTTTTTGGTGGCATTGTTGAAAAGTACAGCAAACAACCACCACAACAACAAAAAACAGGTGTTACCGCATTTATAATGACTTTTATAATATCTAAACATTGAAATTGCTTTCTGTAAATGTTATTATTTAACTCATACAGATATGAAAAGAAAATAAAGAAGATAGGTGGACTTTCTCACAAGTAGCAAGAATGCAAATAGGATTTAAATTCTGTGGGATTTGACGTTTTGTGGGCTTTTGTTTTTTCCTCCCAAAAATGAATCTCAAAATGCTTAAGCCACATACTTTGAGGAGAGGCGAGATCTGCCATTTGAGGAGAAACTTGATTATAAATGAGGTTTTGCATAAGATATTTACAAAACAGTTTGAACTTGGGTAGTGTTCTTGTAATGATACAGTTGTTTTCTGTTCTGAGACATATTAAGCCAAATTCAACACTGAAGAAGCACATTCTTTTCATTTCACTGGTTTTATTACCTGCATTTATGCAAAGTTGAATTTCACAAGTGGCACTAGTTCTGGATTTCCATGATACTTCAGAACACTGTTTTCAGTTCTCAGATTGTTATCTCTGGCTTCAGATGCATTTTCATAAAGGAATATTCTTTTTAGAATCAGGCTCTTCACTACTTTATCAACCATGATCTAAAATAATTCTATTGAAGTTTTCAAATTATCTTTGGTTAAGTGCACTCAAGTTACAAAGTTACTCAAGTTACATTACTCTGATGTAATGAATCTGTAGTTGGTTAATCTGATCTAGATAACATTATGACTTGAAACTTGCTTGTTAAATTCTGAACTCATCTTTCTGCTTGTTTTTTTTTTCTTCAGTTATCTTTACATATCTGTATAATATGTATATGTATACATACAATTTTGAAGACTTTTTTTCATCTAAGTAGCTTTCTACAACAGTAGGAAAGTTTATTCAGGAAGATTCAAGAACAGGAAAATAACAGATAAAATACTAGCTTTCTCTCCGTCTGATTGTAGTTTCTGTTGGTTTCTGGCTCTGTTAAAGTTCTTTTGCTTCCATGTTCTGAAATTAAAATAAATCCTCTTGATCCCTTCTTTTTGTCCCTGCCATTTGTCAATAAAATGAGTTTGCTCATTACTGTTTATCCTGTCATCCGATGGACATCTTTCCCTGACAGTAAGATTAACTTAAGGTTTCCTAAAAATCTTGAGTTAAAAATTCTCATACCACTTGTCTTTCTGACTTCCCTTTCCTACTCCTCCATGCTAAGCACCAATTCATGCTTAATTTTCTGCAGGAGCTCTGTTTTCCTGACTTGCTGCTGTTTCAGGATGTGTTTAGTAAAGCTGTTATCCCTCTCCGTCTGTAGTCTGCTTTCTTCATGCAGGCACAGCAGAGTGACTGCCTCCATGCTGCTTAGGGTCTGCTCAGAGCTAATTCAGCTGCCTCTGCGCTGCTCTGCACCTCACAGTGTGCACTATTGCCAAGCAATAGTGAGCGACAGATGACACTGGAGGGACAATTATGGATAAAAAGCAAATTCTATAAATTTCTTGTACTCTGAAGCATATCTGTTTTGGTAAGAATTCTGCCAAAAGCCTTGAAATTTCCAGCTTTATCAACCTGCTTATTTTGAAGTGCTTTTGTACTTAATTGTAGTCACATCTTTTTAGATTTTCTAGCAGTTTTATTTTTCTTCCGTGTTAAATGGGTATGGAGGTGTAAATGCACATGAATAGGCATAAGCCAAATGGTTTTAGTGCCTGTGTTTCAAAATCAGTTGTATACACTGGCCGTAAATCCATGAATTCTTCAAATTGAGAAAGATGTGAATTAAGTTTAATGTGAAACTGCCAGTTATATACATATATATATATATATTAATTAATCTTCTTGCTTGATTATTTTTATGCTAATGTGACCGTGTATGCTTTGAAAATAGAAGTTGCTTTGAGTTCTGGCCAAACATTTATTCATCTTGGGCCCTTTGTTATTTTTTTAAAATGCAGGTGAAAATACGTTCCTACTTGACACCTCTGCTTACATTTTTTGTTGCCTTTGAAGGGTTGTTTAGAATAGATACTCTTCATTTTAATAAATCTTCTTCATCATGAAGAAGTCTGATTCAGAGAAATCACTTAGTTTTCAATACTTAGATTACCTATAATTTTTTAGGTACTATTGAGTAATCCAGAAAACGTTCCGTTGTTCCTAGATTTCCTTTGTTATTTTCTTTTATAAAATGCCACTTTCTAAAGGATGCCTGTTAAACACCTTGAGTCTGTTATTTATTTAGTCCCCTTCAGTAAGCTTAGTACTTTATTTCCCTACTTGGAGTTGATTTTTCCTTTCCTATCTCTGATATTTTCAGGTATTTTTCCATCTTCTGCATTTTGTGAACATCTCTTTGTTTATTTATTTGGTTATTTTAAATTTATTTTCAATACCATCTTTTGTTTCACGCTTGATTCTGAAATAATATTGAAGTGATATATATTAACCCACTGTTAAAAGTAACCAGTGAGTACCAGAGTAATCTCTGTGTGCTTACCATTGATGCAATGATTTAATAAATGTAATAAATACTGTGGAGCAGTCCCAGCAAGCTCAGAAACTAATTGCTTAAAATCTTGTTTATCTTATCCATTTGAAAACATTCATTCTTTGAAAAGTTTACAATATACTCAACAACTGTATAAAAATAGCATATTTGGATTTTTTTTTTCCTATTCCTTATTCCTAAGATATTCTCAAAATCGGAATGAAACTGTAGGGTTTTGTTGGTAGTGTACTCTTGCTGCAGGAAATCATGGTATTCCATGACTTAGATGTAAACAGACTTTCTTACCTTTTTTCATGGCATGAAATGCCATCAGTTTATAAATGAGAGTCTTCTCCACCTTTAAATAATGACTCTCTAGGTGCCGCTGTCATTTTTTGCTCTTGTATATGAAATTTCTATCAAAGGGTAACTTCTTATCTTCCTGCCTGGCTTCCATCTTAGTCATTCTCTGCCAATTCCATTACTTTTCACAGAGACTTATAAATTTGTTAGAGAGTTTTATCTTTCATATCATTTATCTTATTCTTTTCTCCTCTACATGTCCCTAAATTCTGTTTTTCTTCATAAATTGCAATAATTAAACCATTGTATTCCTATTGATGTTATTACCCATATTCAGTAATTCATCCAGTTTGTTGTACTTTGTTATTGTTCAGTCTGCTAAATATTAGAAGTATTAAAAAGTTACTGCACATCACAGTTCCGTTTGAGAATTGCAGCCGAGAAGAAGAAGGTGATGTAGCAGATGATAAACATAAACATGCCATTAAGTCTTTGGATTAAATTGAACTGTCTCATTACTTTCCAAGGTAGCAGCCAAATGCATGGCTAAAAAGATTTTCATTTCCAATCACTGGGTTTACCTGAGCAACTGGACTGTAAAAACAATAATTACAGAAGAAAGTAAATGTTTTTTCCTGGACTTACTCTAATGCTTAGGGAATCTTTAAATCCTATTGCATTCTTGTGATTAATCTTTACCTAAATCTTGCTATGTCCAGTAGCACTAGAAGCCAATACAGTATGAGAAGTTCATACTATAATGGTGATAGATTTTTTTTTCTTTTCTGTAGCAGAAGTCACTGTAGGGTGAAGAAACAGACTTTAATTTTACCACTTTAAATTTAGAAAGAAGCTAGAATTGCCTGCCTTATTCAGAAATTAAGCAGTTAGACATAGTTTTGCTTAGTTTGTCTTGGTAGAAAAAATCAACATAGTTTAATGTTGGTTATGTTTTGGTTATGATTACATAATGTTTGTTATGGTTTATTGGCTGGATGGTTGCACTCAAAGAGTTGTGGTCAATGGCTCAATGTCCAGGAGATCGGTAATGGGTGATATTCCTCAGGGGTCAGTATTGGGACCAGTGCTGCTGCTGACATGGACAGTGGGATTGAGTGCACCCTCAGCAAGTTTGCTGATGACACTGAGCTGTGTGGTGCAGTTGACACGCTGGAGGGAAGGGATGGCATCCAGAGGGACCTGGACAGGCTTGAGAGGTGGGCCTGTGCAAACCTCATGAGGTAAGGCCAAGTGCAAGGTCCTGCATCTGGGCTGGGGCAAACCCAAGCACAAATACAGGCTGGGTGGAGAATGGATTGAGCAGCCCTGGGGAGAAGGATCTGTGGGTGTTGGTTGATGAGAAGCTCAATATGAGCCAGCAATGTGCGCTTGCATTCCAGAAAGTCAACCGTATCCTGAGCTGCATCAAAAGAAGTGTGGCCAGCAGGTCAAGGGAGGTGATTTCTCCCCCTCTACTCTGCTGTCCTAAGACCCAACGTAGAGTGCTGTCTTCAGCTCTGGGGCCTCCAGCACAAGAAGGACACGGAAGTATCAGAACGAGTCCAGAGGAGGGCCACAAAAATGATCAAGGGGCTGAAGCACCTCTCCTACAAAGGCAGGCTGAGGGAATTGGGGTTGTTCAGCCTGGAGAAGGCTCTGGTAGACCTTATAGCGGCCTTCCAGTACCTAAAGGGGGCCTATGGGAAAGATGGGGAGGGAGTCTTTGTCAGGAGGTGTAGGCATTGGACGAGAGGGAATGGCTTTAAACTAAAAGCATGTGGGCTTAGATTAGATACAAGAAGGAAATTCTTTACTCTGAGGGTGGTGAGGCACAGGAACAGGCTGCCCAGAGAAGCTGTGGATGCCCCATTCCCAGAGGTGTTCAAGGCCAGGCTGGATGGGGCTTTGGGCAACCTGGTCAAATGGAAGGTGTCCCTGCCCATGGCGAGGGAGTTGGAGCTAGATGATCTTTAAGGTCTCTTCCAATCCAAACCATTCTGTGATTCTGTGATAATAGAATAGAAATACATATATATACATGGTAGAGCTTGAAAAAGAATGAATGTGGTAGAGCTGTATCAGTGTTAAGGGGAAGGACAGACAAATGAATCAGTAGCCATACTTAATCTAGAATAAGAAAATAGAGTGAGTCACTTCGAATTATACTCCCAGTAGTGTTTATTAAGGTAAGATGTTCTTCATCTACCTTTTGATACTTAAACAGGAGTGTCTGTGTATCAGCTGAAGTCCTACTAGAGTAGGCTGATTGGTACCACTAATAGAAATGATGATACTGATTTTCTGAGAATCTCTTAGCTGTTTCTTAAATGATCTCCAAAGACTATGTTCTTGTGGTCTTTTTGGTCTATTACTAAATTATTTAATCTGAAGTGTGAAAGTTATGCTTTCTTACTTAACTGGTATGAACATGCTGTAAGCATCGGAGCATCTTTATATTCTTACGCTACTTAATTTGTTGCCTGAAAAATGAGGCTTAATATCTTCAATTTCCTTGAAGATATTATCTACATAAAATAAAATGAGACGTCTTTTCTAATAGTTTCTGCCTTGGCTATTTTCTGGGGGTAGAAACTGAATTCTAACATATTCAACTGTGTAACACTATTATTTAGCATTGATTAGAATTTTTATTTTTAAACAGGCAATTTTAATTCAACATGACATTCTGAAAGTTAATTTTCCAAACATGCATTACAGGATTCAAATATTTGTGTCAGATGTTTTGAGAGGTGCATGAAGATGACAATAATCAATCATATCTAATTAGGTGGTGACACACTGTGCTTGCAGTAATTAAGCAAGACATTACCGCTGTACTTTCTAATGATTAAGATCACACAGATTGAGAGCCAGCTGTTAATCACTTTTCTTGCAAGGCTAATGTCGTTAACAGAAAATCCCAACAATCTGCCCTTAAAGCTATTTTTAACAGAGCTCTTGTGTTGGATAAGCTGTGATGTAAGCAACAAAATGAGTTTTTAAGGTTTGTATTTTGAGCATTTTTTCCAACTGGTGTTGTCTTGAGTTAATACTCATCTTTGTAGATTTCTGTATGCTACAGATACTTAGGAAAAACATTGTTGTGAATTGCTAGAAATTATTGTGATGCTGCTGGTAAAATCTACTACAAATTTGTAATGCTAATATATATTTTGCAACTGTATGTAGTGAAACATCAATCCATAATGTCATTAATAAATGCAGACAAAAAAAATAAGATCAATATTTATGGAAAAAAAGTAATTTTCAAGGTAGATACTTTAGTTATAAACTGTGCTTTGGGGGAAAGTGTACTGAAATTTTTCAATATTTGTGGCTGACAATTTTTATTTCTAATTCTTATCATATATGTATCTATTAAACACCTCACACTGAAAGCTTACAACATATTGTAATTCAATTTGTTTAGCCTTAATTGACCTGCCCTAGCATTACTGATGTCCATCAGATATATTCCACTGGCTTTGGTGTGTATATAAATCACCTAACTAAAAGGGATTATCAGGAATTTGTGATATTCTCCATTAATTGGTAGCAGTACCTGTGGGCAGTATGAAGTATGATAGGGTGTTACAGCTCTAATAAAAATGTAGAATCTAAGGTCATACTTGAAATGCTCAAGAGAATTTTTAAAAAGTGAGAAAGTAATAAATATTCTTACTAGCTACTTATTGAGGCTATTGAGCGGCTTTGTTTGCTTGTTTTTTGCATAGTTTTTGGTGAGTTTGACTTGATGCTTTGTTTATTTTAAACAGGAACTGAAAGAAAATGTGCATGTTCTGCATACATCTTAAAAGTTAGGCAGCTGTAAAGTTGGTTTGGATGTTTGTATGTTCTAGATACATTTTTTGTTGTTGAAGTGTTGTGAAATAATCTACTGTCAAACATTCACATTAGCAGTTGCTTTCCAACTGGAATGAAATTCAGATTTAGTTTGGTTTTGCTTTCATTTAAAATATTTCCATTCAAATTGCTTTAAGATATTTCTCTTCAAACCTGGATGGAAGCCGATGGGCTGGACCCCTGGGTCAGGCAGAAGTTTCTTGGTCCTCTGAGCTGTTAGTGCTGTGGTCCCCACTGCAGGTCTTGTGCTTGTTGTGAAGGGAGATGGAAGCACCTGGTGGTGAGTTACATGTGCACATGGAGGGGGAAATGAGGGCTGTAGACCCTTCCTGAAGCACAGTGTGGAAGGCATAGGTGTGTCCACCGTAGTCCTGGCCTTTGGACTCCAAAATTGGTTGGGCTAGAGCATCTCCTGACAGTGCCTCGAGGCCTAACAGGTGTAACGGCACTGCCACATCCTCTGTACTTGGAAGCTGGATGGTTGTGGCACTGGTGATGGTGAGCAATAGTAATTTAGAGCGGAAGGGTGTCTGGAAATTTGTGTTCCTTCTTATTTTCCCCCTCTGCAATATTTCATGTTAGGAAGCCAGAAGTCCTTGACTAGGAGGAGGGGGGAAGCCACCCAGCAGAACCTTTTGGTGCTCTCTGACGGAACGTCCATATTTTGAAACAACTTCGGATATTAGTGTCATGTGTGTAATTTCCTAACAAATATTGTAATAAATAGGCAATGTGGAATTTTTCATATAGCTCATATTCAATGAGTCTCACAGGTTCCTGATTTAATGCCTTTCATGTACCAGCATGTACTGGTGTAATTTTTTTTTCCACTTATTCAATTAAAAATGGCAGTCTTGAACTACTTTTTCAGATATGGGGCAAATGCATACTGTTTTGACATCCATAGCATTTTTATGTATTTTTTTTTAACTTTTCCTTAGAACATACTCACGCTCTGCCCCCCAGTATTAGGGAATCCTAGTGTATCTGAACAATCTGTTTAAGGGATTCACTATCATTACAGTCAGAGTTTCTTAAAGGAAAGAGGATTAAGGTCTTGGCAGTTGTGAAGGAGTGTTGGTAGGCGTATGAGCTGTAATATGCTAAAGCTGAGAAAAAGCACAAGTCCATGTGCATTAAGAGGAGAAACATATTCTGTAAAGGCACTCTCTAACTAATTACAGGAAGATATAATTAATCTCTGTCTTGTATCTACTTTTAGTTTTACCGCATGGTTCTTTGTGTGCTTACAGTACTAATGGAATCATTAATTTTCTGCATTCCACAGCTGCGTTACGCTCACCCTACATATCTGCTCTTCTTATCCATTCATCCCATGTTGGTCTATTGAAAAGCCTGCTTGTTTTCTCACTCAAGGCCCCTTAAGCCTGGAATTAACTTCTGATCATGAAAGGCAAATGTACAGTTCTTTTTAGGTTATAGTCCTCCTTCAGATTATTTGTTATAAGAACTATGATTATCAGACAATTTTATTTTAAATGTCATTCATCCACTGACAAGGCCCCTAAAAGATAAACTTCAGTTCTTCTAGTCTTATATTTCATCCCTTCTATATCAGTTGCAAGTTGTTCAGTGCGGGTGCCCTTCTAAAGCCAGTCAACCTTCCTCCTGGATGCAGAGGTTCAATCATATGCAAGAATGTAATTCTGAGTGTTAGTGTCAGAGATAAACAGATGTGAAATAAATCGTCTTCAGGATTTTGCCCTGTGAGAGGATTAGCACCTGTGCCATTTAGGCAGACTAGTTAAAACATCTTGAAAGAAAGAGATTTCTGAATTACCTTATGTGATTGTTCCATTTGCCTTTGCAATATGTTTTTAAGTACGTAAAACTGTCATTATGTCATCTTGTTTTCTGTCTTTAAACTAAACAACCTTAATCAGTGTAGAATTACTTACGGGTTCTATTTTCCAGGTTTCTGATCACTTTCAATTTTTTTGTGTTTCTAAGGACTCTCTTTCAGTTCATTATCTCTTTTCTGTAGTGTAGTCATGAATCAACACTGTCATAATACTGTATGAAAGGAAACGATATACTGAGATGTATTAAATGCAACACTGATGATGGATTACTTCATGGACTTGAAGTTATTCCTCCCTCATTCAGTGGTGTTGAGGAATGTTTTGTACTACACAGCTGAAGAAGAACCGTGTTTACGTTTGGGTGCTGTCTTGACAGAGCAAGAAAAAGCAAATCTGTAGGAAAGAACCCAAAGGAGAGCAATCAAAATATCTATGTTTGCCTTTATTGCAATATGATATTGATGACAATATTTTGCTGTTGATCCTCAATGCTACATTTCCTTTCCTGAAGAAATAGTGCAAGCTTTTCTTTTTCTGTGCAACTGGCTGTTCCCCCTAGAGTGTAGCACCTTATGCCTTCTAGCTATTATGCTTCATCCTGTTTCTTTTTCATTATATATATATATTTTTTCATCAGTCAAGGCTATTTTAAATTTAAATTGGCCTGCTCTGAGAAAACGTCTTTGTCTTCTGATCACAATAGTAGATGTGGTGTATAAAATGTATCAAAGGAGTTATGAGAGAAAGTAAATTTGAGTCTGCTGTAATTTATTGGTCAGAGCACAGACTCTGTGGGACAGCCCAACGTGTTTTTGCTGCCTAATTTGAAATAAGGTAGGATAAAAATGAATGACTCCTCTTTTCACATGCCTTCAGCAGACGTCCCAACCATGGATATGCCATAGATAGGAAATTTCAGTGGAATGTTTTTATGGAAACAAAAAAATTAAACTGGATTAGAGAATTTGTTCACTAGACTTCTGAGGTGTAAATATTGCTTGTAAATATTGCTTGTAAAGTATTTACATGTGGAATTTGGAAAAGTTTAGGTTCAAATATGATGCTTCAAGATTTGTCCTTAAAATGTTGTAAGTGTATAAATTTATAAATGCATTTTATCAGTTAAAAATCAAACTACCGTGTCACTGAAGCTACATTTATTGAGGATGAGAATCAGCAAATACTGATTTCTGCAGGAGGACCAGTGAAACTAAATGGACAGGTGAAAATGATTGTTTAAATAAAGTAGGGGAAACTCCAGAGGAACTATTTTCATAAGGGTCTAACAAACTAATACTCCATTTAGTTGGTAACAGATCACACGTGGTAAAATACATAGACAGAGGGAAGAGAGGTTTGGATTTACTGAGAACCTCACAGTCTAATTCAAAATAATACCACTGCAACACATGCATTCTGACATTCCCTCTACATGCATACAAATACATTCTGTGATTTTTTTTATGACTCTCATATGAATTTTCTGATGATCTGTGTAAGAGCTTTGAACATGTTCCCCTAGTCTTCAGTTACGAGGATGAAAAGCCTGACAAAAATTGCTGCGTCCACCTGAGAAACAAATGGCCATAAACAAGTCAATAGTTTCTACAGAAAACCCGGTACACCTCAACACCACTTTTACACTCTGCCTATTTTTTTTGCAAACTTTTTCAAAATAAAACTTAGAGCAGGGAAGACAAGTGTTTTATGTCAGTTACACCAAAGTTTGGCTTAGAGATGTCTAGTTGGAAACAGAATTTGCAGCTCTGAGATTTAGTCTTTAGTGCTCTGAAAGAACTGGGGTATTTTGAGTAGGGTATCAAAACATTATTGCAAACGGGAGTGCTTTAAAGCAAATACGATGGCTAGGGATATGCCTGGAGTAGACAAGAATAAAATGATGTAAGTATTTACCTGCAGTTTTAGCTCCCTCTAGAGAGTGCTGTTTTCTTTTGTGTGGTATTGACAGGTTTGGGGCTTGCTTGAGAAAGTAAGTTTCAGTAATTTTTCTGTCAAAAACAGGATAGTGACTAAGCTTTCTTAAAAGTCACGTCTGATGTGACAATTATGCTACTGTTCTCCTTTATTTTCCCTCTTCTTCCCTCCACATGCGTGTGCATACGCACACACATCCTCCCTCTCCATTTCCTGAGTCCAGTGTCTAGAAAATTCATCAAAGGTATAGAAACCAACATTTAATTTCCTCATTTGCCAACTGAGTTTTAATTTATATTCCCCTATCTCTCATCGTAAGCACTTAAATCTTATGCAACTCTCTGCTCTTTCTACATGTTTTTTCTAAAAAAAAACAACACATGTAGATCTGGTGTATAAACTCTAACATTACTACGTCTGTTTGGAGAGTTATTTTATTTTTCAATCCTCTTTCTGGTACCAGTTTTTGGAAGAAGTACTGTACAGAGAGAGTTTTTTAAATGAGAATTCAGGACAAACCTAGCATAGTTAAATTGGTGGATATACAAGTACATGCAAAGACTAAATTCCCATTAAAACCTCTTTCTTTGAAGAAGCACTTTGGACTGAAGTTTGCCCGATAGAGTTGCATGTATCATCTTTTCAACACAAAGAGTGAACAAGGGAATGTTTGAACTCTGATTCACAGCCATTTATAATGGTCTAAAAGCAGACTTGAAAGGCTGAGAGAAATCTAGATTAATCTTATTGATTCTGAAAGCAAATAAGGTATTGTTGCATGTCATCGTAGATCACATCAGGAGTTAGATGAAGTGCTAGGTAGGTATTGGATTTTAATAGGAATAGATGAGCTTCAATGAGACGTTTAGTTTAAATAATGTGATAGAAAATGCTAACGTATTTAATCAGTTACTCTGCATATTTCATTCATTACTTGATTGTCTGTTACAATGAAAGTTCAGAGTTTTTTCCAATGTGCTACTTCTAAACCTATGTAACAATTACTAGCCAGGGAAAGGTCTGCTTTTAGACTGTGTAAAGTGCTTGTGTAGGGTTTTGCTCTCTCGAGATGTGTCTGTAAAGCACAGTCTGGTGTGTCAGCAGAAGTAACAGTGGTTGCCGGTCCGAGTGGATGCCATGCAGAACGTGTGAACAGCAGAACGGTGTGGGGAAGGTGGTTTTGCCAGGCAATTCTTCTACTGCTCGAAAATACCTGCTGTTACGTGGTATATAGCTTTTAAGCAGAAAGCATTGACACAAATTTTGTACATTTTCATTTATAAATAATACTGATATATCATTCACTGTTGTGGTTTAGCCCGGCTGGCAGCCAAACACCACACAGCCGTTCGCTCACCCTCCCCCCTCCCTCTCCGGGATGGGGGAGAGAAACGGGAAAGTGAAGTCTGTGAGTTGAGATAAAGACAGTTTATTAAGACAGGGAAAAGAATAACAATAATAATAATAATAATAATGATAGTATTAATAGTAATAATGTGTACGAAATAAGTGATGCACAATGCAATTGCTCACCACCCGTTGACCGATGCCCAGCCTATCCCCGAGCAGCCGGCCCCCCACCCCGGCTAGCCACCCCTATATATATTGTTCAGCATGACGTCAGATGGTATGGAATACCCCTTTGGCCAGTTTGGGTCAGCTGTCCTGGGTCTGTCCCCTCCCAGCTCCTGCTGCACCCCTAGCCTGCTCGCTAGCAGGACAGAGCGAGAAGCTGAAAAGTCCTTGGCTTGGTGTAAGCACTGCTCTACAACAATTAAAACATCAGCATGTTATCAGCGCTCTTTTCATTCTAATCCAAAACATAACACCCTGCCAGCTACTAGGAGGAAAATTAACTCTGTCCTACCTGAAACCAGGACATTCACACATGCTGGAAGTTTAAAAAATGTGAAAACCTTGGGAATATTGATACACATCAGTTTCCAACCAGGCAAGAATGATTAAAGGTTACACCCTCGCTGAACTTGGTTTCCTTTAGGCATTCCCCGAGAACACCGTGGGCAAGATTTATCTGTCCAGAATGAGAAACCTGTGTCTGAGTTGTCGTTTATATTTATTTTTTTAAGTCACAGTAGAGAGCTATGATGCAATTTGTTCCCTTCTAGATGGATGTAGAGAAGGGATCGGGAAATCACGTTTCAGAGGTGTCTATTGCTCACCACTGGCTTTACAGAATCTAAATGACCATCCTAGATGTGAATTTCTGCATTGTAAAACCTTTGGTGAGATTCTTTTCAAGCTTAAGATACCCATGTGTGGATGTCTGCTGGCATGGTCAGTGTCTGCAACCTCGTATAATAGTGGAGGTCTGGTCTCATCTCCAGCTAGAAGGACCCAGATCTCCCCTAACACTTGTGTCAGCCTTACATTTGTGGATATCTTGGATATCCTAAGGTGTCTTAAATGGCAGCTGTGGCCATGAGCATGTGCTGTGTGTGTACTTCAGGGGAAATTTAATTGCTTCACTTTGCATTTCCATCAGTTGCGAGGGAGGCTTTGACACTTGTTGATGCTTAGAGCTACACCACATCTAAATTTAAGTATTTAAGTGCGCCTTAAGTTTAAATTGCCTTTAAAGATCAAAAGTTTTTATTAACAGACACCACAGACCTTTCTCCTTGGTTCTGTAGAAATGAAAATAGTATTATAATGTTCAGTGTTAGATTTTACTTTTAAATCAAAGGACTTAAAAGTACACAGGGCATGTTTCTTCTTTAATTCATTACTCTGTTCTTTATGTAATCTACTATTTAATGAAATTTAGAGCAGTCTTTTGAAAACAAATGCTGCAGCTAAACTTTAAATTAGGCATGATTATTCTTCATTTGTGTACAGGAAAGTGCAGTGATCTGATAATATTGTTATATACATTATAAACTAATAAATATTATTCTTAAATATGATCATCTGTTTCAGAAAAGATCTGTTGTTTTTCCTCTTCTGTGAAAAGACTGTAAAGCTATGAAATTGTACTACTCTTCTTATTTTAACAAATAGCTGTAAGCAGTCCTAAATCCCCATTTTTTGTTTAAGGAAATAGCTGACTGAATATTAATGGTAAATTTGCACATAAATGAACAAACCAAAGATTAAAATAGATTTTATTTACAACTTCTCATGGAGAAATCCTTGTTAATACCAAAATACTTGACTATCCAAAAGAGTTTACTTGTTAATAGTCCAGTAGTAACTTCAGAAATATATGCCCATCTTGACATAAACGAATTGAAGCCCTGTAGCACCTGTATTTATATGTGGTTACAATATGTATATTTGTGAGTTTCACAATATGAAAACCTAATATTGAACCATAATAAAACTCCTTGTCTTCAATGCAACTTTTATAAAGGATGCAGAACTTTTTCTCACACAGTGGAAGGAACATCTCTGAGTCAGAAGTACTGTTGTACGTCTCTACTTTTTTATGGAACAGGAAAATGCGTTCACGTACATTTATGCATACATTACTTATCTGCTTATAATACTGTTTCTTGGTAAGTCATAGAATTAAAAACAGAACGTGCTTCAACGACATTCCTTCGTGGAACAGTACAAATGTACTGTTTTATGTATTAATGCCTATTTCAAAGGCAATTTAGCCCACTTTTTACAGCACAGAAGAGGCTTTTTATGTCTAATCCATTCGGAGCTTGAATAGCAGACCAGTTTAACACTTTCTGTAAACAATGCTTCTTTATATGTGTTTTATGCATTGAATGGGATAGAGGTTGTTATTTATCATTAAGAAATGTTCATATACTTAAATTTTTGTTTCTGTGCCTTGCTTTCACAGACTAAAACTGGTATTGCTTTGTTGTATGACGAAGTGTCTGAAAATGCTTATGACATCCGACTGAAGCTCACAAAAGAGGTATTAACAATTCAAAAACAAGATGTCGTCTGTGTTAGTGGAAGTGATCACAGTGCAAATGTAAGTGCTTCTATATCTCTGTGCTTTCGACTGCACTTTAATATCTTCTACAGAGGTCAGATTATGGTATTGGAGTGCAAGACATTTTATTGGGTAATAGAAATATGTAATGATGAGTTGTTTTTTGTGCATACGTGCATTCTTGTGTGCAAAAACTTACTTTTTTTCTACCAGTGCTATATGTCCTTTATTCTGACAAATATAACCTTAACAGTAGAGAAGATATCTATAAATGATGAGAATACAGCATTCTTCCGCCAAATATTGTTAGGCTATTAAATGGAAAAAAAAAAAAGTGGGAAAAAAAGCTGAAAAAAAAAAGCTCTGTTTCCTATAGAAAACATTTTAAGAGAAACTAATACACCAAAGTCTTTTTTTTTTTTCATTGGAGTATCAAGTATGGGCAGTTGTCTGTTCAAGACATGTCTGTTATCTGTTCACAGATATGGGCACAGAGGTGGCTGAGAGAATACTTGACAGACATTTATTTCAATTTTTTAGGCAGAGATTGGGCTTAATCAGTGCCAGCATGTGTATCTATATATATGTCTTTCTGCCTTTTCTTCCAAATTCAGTTATGGTGCTTTTTCAAAAACATTTTGCACCCCTAACCTACAGAGGAGTCTTCTGTATCACCATTTCATAATGTCACTAGAAAAACTAGTAGCACTTTGCATAAGACATACGGCGATGTTCTCTAGATTATGGGTGTTCCCAAACACTGTATTTTATTTCCTCATATAAACAGTGTTCCTCTAAAAACTCAGTATAGGTATCCCAAATGTTATTGAGTGAAATAAATTTCATGAACTCTAATGGTATTCGCTAGGATGAGCAACGCATGGCAATGCACCTCCTTGGAGAGGGCCAAGAGGGAATCTTCCGTCTGCTTGCTGTATTGCACATTTCAAATAAGCAAAAAATCTGGCACCAGGAGACAGGAAGTGAGTTTGTGATACCCTGCTGAAAATTAGGAGCCAAAAAGTATATAGGGAGTATAAGTATATACATATACAGATACATGTATGTGCGATTATGTGAGAGAGTCTGCTTATATACCACAAAAACGCATTTCATTTCTGTCACAGTAAATATGTGTATATATAGTCTAATGTCACACCAAAAATTAATTTGAAACAAACAGTGTTTAGTGGTTGGAAGCATTTTGTACTGATTTCAAAACTTGCCAGTGGAACTCAATGGAACATGAGATGCTCTTAAAAAATAAAAAAAAGGTTGCATCAGTTGGCAGGTAGTGGGAGACCACTCAGTGAAGTGAGAGACAGGTCACATGCTGGTTGGTTTGCTGAAATAAATATAAACCTAAGCCAAAAATAATCAGCATGCATATACTTTGTGCTTCACTGGGAAATGTGCAATGCTGCAGCTTTTAACTGCAGACATTGTTGATAGTGTTGATAAGTTTTATACTAATTACGATTACAATAATTGTAATAATATGTGAATGGCTGCAATATATTGTATTTTGTGCAATATATTGTATCTGTGCATATAAGTGTATATGATTGCACTGGACTTTGTGGTATTTAAATGCCTTGTGTATAAACTTCCTTTCATAGGAAAAGATTTGAAATTCTATCCTACCTAGTCTTAGGCTAATTCTTGAATGAATCAGCACAGGCTGACTGGATCTGAGGAAAAGTTGTATCAAAACTATATTTCTATTAATCATCACTCATTGATCTCATAAAAAATAAAGAAGGAATGGTTAACCCAGATATTGACTTAAAAGTGTCAAAATTTGTGTTGATTATGATTTTGATACTCTTTACTTCTACATTTTATGGGTACCCTAAATAGTATTTCCTGGAGGAAGACAGAATAGAAGGACAGGCTCTGAAAGTGTTATATTAAATCCATGTGGGCATCTTTCGTCAAAGTTTAATGAGAAAAAATGGATTAAGTCATGACTTCAAGGCAATATTTGCTTTTTCTATATTATACTTTAACAAAATAAAAACTTTTGGAGAATTAGCATTTAAAATAAAGGCCATTTAATATGAACCCTGTGTATTTTACAGGGTATGAATTACTAGCGTATAGGAGCTCAAAAGAAGAATTTGAAATCAGGCTGAAATAGCTGGTTGTTCTCTAGAGCTATTTTTGGTAATTCTGAAGTCTTAAATTTATAGCTATACAAGCTAAATTCAGAAGAGATAAATGCTTTACTTTTCAAGTGGTTCAAAAAAATAATTTTCATCCCTCGTCTGTATGATTCAAAATATTAATAGGAAACTGTAACTTGAAAGTCAGTTCTATGGCAGTCCTGAACAATGACTTTGACTGATTTATTCTCCTTCTTTCTATACTTTTCTTTCTTAGTTACTCATAGTTAATCTGTATTTGCACATGGCCATTCATCAAACTAGTTCCTTTGCAACAAAAATAGAAATAACATGTTTGTTTTTTCTCTGTAGTCTTCTCAAACTCATAGAAGGAATTCAGAAAGATTTTGCTTTTAGAGTAACTTTTCTTCTTAGGTGGGATATATGTGAATAGAGAAATTGAAAAATAGACCTCTGTGTCTACTTGTGATACTGCTTTGGTCTCCAGCCAGTTCTGTAGGACAACATTTGCTTCCAGCCCCAGTTTAGCTTACAGGTTCATTGATCCTGAGGACAGGATTTGCAGATGCTTAACTCAGATCTCAGCTGGCCCCACGCAGCAATGAATGCTGAGGAGTGGCAGACACCAGCAATCACAGGTACTGCGGTGGTTTGGGCTTTCAGCAGTACAGATTATTCCCAACAATCTCATATTGATTGTACAGATAAAAGGCTGTCACTGTAAAATACCTGTCTTTTACGAGCATCGTCTTGATCTTATTTCATACTATGCCACCCTGCATTCATTGAGGTCCTATTTTTATGCACAGAGAAAGCTTCACCTGTGATGAGAAATTGTAGAGCTGTCTTTCTGTCATTTGACTTGGATGTACAGTAATGAGAAAGAAGAACATGGTTTCTGGAATTTAAGATATGTATAGAAGCAAGTGGTGTAAAGGCAACTGTTTATTTTCCTTAGTTTTCAAGTTTTTCCACAGTAGACAAGATGGCTTTTAAATATCTGTAAAAATCCTTCTGGAAGTGGAACAATTGTAGGAAATAGCATTTTTCAATGTTTGATTATGTATTATTACATTTATGAATCATAAAGCAGATTATATGTAATATTTAAATGATTTATATCTATATTACTAAACATCTGATCTTTCTACCGAAATGTATTTCAGAAATTCAAGTTTGGAAAATCCAAACATTCTAAGCAAATTTTCCTGACTATTGTGTTTGGGGTGTTCAGACTCATAGGAAATAAAAGTGTGTAAGGGTGCATCAGCATTGGTGTGCACTCATAGAAACAAAGCATGGAGATATTGATGGAACTGGTATATAGGGGGAGAAAAAATACATTTTAATTAACTTCTAAGTATTTTTTGACAAAAGATTTTTTTTTCCAGATATGTAGTTTAATAATACTCACAGAAAGGAATCGATTGTATGAAATCCAGGGAAAGATCCATTGTCAGTTAAAGAAGAAACAGAGAGGCATTCCTTTTTTTTTACTTTTCATAGTATGCTTTTCCTGCATAGTGTGATTTTCTATAACTTTTTGCCATTTACCATGTTGAAACTAATTTCTTACGTATTCTGTATGCCTCACTCCCTTCCTTAGTACTCTGTTTTTCTTCCATGTGTATTGCTACCATCCTTTTCATGTTATCAGCCCACAGTTTTATGCCTTTCTTCTTTTCATAAACGTTTTTTTTCTTTTAATTTGTATTCTATTTCTGCATCTTTTTTTCCCTGACAATTCTACTTGCAAAGTAAGAAAAAGAAAAGAAATGTATCAAGCTTTTTACAATGATTCCCTCTCTCAGAGCTGAAATGCTTCTGACTTGGTCAGTGGACAGGCAGGTTTCTGAGGCAGGCTCCTGGCTTATTGGTGGGAAGAGGAGTCTTCAGAGGCTTGTGTGAGGCGAAT
The DNA here is from genome assembly GCF_013377495.2 of Cygnus atratus. Taxonomy (NCBI): domain Eukaryota; kingdom Metazoa; phylum Chordata; class Aves; order Anseriformes; family Anatidae; genus Cygnus; species Cygnus atratus. Next base: position 20,303,901 of record NC_066364.1, on the reverse strand, counting down.
AGAATTAGAATGACAAAAACCTTTGCATCCTGGGTACCCAGTTGTCCAGCTTCACAAGTCCTGTCTTAGTTGGAGTTTGACAGAATAAAGTGAGGTAGATGAATAAGGTACCTTTCAACTGAACTATTCGATTTGATTTGATTCTAAAAGGAGAGAGGAAAAAAAAAAAAGCAGGACTGGAATTTTTTTAATTCAAAAAATAGAAACAGGGCCATAAAGTACCATTTCAATCCCTGATGAGACAGCTATATCTTTTTTTCTTTATAACTTAGATGCTACAGACACAGAAGAATGTTATTTTAGCATACTTCTAGAGAACAGGTATTAAGGGCTAAAGTTTATTTTTTAACCCAAGTAATTTTTTTTTCCTGTCTAGATACCACTGGAACAGGCTGCCCAGGGAGGTTGTGGAGTCTCCTTTTCTGGAGATATTCAAGGCCTGTCTGGATGCTTACCTGGGCAGCCTGCTCTAAGGAACCTGCTTTGGCAGGGGGGTTGGACCCGATGGTCTTTCGAGGTCCCTTCTAACCCCTACAATTCTGTGATTCTGTGATAACTGCTGTTACTACGGTATTTTCCCAGAACCTGTTCTGCCATCACTGGTATGGTATTTTAGTCTGAAATAATTTTTAAAAGAGCTTTTAAAAACAGCTAAAAATATTATTTTTTTCTATATTTTGAAACATCAAGTGGGTGATTAAAGGAAGACTATTCTTTTGAAACTAAAATCATTTGTATGGAGAAAATGCATTATTTAACCATTTGTTATTTGTTTTAATAAGTTGGAAAACTGACCTAGGTATCTAAAAAAAAAAGCAATCAAGTAATTGATTAGGATCTTTATTATGAAAGCTCACAAGCTGCTGTCATTTTGAGAACAGTTAAGACTGAGTATCACAAAATGAATGATAAATATGAGTATTCATCAGCACGATGAAAAAAACCAAACTTTAATAATAAAGATAAAAAGAGTAAGTAGCTTAAGTAAAAAGAAAAATAACTGTAACAAATCAGAGGAATGCAAAGGAGACTATGGATATCCCTGAAAAATAATCTTTTGAAGGAGAGTCCAGCTGAGGGTGAGCATTCATACCAGCAAGATAGAGAGGAAAGGCAGCACAACACTGATGTTACTATGTGGTAACCCAGGCATACATACAAGTATGTATCCTTTATTAAAATTTCAGTTCATCTATTGTACATGGAGACATGGCAGACTGTCAAGATCAGTAAATTGCAATCATATATATTGTGAGAGGTTGTATGGCAGTTTAAAGTCTTTAAAAGCTAGAGGCAGAATACCTGCAGCGGAAATGAGCATTTCCAGTGATGGTATGTTGGATAATGATGGATGCAAGCTCTGCTGTTCATCTTCATCAAAACAGCAGTCATCATGTGAAATGTTGCACAAAGTGAATGCAGATGAAATTATTCAAATAAAGAACAGGTGTTCTGGCAGGAGTTAGCTATAACTCATGTTATAGAATCCCTTTTGATTTGAAAGAAATCAGATTTTTTTATTTTTTTATTTTAAAAAGAAGCATAATCTTATCCTGCCACAGGTTCCTGTGTATGTTAGTAACTCTGGAAATCCGTATCTGTAGATGATGTCCTCTGTATTGTCAGTTGCAGTAGTCTAGGTCCTTCATACTGCTTACCAAAGGAAGCTCTTCTCCCAAATAAAGCATTTTACAAATCTGGAGATGTACCTGAGGATTGTTGTGAACTCATACTGACATTGACTGTTTCATTCAGACACGTTTAATAAGATCACTACACCCTTGAGAATAAACTACAGTGGGGTTTGTCACGGTCATCTTTACTAGAATAGATCACAGAATTTGGATTGAAGGGGACCTCTCAAGGTCACCTAATTCAACCCACTGCTCAGAGCAGGACAATGGCCCAGGCAAGTTGCTGAGGGCTTTGTCCCTTCAAGTTCAGAATATTTCTGAAGATGGAGATTTCATCACTTCCCTAGGCAGCCTCTCCTAATGCGTAATCATTTTTACTGTGAAATTCTTTACAATTATGCTCAATTGGAATTTTCTTAACTGCAAGTAGAAACTTGCCTCTCATCTTTTTGCTAGGCAACTCTGAGAACAATCTGATTCTTTTTTCTGAATAATCCTCCTTTAGGTTGGCAGGCTAAAATAAAACAAGTGACTTCGTTTTACTCTAAAAAAAAAAATAGACTTTGATCTACAGTAATAGAAACAGTTAAAATAAGATAAACCAATAAAAATATCTTACTATACCATACTTATTAAGGATTCTCTGCAGCTGTCCCAGATCTCAGCTAGCATGTGAAAAGATTTGCTTTGTCTCTGTACGAAACTCGACAGCTACTGGCATGCCTCAGTTGTTATAGATGCACTCACTCTTCTTGTTCCTTTGGGGAAAAGATTACATCCTGTGCACTGCAAAATGTTGAAAGTTTCAACTCTTTTCCATTTGTAGCAATCTTTTGCTTTCTGTCTGCCTGTTCCCTAGTATAGCCTGCCTCCTCTTCATGGAATTGTGGAGTGAGGCATTACATGATGCCATGGAGGATTAATTCATGCCTGTTTTGAGATTTATTGAATGGTATTTCCATTGTCTTCATAATTCCACTGTCCAAGATGTTAGACTTTCATTTTAATACCTGTATAACTATTTCTAAGACTGTAAAGGCACTTAAAAATGACACAGACTTGGGAATAAAGTTTATACAAACACCGTTTTCGAATTTTATTATTTATTTATTTATTTATTAGCAAAAAGCTTTTCCTACAGGCTAGGCATGTTATAACCAACAGTATAGCAAATACTATTTGTAGCAAAGTTCTTCAATTGACATCCCAGCCCCAATATTGTTTTATGAAAAAGCTGTTACATTAGTTTTCAATGCATTATTTGATTGTTCATATGATCAATTATAAGATGCTGGTGTTTATAGGGCAGTAGAGGAAGAGTAGAGAAGAGGGCAGTATTGACAACCTGTGAAAATGCATAGATCTCTGGCCAAAGTGGCTAACTGAAATTTACATTTTCCTCATGCTCCACTGATTTCATCAGATTTTTTTGTTCTTGTGGTCTTTAATAAAGACTATGGACCATATGGTAACATAAATAGTAACAGCAGTGGCTAAAGAAGCAATTAAAAATCAGTGCTTTCTGGATAAGTTCAGTGTTCTTTCAACAGTTAGTTTCAAAGTGTAGTGGAAAAAAGAATCTCTGTATGACAGTCCTTGATGATGGCACTGTAATTCTTCTGACATGCTGCATGATATGTCGTATATCTTTACGTGCCAGCATAAAGCTGTATGGTTCTAGCTGTATCATGCTTAAACTGTTGGACAAGGTGATTAACCATAACCCATAACCTTCTCTTGTAAGGGCTGCTGAGCGCACTCTCCTAGGCATGGTGTTTCTTCTGAATTGTGCGTGGAAAGAATCTTGCCAAGAGCAGCCCCTGCTGTAGTCTAAAATCCACATTTCTAGGAAGAGAGACGGACAAAAGATTGTCTGCAGCTTGCAACCATTGGGAAGGTGGAAATGCCCTGCCAATCAGTGTGAAGTGGGGGTTGTGTGAGCAGAAGTGTAAATCTCAGCACATGGCAGGATGCTAAATGCATTTAGCTCAAGTTGCTGAGGAAGCTCTGGGAATGGAGAGGCAAAGAGTGTGAGCTGAGAAAATCCATATCCATAGTCTATCCTCATCTTTGTTGAGGAGACAACTTCCTGCGGGATTTCAAATATTCTTCTCCATGCACCATTTTTCGTTCCTTTCGAATATACAGCAACTGGCAGGATGTCTGCATTTTATCTCACATTTCACCGGGTCTCACATTCTCACTGGATCTGTTTCTTCGATCGTTTCTTATCTCCTAACTTCCTTGTGGTAGCTTGAAGAGTTGCTGAAAAAAAAGATAAGATATGGCTGTTATTTTAAGTACCTATCTTCTTTTTCCTTCTTATATCAGGGTGTTTCTTCCCTTGCATCCATGTTTGCAGACTTCTCTTTTAACTCTCCATATTGAACTTTTTTTGGTTTTGTTGTTCCTTTTCCCTATATGCTTCCCAAGGGCTTGGATGGCAAACTGCTGTTATTGCCACTGTTGACCAAGACTGGCTTTTATTTTCTATTGTGGATAGAAAATATTGTGGATCCATCTATGGATGGAATCTTTTCTAAATATATCCATTTATGTCAATGCATGTGGAGTGCTTCAAGCGCATTCACCTTCTGAAATCCCTTTAGTACATTGTTCATTGAGGTACATAATATTTTTCCTAATGAAAGATCCTTTTCCACAAGTGCTGGTCCTGTGCTTTAACAACCTGGTAATAATGACAAAATGGGCAGGCATTACAGGGGATATCAAATCTTGCTAAAAACCTAACTAACAAAAATAAGGACTGTAATTGCCTTCTCACATTGCCCATTAAGCTCCAGTCATGCCACTTCATATGAATGAATAGAGATATAAAAGACCTTTCTAAAGAGAAACTTTTCTGTCAAGTCATTGTGGTTTAAAAGAATCTAGAGTATTTTTATGTCAAGAGCTATCTCATACCTAAAAGACAGGTACTTGATCATATAGTTTTCCAAATTACATTTAAAAATATCTATTCTTTTTGAAACTTCATTAAAACTGTAAGATTGTTTTCAACTATTTTTCAGTAGATAGGCATATATATTAAGATGGTTTTGTTGTTGTTAGTGATATTTATTGTTTGTTTGTTTGTTTTAGGGAAATATGCTTAAAATGAGGGTGGCCATTCATGTTTTTTTCCCAAGAGGAAAAGATTTCAAAAAATAATTTAAAGCCTATTGGAAATAAATCTATTATTAAAAGTTTTGAATTTCAGTAGCTGTTTACAAGCAGCATTACAGCTACAGATACTAACTAGTCTATATATACTATAATCTATACAGGTATTGACATGTTCTTTTATATGCTGTCTGCATTTGTTATGTTTGTTAAGTTTAAATTTGTTATATTTGTTAAGTTTATACTGGATCTGTTTTTCAGCATATTATTGTCTAGAATCATTCTTGGAGTTCTTGAAAGCTTCTGCCTCACTGGTTCAGCAGTGATTGCTGAGACCTTTCAAGACCCTCCTTCCCCCCACGTATAGCTAGCTACATGTTCTTTTTCAGCACAGAGGCATCTGCATCTTAGGCTGGAGCAAAAGTATTTCTGCTTCTTCATATCTTTAACAACTTTTTCTGCAGTGCAGTTGTTTGCCTCAGTGCACAGAAGATGATATTGTTCCAAAATAAAGAAATAAAGCCTCTGTCCCTGAGCTGTATATGCTGATGAGGTATAAACCTGGTGATCACGCTCTGGCTCTCCTGCAGAGTAAATGCTACTCCATGAGAGGGGTAGTGACTGAGACAGACAAGTCAAGCACCTAAATATTGCTTCTAACCAAAAATTTAAATTCTGTCCTTCCACTGTTGCAGCTATGTGAATTTAATCCGCAGAAATCTGCTTTTGTACCTAGCTAGCAGTCTTGGTGGTTGTAAATGTTAGTCTTTCACAAAAAGTAGGCTGCTTTCTTAAACACAGTTCAGTTGTCGTTGAACGTACAAAAAAAAAAAACAGTTCAATCAGCACACATATTCTTCAGTGTTTTTGTTCATTGGAACAAGACAAAAGTTCCACTTGGGCATGTGTGATTAGGCAATATGGATTGCCTTTGTTACTGGCTTTTAAATTCTATATAATGGAGAAGAAAGAGTTGAGACCTTTGGCAAGGTAAGAGTTGGAACAGTTGATTGAAGTAATTCAGTCTGAACCATGACATCCACGCAGGTATGCCATTAAGGACAATCAGATAAGTTTTCTGTGGTAAAAGGAATGCTGACGAATTTGGAAGTTGTCAACTAATTTGGAAGTTGTTTTCAGAGATCTGAAGATAACACAGCTGAAGCTGTGACTGGATAACATTGCTTAGGGATAAATGAAAAGGGACTATTTGAACAAATCATTTTTTATAATAAAAATAATATTTGAACAACAGCAACAAATTTGTGAAAAATTAAAAAAAAAAAAAAATCTTCTACCTTGGAAGCAAGGAAATAATCTTCTATAATCTTCTATATGGGAACTGTTGTTAGCTCCAGAGTATTAACAAAAAAAACCTCACTAGTTTTATTTTTTATTTTCTTTTTATATTTTTGTTGTTTTTTCGTAAGGAACATTTTCATTTAAAAATGGAAACAATCAAAATAACATGAACATAAAACAAGCTTTTTGTTTTTTAAATATATTTTTATCTGTTTGCTTAAATTTCAAGCACCGTATAATGCAACATTTTTATGAAATAGATCTGTTGTTAATCCACATCCTTGAAACATGTATTATTATAGTGCTATATTAATTGTTTAAAATACAAATCCTATTACTCCTATATTTAGAAAAATTGTAGTCCTAGTTGGACTTCTGCAGTGAGTATTTCTGTGTTTCCTTCTAAAAGATTCCTTAATTGCAAGTTTTATTAGAAAATGAATGTGTTATAAAATTTGGACTACACATTGACAGTAGAACATTTAAGCAATTTGTCATTCAAAGAGAAAATAATTTTCTAAACTTCATATTCTTCCACAGTAAATTAAGTCAAAATGAAGCAGCCAGCTTACCCAATCAAAGATCTGCTGTGGCCATACAAGCAGGTCAAATCTCCTGTCAAACACTTAGTGGGTAAATCTGCCTTCTCTTTCTTTCGCTGGTACTTTTGACACTGGTCAATGTATTTGCTTATAAAAAGTGTGATGCTAGGGCTGTCATACCCAAGTTGTTAATCCAATTCTTGAACTTAATATAGGTATGACAGAGGCAGTATCACTTTGAGAAGCATATATGATAGAATCCTCAACAACTTGCAGCAATAAAAGGTCCCAGAAAAATAATAATAGTTCATGTTAGTATTTTGATCAGTTACAGTTTTAGTAATTACATCCTGTCTATTCAAGTGCATCCCGAAGTTCCATGTAGGTGACTTATTCTTTCTCTTGTTGCCTAGAAGTAAAAAATAAAATGAAACAAAAAAAACCTACTGTGCACTGTGCTATCGGAGGTACATAATTGTTGAAGGAGTTGATCATTACAGTGTACACACTTAGTACTTTGGAAACCTTTAAAATGAAGGATTAAATAAATTCTAGATTTTATTGAAGTGTATAATTAGCAAAACAAAATGCTAGTTAAGAAGCATAAAAGTATTAATTTCAGCTTTTCTGTTCAGATTGATGATTATTAGCACTTACTAAAGAGTTTTTCTTGCCTATAATAAAATAAAATGATACAGCTATTGTACAGTCAACTGTAGCTCTGCTTTTTTTTTTTTTTACTGATAATGATGGTTGTCTTACTTTAGCCCCAAATAATAAATAAATGTCTGAAAATGAAAAAGATGCATAACCTGCAGACAACTAGAAAATTAAATAAATCGTTTGTCTGTTTGATTGAGGCAAAAACACTGTATTTTAATCTGCCTATGTGCATGAAATTATCAATAATATCGGAAAAAAACCTTTCATTTCCTGACAAATCTTGCAATTCAGTTTTGGCATGAAGTTCTAGAGTAGAATTTTCTTTCATAATTGCTTGCAAAGCTAGTATGGGTTTCTGTCCAAATTTTGCTGCCATGAAATTTTTAATTTATAAGAAATGAGTTCTGAGTTCAGAACTGAGTCAGACATGACATCTTCTAAGTACAGTAACTTTTCTCCGATGGTAGCTGTTGATGTATCCCTTGGAAAGCTGATAAGACAAGAATATGTGGTACTTCTTTTAAAAGTTTTCCTGCCTCAAGTTATTCCTGAGCAGAATATGGTTTTGTATATTTGTCTAATTTCCCCCTGATTATGTGTAGACTTCGAACATTCAGATTTTTTTTTCTCACCAAACATTCCACAAAGAATCACTTTTTTTTTTTTTTTTTTTCCCTAAACCTAGTTCCTAGTAGTATCATTTGGTGATGTTTTAGCAAACCATTTGATACCATTTCTCACAGCATTCTCAGTACAGATATACTGTTCACTGGGTAAAATTTGTCTGGATGGCCAGTCCAAAAGGGTCATTGTGAATGGAGTTAAATCCTGTTGGTGGCTGGTCACAACTGGTGTTCCATCAGCCTTACTGGCCTTCTCTGAACCTTTTTGAGCAGTTTTAGGTATGAGGGGACCAGAATAGGATGCAGTATTCAATGTGGGGTGAACTTCAGATTTTTACATTGTTGTAATAATGTTCTTTGCTTGGTCTGTGTTCTTTTGCTAAGACTTCCAAAAATTTAATTTGTGCTTTTGACCACTGCTGAACGATGAACTGATGATGTCTTACAGTCATGGAATGGTTTGGGTTGGAAGGGACCTTAAGGATCATGTAATTCCAACCCCTCTGCCATGGGCAGGGACACCTCCCACCAGACCAGGTTGCTCAAAGCCCCATCCAACCTGGCCTTGAACACTTCCAGAGATGGGGCATCCACAGCTTCTCTGGGCAACCTGTTCCAGTGCCTCACCACCCTTATAGTAAAGGATTTCTTCCTTATATCTAATCTAAATCTACCCTCTTTTAGTTTAAAACCACTCACACTTGTCCTATTGCTAAACTCCCTGATAAAGAGTCTCTCCCTTGCACTTCAACTCTAAGGTCTTGTTAGACCTTATTGGTCTCCATATTAGAAACAGCTCATTCAGAATCAATCCTAATGTGCATTACATTATGTAATAATGTACATGGGAAATGTACTTAATAATGTACATGGGAAAAATAATTTCTAGCATTTATCTACTATAGTATTGTACTGCTGTTTTGTTGCCTGATGACTGTTTAATAAGATCTGCAAATATTTTCAGTTCACTCATCCTTCCTACCTCAGTAAGCAGTGAAGATAATCTCATTGCTCATACCTTTAATTATACATATATATATATCTTTGTAAGTAATTTAAATAATACAGGTTACAATATAGACAGCAGTGGAACTTCACTGGTGACCTTCCTCCATTGTGAGAATTACTCATTTAATCCATCCATTTGTTTTCTATCTACTTTTTAACTAATTTTAGTTAGCAGTATATCTGTGCAAGGCTTTTCGCTCATGGCTCCTTTGTTTCCTTAAAAGTAGTCTTTGTCAAAAGTCTTTGAATAATTTAAGCTTATTTTATTTTTTCAATAAAAATCTAGCATGCTTGTTGACCACGTCAGAGATTCCTGGTAGATTTGGAAGACATTGTTCTTTAAAAAAAAATGCTTTCTCTTTTTCAAGGTAGATTCAAGTGTCTAGCGATTCTGTTCTTTGTTACAGTTTCTCTTACTGTCTGTAGATACATACACTTCTTTTCCTACAGTTCTAATTTGTATAGTGCAGGCCTTAAGTTTAAACCTTAATTGAAACATTTTATGAAAAAAAATGGAATTTTACTTGTAGTGTTGTAGTCTTTGAATATCAAGGCTTTCTTGAGAAGTAACACTCCAGTGCTATTACTTCGTTTCATCCTTGAGTTCCTTTAAGATGAGGGTGAATGGTATCTGACCCTGGTGATTTGCTACTGTTATTTAGTCATTTGCTTCTAAAGTGATTTCAAATTAAGACAGGTCCATACATCCTTTGTGCTACAAAAAATGTTGGAGGAACATTTCTAGTTTCTTTTACAGTGAGACCTAATGAAAAGTGTTTATTTATCTTCCCTTCGGTACCCTTCTTTCCTCTGAGTATGCCTTGATCATAAATTGTTCCTGTGGTTTCTTTGGCAGGCCTCCTGCTCCTGATAGATTTGAAGATTTATTATTAATTGTGGTTCCTTTTGGCAATTGTTGAAACTCTCTTTACTGTTGCTGTCCAATTCAGTTTTTAAATTTATTTGCTTATGTTCCTTTTTCTCATTTTCTTTTTAAACATGATGTCCACCACTTTTTACATCTAATAACCTCCTGTTTAGCCATGTTTTTTTCCTTTTTTTCTTAGCTAAGTCTTTCTAATAAGTGGCATTCAGTGGATCTGTGTGGTAGCCTTAAGAACTCCTCACGCTGCCTATGGAGCTTTAATTTTCTTAGCTGGCTCCCCTTTATTCTTCCTTTCAACAACCTTCCTGACTTTTGAATAGTTCATTTTTGGGGATCACAGTGGTATAAATGTTGAATAAAAAGTGGGTAGCAGTTACCATTACAGAGTAGCTTTTCATATGTAAAGGTTTTAACTAATTCCCAGCTAATGCATTCTCAAGGCAGCCAAACATCTGCCAATTTCCTTTTCTGGAAAAAGGAAAAGAAAGGAAAGGAAATCTGGCAATTTCCTTTGCCTTCTTGCTTTCCAGCAGTAGGTGGACATTGACATTCTCACTGATTTCTGTTCCTTTGTGAAAATTTCAGGTTAGTTTCATTGCGTGTCCCTGCAATCAAAGATCTGATGGAAACATGATTCTGTCACCTCTATAAGTGAACATCAATTATTTTGTTTAGATTACATTTGTTATACAGTATGTGTGCAGACAGTTCTGTTTTCATACAGATCTTCTTAACCATGCTGAAACACGTCAGTTGGATATTTAATCCACATTTGTATAACAGATTAGGGTGTAATACAAACGATTATTGATAATGTCATCAGTTAGTCTTGTCTTTCCTAATTCTGCACAGCTGACAGCTTGAGGGAAAAAGCAGAGGCAAACAGGTAGAATTACCTGTATGGTAATCCATATATAGGAGTTCTGCTACCAGCAGTTGGTCAAGAGCACAACCAGCACAATCTGCTTTGGCAGATAAGAGTTGTTAGCTGGTAATAGAGATACATCATCATTTAGAACACATTAAGAGAAAATTCTTTCATGTTGTTTGGACCAAGGACTTTGCTCACTCCGTAACACCTGCGAGAATTTTGCATGCGTTTCTATCAGAATTTAAATAACATATAATACTCACTAATATGAATTTTATTTTGCATGTATGTTTTTTGCTGTACATGACTACCAATATTGTAGGGATATGTTAGAAATACTTTAATTTAAATCTGTGCATGTAGTTCATGTATATTGATGCCTTTTTTTTCCTCTCTGTTTATAAATTGTAAATGAGTTTCATCATAGAGAGGGGTGCACTTTGATTTGAATGAAAAGTGAAAAATAGCTTCCAGAATTTTGAGTTACAACATGGCGAAGAATAAAAGCAAAGAAGGGTCCTGAGAAGAGAAAAGAACCTCAACAGGAGAAGTGAGAGGAGGCAGGGAGAAGCGTTCAAATGAAAATGAATAATTACTCTTTAACACGTTTGCCTACAAAACCTGATAACTAATTTGGTAGTGTCTTGCTTTCAGCAGGTATCTAATGGTGAATCCCCCCTAAATTACTTACAGATTTTTTTTTTTCTTAAGCAGTGGGCATCTGTACTATGAATTTAAGGGTCCAAACAAATGACTAAATGGAAACCAACCTGTAGTGAACCATGTGAATTTGTGGGCTTTTTTCCCCATTCTTTTTTTTTAAAAAAAAAAAAAAAATTCTGCCTTTAAAACGAAGTTGCAAAGTCAAGTATTAGAAAATTAGAATTATATAGGCTGCTGTCTTTTGAGTCTTGGTCCTGTGTTGGTTTTTTAATATTGGAAGACATGCAGTGGATTAGTTGAAGGGTAGTCCCAACACCTCGTGAAGGATTCTTCTCTGGAAACAGAGGTGCCATGTGGTCCTGGCTGTATCATATACATCAGACTTTACACTGCTGATCAGGAATTAGGTGCTTCTCATCATCTGGTATAAAACTAAGATGTGTTAAAGTGCTGAGCATTCAAAGCTGAGGTTGCAATTTGTCCACAAGACATTTCAAACAGATAAAGTTCATAGGAAAATTAAATACTTAAAAAAGCATTCAGGCATTTCAAATCAGTAGAACAATCCATTGACCCTAAATCTTTGTGTGTCTGCATTCCTTCTCTGTAGAAAGAGTGTACTTCTAGCAGGCTGTGAAACTAATTTCACTGATGTGGAAAAAACTGAACACTGTTCTGGTTACTGCCATAAAAAATCCCATTGAGTATTTTAGTAATCCTACAATTAGAGCTAAATTAAATCTTTGTTCATGAAATAACATGAAAAATTATGCTTTAAATAGAGATAAAAGAAGAAATATCTGTGCATTGTAAGGTCTCAAGCTCATATTACTATTTTTAAAAGTGTTTTTTGTTGTTGTTTTTGTTTGTTTGGTTGGTTGGTTTTTAAATCCAGTTAAAGTGTGTCATGCCACAAAAGTTTAAAATCATGTCTTGTGTCTGTATCCTGAATGTGTCTGTTTTGAACTCAAGTCATTGAAATTTTCATTGCATCAGTCTGTGTGATTTGGTCATCTTCTGCCAAGGAAGATGCTTTAAGCCTGTGCTTGATCATCCCTGAAAAGTGCTTTGAAAAGCTAAATATATTTCACTCCTGGTATTTGTTGCATTTCTAGACGAATGTCTCAAAGTATTTGGCATTCTGGTGGCTCTTGCCTGCTACCACTGCAATTTATTTGGATTATTTTGAAAATGAGCATATCAGTACCGGCTGTATTATTTCAAGTGTGTGGATATCTTGTCAGAGAAATAATTTGTAGTCTCCCTACTCATAGTTAATAGTCTTTTGATGATATAAAATTACACTAGTGCTTTTGGCCATAGCTTATGCAGGAAGGTCATTTTTTCTTGTGCTGAGCATGACTTGGTTGAATGCTTTTCCCTATTTGTTTGAACTGTTTTCCAAGTTACAAGAATGACCTTAAATGACCTTGAATTGCTGTATACTCGGGCTCTGTTCTGTTCATGATTACTCTCTCACAACTGTTGTGTCACCTACAAACATCATTGCAATTAATTTAGGTTTTCTTCAGATCACTGATTTTTTTAATATATATTTTTAAAACGAGTATTGTCACTACCTCACCAGATGTCACTAAATAGTAACTTTATCTTAATTACATTTTGATTCGAAATCTTTTAGTCAATTTAAATATGTAAATAAAAATAATAAAAATGTAATAATATAGTAAAAATATAGCATATTATTTTGAATAGTTTTATGTTTTTAATCACTTTTTTCTGTGTTATCAGATCCCTTCATTTTAAGGGTTGTTACAACACTGGTACTCTGTCATCAATTTCATTTGAAAATATATTTTCCACAACATTATTCCCCTTTAAAATTATTTACCTTTAATTTTTTACAAACTAGGTTACAGTTATTCCATAATGGAATGGCTTATGTGTTCTCAGATCTATGATTATCTGACCTTTAAGCACTGGGATACAGTGAAGATCCACAGCTCTATTTATAATTTTTCAGTATTGGCCCAGTATTATATTTCTTCTAATTTTCTGGAATTGGACACTATTACATTTTTAAAAATTCGAAGTCGGTAACAAAAATCTATCTATAGGAAACGAAATGTGGTGTTTGGTCTTGTATGACTATTAGTTGCAATCATAGTGAATTATATGTGATCATAGGATTGAATAAGTTTGTGTAAATGATCTTGGTTATGATACTGCTCAGCTTACGAACATCTTCAAATGTAGGAGATTTTTGCATTTTTACAAGTAGCTCTAATTTTAAAAGCTGTTTTGTAAGAAACTTTTAGGTACATACTTAATTTCTCTGAAAGTGTTCTTCAACAGGAATATTTGAAGCTCTGTAATGAGCTATGTTATGATCTCTGAAAATACAAATGCCAAACTTATAAAAATATATTATGCAAATAGCGTTCTTTGTAGAGCTATAAACTAATTTATAGAATCAATATTATCATGTGAAATGTATCTACTGTATAAAAATAGGAATGTTATAGTTGAGTGGACAAGATTACGTAGTACCTTGCTTGTCTTTTATAAAAGGGCCAAGGCTATCCATGTACTGTATGTGTATTTGAAGTCCAATAATGCTCAAGCAATCAAGCTGTTAAAGCATTTATTCCATCATTCTTATGTGATGGGATATATTGTGATAATTTTTGCTTTGTGATAAGTAAAACTTTGTGATAAGTTTACAGGTTGTGAGTATAAGTGGAGAGAAACAATAATTAAACAGGATTTATGTCATAGAAAATGTCTCTTCTGACTATGAAGGCAGAAACATATTCTAATTCAGATTGGATCTGAACTTCCTCAGTGCATTTGAATATTTTGATTGAAAGTTTTGAGTCAGTTCAAAATGAAGAAATGTACCAATAAAGCAATTTAAATTAGTGCAGATTTCAGTAAAGCTGTATTATATGGTCTGAGATTGAAACATATACAACTTTTGATTTAAATCAGGTACTATATGTCAACACTTAAAATAGTTGTCCATTTTTAACCCAAGACTACTGTACTATAATGTTCATGGTAATAGAAGAAAGAAATTTTGAAAATGTGTGGAAGTTTGTTGTTGCTGTTGTTGTTTTCCCATATGCATTTGTTTTTCCTTTCTAAAATGAGAGTGAAATCAATGATGCATTGTATTCCCCTTTTCCCTGAGTTAACATAAATCTAAGTATGGCAAGTATGGTGGATTTCAGAAAATAAAAGAAAATAAAAATAACGTGTTAATATGTGTTTATGGGTTTCAGTATTAAAATCAAAAAATCCATTTATCAGAATTAGAGAAATTATAAAATATCTGACCAGTAGGTATACATATAAAAGTAATCTTGTATATGATTTCTGATATACAGAATGAAAAAAAAAATTAATCTTACATGTTCAGTTCCAGTTCTTGAAAGGTCGCATTATATGCACTATTGTTCAGTATGTTGCAAAACAGTTCTCACCAACTCTGTAATTATCGTCAATGGATGAATTGATATCATTGTGTTGTCAGGCACCAAGATTTGCACATTAATGCAATGCCAAATTCAGTGTACTGTTAAACATATGATAGGTTGATACAGAAAAGTATTGATAAATGTTTATCTTCTTTACGCAGTTAAACATGAAATGCAAGAAAATAACCATTTAAAGCAGACAATCACAAAAAGTCTTTTAGCATATGCTGCAAAAAATGGCATATGACTGAAGATATGGATTAGAAGACATTGGTATTTGTGATTGAAATATGAGAATAAATATAACGTGCATACCTGATAGCAACTAAAGAATATAAATCAGCTATGAAAATATGCATCCCAAAGCTGTTCATATAGTTTTACTGTGAAAACATTTGTCAGAACAAAGCAAAAGCATTTAAAAGTTTCTTTTTAGGAAGAGTATCACATCAGTGGTAGAAAAACATACTAAAAGTCTGCATGCAGAGTTCGTAGAAAAGTTCTGTTCTCCGTGTTAAGGAGTTAAGTAAGTGCCTATAAATCAGTGTTGAATGACACTTCAAAACAGAACTTTATTTAGTTTCCAGGGTACCTTTGAAAATCATTATTTTTTTAAGTAGAAGGAAGTTTAAAGTATCTTCTGTACTTATTCAGATATTGTGTTTTCACCTAAATGTATTTTTTCTACAATTTTTTAAAGCACAGAACTGTTACACTTCGTAGACAACCAGTTGGTGGCTTGGGCTTAAGCATAAAGGTATGAATAACTTCTTGTTTCTTCTTTTAATTTTCAGTATGATTAGTTCACTTCAGCCTTAATTGAGATCTCATAGTTAATATGCATCTTTTACAGGGTGGTGCTGAGCACAAAGTGCCTGTCGTCATATCAAAAATGTTTAAAGACCAAGCAGGTAAAATATATATTTATGTTATTTAAATATATAGTACTGTAGTGTACATGATTAAAAAAAAAATAATGTTCTTTAAACTCAGAATTAATTCTAATTAATTCTTCCAGCATCATACGGTCTTTAAGCCTTTCTGTAAATGTCCAAGTGATCCACATGCCTTTGTACTGAATTTATAATCTTTTAAAGTCTTTAGGACCTGCACTGGAAGTTTTACTGGTAAGTAATAGTTTCACAAAAATATTTTTACTACAGTAAGACAGTTGTGTTGTAAACAAAGCCTTTAACATTACTTGTGAAAACAAAACTATGATATAGTGCCTATTGATGCACTTAAGTTTAATAACCCAAAGGATTAAAAAAAATATATAAACTGAACATATCTTTTCCTTACACAGTAATTCATCATATAGCATGACTGACTGCCTAGTTGCAGAGAGTGATTTGTAATGTTTGTTACAATAACATTAGATCTAAATCGGTGTAGCCCAACACAGTTAAGTATTACATTGGCATTTATCTAGCAAAAATAACCTTTTGGGGACAATGATAGACCTTGGACTGATCTTTGAAAACTGCTCTGGAAAATAATGGGGACAATCAGTAAAGTAGAACAATTGCATGTGAGTGGGCAGTGCCTTGCAAGATGGCCTAAGGGTCTTACGTATTTTCATTTCAGGTGGACGTGGACATGGGGACTAGTTTGTTCTTTGCTGAGGCAATTTTTACATAGCTGAAGAAGTATTGTGTTCCTATGATAAATCTTCTATGTATTTCCTCTTCCCTAGAATAAATCTACCTATTTCATGTAACCTTTTATGCAAGAAAAGGCAGAGCACTATGTTATGATACTTAGTGCATGCCCTGCTCCTTAAAGGACTCAAACCGTTGACACCATCTTTTTACTCATCAGCCTCTCTTCTTGCTGTGCCGCAGTGGAAATTGTGCACATTCGCTTTTACTTGGCACTGTGTCCAACCTCATGCTTTAGTAGATCGCAGACGGTACTTTTTCTTCTCTGCATTTTCTTCTGTGGGCCCAGGTTTTGCTTGAAGTGTAATACCTGAAGTTGGTAATCTAGTTTCAGATGATATCTAGTGAACACTGAATAGATTGTCTATGCCAGTATCCAATTAGAAAGACTCCTTCAAGTTTCCTGTGTTACGGCACTTAGATATATTTCAACATGATGATTCTCGTTTATGATATTGTTTCTGCAGAAGAAAGTGAATAGATGTTTTTATGCCAGTTGTGTTTATGTAGGTGGAACAATAATAGGTTCCATGAATACACAGCATAATAAACCGTATCAAGAAAGTAAATACATAATAATAATAAAAAATACTAATATAACCATTGAGGTCTAAGGAATGTAGTTTATACAATTAATCACCAATGAGGGGAAGATATCTACTGCCCTTTTTAGGACACAGTGCTTTGAATCAAAGTTAGTTCTGGTTTTATATATCAAATACTTGTATGCACAGTTTTGTATCTAGGCAGTTTTTCATGAACTGACTGTGTTTATTTGTAGAGTAATGAGTGCAACAACAACTTTATGGTGTCAGTGGGTTACCGCAGATTTGAAAATCAAAAGATATCTGCAAGATGTTGTAGCCTTTTGTCCAAGGAAGCTCTAAAGTGAGTAGCAGTTATAACCAGAGACAATGCTGCATCACAATAAGCTCCTATACAGTGTTCATGGCTGAATCAGTGAATGGCATAAGGACACTGGCACACCTGACAAAGTATGAAGAAAGCTGTATATATACTATCAGTTGCATCTCTGTCATGAAGATGAGAACCTTGGCCCTGTTTTCAGTGGGGGGGGGGTCTGGAGCAGGTCAGCTCCTGAGGTGCCCTTCAGCATAAGTGATTCTATGATTCATTGAGCGCTGCCGAGTCCTATTCTTATGATGTGTGTAGCTGAGTATCCTGAACTTTGAAAGGAATCAGATCATTCAGGCTTACTTGATGTACAGTGAACCTGTAAGAAAATATGTCAGATCCATTAAATGTACTTAAAGGAATCCTCATAAACAATATAGAGATAATTGTACAAGCTTTTCTGTGATTATATCTTTCCATCTAGTGTCCGTTATTCCCATCTGTAATTACTAAAATATTTTTATGAACTTGTGGATTCTGAAGGGTAGAGGCAGTAAATAGTTACAGACTTAGAAATGTAACTTGACAGTAGGTACAAGTGACTTTCATTGCATACAGCACTGTATATATTAATTGTAAAAACTGTTACGTTCCTCTGGTCAAGGAATTGAATTTCTGTTTCATGTTGCAGTTACCAAGTTAGCAGTCACATTTGGTTACCTTGATGCAGCTTTCCATTTTTGTGAGCACTGCTGCAATAATCTGACTACTGCTGTGAGCTCTGCTCGTATCTCATATAACATGTGGAGTCAGACAAGCAGCAGCGATGAAACAGAACAGTGGGTTCAGGTCATTGAGGCATGACAAAAATAGTTAAATAAAATTGAATAAAAGTTGGTGTAATAGGGATAGTTTGCATTTTGCCAGTTTTGCAAAGGATCCTCTCTTGAGAGCCAAAACTGGTTAAAACTTTAATTTGAAAGCATTTTCCCACCTCCTGTGATAAAGGGTGACTTGTTATTTTATGTATTTAGCCCATTTCTGAGGGGAGATGCCGTATAACCTGGCAGGATTGGAATGAACTCAGGACATTCAGCCATTGAAACATTCTTGGCTTGAAACTCTGCACTCTCCAAACATGGACTGTGTCCAAATACCACATCCTGGCTGCCTCCATTCAGGACCATCTGTTTGGAGGACACAGTGCCAGTTTGATGAGGGCTTACAGCAGTGTCACTTACACATATATACCAGGCAAAGATGGTTTGATATGGAAGCATATGTGATAATGTCCGCAGAAGTATTTTTTTCTATGCTGACTCCAGTCATCCACGAAGGTGGTGCAACTAGAGTAACCAAGCCTAATATGGATAAATCATTGGGCGTGATGTGAGATTATAAGCAAGATGCACAGCATGTTTGTATTTGTAATTTATATTCTTCATCACCTTGGCTTCATCAGCCTTGGAGCTTCACTTCAGCAAGGTCAAGATTAAGGAATAGTTAAGCCAAGATGGAGATAAGGGTTGTGGTAAATGGGGCCACATCTGGCTGGCAGATGGTCACTAGTGGGGTCCCTCAAGGCTCCATTTTAGGGCCAGTCCTCTTCAATGTTTTTATAAATGATTTGGGTGTAGGACTAGAAGATGTTTTGAGCAAATTTGCCGACAACACCAAACTTGGAGGAGTTGTGGACTCGGATGAGGGTGGAAAGGCGTTGCAGAGAGACCTGGACAGATTGGAGAGCTGGGCGATCACCATCCACATGAAGTTTAACAAAAGCAAGTGCCGGGTCCTGCACCTGGGACGGGGCAACCCTGGCTATACGTGCAGACTGGGGGATGAGACGCTGGAGAGCAGCCCCGCAGAGAGGGATCTGGGGGTTGTGGTTGACAGCAAGTTGAATATGAGCCAGCAGTGTGCCCTGGCAGCCAGGAGGGCCAACCGTATCCTGGGATGCATCAAGCACAGCATTGCTAGTCGGTCGAGGGAAGTGATTGTCCCGCTCTACTCTGCGCTGGTGCGGCCTCACCTCGAGTACTGTGTGCAGTTCTGGGCACCACAGTACAAAAAGGACATTAAACTGTTGGAGAGTGTCCAGAGGAGGGCGACGAAGATGGTGAAGGGCCTAGAGGGGAAGACATATGAGGAGCGGCTGAGGTCACTGGGCCTGTTCAGCCTGGAGAAGAGGAGGCTGAGTGGGGACCTCATCGCAGTCTACAACTTCCTCACGAGGGGGAGTGGAGAGGCAGATGACCTATTCTCCGTAATCACCAGTGACAGGACCCACAGGAACGGTGTTAAGCTGAGGCAGGGGAAGTTTAGGCTGGACATCAGGAAGAGGTTCTTCACCGAGAAGGTGGTTGCACACTGGAACAGGCTCCCCAGTGAAGTAGTCACTGCACCAAGCCTGTCTGAATTTAAGAAGCGATTGGACTGTGCACTTAGTCACATGGTCTAAACTTTTGGGTAGACCTGTGCGATGCCAGGAGTTGGACTTGATGATCCTTATGGGTCCCTTCCAACTCGGGATATTCTATGATTCTATGCTTCTATATTTGTGTTCATAAGGAGGTCAGAATGAATCAAAAACTTTCATTATCTGTTATGAAAGTGAAGGCTAAATACAAGGCTGTCTTTAAACATAAGAAAGAACTGATTTGAACATAAAATTTTTGAAGTTAGATGATACTTAATCTATGTACACTATTTCCTAGTATCACCTACATATTAAATATACATACACTTTTGAAGGATTATTCATATCTTCTGTGTGTCATTTTTAATTATATTTGTCAGTGTTATTTTTCTTTATTAATGAATAGCTGATTATATTTAAAGGTAACATTGACTCATCATTATCTCTACTGGATCCATGCCTACAGCATTAAACTTAGTTTCACAGGACAGCGAAGAATATTCTTTGCATTTTTGATTTATTTATTATTATATTGCATCCTTGAGACCAGCAGTTCTTACGGTAGAAAGGATATCCTAATGAACTGTTGAAGAACAGTCAACAAGCAAAGTGCAGATACTCTGGTCCCTGATTCAGAAAAGTATTTTTGTTCAACAGAATAGTTAAGAGCATACTTAAGGTCCAATTATATGAACAGGAGTCAGTAGTCATCGTATATTTAATAAGATGCATATAGATAGATAAATTATTGAACTGAACTCTTTATACTATTCGGATTTGTTTCAAGGATTAAGTGCTGAAGCATGGAACATAAGTTACTGACCTAAACCTTAAGAATTCTTTGGTTAGAAGGATGCAAATGGTCAACTTTTATGTGTTTATCTAACTGAGCAGGTATATAGTTTAAATCTAATCTGTGGAATATTTTTACAATGATAACGTCTTCATTATTACATGTATTATATGTATTTTTATGCATTTAAATTATTTCTAAAAAACAGGATGAAATATTTGTAGTTTTGTTTTGTTATAGAATTTGTCTTAGTTTTCTTTTTATAGCAATTAAGACTGTGATAAATCTAAAACACATTTTTACAGAGAAAATTAAAGCATTGTCATGGGTTAATTTGAATTTGTTTTCATTCATTTGGTTTGGCTAAAAATCAGAAACAGTGAATTTAGTGTCCAACTCTAGATTTAAACAGTCACTTACATACTTTCCAAGGTGAGGTTCTCTCTCTATATACGCTTATGTATACATGGCTGTTGATGTATATAAAAAATTGTGCATTAAGTTCCTGATAAAGAATAATGCTTTTTTGTTATTTTTTTTGTTTGAAATTATATTCATAGGGTATGTTAATAATAAAATTATTCTTAATGGATGTGAAGAAGATCGACTTTTGATTAAAAAAAATAATTATTTTTTGCTTGACAGCTGTGTTAAAATGTAAAATGTTTCTGGGAGTATTATTTCAGTTCCTTAGGTTTTTATGGTGAGTATTCTCTTTGAATGGTGCATTTTGCAGTTTCTGAAGCAAAAGGTTGATAAAATCTGAAAAACAATATCTGTAATTTCAGTGGACCTCTGATATTATGGTTATCATTTGTACTCCAAAATTCATAGAGAAAGGTACAAAAATATTGTTTTAGTTATCATCTGTTGCAGGTAGCAGTTGGGTGAAAAAACTATGACCTTAAGATGCCCTCAATTTCTATTCTTTCTTCTATTTACCTTCTGATCTTGAAGGTCTTTTCCTACCTTTATGATTCTATGATTCTGAATGGCTAACAGTGTAGTGCCCTTATGAAATGCAGAAATCTGATGAAATACATTTAAAGTTACTTTTTGAATTTACCACTACAGTCCAGACTGAAGACAAAGGTTGATGATAATTTTTTCATGTAGGGAAATCAGAGAACTGTATTGTACATTTTCTCTCAGGTAATTTGTTCAGGAAAGAACTGGTTGAAGTCCTTCTTAAGATGAATGGTGTTTTGGACTATGGATTTGAAACTTGCTTTTACCATAATGTTTTAGTACTGAAGCTGGAGAAGCAAGCAACTAGGCAGAAACCATCTAACATGTAACAAAGATTCCTACTGCATTGAAAAATATGAATTAAAGACAGAGTAAAACTCATTCAGATTATTTGGGCTGAAGCACAGTCAAGAATCATACAGAATATTTGATGGAAGGAGCAAATGTGACAACCCTTCTGCTTGGAGATACTGTCATATGGAATAATATGAGAGATTTAATAACATCCTTCGGCAACTTCACAAAAGTTCTACTTTTGATCTTTTCAGTGTTCTTATCTTTCCATTACTGGTTTCTGAACTAAAGACTTTCTAGGCTATTTTAGGAAATGTATCTCTTCTTCTCTTGTGTCTCATTTAATGCATGTATTTCCATTATTTCAGGCATCCCCCCTTAGTCTGCAAGTTTGTCTTCCCCTCTACAGCATTTAAAACTTTCTTGCATTCTGTAATAGTATTTAGTGGAAGCTGTTACACATTTAAAAAAAAAAATTGAAGATGCCAGATTTGCCTTTAATTTATATCCTAATATAATGTTACATATTCATAACTTGTCTGACTATGTTATTCAGCTCAGCAAGCCTTTTAGATGTGATATTAATCATGTCTATTAGAGCTAACCTTATGCCTTAGAGTATTGCAATTGTATGATCAGATTAATTTTCCTTTACATTGTACTACATTTTTCTATCAATTTATTAACCTAGTGATTATTTCTTTAAATGCACACAACTATTTCACCTGAAAAAATATTGTAATAAATCTGGAAATATCAGATTTAGATTGATTATATGTATAGAGTACCTAGAGCTTCTAATACTACTAACCATATTAATAGAAAGACCACAATTTTGTCATTTTAAATAGCTTTTCACTGACTCTTAATGGAGTGTTACCTGTGCCTGGCTATTATAACTTTGTTTTTAAAAAAATGACAAAAAATAGCTTGCTTGTAGTTTTAAGTATTGCTTTTGCCTCTTACTTATTGCTAGTTAATTCTGTATGTATACAATGCATAAGTATTTTTACTTTTATTTTCAAAAGCAAGGAACTTCCTAGCTAAGGTTAGGTATGTATCCCCAGTGATAAATAACAGTGGCAATTAGTATTTTCAAATTTTCTGAAGATTATAGAATCATACAATAGTTTTAGTCAGAAGGGACCTCTAAAGATCATTTAGTCCTATCCCCCTGCCATCGGCAGAGACATCTTTCACTGGATCAGGTTACTCAAAGCCCCATCCAACCCAGCTCTGAAATCTCCCAGAACACTTCTTTGGGCAGCTGTTCCAGTGTCTCACCACCTCAATGTAAAATAAATAAATCCTTGTGTCCAATCTAAATCACAGAATGTTAGCGATTGGAAGAGACCTTGAAAGATCATCTAGTCCAATCCCCCAAATATCTACCCTCTTTCAGTTAAAAACCGTTTCTCTTTGTCCTGCCACCACAGGCCCTGGTAAAAAGTATTTCTCCATCTTTCTTATAAGCCCCCTTCATATACTGAAAGTCCAAAATTAAAAAAAAAAAAATTACTCTTCTTTTCTTGTTGCCCCAACTCAGTTGCCATGCCTTTCCTTAAAATAAATAAATAATAAGATATTTAAAGTGTTTATATAAATAAAATAAGGCGTGAGTGGTTGAGAGTACAGCCCTTAAGGGTGATACGCAGAAAATTAAAAGAAAGTGAGATGGAAAATCACAGACACAAACAGATACAGATAGATAAATCAGAACAGTGAAGAAAAAAAGACAATAATAATGGAAGAGAGAAAGTCACGTTACAGCACAATACTGATGTTAAGAAATGGAAGTACATATGGATAGAAATGTCCATCATTTCTTTTTTTGTTTTGTTTTGTTTTTGTGGAGCAGGGGGAGAGGAGGGTGAGGTGATGGTTCTTCTTAACTTTCCTTACTAGTCATACTGAAAACTTGTAAGAAGATCTTTTTGTTTTCTTGTAAGAAAATCAATACCTTGGTTTCTCTCAGCAAAAAGTTTCAAGAAACCAAGATGGGTTGCATAGAGTACGAAGGATAATTCTGAGAAGATTTACCATCTGAGAATCAACCTAACTGAATTCTATTTTCATTCCAAATATTCTTATTTACAACGAATACTTCCTTAATAGGTTAATAGTTGTTGAAAAAATATGTTGAAATATTCAATAAAGTCTTGTGTGCAGCTTTGCAAACCACAGAATTTTTGAGGTTGGAAGAGACCTCTTAAGATTATGTAGTACACCCTTCTGCTCAAGCAGCATTAGCTAGAGCAGTGTGCCCAGGACTGTCCAGTTGAATTTTCTTTTTTCTGAGGATGGAGACTTGACAACCACTTTGCATGACCTCTCAGTTTTTGGCTCAAGTCCTCTAAAGAGCATGCTAATTTTTTAAAACTTCCTTAACAAGGTTGTATTTAATATTTGAGTTAATATAGTTCTGTTTTAAAGCATTGATTACAAATACAGTTACAAAACTACTTATTTTCAAGAAAATATAAAAGTGAATTGCACCAGTGGTGTCTTTACAGTCACGACTGTAACTATGTCCAAGAGAGAAGGGAAAAACACTTGAAGATAACTTTATGAAACCTCTTGCATTCTAGATACCAATTTCTCCAGTCTTCTCTTTTTAAGTTGTATACTTGCTTAACTTGTCATTCAAATTCCCTTTATGGAGCTGGACACTTTTACATATATTTAAGGTTAAGCTTAAGAATTGAGAGGTCATGAAGTCGATGAGCTTACCTGTATGCCTTAAACAGCATGTTTTTGTGTAGCATATATACAATGTTAGAGGACTTAGCACATGGTACATTTCTCATAGTATTCAGGAATTCAGCAAAAATTTAGTGAAAGTATGTATTGTTATAAGGCTTGAAAAATACAAGCACATTGTATTACTTACAGACTCAAATCTGCATAGATCTGTGCATCACTACCATGTGGTAAGTCAGAATTTCCCAAGAATCTGTTTGGTGAATTAACCATTTCACAGTCTTTTAAATTTTCAAAACTTTAATATAGCTAATGGTTATGAAGAGGAAATAAAACAGAGCTCAGAAGAATTACTTGTTCTTTTCCCCTTTCAAAGGGTGCAAAATAACTTTTCATAGTCCATGTTTCTGTCTGATTGTCTTTTATTTATTTATTTATTTTTTGAATAACTAGTATGATAGGTCATTTACTCTTGGGAAAGTTTTTCAAGTCTAATATATTCTTAAGAATCGTATTTTTTTTTTATGGTTTATTTTGTATCACTTCCTCTATAGAAGCCCCTTTGGGTTTCCCTGATGCTTTCCTCCTACTGCAGTATCACTTGTGAATTTAATGAATGTACAAAAGATAATTGAAATGTAGAGTTGTTATCAGTGACAAATACTAATTGTTGCAGCACACACCTAATTTTCTTTTAAATCTTGGTATATTTTTGCTTATTACTACTTTGTGCATATTTTCTTTTGAAAATGTTTTTCTGGCCATGTTCAGTTCATTACTAATAAAATATTATTTCAAGTAAAGCTTCAAGAGGTATACCGAATTCCAGAAAAGTTGTATTTACTCTTTCTCTGAATAAGATTATATGCTACTTGGTATCTCAATACAGTTGCTCAAGTGGTCTGTTTTTAGTACTGATTAATTCTACACAGAGTGACTCATAATTGCAGAGCAACCTTTCATAGACATCTTTGTATATGAGGATGCTACCAGCGGGAGACGAAGTTCCACATAAAGTGGAACATAGCACTTGAAATTAACAATGTTTTTTCATGCAGAAAAGGTATAACTTAATGAAAGCATAAGTAGAGTTTGAAATGATACACTACTTGTCTTCAGATTTAAAATGAGAGAGAACAAGACTGTCTTTTTGTCTCTTTCCAAGGAGTTTTTCAGGTCACTTTAGTTCTAATACACTTGCCAACTACATTGTGTCTTCTGCTTCGCAGTGACATTTCCTCTACAATTTGACTTGTGGAAAATATTTGTGTCAGAAATCATCATTGATTTTAAGCTATAGAGGTTATATATAAAGCAAAGTGTTTCATCACAGACTTGTAAGCATCATTTGCCAGAGTACCATCACTTGCCACGATGACAGCAGCCATGGAGGTGTCCACATTATTGTGTTAGTTAGCTGTATAATGTACTTTTGAAGTAAATGTTCTGATTCTGCCTATTTTCCATGTTCTCTTTCAGTTCATAGAACATTTGGCATTAGCTGTGTAACTCTCCTCCTCTTACTCACTTTATCTGGACAGCTTCAGTTGTGTGTAAAGACTCTGCAAGCAGAATACAATTGCTTTGTGCACTTAAACTGTAATATTTATTGGCTAATGCACACAATAGGTAGCTAGGGGCATTGCAGTACTCATCACTGTGGAACAGCCAATAAGCCTTTGCTGTCTTGGCAGTCAGCAGGGGAATGTTCAGCCTCTGTTGCTCCCTGGAAGGGATTTGCCTTCAGTGCTGCTGAGTTACCATCCTTCAGCTACCTGTTTTAGTTCCTTGAGATTTTTTTTTATACCTTCTCATGTCAGTGTTTTTTATACCTTTTCATGTCAGTGTTTTTCCTCTTCAGTCCTTGAACTGTTTACTAACCCTACATCAAGAACTTTGTGTTGGTAATTTTCCCTTTCCTGTTTTTATGGAACTGTTACACAAAACTTCACTTTCTATTATGTGGGCCCCCAAGTGCCCATCCTGAGGCACACCAGCCTCACACAGTGATGCACTCCTGCTACCAACAGTAGCTGTAAAGGACCGCAGAAGCTAACCTTACTTAAAAGCAATACAACAGTCCCTGAAACTTTGACCTCCTCATAATATAGTGCTTGAACATCTGTTGAATAAGCTAGGGAGGGGTCATGGAGGTGTGAGTGGGTCTCAACCTGCTACAGGAGGACACCCCTAATGAGCCAGTCCTGGGCTATTACTGGGCTATAATCCATCTCTGTTCTGACTCATCACCTGCTATTACAGATGTAGTAGTCAACATTTCTTAGCTTTGTTCCTAGTCATTAACACACAGTGGGCATAAACGTTGAATAAAAAAATGGATCAGGTGACTTTCACTATTGGTGTATGTATTGCTAACATCTTGACCAGAAGTTTAATACTGAGATGCCCAAGGTAGCATATGTCTCCCCAATACAGGGATACAGGTACCTATACAGGCTATACTGAATTGCTTGTTTTTTTCAAAGTGCTTTAAATCAGTTGCACTTCTGTGCAACTGAATTATGCTATTAAAAATTGTGTGCATATTTTTAAATACAAAGTGGGATTAAATGTAGGGTAAAGACCTTCAATACAACTTGTAACATGGTATTTAAAATAAATCATGAAATCTTTCCTAAGTACTGATAAAAGTACTAATAAAATGTATCCTTTATCTGCCAAAAGAGTGATGAAAAATATATTAGAAATATAAATTTAATATAAAGAAGCTGTTTTTTTTTTTACCAAAAGTGTGACATTTTCAGCAGCAAAAACTTTACTGTAGAAATGGTAAGAATATTTTTAGTTCCTTCCTCTCTTTCCTCTCTTTCCTCTATTTACATATCTCAAAATACTATCTTGGTTAACATTCTTCAGTATCTTGAACTGTGACTCTATAAGATCATGTATATAAGACTACTCATATGCTTAATTTAATCATATCAGTCTGCAGGATCAGAGACTTACTTTCAGTTAAGTGCTAAATTTCAAAAGGTAAACATCCATGAATTTTGATAAAAATTAAATAAATTTAAAAGCTGGTGAATACACCTCAAAAATGTCATTGTGTCTGTGTAGAATTGTTTTTCTTTGCAGTTTCATTATATCATTCCCATTGATTTTGTAAGGCAGGAAACATGCAAATTACCAACTGAAATAATGTATTATGTTATTCTCAGGAACAAAGATAACTCAAACTTCATGTTAAAGAGTTGTATTAAATTCTAGGCACAACCTCTTTAATTATAGCAGTCCCTGTAAATTTGTTCAGGGGGAAAGGAATTGCTAAGTATTTTCAGAAATTCCTATTTCCCGTTTGTAGAATAATAATGAAAAGTGTGAATCATGCTTTCCACATAATTTAATTAAATCCTTCATTAGTGAGAAATGACATTTGTATTCCATATTAAATAAGTTCTTTGTGCATGGGAAGTAACTCTCTGAATTTGTTTAAAATTGCTAGGAATCTATTACCTTTTTAGAATGAACACTGATTGCTATGCCATTGGTATTTTCACAAGCAAATCAGTTTCAAATGATGCTTACAAACAGCATGCTAAACCAAATGCTGAAACATAATATACATTGTTTTTCAGTACTGCTTTGAATTAAATTGTACTTTTTCTGTTATCCCACAGCTGACCAAACAGGAATGTTATTTATAGGAGATGCAATAATGCAGGTCAGTAAAGGTTTGCTTTTTTCTACAGACATTTGTTTCATACTTGCCTTTACGTTTGTTTCATTAACTCACTTACATATTGGAAATCATTCTGTTCCTATTGCATCTCTGTTTTTAGGTTAATGGTATTAATGTAGAAAGTGCTACTCATGAAGAAGTGGTAAGTCTTTCCACTTTGATTTTTTGATAGCATACAGAATATCCTGTGCCCATAGTGTTTTGTTTCTAGCCTTTCACCATATAAGGTTGTTCATATTGAAGCATTTCACAAAATAAATAGAAGCTTGATGTGAATACGTATCTACTTTTTTCTTTTTTTTTTAGCTGAAGCTCACTAACATTGATTTTTAAGAAACGTTAACAGTATTTAATTTTTGTTAAGTTTAGACAAATCTCTAGATTAGAGCAGAATTATGTTAAATACTACTAGCACAATATTTTGAATCTTGCAAGTGATTCATTTTTACGGTACTGTTCAAGAAGTGGACCAAGGTCTTCCAGTGAGTTCTGGGGAGTTATTATTGCTGTATAATAAAAGATTATGGCTTACAGCGATCAGAAGATTATTTGATATTTTTTAGGCCAAGAACTCTGGAAAGGATTTTATTTTCTTAAAAGGAAAATTAATAAAGTTTCTACATTGTTTTGTCGAATTAAGATGACAAGGACTTCTCAAAATAACATGGTAGCTTCTCAAACTCCTTGATCCCCCTTTTAAAAGGTGATAGATTTCAGTAGGGGTGACTCTGTTCTTGGGGGAAAAATAAAGTAGGGGAACTATTTTCTTTTTCTAAAATATCTTATTTTTGTATGTAATTCCTTCTGTAGCATTTTAAGTGCTTAGATGTTTGCAGCCAAACCTGAAAAGAGAAAATGCTTGCCAGTTGCTGTATATTACCTGTCAGAGTTTATATGAGAGGTAAGACAAAGGTTGCTAGCTGAATTTCCGGAACATTATTACTATCACATATTCTATAGTAGGCCTAAGATGAATATTTGATGCCAATGTTCTGGACGAACTTCTTGAACTTTCTTCTCCACTTCATATTCTATATCAGTTTGAGAATCACTTCCACTTCAACCCTCAGACTAATGTATTGGCAAGCACAGAGAAAAGGAAGTGGTTGAGAACCTGTTGATTTTGGAAGCCACTAAACCGTTATTGACAGCATCAGCCAATTCACTGTTGAATGTTTCTCCATTCATTCTCCAATTAATACCATCAGAGGCTGAACCTCTGAAATAATTAGAATTTCACAGAGCACAGTCAGGTCTCTTGTCTATTGGTGAATTTCCCTCATGCTGCTTGTATTGTTATCTTGCATACAAAACTATAAACTTCATGAATGTTATTCACCACAAAATGATAAGTTACATCCCTTAAGGATTGCTTTCCAATACCAAGAAGCACTCCAGAACTGTCAGTGCAACACAGCTATGCTCCAGTGGCGAGTAGTGGTGTATAATACTAGTCTTTACACTGTGCATGGGAATTCAACAGAAGCATTAAACAAAAGTTTTTGGAACTTAACCCCATAGGGCTGAAGGAAGCTCCAGAAGGAAAAGGGATGTCAGTAGTCCTGGAGGAGATATTTCTACTATCACAGTCTGCTATCATAATCAGAGTGGGGGTTGATAAATGGGTCAAGTGGTAGAGGAAGGGGCTTATTCTGTGAGATTTGAGATTTAGTAGGCTATTCCCAAAATGTCTTGGGAGAATAGAGGATGTTTTATTTCTTATATTTATCAAGAATATCATTGCATTTTTATGAAATAATAGTTGTGTTTTCTTACCCCCAAAAGAGATCTCCTTAATTGAATATGGTGGCTTTATAACTGAGAAGAAAAAAGAAACAAGGGTACATTTAATGTTCCTAAGCTTTCAGCTTGTAGGAATCAGTATTTGTCAGTATCCACTATTTGTAGATGGAACTATAATGATGCCCTTGTCTGCTATCTGTCAGGAGGCTAATATTTCTCACCTCATTTTTCTTAGAGTACAGAGGCCCAGATTGTGTGCCCATGCTCACAAACATGACCCATAAACATCTAAAGTGAAATTTACATTGGATTTAGGAATAAGTCTATGTTATCCATTTAATTTTTAAAAAAGAAAGAGAGAGAGAAGGAAAAGGAAGGAAGGAAAAAGGGAAGGAAGGAAGGAAAAGAAAGAAAGAAAAAGAAAGAAAGGAAGAGAGAGAGAGAAAGAGAGAGAAAAAGCAAGCTTTCAGTTCAAGTTCTTGAGGATCCATGGATTTCTATATCTTTTTTGTATGATGAAAATATATGTTTTTAAACTTCTGGTATGGCACAGATCCATAACTGCAATAATGTTTGCTTTTTCAGTGTGGTTTTTTTCGTTTGTTTTTCATAGGTAAGGTTTCTAAGGTATGCAGAATAGGAAATCCCACTCCTAAGTTCCATTCAGGGTTCAAAGAACACAAATCTATAACTTTGAAATTTGCATACGGTGCAGTATTTTTGAGCACAAAGAAAGGCCACGGGAGAAGGTAGTGTTGCAAGTTGTTTTAATTACTATTAATATATCAATTTAATGATTAAGGGTACTTTTCCAGAAAGCAGGAGGCTAGGGCTGGAGGATTCATCGAACTTTTGGGAAAACATACCTGCATCTTCTGTCTCTGTCTCCTTCTGTCTCCTTCTTTCTAACTGTGTCAGTCAAATTAGTTGAGAGGCATCAAGCAATTCTGTTCCAAAGGCACTCAGCAATGAGGCTTAGCTAGCATCAGTTCACACTGGGTTACATTTTACAGTTAATCTTGCTAACATCCTACAAAGTATTTAATTTATGGGAATATGCTTGTCGAAGGTTATTCAGCAATTATTTTTCTTTCTTTCTTTCTTGCACCATGATCTCATATATTCAGTGATCTACACCAAGATAGGACTTGTGAAAGGTCATCCTGTGACATAGTTTGAACACACTTCTTGTTACTTCCATTCTGGGTGATGAAGACCTCATTTGCAAACACCTAATTCAAGATTACATATTGCACTGTGTGATCCAAAGGACTATGTACTGGTGCTTGATAGAATGGAATTAATTTTTTCACGCAGCTTGTATGGTGCTATTTTGGATTTGTGACTAAAACAGTGTTAATTAACACATTGGTGTCATGGTTGTTGCTGAGCAGTGCTTGTACGGCATCAAGGCTTTCTCTTTTTCCCACCTCTCCCCACTCTCAACAAGTAAGCTGGGGGTGGGCAA
Organism: Cygnus atratus; assembly: GCF_013377495.2. Lineage (NCBI taxonomy): Eukaryota > Metazoa > Chordata > Aves > Anseriformes > Anatidae > Cygnus > Cygnus atratus. The sequence continues at coordinate 20,272,544 of NC_066364.1, read as the reverse complement.
GAGGTTGGTAGGGGACACAAGCTGGGCAGCTGACCTGAACTGAACAGAAGGATTTTCTGTGACACATGACGTCATGCTCAGCAATAAAAACTGGGGACAGGTTTTTTGGGGGAGATAGCCATTTCTTTGAGACTGGGCGTCATTCTGCATGCGAGTAAGTGCACTGAATAAGCGTAATTTTAGATAACCTGTCTTTTATTAAATGGAAGATTATGTATAATTACGTATCAGTTATTATGTATAATTACGTATCAGTTCAGCTCACAGATTTTAAAGACTTAAAACCCACTGGGGTAAATACAGGGGTGAGAAGGCTACAAGGTCTGGGAATAGTAGGAAAGGAGGCCAATTTGTTGTGTTTACTACCTACCATCTTCACAACTGACACTCTGGAGATTGTTATGTATGCAGCTGATCCTGATTGCACCAAATACCTGTTTTTTTTTTTCTCTTGAGCAAGGTTGAAAGGTGCTTACTTCTGTGCAAGCCAAACAACTGGCTTTCCTGGTTTTAACTTCCAATTACTCAGATTTGCTTTTCTTCATAACTCTTCAAGCTGCTACTGACTTGTAATCTCACAGTTTAGTTCTGGCTAATGGTATGAATAGATACATGAAAAAATGGAAATGGGGTTTGAGGAAAATCCATCTTTTACAGTAGGTAATACAATAGACTGTGAAGAACTGAAAATAATTTATATTTTTTGAAAAATAAGTTTATTTTCATAAATAATATATTAGTGTGGAGAGACTGTGAGTGCAGAGAATGTTAATGTGGAGATTAATATAGTTTCTGTATTGATTATATGCGAGGGAAATTTATTTTATTTCCCTGGTGGCTAATCAGATTATCACCCTGTACAACACAAATGGAATAGTCAGTTCTCCTGATAAAATGTCATTTTAATGTTCACCCTAAAGTACACTTTCAGGATGCAAAATTATATTTCATCTGCATCAATCTCTGCCCTTGTTTTGGAGTGAAAACTGCATATATATGAGTTTTTTTTTTACTCCTTTCAAAATTTAAAATGAAAATCTTTGATTCACTTTTTTTTTTTTTTTTTTCAGTAGCAGTGTTTCAGTACTTAACAGAAATCAAAACTAACGATCATTTTAATGGTTCTGGATCACGAGTTACAGTAACCGTGCTGTTTAAGGTGTTTTTTTTTTTCTGTTGTCTTAGAGATGCATCTTTCCAAGTAGTCTATTTCAACTGAAAAATATTTCTGCAATGTAGAACCTATTCCTCCAGGGCTATTGAGGACTCATTAGGGCATGGGAAAGAGATGTCTGCCAAACTATAAAATTTCTTTGACAAACTCCCAGTATATTAATTTACATTTAATTTTTCGGATCGCTGTCAAGGAGAGTTATGTCCATAGCAATGCACTGGAGACCCTGTTTTCCTGAGCTGTTCTACACTGCTGTGGGGTACGCTACTATTAAACATCCCTGTATTGTCTACAGTGGGCAGGTGATACATATGATCAAATAGTATTATTAAGCATTTGCTGGTGCGTTTGATCAGATTATTACAAAATAAAATACATTTTCTGTGATATTGATAGTAAGGCATATCTAATAGCAGGGAATAAATGGCTCCTTGTAAGGGTGAGCTATACAAGGATGTGCTTGCTGGCCCTTTACAGCCACAGGGGAAGCAGCCTTGAATTTCTTTATTTACTTCTTTTAAGCAGCAATAAGAAATACTCTAAGCGAAGACATTTTTTGCCAATTAAAGAGTATTATACGTGGAGAAAACCTCAGCAATTCTTGTTGTGAATGTCTGGAGATTTGTAATTTGGGACATCACTGGTTTCTCTTCTTTCTCGCTATCACACAGTGAGGAGAAGCAGTCAGGGAGGATGCAACAGAGGAGGCTCCTTTCTGCTGGCTGAGTGGATGATGGTTGGAAGAGAACTAGTTATTGCCTCTCTGGGCAGGGAGATGAAATTGACTGACTGTGTCCAAACATTTACAATAGTAGGAAAGTGTGAAGATTTTATTTTCAGATTTTTGTTGATAGGAAGGTTTGCAGGTGCTCATACTGAAGACTTTTGGTGGCAGTTTAATGAGTCGAAGTCGGTGTGATGCATTAGCTGGGCACTGCACGCTACATCATTTCCTACCCAGTGACTTTGAGGTTGCCTGGTACAGTATGACTTATGTCCATGTAACTAAACTCACTCACCTCTCCTGAAATAGGGAGCCCATCTGCAAAACACTTACTGATAATGGCCCTTGGCTCAGGCTAACCCAGTCCATGCCAGGACTGGATTTAGAAGAGTGTTAAGTAGTCACTGTCTAAACCATACCTTGCTCTGTGCTGACAATTTAACTATATGGAATTTAGCTAATCATGTCTCAGTGTTTGAATCTGTGTCCTGATCATGTTTAATTTGCTAATTTAAATGTCACCACAGGGATCATTTATTTGATAAATGATGACACAACACTTAACTATTCAATTAAAAATGAACATAAAGTAAGATAAAAAATAATATAAACATGAAAATATAATTAAAATGAATTATTTCTTATAAAAATGTAAATTTCTATAAAGTATTTTGTATCAGAAGAGGTGATGGAATAAAATCATAAAACCACCATAATGGTCATAAACCATAAAGATCATAAACCATCATTTGGTTTAAATATAATTGTTTTAAATTAAAAGACATTGTCTAAGGTATGTTGGTGTTTGGGGACTGAGAGGTGAAAAGTACATACCTGTGAAAGGTGCAAAAGGTGATCTGTAGAACCACAGTCTGGTAAGCCTGGTGTCTGTGCTGGTGAAATAATTAACAATCATAATTTAAAAAAATACCATTAACAAATATATAGATAAAAAAAATTTCTGGCAAAGAGTTGCCATGTGTCAGAAACCTGCCTGTGCTTTGTGAAGAATCAATAATAATGTGAATAAAGGATTGATATAGTTTGCTTGGGTTTTAAAAAGACTCCCAACAAAATCCTTGTTTCATACGTGCCTTAAAGGAAACTTAATAACAATGGTTCTTGTTTGGATAAATAATTGTTTGAAAGATAGAAACTGAGGGGAAGAGTAATTGGGTTGAAGTTCACAATGAAGGGATATCCCACACAATCCCACTTTGCCGGGACTTCTGTTTTCAAGATATTCACAACAAACTGTGAAATGGAATGAAACATGAGGTGACAGTTTGCTCATTCAACAGAACTGTTCAGACTGGGAAGGGTAAGGGACAGCTCTGAAGAATGACAATAGGACTCGCTGATTAAGTGACAATACAATAGAAGGTGAAGTCTTAGGATCATAGAACCATCTAGGTTGGAAAAGACCTTCAAGATCATCAAGTCCAAGCATCAACCTGACCTACCAAGTCCTATCACTAAACCCTAGTGCCATGTCCACACATCTCTTAAATACCTCTGGGGATGGGACTCCCCAGCTTCCCTGGGCAGCCCATTCCAATGCTTGACTGCCCTCTCCATGAAGAAATTCTTCCTAATATCCAACCTAAACATCCCTTGGTGCAACTTCAGACCATTTCCTCTCATCCTATCACTTGTCACCTGAGAGAAGAGACTGACACCCTTCTTGCCACAACCTCCTTTCATATAAAAGCTTAGTTGTAAACATGGGAGGGAAGAGTCCTTGCTCCATGTAAAGAATGATGGGCTCTGAACTGACCACTGCAGCTGTGAAATAAAATCTCAGGCTTTAAGAATTCATAAAAGCTAACCAAATGTTGGAGGTGTTTTTTTTTGTTTTGTTTTGTTTTTTTTTAGAAAAGGAGTAGAAAGCAGAACTGAAAACATCACTGTATGCATCTAAGGTGGCTTTGTATCTTCAGTACTGACAGTATTTCTGGTCCTTTCACTTCAAAGGATAAAAAAAAAAAAAAAAAAGAAAAGGTTCAGAGAAAGCAACAAGGCAGTGAGCAGCATGATCAAAGACGTGCAACAGCTTCTAAATGGTGAATAGCTAAAAGGCAGGTAGAGCTTTACTCTGAAAATAGGATAATTGAGATGATATATTGTGGAGACTTGTAAAGTTGATTGGCATGAAAGGAATAGTAAAGGACAGATTGTTCACTGTCTCTGCCAGTAGAGAAGCCAGAACTAAGAGTTATCAAATGAAATTGAGATCTTTTTGTTTGTGAGACCTGAATAGAGAGGAAAATGATGGAGATTTTTCTGAAAGAACTTGACAGGGCTATGCTGTAAAATAATTTAGGGGGGTCCATACTGACGGGTATCTTTGAGTCTCCTTTTGTTTTTACCAAAGTATTTTTCTGTGAAATGGTTTTAATCTTTTGAAGATTGAGCATTTTCTGAATTTTCTCCTTAGATTGTTTCACACTTGTTTCCTGAAAAAAATAAAATAAAGTAGTAATAATAATAAAAAAAGCCAAAACCTTTAGCAGATTGTACTTTTCTTACTCAAGTTGATTTCTAACACTACTCTAAATTGTTATTGGCTATTGAAGAAGAAATGTAGAGCTTTTTTCCTATTGACTTTTTTATGACTAGTTTCTTTATATGATATGTAATTTCATTAGTTTGTGATTAGGTGTATTGTTTTCCCAATGTGTTGTTGTTATCATTATTTCTTTAAATGGGAAGACTGGGGCACTAAGTAAAAGGGTCATATCTTGACTGACAGAAGTTCTTGATGTGTTCCAGGCTAAGAGGCTATCTCCAGTTACAGACACATGAACAGAAACAACATGGGTAGAATCCATCAGCTGTGAAGATTTTAATGAAGGAGAACTAGTTGAAATGATCCCAGACTCTGACTGCTTGTGTTCCCCATTATTAGGAGATTTACATTTGGGGTCAGCCAAAGCAGGAATGTAGATTTGAAAGCATTTGTAAATCTTTTTCAAACAGAATGTTTTTTTCCAGACACAGCTAAACAAAAAATTACAACTTTTCTGTAAAAAGTCTCTTTTGTTTTTTAAAGAGGAGGACCTCTTTAACTATGAAGCATACCAAAAAACTCAGTTTAGTTAAAACTTTTAAATATATTTTTTGGATTAGAGGAAAAAAAAAGAGAGAGAGAAAAGATACCAAGCTTTAGAAGATTTTGCTTTCTTAACTTCATCTTGGTAGTTCTCCCAGGTTTCCTTTGTCATTGCCTAGGCCAGTCCCATGTATTACATGGATGGCAAATACCTGTTGCAGTGAGTATATAGCTACAGAATGGCTGCATTTATAAAAGAGCTGATGCAGGAGCTGAAAGAAGAGAACGAACCTTTTATTAGGGAGCAGGTAATGGGTATTGCATAGTTGCTTTCATTAATTGGGACTTAACGTGCGTTTTTAGAAAATTAGCTGCTGCTATGTAGGTGGGCAGTAACAGAAAGAGAGGAAAAAATTGGACAATTATAACAAGAATGCTAATTTGTGTCAGTAGACTGCAGAATGAAGTTGTGGTGTTCATAGTTTTCCCGTTCTTTCAGTTACCCTATAGAATTTTTCTGAGCTGTTTTCCTGGGGATTTGGTTGTTGTAGAAAAGCAGCCCTGTTACTTGACAGTGATACAAATAATTTTAAAATGTTCTTCACATTTCTTAGGTTAAAAAGATCTGAATTTAGTTTTATTTCTCCAGCTGCTAATTTGCCATAGGTATTCTGTATGCCAACACAACATAAAAATAAAAACACATAAAAGCAGCAAATTGTAGTACTACATTCAAATGTTGAGGGATATACAATTCAACCTCAATTTGCCAGATGCCCTAAGAAATGTGATTATTTTATCACTGAATGCATCTGGCTGCATTCCTCATTAAGAAGCAAGTTATAATGAACTTTTAATCTCCAATGTCTTTTACATGCAAATGATAAAACTCACATACACATTTTTGTGAGTTAAATTTGCACCCTTTTGCACCTTTATAGTTCTTTTGTAAAGGATTACAAGATTGCAGGAAAAAAAAAGTTTAAAAAATAGAGTATGTTTTATGGTATCTGTATTAGGTGTGTACTTATAAATATTACATAGTTTCTATAATGTACTCTTGGAAACTGACTTATTTTCAAGATGTAAGCATGTTAAGAAAGCATCCACAATTAAGGAGTTCTAGGTTTCAATACTATTATTTTACCCCTATCTATTTCACAATCATTAATTCCCTGGGTTAGAAAAGCAGTGAGTTCTCTGGCATTATGAGCATTTACACTGCACATATTATTTGAGCACAAAAGCAGAATTACTATAATTAAAACCTATAGAAAAAATCAGCTACCTGCCACAAAGGAGCAATAGGTAGAATTTAAATGCTTTTTATACTGTGGACACAAAATGTAGCACTTCTTAGATAAAGCATGCAGAGTGTGGCGGGACAACCACTATTTAAAGCAATGCTTCCTAAAGGTAAAAAGATTTAAAGTTTTTGCTTGTTCATTTGTTTTTCATTTAGTTTCTGACTGCGGTATCTATATCTCTTTTATTCCTTCTAGTTTTAAAAATGTGGAAAGACTTATAACAAATTCTACTAGCCTCTTCAGTCATAAATAATCAAGAATGGGATCGCTGTAAGAGGAATGCGTAAACCATAGAAAATACAAGAGTAGTTCAGAAACTGAAAGTAACTTTGTTTTATAAAGGAAAAAAAATAATGCTGGAGGGGAAGCAGGATGACTAATGGCTGGTTAGGAATGAAAATATAAAAGCAAACTTTGTATCTTTGAAGTGGGATCACAATTTACATATTTTATTATTGTTAAAATAGGGGAGTCCCTGTCTTAGAATTCAGAAAAAAATTGGCACATGACATTGCAGATTCTTCTACAAAATAGAACAATTTAATCAGTTGTACAAATACCAGGAGAAAGCAAATATAGTATATTTAACAGAGTTCTGTCTTTTATGGAATAGGGATAGGCATGATCTAAGCAGTTTGCTTTTAATAAGATGCAAAATAATTTTGGTCTTAATCCACTGCTTGGAAAGTATAACAGACAAAGAGAGATTGGGTCAAACAATACAGGTTTACAAGTAGGTCATGTCAGATTAGTCTTATTTCTACCTGTTTTATGATTATCTAATATTTCTGCCACAGAAAAGAAGTGAAAGGAGCACCCAGGAGTTTTTCAAGTATATGAAATATAGGGAACTGGTACAAGACAGGACGATTTTAGAATCTACATAACATGCTCAGGACAGCTATACTGAGTCCATCTCCTCTCTATCTTTTTTTGTATGGAGAAGGAGGGAAAGAAAGGGTCAGCCAGCAGTGTGACTGGTTGGGGCAGGAGTTCCTGCCCTCTTCATGCAAAGAGCCAACCTTTACTTTTCCCCAAACGCAGACAAGGTGACCACCACCAACTACACCTGCATCCACACTGCTGTTGGCATTGCTGCCAGGACCTCCTCTGTGCACCCTCAGCACCTGGACCCCTGTGCAATGACAACCAAAGACCCTGGAGGTCAGAACCCTGTGCTGGTCACCCACCACACTTATTGCTCCTCACTACTTTTCTTATTTTTCCACACTTTTTCTACCTGCATGAAACTGAGCACCATGGAGGGAGACCAAATATTGCTAAAGGAGAATGTTAGAATAAGAACAAAAGGGTATAAAACATCCATGAATAAATCTGGAGTGTCTTCTATAAAGCTGATAGAAAAATAAATCATCTCTCTCTCTCTCTTTTTTTTTTTTTTAATAAATAAATAAATAAATAAGGACTGTATTATGTCCCTTGTTTTTCCTGACAGTTGCTGGGAAAACATTTCCACCCTTGCTTCCTTTGATCCTTACATCATGTGCAACAACTAATTTGTGTTTTAATTTTTGGTCACTCCTGTGGGTTTCAGCTACAGTTGACATAGTTTCTCTGAAGCAATATCCTTTCCTTCCCATTTCTAACTTCCTTTCCCAGCCTTTTCTACCTAAACTATGTTCTGTGCTTTTGACTAATTCACTACCTTATATTGGATGAGCCTCAACTTTTCATTAGGGTAGAAAGAACTATGCAGCCCTGTGTAATCTAGGCTGATGTTATTAAGAGGACTCAGCAGAAAGTTAAAAAAGACTTAGTGTACACTCTTGTGATGTTGGATTGGTTAATTAAATAAATGTGTTTGTAAAAGATTAGACTTAATCTGTTTATATAAGCGAAGCTCAGTTATTTTGCATTTGGTAAGTTTCCTCAAATGGGAAGGAAAATGCAAGTTATACAGAGTACTTACACCCACATAAAATCAACTTATGAATAAAATTATTGTATTTCTGATGACAGGCGAGATGAATAAACTCATTTTGTATTGTGGTTAGAAAAGATCGCTTTTTTAGTTGTACATAAGTACAAGCATTGGAGTGAGCTGTCCAGGAAATGGGTGAAGTCCCCACCCCGGAGGTATTTAAGAGATGTGTAGACATGTCACTAAGTGACTTGGTTTAGTGATGGGCTAGGGAGGTGAGGTTGATGGCTGGACTTGGTGATACTGAAGGACTTTTCCAACCTAGATGGTTCCGTGATTCTGTGATTCTATTGTTTCTCTTCATAAAGTCATTCACTTTAATGGGAGTACGATCTAAACAAGTGAATAGATCTCATGGCTATCATTAGTATTTCAAGCACATTTGTTTAGCCACTGAATGGTGGCTAGATTCTGGTACTTGTTCCTTTTTGTAGATACCAGACAAAACACTTGCTCATAGAATGTGAGTCTGTTCACACACTTCATATAGCAAACAAGCTAACTCATTGAATCAAAACTATTAAAGAACTGGATCAGGAAATCAGAAGTTTTTTTTTTTTCTTTTTTTTTTTCCCTATCCTATGGAATCATAGAATGGTTTAGATTGGAAGGGATCTTAAAGACCACCTAATTCCAACCCCTATGCCATGGGAAGGGATACCTCCCACTAGACCAGGTTGGTCAAAGCCCCATCCAGCCTGGCCTTGAGCAATTCCCCCTTTAGGTATTGGAAGGCAGCTATAAGGTCTCCCAGGAGCCTTCTCTTCTCCAGGCGGAACCCCAACTCCCTCAGCCTGTCTTCACAGGAGAGGAGAAATTGTGTATTTCTACAGATTTTGATTCCAGTTAAATATACACATTTCCAATCTCAGTCAGGTATGTTTATCTGTTAGAACTGAAAGTGGCACTTTGATACTGTGTTTCTTACATACCGTATATATCAGTAATGATTTGATTAAGTTTCCATCTAAGAATTACGTTTGTTTTCTGGTTATTTGACCATTTCTGTCTACTGTGTTTTTTTTTTATTCTTGAGATTGTTTTTCTTTTTACAAGTAATACATAATAGTAGTTGTGCAATAAAACATACTGTTTCTTGTAAAATTATGAATTCCATGGCTTTGAACTCTGTTCAGTTATAGCACATTAATGACATTTGAGACAGACCTGAAGTTCCAGAGAGAAGTCACTGTGGTGCACTGTTATTCTTGGAGTTATTGAAGGATGGCAGTGTTACTTTCTGAGGGATGAGTCTTCATGCTTCAGTTAACAGTTAGCCTTAAGCAAATTTATTTAAACTTCCATTGCTTCAGGGAACAGCTGACTTAGCTTAGAAAATATTTTCCAATCCACAGTTTGTAGCATTGTCTTTCATATGCCAGATATTTGTGTAAGCATTGTTTCGAAGTGAAACACAAACTGAATTGTGTGATTAAGTAGATAAAGCAATATACAAAATCATCAAAAAAAATATTTTGTTATTGTATATAATTCATAGTGATTATGGCATACAGGAGCAGTATTATTTTTCAAAATGAATAGTGAAGCTTTGCGGTTCAAAACATCTTTTACTGAATTTGTTGACGGAAGTAAGAGAAAAGTGTCAATTGAATAAACTAAGAGAATTGGTGGTTTAATTTAAATCTGAAAATTTCCATATGCTGCATTGCCTTAATAGGTAGGTAATAGACACGAGAAATTTTTTAAGTGGTAGTAAATATGACTTAGTTTCTCACAGAACAGTATGTTTTATTTTTGGGGTTGGTGACCAGACTATGGAAGGAATGATGTCATCTTGCCCTTATTAAGTTAGAAATACAGCTCTGCAGGGGAGAAGCAAGAGCTTGACAAGGCCAAAGCACATAACAGGGAGTCCAATCAGATCACAGAGCTTGGGGAACAAGGGTCCAGAAGCAAAAGGGTAGGGGATCATACAATGATAGAATTCTCTTCTCTAAGCCAAGTAACTACAGCTCTCTCAGCCTTTCTACTTAGGAGAGGTGCTCCAGCCCTCTGATCATCTTCGTGGCCCTCCTCTGGACCTGCTCTGACAGGTCTATGCCTTTCTTATGCTCTGGGCCCCAGAGTTCAATGCAGCACTCCAGGTGGGGTCTCACGAGAGGATTGCAGAGGGGGAATAATACCTCCTTTGACCTGATAGCTACTCTTCTTTTGATGCAGCCCAGGATACGGTTGGCTTTCTGAGTTGCAAGCTTGCACTGCTGGCTAATACTCAGCTTTTCAGCCACCAGTACCCCCAAGTCTTTCTCTGCAGGGCTGCTCTCAATCCACTCATTGCACAACCTGTATTCAAGTGTGGGATAGCCCCAGCCCAGGTGCAGGACCTTGCACTCGGCCTCATTGAACTTCATGAGGGCCTACTTCTCAAATCTGTCCAGGTCCCTCTGGATGGCATCCCTTCCCTCCACTGTTTTGACTGCACCACTCAGCTTAGTATCACCCTCAAACTTGCTGAGGGTGCATTCGATCCCACTGACTATGTCATTAATTAATATATTAAACAGTCCCAGGCCCAGTACAAACAGAATCACAGAATCGTCTAGGTTGGAAGAGACCTCCAAGATCACCAAGTCCAACCTCTGTCCTAACACTAACAAGTCCTCCACTAAACCATATCACTAAGTTCAACATCTAAACGTCTCTTAAAGACCTCCAGGGATGGTGACTCAACCACTTCCCTGGGCAGCCCATTCCAATGCCTAACAACCCTTTCAGTAAAGTTCTTCTTCTTAATATCCAACCTAAACCTCCCCTGGCACAACTTTAGCCCATTCCCCCTTGTCCTGTCACCAGGCACGTGGGAGAATAGACCAACCCCCACCTCACTACAGCCTCCTTTAAGGTACCTGTAGAATGCGATAAGGTCACCCCTGAGCCTCCTCTTCTCCAGGCTGAACAATCCCAGCTCCCTCAGCTGTTCCTCGTAAGACTTGTTCTCCAGACCCCTCACCACCTTCATTGCCCTTCTCTGGACTCTCTCGAGCACCTTGATGTCCTTCTTGTAGCAAGGGGCCCAAAACTGAACACAGTACTCGAGGTGCGGCCTCACCAGAGCCGAGTACAGGGGGACAATCACTTCCCTAGACCTGCTGGCCACACTGCTTCTTATACAAGCCAGGATGCTGTTGGCCTTCTTGGCCACCTGAGCACACCGCTGGCTCATATTCAGCCGACTATCAACCAGTACTCCCAGGTCCTTCTCGGCCAGGCAGCTTTCCAACCACTCATCTCCCAGCCTGTAGCTCTGCTTGGGGTTGTTGTGCCCCAGGTGCAGGACCTGGTACTTGGCCTTGTTGAGCTTCATACAGTTGACCTCAGCCCATCGGTCCAGCCTATCCAGATCCTCCTGCAGAGCCTTCCTACCCTCGAGCAGATTGACACACGCACCTAACTTGGTGTCATCTGCAAACTTACTGAGGGTGCACTCAATCCCCTCATCCAGATCATCGATAAAGATATTGAAGAGGACTGGCCCCAGTACTGAGCCCTGGGGGACTCCACTAGTGATCGGCCTCCAACTGGATTTGACTCCATTCACCACAACTCTTTGGGCCCTGGCTATCCAGCCAGTTTTTAACCCAATGAAGCATACGCCAGTCCAAGCCACGAGCAGCCAGTTTCTTGAGGAGAATGGTGTGGGAAACGGTGTCAAAAGCCTTACTGAAGTCAAGGTAGACCACATCCACAGCCTTTCCCTCATCCACTAAGTGTGTTACTTTGTCATAGAAGGAGATCAGGTTCGTCAAGCAGGACCTACCTTTCATAAACCCATGCTGACTGGGCCTGATCACCTGGTTGCCCTGTAAGTGCTGCGTGATGACATTCAAGATAATCTGCTCCATGAGCTTCCCTGGCACTGATGTCAAACTAACAGGCCTATAGGTCCCCAGGTCTACCCTCTGACCCTTCTTGTAGATGGGCATCACATTTGCTAGCCGCCAGTCAACTGGGACCTTCCCTGATAGCCAGGACTGCCGATAAATGATGGAAAGCGGCTTGGCCAGCTCCTCCGCCAGTTCGCTCAGTACCCTCGGGTGGATCCCATCCGGCCCCATCGACTTGCGTACATCCAAGTGCTGTAGCAGGTCGCCAACCATTTCCTCGTGGATAGTGAGGGCCACATCCTGCTCCCCATCCCCTTCCACCAGCTCAGGGTACTGGGTATCCACAGGACAACTGGTTTTGCCGCTAAAGACTGAGGCAAAGAAGGCATTAAGCACCTCAGCTTTTTCCTCATCCCTTGTAACTAAGTTTCCACCCGCATCCAGTAAAGGATGGAGATTCTCCTTAGTCCTCCTTTTGGTGTTGATGTATTTGTAAAAACATTTTTTGTTATCTTTAACTGCAGTAGCCAGATTGAGCTCCAGATGAGCTTTGGCCCTTCTAATTTTGTCCCTGCACAGCCTTGCAACAGCCTTATAGTCCTCCTGAGTAGCCCGCCCTCTTTTCCAAAGATTATAAACCCTCTTTTTTCTCCTAAGCTCGAACCACAACTCTCTGTTCAGCCAAGCCGGTCTTCTTCTGCGCCGGCTCGTCTTTGGGCACGTGGGGACAGACCGCTCCTGAGCCATTAAGATTTCCTTCTTGAAGACTGCCCAGCCTTCCTGGACTCCCCTGCCCTTCAGAACCACCTCCCAAGGGACTCTGCCAACCAGTGTCCTGAACAGCTCAAAGTCAGCCCTCCGGAAGTCCAAGACAGCGGTTTTACTGGTCCCCTTCCTGACTTCACCAAGAATAGAGAACTACCATTTCGTGGTCACTCTGCCCAAGACAGCTCCCGACCACCACATCTCCCACCAGTCCGTCACTGTTTGTGAACAGAAGGTCTAGCTCTAGCGGGGCACCTCCCCTGGTAGACTCTCTAACCAGCTGCGTCAGGAAGCTATCTTCCACGCTCTCCAGAAACCTCCTAGACTGCTTTCTCTGGGCTGTGTTGTGCTTCCAGGATATGTCTGGGAAGTTGAAGTCCCCCACGAGAACAAGCGCTGACGATTTTGCAACTTCTGCCAGCTGCCTGTAGAACTCCTCATCCATCTCCTCATCCTGGTTCGGCGGTCTATAACAGACCCCCACCAGGATGCTTGCCTTGCTGGCCTTCCCTCTGATCCTAACCCACAGAGACTCAACCTTATCAGTCCCAGCCTCAAGTTCCACAACATCAAAACGCTCTCTAATATAGAGAGCCACACCACCACCCCTTCTGTGCTGCCCGTCCCTTCCGAAGAGCCTATAGCCAGACATTGCAGCACTCCAGTCACGAGAGTGGTCCCACCACGTTTCCGTGATGGCGACCAAGTCATAGCCTGCCTGCTGCACGATGGCTTCCAGTTCCTCTTGTTTGTTACCCATGCTGTGTGCATTAGTGTAGATGCACTTCAGTCGGGCCATTGCCTTCTCCCCCGGCCTTGCCATTGTTCCCCCTGGCACAGCTCCAACAAGCCTTATTTCAGCCCCATCCCCCTTCTTACCTAGTTTAAAGCCCTCTCAATGAGCCCTGCCAGCTCCTGGGCTAGGATCTGTTTTCCCCTTAGAGATAGGGACCCATCTGTGGCCATCAGGCCGGGTGCCGAGTAAAGCGCCCCATGGTAAAAAAAAACAAAATTTCTGCATTGGCACCAGCCTCTGAGCCACGTGTTAATCAGGTGGGCTTTCCGTGTCCACTCTGTACCCCTCCCTGCTATTGTAGGGATGGACGAAAACACCACCTGTACTCCCGCTCCATCCACTAACCATCCCAGTCCCCTAAAGTCCCGTTTGATAGCCTTCAGGCTTCTCTCTTCAATATTATCACTGCCAGCCTGGACTATCAAAGGAGGGTAGTAGTCAGAGGGGCGAACCAGGTTGGGAAGCTTTCCGGCAACATCCCTGACCCTGGCCCGAGGGAGGCAGCAGACTTCCCTATGGGCAGGGTCAGGCCAACAAATAGGGCGCTCTGTCCCCCTGAGAAGGGAGTTGCCTACAACTATTACCCTTCTGTCTTTCTTGGTGGAGGCAGTCTTGAGGCGTGGAGTCGAACTCATCACCCTAGGTATCCTCCTGGGTAGACTTTCTACCTCATCTTCACCCACCGGTCTTTCAAGCTCTAGGGCCTCAAACCTGTTGTGTACTCACACCTGGGAATGTGGGGGCAGTAGGGGGGGGTGTCACCTGCGAGGTCAAGCAGGGACCTGTCTCCATTCCTCCTTAACTCCTAGGTCCCCTCCCTCTGCCTGACAGGGCAGGGGGTCCACCCCCATTTGGGGTGTCTCACCCTGGTATATCTCCTTCAGGCCCTGCAGGGAGTTGCTCCATCAGTCTGTCTTCCGCTCACACTCCCTGATAGCCCTCAACCTCTCCACCTCCTCCCTGAGCTCTGACACCAGGCGGCCCAAGTCATCCACCTGCTCGCACCTCACACACACAGTCCCTCTGCCTCCCTCAGATAGCAGCAACAGGCTTACACACTCCCTGCACCCAGAGACCTGAACTGCCGCATTGTTGAGCAGCCGGTCAGTCTGGGTGGTTACAGACTTTCTAGAGAGAGCGCTCTGCCTGGTGTAGACCATTGCAGCCCAGCTAGCAGTCGACAGCCGTTAGAGGAGTTGTTCGTACGGGCGGGGGGGCGAACAGCCTGCGCCCTCTACCCTCCCTCCTCGCCCTGCCTGCGCGCACTGCCGCGCCCCGCCTTTCTGACGCGCTACGCCCTGTTTGCCCGGCCTGGTCGCCGCGCTCCCTAGGGGCTGCTTTTGAACGGCCGGGGAGGGGGCGCTGCTGGCTCCGCCTACGCCTCGTCAGCCTCCCTCGCGAGGGCTGCCGGGTCCTGGCAGCTCCCTCGAGCGGCCTCGATGCCGGAAAAAAGCCCTGCCTGTGGCAATCCCCCGCTCCGCTGCAGAACGCGTCTGCCCCGGAGCCGATCGCCTCGGCAAGAGCCGATCGCCTCGGCAAACCCTGAGGGACACCACTTGTCACTGATCTCCACCTGAGAACTGAGCTGTTGACTGCCACTGTCTGGATGCAGCCATCCAGGCAATTCCATATCCACTGAATAGTCTGTCCACCAAATCTTTGTCTGTCCAGTTTGGAGACAAGAATGCTGTGTGGTGTCCCACATGCTTTGGGACAAGTATCAAATGCTTTACACAAGTCCAAGTAGATGATGGGTAGAAATGGATCAATGAAAGTGAAAGCAAAAGTGGCAAAAAGGAAAAAGGAAGAAAAAGAGAAAAGAAGAAAAGGAAGGAAAAAAGCAAGAGGAAGAGGAAAAAAGAAAAAAAAAAGAGAAAAAATAATAAAAAAAGGTAAAAGCAGTAAGAAGAAAAAAAAGAAAAGTGGAAAGGCCTACACCTCTATTAAGTTTCTTGTAAAGGACTTGCATTTTGTTTTAAGCTCAGTTCTTTTTCCCTCATGGCCAGAATCTTCCCTCCTCCAGGGCCCCACTTCCCTGTTCTTCTTGCTCTTTTCACAAGTGTGCTCCCCAGTCCTCTTTCCTCACTCCCCTAGGTTCAATCTACAATTAAATTATTTCCTACCAAAAATACTTATTTCCTGTAATATCTGCAAACATTATTTATTACTTCTGAAGGGCTGAATTTGGTAGGTAACTATGCAAATCATGTCCTACTGTTAAAAGATAGCTGGTAGTTTATCTGAAGACTATTATATATATGTGTAATTTATATTTCTTATATATAATAGAAAGTCTATTTGATAGATATTTCTTATTTAATCTATATTAAAATAATTATATATATACAAATACACATACATATATACATACACAAATATTTTAGTCCAGATTCCACTATGACATTATTTTTAAATGCTTCTGAAATTCTTCAGTAACTGGATGTTTTCTTTTAAATTTAGTCTGATTTAAAGATTCAAAATGTTTACATTACATCTAAGTGAGATGAATCTCAATAGTTTAAATTCAATTAAATAAATTAAATTAATATATGTTTCATGGATTTAAACAAGTTACTTTGCACAAAATGCTCAGAAACTCATGAAGCTGTGTCAACTCATGTAAACATTGCCTAGAAAGTAGTACTAGAGTATTTATACAGATCCATTATCACATAATATTTGGATGCACCAGCAAGATTAGAAATTAATATTACTGAATGTAGTTCTGTTTTGAAAAACATCCATGATCAATTCAATGGGAGCTAAAAATATAGTACTTGTTTTACAGACTTTCACTATCATTCTGTCACGTATAGCTGAGCTACATACATATGTATACTTATACAGGTTTTGCTTGTTTTGTTCAAAAGCTGAAATAGGACGATAATAGTCTGTCGAACCACATGACTCATATTGAACCATATGCAAAAACATAGTACAGATAGAATTATGTACACATTTACATGTATTTCATGTATGTGTAAATCTATATATATGTATATATGAACTGTCACATGAAAAACACTTCTGTTAAAAACTGAAGAAACTGTTGGTATATCTTTATATATGTTTAAATTAGACTACAGTTACTTACCACTCTCCAGCTGATTAATTTGTCTTCCCAAACTGCATTAATCCACATTAATCCACATTAGGAGCTGCAAAGAATTGTTGTTCTCCTTCTAGCCCAGTCACACCAATTAATGACTTTGCACCAGTTACACTAATGTGCATTGCTATGGAGCCTTCACAACTAGACTGAATGCTTTTATATTTGATCAAAACATGTGTAAGAGTAAATCAAATTTTTGCCACACTGTATTGATAGAATCACGGAATTTCTGAGTCATGGACCAACAAAGCTTAATTGGAAATATTTCCTACGCGTACAAGTATAAAGTTAACAGACAATGAATTCCTATTACCATTCAAAAAGTTAGTATAAGGGAAACAGGAGGTCAGAGTTTGTCAACTGCAAGTTGCAAGTTCATGTCACAAAATGTGCCTGTGTCTTGTGATATCATTCTGCTTATCATTATGTGGTACATATAACACTGCTTACCTTACACTCAGTGTAGAAACATCAGTATTTTGTAAAATCCAATAGATAATTTCAAAAATCACAAATTTATAATGTAGTCACAGTACTGTGCTGAAATATCTAATGGGAAGAAACATAAACCAAATAAAATTGATACAGAGAACTCTATTGTTTATAATATTTTTTAAAGAAAAGCTCCAAATGTTGACTTCTTTAGCTCTTTATATGTGAAATAACAAGAATTTCAACCTAATGGACAGAAAAATGTTGAAGTAGACTTTTTAAAAAAAGCACAAGAACTATGTTTCCTCTTTATTGCATCAAAGAATGTTTATACATTATAGTATTTATCAAGATGGAAGAGGAGACCATTCTGTGATTCTATGATTCTGTGGGACTGCATGATCAACATACTGCCTAGTGTACTTTTAGAAGGTCTTAATTGAATATTACAAAGAAAAATTCCATCAAAGAAAGTGTATGGAACAAAACAAAACATTAGCTTAAAAACTGTTGCAGAGAATTAAATTTGTTTTTTATTTCAAATGATATTATGAAAAGGAAAGAACTCATAATATTAATGTTTTCATTTAAAGTTACCAAACCTATGCCTTAGGAGACATAGTATTGCATTACACTTTCCTGGAGCCACTTTATATTGTTAATGCCTGAAGAGGTGGGATTATTGAACCACGTATACTAAGAACAAAAATAAGATTCAATTTCAGTGCTCACAAGAAGACATTAATGGTGCAGAAGGTCACTAAATAATGTATTTCTCTGTGGTACTGAAACTTTTGCACAAGTCCAGTAAGTCCAGCAAGACAAATCTAGTACCTTTGAAGTTACATTAGCAGTTGCACTATTGCCTTTGTGTAGCAGTAGAAGAATTTAAAAAGTGACTGAATTATTTTTTATAGTTGATCAAGTACACTGGCTGCAGCTAACTTTGTGTGTGTGTACACGTACTTGTGTGTTCATACGTACGAAAGAAAAAGGGCATCAAAGGAAATGCTTACTTTTCATGCTGGCTCTAATTTGTGGAATTTGCATAACTCAGTTAAGTGCATTTATCAAGCCAAGTTTTATTATGTTTCTCTTTTTCACATCTATTTCTCAAGAATATAACAGAGAGAATGTAAAAAATACAAACAGGAGCTCCTAGATCTCACTTACCTAATTACGCTCAAGAGTCTGTGGAGCAAAATGTGACTGATATTTTAGCAAAACCAAATTATATTTGTTGCCTCATTTTTACTGTTAATGCCCACTTTAGGTAAATCCTATATGCCTAACTCAGGAAGGAAAGTCAGTGGCACAATTCATAGATGATGTGCATTTTTTTTAAATTCTGGTGCCTTCTGTTTACCATTGCTTACTCTAATCCTTCAAACGTACATGATTATTAATATTCACATTGCTCAGAGATTTAGATGGGGGTTTGGCTGTTTGAATTGGGTTCTATCTTAATATAGATCAAAACTGTATCAGCAATTAAAATTGAAAAGGAGCATCTCTTTGAAGAATGAGTTCGTCCATATGGCCCTTTAGCTAAGATTCAATTCCAAAGTGGTTGCCAATATTTTCCCTAGAAATCTGTAGAGATCTTAGAATAAAAAGGATTCATCACCTGTGGGTGTTTATCTCTGAATAAAGAAAGAGCCTAGATGATAACCTTATACTTTAAACATACGAAGTTCAGTCAAATCAATCAAATCTCTCATCTATAGATGAAAACTTAAGACTAAACACCTAATACAGGCTTAAAGTCTGAAGCAAAAGTCATAAAGTAAAAGGAAGTGACGCTCACGATGAATGTCTGATCTTGAAGTATGTTTCAGAAATAAAACACCTGAACTATTCATGAAGTACAAGTCCTAGACTTGAAAATTACCTGGGTGGAACACTATGACCAAATGTGACAAAATGACCAAAAAGTTGTAGTCAAGGGACTTATAAAAAAGATGGGGAGCAACTCATTGCTCAGTTGAATATTGTCAGAATGAGGGGGAATTGTTTTAAACTAAAAGAGGTGAGATTTAGATTAGAGGTTAAGAGGAAATTTTTCACTCAGGGGGTGGTGAGGCACTGGAACAAGTCACCCAGAGAAGCTTTGGATGCCCCATCCCTGGAGGTGTTCAAGGCCAGGTTGGATGGGGCCCTGAGCAACCTGATTTAGTGGGTGGTGTCACTGCCTATGGCAGGGGGCTTGGAAGTAGATGATCTTTGTGGTCCCTTCCAACCCAGGCCATTCTATGATTCTAAGAGAATCAGACTATAAAATATAAGAGTAAACAAAACAAAACAAAACTATGAAATCTAGAGAAAAAAAAAGGTGTTTTTTGTTGTTGTTTTGTTTTTTTTAAAATCTTAATTCTTCAGTGACTCTCTCATTGGAACTCTCTCAGTCATTCTATTTTCATGTTGGTATCTTATAATGTAAACAAAAATTATTTTTACATAAATCAATCACAGATATTTTGCATAACTATCTACCTCAAATTTAATTTTTCCTTATACTTCTCTATTTTACCTTTTTTCAGAGATTTGTGTATGTGCCTGAAGAGATTTGTAGCTTTCATAGCCATTGAGCAAATCACAAGATGAATAATACAACTGTCTATAATATTGCTAATGAATGAATACTCTTCTTTTTAAAAAATCTGTCCACATGACATTATATAGTGTATGATGTTAAAGGCTGAGGATATTGATTTTGTTACAGATTCTTATTGCAATGTCCTGAATTTACTCCTCTCTTCCTTCTCATCTGCAAACGGCCTTACAATATTGTAATTAACAATTCCAGAAAGCCATTAGTTGCCTGAAAAATACTCGCATATGCCCAAACGTATCTGATTACATTCTGATACACATCAGAAAAGGTATAAAGTAAGTAAGTAATCCCTGCTGTGATTAATTTGTTAGTAGTAATCCTGCATCTTGTGATGTTAGTCAATGTGGCAGTGTGCTGAAATAGAGGTCTGAAGCAATACAAGCACCTGCTTCCTTCAAGCACATTAGATCAGTAAATACGTTTATAGGAGTTAACTGTTTGCTGTTGTTACATTTCTGCTTGATGCATTCAAGCTCTGGTTGTGCTCAGCTGAGAAGCGACAGGCCTTGGCATCTGTTTCTGACAAAGGGGACCAAGGCTGCAAACCTTACCAGCCAAATGCAATATCTATTTCCTGGGTGTCAAGGATATGAAACAAGGGAATAACTCTGACCGTAAAAGGAACAGAGTTCCATCAAAGATGTTATTTGAAGCTCTCGATTTTTTAAAATTCCTTATGCAGTAGTGTGATATGCCTTTAGTTAAATTCTAATGTTTTAATACGTGTATATCTTTACACATATATATATGCGTATACATTTACGTATACATATATGCATAATGAGTTTATATATGTGTTCTCTTCTGGTGAGCAAATATTCACAGATAATGAAGATAGTCACAAAAACTATATTTGAAACAGAAAAATGTGTCTAATGTAACACCTGAATCAAACCAAATATAAATCAGATACGAAATATATGTGATGTTATTAATTTATATTTATGTGTCTGTATATGTGTGCATACACACAATTAATATGTTATATCTACAAAACACAAATTTCCCTACTACCCTATGGCAATTTTATAAAATGAGTTTGTTTGTAGAAGTTATCTTCAGCTTCTTCTATAAAAACAAGTTACTCACCAAATTATTTCTTCAGGTTGTTCCATTGGTCCTGCCTACTCTTATCCTTTATTGGTGTGGCTTGATACTCTCCGTTCCTAGTCAGAAGTATTCATACTGAGTTTCTTACAGATCAACAGAGATGCTGATTTCATTGTAAATAATATGCTTTCCATGACTCCTGGTTCTATGGTTTAAAGTGGCTGTTATTTGTACACTGACAGGTACACCTACTGCGAAATGCTGGCGATGAAGTTACCATCACTGTTCAGTACCTCAGGGAAGCTCCATCATTTTTAAAGCTTCCATTAGGTAAGAGGAAATTAACTGATAGGAGTAATTTGTTTGCCTCTTTGCAGTATTCTCATAATAATATGACACTGACAGAAATAAGAATTCAATCCTTGAGTGTTTTACAGCAAGAAACAGAAAATTATTTATGTACTCTTCTGCTTAACTTGTAAGAATCTAATACATACTTCATGATTGTGTCTGTATAGTTTATTAAAAATAAAAGTGTAAAACCCACTAAAATGCAGTACAGTCATGGGTGATAGCTGGAAGTTTTGCTAAAGAAGCTTTGACTGAATGCAATAAAATAATGTTTACAAAACATTTGAGTCGTGTATTCATGCTGAAAGGTATGTTGTTCTTTTCAGAAAAATCAGGAAAAACAGAACATTTACAAAGCAAATGGATAACATTAATTGTGTATATTTCATAAACTACTTTGATATTTTGATCATTTTTATTAGAGAGCAGAATTATGCTGTGATATAAACAACAGTTTAACAGTAGCAATACTGTATTGTTTATGGGAAATATAGATGAGGGAAATTTCTGGTTCTTCTGGTTAGCAAATACTCCCCCTCCTTTTTCTCTGACCTTGGTGTTCGCGGGGCTGTTTCTCACTTTTTCCTCACCCCTTTCTCTGTTGTGTGGAGTTTTGCCCTTACTTAAACGCACTTTTTCAGAGGTGCTACCAGCTTTGCCTAGTGGTGGGGCTGTTTTGGCTGGAGCTGGCTCTGTCCATCACGGGGCAGCCCCTGGCCTTTTCTCACAGAAGCCACACCTGGAGCCCCGCTGCCTTGCCACCTACACACAGTACACATCCTGTGTGAGACAGCTGCCGCTTTCACATGGCAGTTCATGCAGGTCCAGGAATCATGCAGGTGTCTTCTCCATGGGAGAGAAGAGGAACTTAGGTGACTCCTGCATTGCCTGTGTTGCACCAGGAGGCGCTGCAGCCATTGCTACCAGGGAGGCTGAGATCATGGCACTGCTTGTATGAGGTGCTGTTCCTGGAAATGAGAAAGCAGTAATTAACAGGAAGACCAGGCCATCTTCTATCTTCATGTGACCAGAAGGAGGTACACAGCATCCTTGAACACTTCAACAAGAAACTTTCACCTTACAAAATACATCATTCTCTTTCAAAGGGCCTGTTTCATGGCCTGCAGCCAGCTGAAGTTAAGGCAATTAGCAGTGGTAAGACCCCAAGTCAGGAAGAGCTTTTCACAAATCCATGTGCAAAACCCCAGTCATGAAGAATTAGTGATGAATATAACAACCTAAGTATCAATTCTACTATACAACTACATGCATCCCAACTCACACTGCAAGCAAGATTAAAGTGCATGTATACATAAATCTGAAGTATCTTAGGCTTTCCTGGCATCCCAGAAGATTCAGGCACATGGTCCCCTACCTCCAAGGATTCAGTCAGACCAGCTGCTACCCTAGGAGTTTTAGTACTGTGGCGTGTTCACTTCAAATGCAACCATGCTGTCTCTTCCCATTAACCATTGTTACTACTATTTCTTATAAGCATATCATCAGGAGCAGCATCTGCCTCCCTTGCTTCCTTCTCATAGCTCTTCCTTCCTTACACTATCTCACACTATAGGTACCAAAGACACTAGATGTCACAACAGGAAGATATGTGCCTACAGTTCTCACATTTTCTGGTTACTTCACTCTTTCAGGGATTGTGAACAACTAGTATAGGTTTTGACATACTCCAGGAGCACCTGATTTAGCTTCAGGGTATACAGCTGTGTGCCTTTGGGGGCACCGTCCTGTGGAGTCTGGACACCGGGATTCACAGTCCTCTTCAGAAGGATAGAGTGGGCCAGCTAAGGAGTGGTGGGCTGAGGAGAATCCACCAGTCAGGTATCGTCTTCTTGGAGCTACACTGCATGATCAGTAACTCTCTGCTCATTGCATTGTCTGGCCCCGTGGCTGGGATGATTCCACATCCCATGACCTGTGATTTGCTCTAAGGTGGCTTCCAGCTAGAAAGAAAACAGATATATGTTTCTGGAAACCAAAAGAAGGAATTTCCTTTTTTGAAGCTGTGTCAGGAGGTTAAAAGTGGATATGAGGGTTATTTCTTAGCCTGTTACAGAATATTACGGCTTCAGCCTGTGGGTACCATCATTGAGGGTACTCTAAGTCCATGACCCATCCCAGAGCTGAGCAAGACATAAGGTGTTTACCCTTTTAGATAAGATACACTGCTGCTGGAAAGAGTCTTCAGGGCATTTTATGGTAAATCAGGATATCTTAAGAATTTTTTGATTTTGGTGGTTATACCAAATTATCAGAATATTCGAAGGCTGCAAAGCTTCTGTTTCTTTTGACATTAATTTTGTGGTTGTTCTGGAATGGTCTTTTTGTCTGTTGGAGGCTGTCTATGACATATTTAGCAAATCAGATAAATGAGTTTGTTTATTTTTTTATGCAGGACGTCTCCAGTATCATTCAGCAATGTTAATCAAAAGAAAAATTGTAGTGCTATAGAGGATAATGTCTTTCTGACTGCCTTACATTGATATGCTCATTTTGAGGCTTTTGTTTGTTGTTTAGAGGTTCAGTGTAATTCACTGACTGAAATACATTAAAAAAATAAAACTGTTGATGAACTTTAAAATAGATTTTTCTAGGTCTACTAAGTTTAAGGCTTTTAAGGTGTAAATAAAAAAAAATAAAATAAAAATATCCAGGCTTTATTAAACTAAGTAGCAGAATACCTGACATTTTAAATTGAAAAATCTCAGTGATTCTGTCAAAAAGAATTAAAAGGTTTTATAAACAACTCCTACCTGTTCCACTGCAAATGATTTCTTGCTTTAGGTTTAGTGTCAGATAACTTAGTGGTTTTCCTGAGTTACTGCTAGATCTGCAAAATCCCCTGTGGTCCTTAAGAAGTTTCTTTCACTCACCTCTGAGTTCTGGCTTTTTCTTGCCACCCTCAGGAGTGTCTCAGTCTCTTTTGTGGACTGCAAAATCGTATATACTGGATATCTCTCTCTTTCTCCAGCCCTTTCGTACGTCACAGGGGAAGTTTTTTCCTCTGAGCATAGTAAACTGTTGCTCAGGTAAAAATCTTTCTTTCCCTTAGTCACAGGATCTTTTATGAATTAGCGTTCTAACAAAAATGACACGGGTAAGAAAAAAAAAAAAAAAGAAAGGAAAAAAATTAAACAGATAAGACCTGTCGTAGTACAAGTTTTCATTTCTCATAGCTTGAGTGTCTAACTACAATTTGGGTGGAATAAGAAGAAAGCTAGGTGATAATAATGGTTGCTGAAAGTCTCACAATATACCATGTACCTAGCTTCTGGCATCAGTCCCCAGTAAGATGCTGTAGTCATGGCAAGGGGAGTTGTCTATACCAGACGCTTTATTTTAAATAAGCACTTTTTTTAGATGGTTATGAACTAATAAAGTTCCAGAGATTGAACTGGTACCCAGGACTTGATTTGGAGTCTCATCTATTTGGGCAAGAGCTGTAGTAGCAGATAGTATAAGATTGCTTTGTGTTAGTGTAATTTTTTTGGATCGTGTATATGCTGTGTATGTATATCCTATGTTTTGTTCTGAAGAGAAAAGCCCACCTGCTAGCTTTGGGACTGCCATGCCAGGAGGCAGGTGGAGCTCCTTGGAGAGATGAGGGGACTGCACCTTCCATGAAAACAGTTGTACATAAACAGGGGAAGCTTCCAAAATACAGAACAAGGCAATGAAGGAACAGTCCATGAGTGTGTGAATAAGCAGGGAGCAGACTAAACAACTTGTGAACTTCCCTGCAATCAAGTGGTGAAGGTGACTTAGACTGAGGGAGGCTGAGTAGTTTGTTGTGACTCAGAAAACCAAAGAAAGCTACTGAACTGAAAAGCAAGTCTGGAGGGATATGTTGGGAGGAGGAAAATATGTTACTTCACCTTTTATTCTAAGCTTTCCCATGCAGCAGATGTCAGTTTTACATACTTAAAAACACTAATGTAATATGTCGTGTTATAGTAAATCCTTCATTCAGAGTTTTGAAAATAATTAAATTTGTCTATTTGGATATGCTGAAATTGCAGAAGATGTGGGATTGGTCCACATTAAGAATCTGATCGACTCATGGACCTGTCATACATGTCTGTTATGGGAGATAATGAGGTTCCAACAGGCGGGCTCTTCCACAGTGAATTTAATGCGAAGTTTTTTATTTAAACATTTTTTTATAAAAAATTAGATATCATTTTCTGTTACAATAATTCCCTGTGGTCACCTACAACTCTGAACATCGATTTTTGTGGTGTACTGTAGGTTTACAGTAGCTACAAAATGTACCTAGCTACTAAGTTGCCACTTGGGTTAGACCTGTATCAGCAAAACATAGCAGTGCCTCCTGCTGATATTGTCTCAAACTGTACAGAAAAGACTATGAGTGAAAACATGCTGAAACTTCAGAACGCAGAGTATAATTTTGAGATCTCAATACTGGACTGACAGAGAGCTGTTATGGAGAAAATGAGCTTTTGTTGAATTAACTTCCATTTTGCTAAATCTTTCAGATATGTGGAATAGATACATACAAAAATATATGACTTGGAATGACAGTTCGACTCTTGTGATGTTAGATTTGACAGACCTATTAATGTGAAATGATTTAAAGGCAATTTCAGGTGACTTCTTCAGACAGACAAATGAGTTTTCAGTGATGATGAATATAATGCTGTGAAACTGATTTTATGTGTTTTATTGGTAAGGCCAAGTATATTCTGACAGTAATTGTGTATTATTGGTGCTACATGTTATAATTCTATATTTAAGCAAAAATTACACAATGGTGTGGCTTTGTGTTGTTTCTGTTATATTAAACAAGTTCTTACATACAAATGCATTAAGCTTTCCTGGAGTCCCATTAACTGCTAAAGTAGGATCATGAATAGCTGTTTAAAGGAACAGATATCTCAAAGAATATAGCTGTGTTATATTAAAGTATTAACACAGTATCAACATTGCAAGATGACTATTTACTTTTAATTTCTTAGTTTGAGAAGGTGCATTATTCTTGAAAGTAATTGCCACTTTATGAAAAATATATATACATTAGTAAAATGTAAGTATGTGTACTGTTAGTACTTGCTTGAGAGTTTCTTATTAGCTTTGTGTATAGATATACTCTCCATAATTATACTCCAAAATGAGACTTTCAACACTGAGTAGGAAATTTATTCATTAAATTAATGGGATTTGTGTAACTGAATTTGTTACTTGATTTTGAATATCTCATTCTCAGTGAAAAAAATAAAAAAAAGGTTTAAAAGGCTTAATCCTGCAAACAGTTAAGCATCTAAGAAGGTACCATGAGCACAGCTTCTATAGAATGACAGTCTCCATAAAATGACATCCAGCTACTTTTTTTCTGGTTAGACATAAAGTATAGCATAAGATTGACACATTTTATTGTCTGTCTTCCTAAAATGTAAACAGTACTTCACTTTTGGTTTGGTGATATGCATTAGAAATTCTCCACATTTTACAGCTGGAATAGATATATACATATATTTTTAATATAAGCAATTATCTTTTGTGATCTGATTTCCAGGTTCCCCTGGACCATCCAGTGATCACAGCAGTGGAGCTTCATCACCTCTCTTTGATAGTGGCTTACATTTAAATGGAAACTCAATTAATACTGTAAGTAAATTAATACTAAAAACAGCATAAATTATGTAAGTTTTTGCTCCATTTTGAGCTTCAGAATGCTAATGTAACACCATAGGACTAGCCTAAGGTTTTTTTAATGTTTAGTTGGTTGATCGGTTGGTTGAGTGTTTTTTGGTTTGATTTGGTTTTGATTTTTTTTGATTTGTTTTGTTGGATTTTTTTTAAGTGCCTATGCTGTAAAATTCTATATACTTGTGAAATAGCCAACATGGTATCCTGAGTTGCTATTCTCAGTTGCTGTGAGGCAACTGAGAAGCTTCTAAGAATGATCACAGCAAGGTTGGATCATTGTGTGGGCATGAATTCATGTCAATTTTTAACATATTTTGTTGAATTATAGCATTGTGCTATTAAATTTAGTAAAGAAGCTGAAATGCAAATGGAATTCAGAAGAGAATGTAAAGGTTGAATTATTGAGGCAAACTTTCATTAAAAGGAAAAAAGGAGGAAAAAGAAATAAAATGAGAAAGCAGGCTTAAGAAAACAAGTCTATTTCTTTAATCCAGAGGATGGTCCTTTCTTTTTTCTGCAGCAATCATCTATGACTGAATTAAGTGCAGCATTGTGGGGAAAAAAATATATTATTTTCTCTGGGAAAGATAGAAGTTGTCAAACCCAAAGAAGATAAGATGTTTTAGTAGGTGACAATGTTGCTGTCTTCTTAAAATGAAGATTGAAGATGTAAATAATAGCTATAAAAGAACAGCTGTTCATGCTGAAAACTTGCTTAACTCCCAACTAATTGCAGCTGTAGTCTTTTCAGTTAGATATTAAATTTTAAAGAATGAATGCCCTGTGAATGGAGTACAGGCTTCTGCTGACCTCTGTTGCTCCTTTTTTTTCAGACATGTGTCTGCTGCTTCTCTCAAGTTTTGCACATTTTGACCACTATCTCTCTAAATTAATCCTTAAAGCTATTTTTCATCTGATAAATATATAAATGATAATACAAATATGCAAATATTTGTCATATATATATATATGATAAATAATAAATAAAAGTATTCATTTCTGCTTTAATATCTGTACTTTAGTGCTTGGGGTCCGAACTGAGTATAGATACAGAAGATATCATGTTTATTTGTTTGCAATTATCCAGATAATTTTTACGTTTAGTTACCTTGCACTATTGTCTTAGCAAAAACAAAGAAACAAACAAACAAAAAAAAACATCTGCCATCAGGGTCCATTATTCTGCAATGCCTGTCTTCCAGCTGCTATGCAGCCAAACAAGTCCTTTCTTCAAAGTGTTTGCATTGTATGAAGAGGGCTATGGTCAGGTGATTTCTTCTGATTGCATTAGCATGCTTTAGCAAATTAATGCCTACTAACTGCTAAAATGTGTGCCATAATAACTTTCAATCATCATTATGACTATACAGTGGGGATTGCACACTTGGAATTCTACACATTACAAAAATAAGTGGCTGGAGTTTTATGGACTTGTAACACAAAGTAATTTAGAGTTAGTTTCCAAGGTAGCACACAAAAGACTGCATGTAAGCTTCTGTAAAACAGAAGGGGGAATACTGAGGTACTAACTTGTTTACATACATCACTTTTCTGTCTTTTTCTGAAGTTGGACAAAAAGTCTCGAAGAGCCTTTATATATGCACCAGACACTTTGACCTAGAAGTGAAGTAAAGCAAAACAATTTACATTATATGTAGCCCAGTAAAAATGTCATGATCTTACTTCATAGGAAACAAAACTAAAAATTGCCAGATTCTTATTATGATGTACAAAAGCAAGGTTCTATGTATTCTATGCTGATACGGCTGGCTTTTGAGGTAGTCCACCAAAAATGTGTGGTATAATGTCTGTCCAGCTAAGATATGGATGAGCTGTGATTAGAACTTCAGAATTGCATGTTTTTCAGGTATCAAGTAGTGGGTGCTTTTAATTTTAATTAGGTACTTTTCATTTTTTCAGTAAAGGAAGAGCTGGACTGACATTCCCTCTGACAGTATTGCCCAGTAAAAATATAGATATTTAAACCACATTTTAATATCATCTTGGTAAGGGAGATCTGACTCACTTTGAATAATCTGTTACATCATGTTGTATGTACCTTCCTAACCACAGTCAGATCCTTGCTACATTAGACAATGCACATGTATTTATGAATGCTACTCCAAAAATCATGCATATTAAAGGAAAGGACAGGAGGTAGAGAATGACTATTATGGCAGTTTTACCAACTGTCATTCAGTGTGTCTGTTCTGAAAACCGGTAATACAGAGACGCCTGAGCTAATGCTATCTCAGTCAGTAACATTCGCATGACACCAGAATATATTGTGGTGTTACTAGTTTGTATCATATAGGAAGTAGTTTAGCCATGTTAACATCAAGCTGTCTCTGCCTAATACGATTAAACCGTTTTCAGTTCTCATGGTAGCTTGCCTCTGTTAGACATATCTTTATCACATCTTCTGTGAAGCGTCTGTTATATGTGATTTGATATCATCTTCAGGATTTATGGAAATCTTTCCTATAGTATTTGAGTAGTTTGCAGTAGAGTGCTTCAGAGGGGTTGCCCTGAACATAGAGAAATGAGGTGAAGTGTTCTCTTCACACCTAATTAGTTTGTGCTTGAGCAGTGTGACAAATGCTGTAGAGACTGGTAGTATCAGATACATTCATCTGTATCTGATACATGGTTTATTAATCATACTCTGAAATTTCAGGGAACGTAGAAGGTTTAGAAGAGCTACTCTCTAGGCCAGTGATTATAGTGCATGTACATGAAGGATTCTAACTACAAAACAATGAAGAAAATACTGTAGGGATGTTATCCTAGCTGGATTTCCAAGTCAGCCCTCTGGACAAATAAGTAAAGAAGAGGTCTGAAATAAAACAAATTACTAAGACACTATTAAATACTATGAAAGTTGCCATAGAAAGGGAAACTAGTTTTTCACTTCTTTGAATATCCAACTTCTCTGAATTGTCTAAAAGTGATATTCTGATAAATGGACTACGACTAGAGTAGATCATGTAATTATAGGATTCTAATTTAATTTTGATAGGTATGTTGAGTTTAGTTGGTTAAATTAAATGAAACAAGCATTTAGAATTTTCTAAGTTGCTTACATGTTTATTTATTTATTTATTTATTTTTAATTTGGTGGCTTTGTTTCGTCTGTTCAGTTAAAAAGTTTTGATCTAAGAAAGATGCCTACTTCGGCACCACGTACAGTTTATAAAAAAAGGAAAAATACAGATGCCCAACATCCGGTGGGACCTATAGGTCCTATGTCTTTAACATATATGGTAGTCCTGGTTTCAGAGTGAGAGAATGATACAGCTCAATCCCAAACCAGCAGAGGCGAAAAGGGAAGAGGGTGCATGCAAGGGGTTGGAGACCCTCTTACTGAGGGTAAAAGCTATGCTGATGGATACTTCAATGCAGTAAGTAACCAGACCATTGAGCTGAGATCAAATGGATGTGCCACATCTAAAAGCTTCAATAATTTTACTTTTTTCCTGTTTCTGTAGTGCCTTCCAATTCAGTATAAACATACTATTTATCGTTCTTAATTTGTATTTTATTCTTCATTTTTGTCATGCTGTAGCTCACTTTAAAGAAGTTTCAAGATTTCAGATCAATATCTTTTCTGTTAGAGTGATTCAGTATGTGATACCAGTAGACTCTGCCAACTCCTGATCTGAAAATCCATGATTTTCTCACTGTGTATGAAAGAATTATAACTTTAAATTGACTTGTAATTCATAGTGTATCATTTGGTAATGTAATTGCATAAGATGTAATAAATCTAGTAAATACAAAAAGTAGCTTACTTAGAGAGACAGTGCTGGTTACCCTCATGAAAGTAATCATCACTGCGTCTTCCATTTCCTCAACAGAAAAGAAAATACTTAAAACAGACAAACATAGCTAGCTACACTTGAACTGAATATCTTGAACTGCTTCTGTGGTGCGATCCTATATGAAGAGATAAAACGCACTGCAAATAAGCATACTCCTTTTTCTCCACTAATAAAATATGAAACTGTTCCCTTTCTACATACAGAGAAAAATAATCCAAATTTTCTGTTTCTGATTACACCTCTCAGAAATCATATCAGTAGAAAAAAAGCTATTTGATGATAACTTCCTACTCTACTATTCTAGATCTGCTTATAAAATGCTTTTGATACTGAGTAAAGAAATTGTTTATCTGAGATTTAGATGTTCAAAAGTGTTGTTTCTCTAATTCTGATTTGATTAGGACTTTTGCTATGATATTAATGAAATGAATAAAAGGTATTTTTAAAAGTCTCATCTTTTATTGATCCCCACTGTCATTGTTAATCCTTTCCACAGGCTTATTTCTTCTTCTATTTAATATGTGATTCATCAGGATAGTTATTTCTTCTGCACAGAAATTAAACACTTGTTTAATTTCCCAATAAAATTAAAGTCATATATGGTTTTAATGTTTTTTGTTTGTTTGTTTAAGGTTTTTGTTTTGCTTATTAAACTTAGTTAAAAATGGTGGTGAAAGGACTTATGGCATTGAATTAAAAGGAAGTCTTACTAGGTACTAAATAAATGAACACTGAGCAACATGTCAGCTTTGTGACATCTAATACTAGTTTCAAAAGTACTCACTTAAGCACTGAAAGTTAAACTGATATTCACACACAGCCCAAGAAGAAGTTTTACAGTTTTTTAAGTCGGGATTAGCCACTGTAAAAGAAATCAAAGACCAAGAAAGGTCAAATAGAAGGTTCTGGCTTTGTTGTTTATCTTTGAGAAAAAAAAAAAGTGCAGCACGATCATAATATAAATATTGTGTCAAGTAAAAAAATAATAACCTGTTTTTGTCAGGTATCTGGTTTCATTTTTTTAATTCTACCTATTTTCCCATATACAGCCCTCTCTTGTGAATGCATTTCTTGTATTTCTTATGAACTTGTTCATTTTAGTTTTCAGTAGTAACAAAAAGAAAATGGATTAGGAGATAAAGCCTAAGTTGTTTATTTTTATCAGTGCTGGTAGAAATGGGGTGATTACACAGTTTCTTTTTTAATTACACTTGTGATTAGAATATTTGGAGAACCTTGTTTACTTGATGGATTGTAGGGAGCAGTTCATCTGACCAGTCACCGGGAATGTGCTTTGCAGAGAGTTGTATTGCTCTGTAGATTGCACTGAGTGCATTGAGTACCTTTCATTTGCACAGACAGACAAAGAAGTTTGGGGGAATGTTGTTTATTATTAATGAGCGATGCTCTTATGTTTGGCTTATGATGTTCAGGAATGCAGAATGAGAACTGGGGATGAATTAAATTTGCATTTGATTTTTGTACAAAAGCTTCTCTCTTTTCCCTCATTATCTGTTCTCCTGCTTATAACTACAAAGGCACAAAGTGGACTGCTTCAGGGCAGAGCTAGATAATAAAGAGAAGTTATACATGTGCAACTCCGTTGCATGACTAAACAAAATTATGATCCTTTATCACCTTTTGGCAACAGAAAGAGCAGCAATCTTTCAGGTATGTTAGCAGGGAGTATCAGAAGTCCTTGGTTAGAAAGAAAAAATACGTGGGAGCATTCATGGGATTGAAGACTGCATGTGTTAGAAGATGAAGCATTAGAAATGAAAGCAAGCATTACTAGTGTTACTATTTTTAGAAAGATCCTTTTACTGTTGCCATAGTTAGTGTTAGATTAGTGTTTCAAATACCAGGCCCTGATAATGATCAGCAGGGAAACAGAGGTGAATAGTGGTGACCCAGATCTAGATGCAATGTTAGCATAGATGAACTCCAGTGGTTCAGATATACATAAAAGGTTTATAATAATAAACAACAGTGAAATCAAGGCAACAGGTCCTCCCTCAGAGTTGCATCCATTGTCATTCCACAAGTTTCTGCAACAAATTGACACTTACTGAGTTCCCAGTCAGTGATAGGAGCAGGAGACAAACCTCAAATTTGTCCCAAGGGATTTGCAGTGTGTGAAGGCCAAAATATTTCTCTAACCTTGGGCTAATTCTTCTCAGCAAGGACAGCACACCCCATCTGGGGATATGAAAGGCTGCCAAAAGCTGCCTGTAACACTGAAGTTTCAGTGCAGTTGCATTTATAAAGTGACACTATAATAATTTCAACACTGTATTCTCTTCTGTATTTTCCTCACATACTTTTAACATGGTGTTTTGTTTCCTGACTTCCATTATAATTTGAGAAGAGTCATAATTACTTTCTACTTTTGTGCTGAGATAAAAACTACTTTACCCACTTTTCCAACCCTCCTCATCCCCCAAAGAAAGAATATGTCTGGGAAAGGTGTTGCAGGCAAGGTTGTTGAGGTTACTCAGGAACCAATTACATTTAGCCTAAGGGAAACAAAACAAAGAAAAAGGTGCAGTAGTCCATACATTTTCTTTAAAAATATCTTAGGCTTGTACCTCATTGGTTCATTTAAAAAAAAAAAAAAAGTACAGCACCTAGCCACCTAGCAGCACAGCTGTAATAAAATATTCATTAATTTTTCCATAGTAAATCACTTCTAGAAAAATTTATATAATTGAACGATTTCTAATTTGTTCCTCACCAGCAGAATAGCGATCCCATTGACTTAAATGCGTAGCTACTGCAGTGAATAGGGCAGCATAGATCCCTAACACGTAACCACATATAGGTGCTCAGTGTCTGCAAAACTATCCATTAATTCAAATGCACTACATGTCTTCAAGAGCAGACATTAAATTTCAGAAGCCTACATGTGATGCAGCATTGGAATTAAATCAGTTTTTCTGTAATAGAAATGGAGGGGCAGTATCCTTGTTTCACGTGCTGTTTCACCTTCTTCCCATTTAATTAAACAATGTGTGTCAATTAAAATAGTGTAGAATAGAGCTGTGTAATTAAAAGTTGCTTCTTTCATCGAATTTTAAAGACATCAAATTACGTGTCCAAATTGTTACTTCATCTGGAAGAGCTTGTTTCCCGTACAAAAGCCTTTATTAAATGATTTGGTGATGCATACTTTACCTCATAATTACTGTCTTCTTAAAGCTGTCACAGAATTGCACACCTGCATCTAAGCATTCCATTAAAAATAAATAAACACAGACCTTCTTCTGAATTGATGCTACATCAAAGAAATGCACAGGTATTTTGATATCATCATTACATCCCTCTGAGTTCTGAGACAAGCTGAACACTCTAATTGACGCCTCTTTACAATAGATACCTCAATAAAGTGTTTCTTTAGCTGGGCACTGCAAGAATTTCAGTCATGTCTCTACTGAACACTTGTAATTGTGTTGTTCCATGATTAATGTCAGCTAACATAAGACTCTTTTACTGCTAAATGGAGCGGACTTGTTTTCTTCCCCAGCTAGTCGGCAGCCTCTGTTTCCTGTCTCGCCCTAGAAGAAGAGTTGACAAATGCTCAGCTATACATTAATCAGATTACTTAATTGATCCACTGAAAACTAACCCTACATATACATTTATTTATTCATTTGTATATTGCATATGTATATGCAATATGCATACAGATTTCAGTCACTGATCTGACTGAAACATGTAGAGAGAGCTCCTCCAATTCACTGTGAGCTGAGGGGTTTCCAGTGCTGCTGCAAGAAAAGCTATAAATCTAAATCCCTTCCTCCAAAATAACTGTAAGACAAATCTGCCTACTTTGAAAAGCATATCATATTGAGGGCTTTCTTTTGAGTGTACTGCAATATCTTCAGTAATGGAGTTTTGACAAGATGCTCTCCTGTTTGTACAAAAAAAAAAAAAAATGCAATTAAGTTATTATTAACTACACTGAGTTGTTTTGTTTTGTTTTTATACCAAAGTCTATAAACATGTATTAGCCATTTTTTTCAGTTATAGCTTAAAGAAATTAAGCTATGCTACACTATGTTTTAGCACTTTAATGTCAGAGTTGTTTTTCCTAGGAAAATATTTCAATATATGAAGATCAAATGTTATATTAATATTGCTAGCGTTTTCATACACATATCTTCAGAGAAATATCTGATATTCTTTTCAGAAACTCAACAATGCTCACTAAAGAGGAAATAGCAGCAACAACAACAGCTCAAAAGATAAATAATATCATCTGAAATTGAACCAGTGTTCATCACAAGCAGTAATCTAAAATAAGTCATGCCTGCTACATACACATGCGCTTGGTAGAAGTACCAGTTTATGGAACAGTATCAAGAGTTTAATGATACATTTTGAAAGAATAAATCTTCTAAAGCAGAAAGTGGATGAATTCCAATTGTCAGAAAAAGTTACAGGAGGAAAGACAAAATCACAGAATTTATGTTAAAAATGTTCCTCATGCATATCACAATTGCTTCTTATTCATTTTCTTTTATATTCTTTTACCTTTTAGGCTTTGCCAAAACTATCATTACTTAAATTTGTTAATTAATTTAAATTAAAATAAATTAACTGAAAGTTAATTTTCCAGTATATATCTTGCCAGTCTTCTGAAACCCTCAAGCATAATTTAGCAAAAAAATACAAAAATTATAGAACACAAGCCTTTTGTGAAATCCTTTGCGCTAGTTCATATACAGTTGAAATTTCAGATATTGATAAAGAGTCCTGTCTTCTCTTTATTTCTTAAGGCTGGTGGCAGTAGCAAGGCATGATGGTAATAAAGAAAAGTAGCTTTCAAGGGAATAAATCATTGATGCCAGTTAGTTTAGTCCTTTAAGAAAAAAACTATACCAATTATTGTTACCTCTGATTAATTGTGATATGAGAATGTGTTTGATAGATACATTGCTATTCCAGGTGTAGTCCTTTGTCTTCATCTACTATGAAGACTTTGCAAGACTTGCCTTTTTGCAAACCAGACAGTGTTTGTACTATGAGTTGAAAAGTGTATTTAAAAAGCAAGCTTAAGCTTGCTGAGCAACATGACTGTAAGTATTTCTGAGTCCAAAACTGATTTAACCCAGCTTCAGCCTGCCTAAAGCCCATGTTTAAAGAAGCAGCAGCGTGTCATTCATCCTAAAATATCACTGTGGCTGCTTTCAAGGTGCAGGCCTAACAGAAACTACAAATTAAATTACTAGTGTGGATTCAGAAATGCTTCCTTTTGAGTACATGACATTTTTCTTGCAGAGGTTTTAGAATCAATGACAGTTTAAAATTAAAATTAAAAAGGTAAAATAATTGAGTTGCCCAAGCTCAGCGGATAATATGTCACAAAAGGATAAAAAGTTGACAATCACAGTGAACTATGTTCTATTTATGTCTTTCCTATATTCTTAGTGGAAGCTTAATTATAGAGACATGTCTGATTAGGTCTCCCACTTAACATTCTTTTTCATTCTTTCATTCTACTTATCGTATATCTTAGCCTTTTCATTCTACTTATCGTATGACTTCATGGTTGTCCCATAACAAGTAGTTACAGAATATGTTTTTAAAAGCAACAAAGCACTTGCCCATGTTGTCCTTCATAGGTCAGTGATTGCTAATGGGATATAGGATCATTCCCTCCTCCAGGTCAACAGTACACAGCTGTCCCAGGTGGATAGTGATTATGCGTCATTACAAACTGATCCTCATTCAGTGTTCTGTCAAAAATGAGATTTTTGTACTCAATCCATTTCTTAATGGACAGGTGTTACAAGCAAATTGGCATTAATTGGCAACATTGTTGGTGATCTCAGCAGAAAGCCAAAGGTGTGAAATGAACCAGAGGATAAAAGCCACAATTGAAGAGATTATCTCTAAACAGCCATTTTTTTTGCAGTCCTTTGGAGGAATGGTGTGCAGAGCATGAGCAGCAGCTGTTTAGTAGACAGAAGGCTTGAAGTTCAAGCAAGCTCAGTACACTGGGTCGGACCAAAGAACCGCCTAGCCAAAAAGCTCGTCCCCAACAGATGCCCTTAAGAATCCAAGAACAGGGGAAATATGTAGAATTATTTATAGGGTATGTTCTGTGCACCTCCATGATGTTTTGGATAGATTCTTCCTGAACTAGAGTTTCTTATATACAGAAATGCATTCTTTCATTGTTTTTATCCTTCTGTATTTTAGGATCTGTATTTTAAGGGAAAGTGAGCCATTATATCCTAGTCCCTTTCGCTGCGTTCTTATATACACTTGTCATACAGTCATGTCAGCTGCTTCTTTTCCAGTCTAATTAGTCTTTGTTTACTTAATCATTATTTGCATGAAAGCCATTCCATATCTTTCAACATCTGCTTTTCCTGCAACAGCAAGATCTTATTTTGAGTATTTATCATCTGTTCATAACTCATTACAGTCCAGGAAAAGTTAATATAGACTTCACTCATATGCATTAGTATTCATTTATCTATAATATTTTAGCAGTCCTTTTACCTCTCAGTCATTCAGTATCATGAGGTGCTTCTGCTGCAGTTTGCAGTTTGTTCTTCTTTTTATTATTTTTCATTACTTGCTGCACATAGTTAACTTCCTCAGTCTATTGCTTACTATCTTGTCCACATCATCAATCAGTATGCCGAATAGCTTGTATATCTGGGAGTCCACAGATAGTACCCTCTGAAGTAAAAACTGGTTACTAAGTGAAGTGTTTTGCTTGCTTTATTTACCTAATTACGAATTTGTGTTGGGGCTTTGCCTTACTTCATAGCAAATCAGTTAATAATCTTTTGTGAGGGACAAATGGTTTTTGGAAACCCAAGTACATCTTAGTGATTGGTCCTCTCATTAATAACTGCTTTGGACAATTCTAAAAGACTTCTGAAGCATGACCTCTGTTTGCAAAAATGATATTGGCTTTCTTCTTCCCCATGTTGTTACATTTATCCACATGTTTTGAAGGGATGTCGTGAAGGATCTGTCTCTGATTGACGTATTAGTAGATTATAGGGCAAACTGAACAAAATGGACTGCCGGGCCTATGATAGTATTTAATTTTTGTGCAGTGGCCTTGTGGCCATGTGTATGCTCTCTTTTGTCTGTAACAAGATAAGGAGGGTTCTAATTTCCGTTCTACCATAAATAGGTTAGTACAATATGGCTTAGTAAGAAACAGACATTTGAGACTTGGACCAGCTTGACCACTTAGTATCATTTTCCTATTCTTGGTCATTACTGGCTGGATCATGCAGTATGGATTCTACTTGTGTAAGTAACCCAGAACTAAGGGGGTGAAACCCTCTGGAAAACGCTTTCTGGTATGTTTATCAAATATCAAAACTTTGAAATGGTCTGCAGAAGCCAAATTTCCTTAGGAGTTTACACAAGTTATAACAGTTTAGCATTTAGAATCATAACTTTGACGTTAATAAATTTTGACCAAGGGTTTTCCCCTCTTTAATTAATGAATCCAGTGGAGAATTGTGATGTAGATTTTCTAAAATTCTTATCCTTACTTACAAGGAGATATTTCTTCTTTACACTGTTATCCTACTAAAGCATTTGACTGAAGTGTAAGGGACCACAATGAAATATCAAATTGCTAGTGACCCTTCCATTTTTTTTTTCTGTAAAATGCTCTTAAATTGAATATTACATAATAGACAGAATACAGCCTACTAAAAGAAATACAGCTAACAGTTTGCAAGAAAAGGGTTTTTATGTTTAAATTATCTAGATGTTACCTCTATGTTGAGAGTGGAGAGGACAGGAACAATAGGTGAAAATGGTTCCTATTTTCTGATTCCTGGATTTAAATTCAGTGGTCATATTCAAGCATTTGTGTTTGGCTTTAATAAGCTACTTTCTACTTTGTTCTTAGACATTTCAGCTTCTGGACAGGTATGTTAGACTCTGTTGATCATTTTCAACTTCAGGTTGCCTGTCATTCTGTCAATAATTTTCATTTGTACAGAATGCTAAAATATGCATCAGTTTCTTCACTATGACATTACCGAGTTTAAACTAAGCTTTCAAGACACCTTATCTTTTTGTGGCTAATTCTATGAAATAGAATTAGTCAATGGACTTGATTATGAAATATTCATACTGCAACATCAGGAGATCTCAGTCAAATGAAAGCTGGATTGTTTTAGGGATTGCAAATACTCTAAATGAAACTCTGTGATTCTTTTCCTTAAAGAGTTTGCAGTGTAAGACTTTACTGTTAACCAACTTAAGTAGTTAATCTAGTAGTACTTACAACAGTAAGTACTTTACTGTTAACCAACTCTGCCAATTTCACTACTTTTTTTTTTATTTATTTACTAGAGAAGTGTTCCTCAATCACTAACTCTCAGTCATCCTGTTAGAATCTGAAAGTCAGTATTTTGATTTATTTAAAGAAATAGAGAGATCAGTTGCCACTGACTATAAGAAAGAGCTTTAGGAAAAATAAAGAAACAAACAAAAACCTAAAAGATTTATGAGCAGGAAGAAAAAATAGAAATGGAGCAATTCCCAGAATGCTCTCTATTTTGAGTAAGTTTTAAGTTTTTTTTTTAACACCTGGGCATAAGAGAGCTGATGCTGATCCGTCATTTGGTTTATTTGCTTTTGTTCTACTCGGTGTGTGTTTATGGCTTTTATAAAAATAACCATCTTTCAACTCACTTCTCTACTGCTAAGTTCTCTGGGACAGGTAATTTTGGTTCAGATACAGATAGCATAGATGCCTAACTTTGACCTAAATACCTATATCTCTTTGATTCCTTCTTAACTGCTTCTCTGTACATAGTAATGGCTCTCTTTATAGAAAAGTGAAATATGCAGATGTCATGGTACTGTAGAGATATAAATACCAATGTAAACTTTCAAGTGTATTGTCTTTATGTGTTCTGTAAGAAAATCCTATCTCATTCTGTTGTTCATTTAATAAGCCTTTTATATGCTCATAATCATGATTATAAATCTGAATTGGTATGCTGAGCATTGGTTTCCATCATTTTCTAATCAGTTCATAATTTAATTGATTTTTACCTGTAAACACTATTTTCAAATCATTTGCAAAGAAAACCAGTTACCACCTTTGTCTTTTTTTCTTTATTTTTCCTCACAGTTTAGACATAGTTTTGTACTTTCAGTCAGTGATACAATAGTGTAAACCTCTGGATATTATTTCACAAGGAATAAACTGCATATTCTGCAACTGTATATTGACTAAGATGTGTATTTCTTTGAAGTTCCCTCAAAGTTTTAGTGTCAGTAGTTCCTTGACAACTTTTATAATTTCATAAGTATTTTATTTTAATCATGTTTCATACTGTGTTGCTTTCATGCATTAATTAAATATTCAGTTGCAATGCATAAGATGCTACACATATGACTAGACTGAACAATCTATATAACCTCTACTTCAGGTTTGACTAATAGCTATATATGCAGGCTAATTCCACTAACTTAATTTGCACTGGCATTTGCACACATTTGTTTTAACATCATTTTCTTCTGTATGCTGTAATGAGTAGATCATAAAAGTATGTATTTTCACTGTTGTGAGATCTGGACATCCTCTACTGCTTGGAGAGTATCAGCAATCTTGTCTTTCCAGTAGAGGCACTTGAAGGAAAACTTCTAAGGTGAAATTTCCAAAATTCATCATTTCATATATGAATACGGATAACAAAGAAAACAGAGTTTTAAATCTACTATTAAATAATACTATGGATAAAAGTCTGTTGCATAAATAAGAAACCAGTCTTCTCAATGACTCCTGTGGTACTTACATTAGGATACTATGTCTTTTTCTTTGATAAGTGAGACATGTCAAAGAGTTTCATGGACTAAATTAGTTTAAATCAAAAATGTAATTTATGTTGCATTTAGATAAATTTAGATAATTATGTTGCATTTAGATAAAATTCAGGACATTTATGATTAAAACAAAACAAATTTCCTTCTTATTTTCAGTTATAAACATACACTATATATATCTCTAGTTAGTGTTAAGGCAATATATATTATTTATTATTAAGGCAATACTAAAATTAAGTCAAAATAGTATCAAATTATGTCACATATATTATCAAGATGGACACCATTCCTTTCTTCGTGAATGCTTATTTTCATTTCTCTACTAAATTCCTAAGTTTCTAAATCTACAAAGTTTAAGAAACTATAGTTCCTTAAATAGTTTTATCACTATATATTATTCCTTTCTGAGACAAGCTGAGCCAGAGATTAATATTCATGTTTTTTGCACTATGTTGTTTTGTAGACTGTACTTACTGATTCTCATTTATTCTGCACAGGCTCCATCATCACCTTCTTCACCCATAGCTAATGAACCAAAATATGAGAAGCGCTGGCTAGACACCTTGTCAGTTCCTCTGTCAATGGCTCGAATCTCGAGGTACAAAGCTGGAACAGATAAATTAAGGTTTGTAATCTAAAAGGGGAAGCACTGCGTTAGTTAGCTGTACCTAATATTTTATTGTGGAGTGTTGGCTATGTAAGGATTCTTTGAGTAGAGATATGAAAGTCTTGTTATTAAAATCTATGTAGTCCATCTTCTCTTGAGATTAATGCCATGCATGATGACTATGAGACAAAGTAAAAAAAAAAAAAAAAAAAGAAAAAAAAAAGGACTGTAAATATAGCTCCTATAAATATGTTTCTGTAATCTGATGTATTTTGGGAATTCAGTTAGCATCAGCAGCTAGCACAGAGGTTAAGCTTGGCATTACTTGAATTAATTTTTAAGGTATTACATTTCACTCCATATCTCTGTAATAAAATAAGTTCAGATATTGTCAGTAAACATTCCTTTTTCTTTAAAAACGATAACATTCTGCAAAATGTTATGTGCCTATCATTGTCATATAGGAACTCATACTGACAACAGATTTTCTCAAAGTAGAGGGTACAAAGTGGTTTATTTTTCATCATAGAATCTTGCCACATCTCAGATACTTAGGCAATAGTTCATATAGCAACAGTGGAGTAGGATAGCAAAGGTGATTGTTGTGGGCTTCAGGACATAACTGAAAGCAAAAGTGAAGACTGTTGAAACCCCAGTAAATAATATGCTTGGGAAAGTTCTAACATTTTGCAGCATGCATCATATTTTTTTTCTGCAATCCATTATGCGTGGTAGGACTGCCACAAATCTCTCACTAATTGTGGTTCAAGTAGTCCACTGTTCTCCATATTTATGAGAACAGCAGGTCATTCAATGTTGTTATTTTCCATTTTCTTTATGGGTTGCCCTATATTTATATATTTCTGATATTTGAAAATGAGAGAATTTGAATCCTTCTTGAAGCATCAACTATTAAGGTCACCTGCTACCAGGAACTATCAGAAATTAATGTGTTTGTTTTTCTTTATCTATACCAGATTTGTTACCTGTTTCCAGAAAATGATATGAATTATCTTTTTTTTTTTTTTTTTTGTAGGACAGTTATCCTGCTTTTAGCTTAGAGCAATTGGTCACCTAAATCTGTTGGCATCTCTTCTCCCAGACTTTGTGATAAAGTGTCACAGCTCAATAATAATAAATTGCACAGAAAAGTTTTAAGTTGTTCCACACCCTCTTCTGAACTCTTAATTCCATTTTAAAAAGTCTCTCATCACTTCCTCCACCACTTTCTTCCTTCCTCCTTCAGCTGACCTGTTCATCTGGTCCAACACTTCCCAGTCTATCACAGGCCTCCATCCATTCAGGTCTTAGAAGTTCTCCTGTGGATTAATTGAACTTACCCATGCATGCACATTTAAGATCAGCTCATCATCAACTTATCATCAATGTTCGTGAATTTAAAGGATAAGTGGAAGAAGACAGAACATTTAAACCTTAGAATTCAGTTATCACCTTGATAGTTTGGAGCTGTTTAACTCCTGTTTTATGCACTCTATGCATTAGATGAAGCAATCCCAAGAGATTCCACTTCTGAAAACAGCAGACTGTACATTTTGAAAATGCCTTGAAATAACACATCTTCTGGTACTGTACTGGGTCTGGCTGGGAT
Source organism: Cygnus atratus (assembly GCF_013377495.2). NCBI lineage: Eukaryota > Metazoa > Chordata > Aves > Anseriformes > Anatidae > Cygnus > Cygnus atratus. Next base: position 20,229,833 of record NC_066364.1, on the reverse strand, counting down.
GGAGTTAATATTCTACATAGCAGGCCATATGGTTCCGTGTTTTGGATTTTTGACTAAAATAATAACATGCCAGTATTTTTGTTGTTGCTGAGCATCAAGGCTTTCTCTTTTTCCCACCCTCAACAAGTAGGCTGAGGGTGGGCCAGAAGTTGGTAGGGGACACAACGTGGACAGCTGACCCACATTGACCAAATGATTATTCCATAATCATACCATATAACATCATGGTCAACATCGAAAACTATGGGGAAGGAGGTCTGGGAGGGTGTATCTGCATAGAGTGGTAAAGAGAATGCTTGCTTTTTCAATATTAAAGTATTCTGTGAATCCATATGTAATCCTTGTCACTTCTTGTGTCCCTTATGTTCTCTGTCATTAGTTTGTTTTGTTTTGTTTTGTTTTCTGTTTGTTTGTTTTCTTTTCTGATGTAATGCTTCTTTTTATATTATCCTCTAAGTTATCTCAGTTGGTCTTGAGAAGGCACTCTGGCACTGGTACAGCCCTGTCTCCTTTTTAAGTCTGTATCATTGAGCAATTGAAACTATTTTCTATGGTGTCATATACACAGCTATGTGCCTTCTCTTCTGCTAGGTGGACAATATAAAAAAGGACATTTCCCCTACTCTTTACCTGAATTAAATTCTGAAAGAGAGGTCTGGATCATTCTCCTACCAAAATGATCTATGTCTTTTTAGCTTTTGACCTTCTCTTGTAACTTTGTAAAATATTACAGCTTGGGAAAGGATATCAAAACCTGTATGATTATTTGGCTATCTATTCACTCATAGGTAACACTGACAGAAAAACTGCTTTTTCACCTCTGAAATTCTTGCAGATGGTCACAGAAGTCATAGCATACTCTTTTACTAAAATCAATCACAAACTGATGGTTTTAATATATAGCATTGTCTATGCTTAGTATCTGTAAGTCCAACTACTGTTGCTGTTCTGATGTAGTATGCTGCTGTCAGACAGCCTAGAAAGCCCCTCTGACCTCATTATCACTTTTGATTTTATATCTAAGATATTGTCATATTTTCAGTTTTCTTTTCCTAGTGTTTTAATAATCTCTAATTTTCAGACATCCTTAGGAACAAGGTCAAACAGAGTCAAACAGATTTATTACTGAAAGTCAACTTTTGTTTCCTTTCCTTTAAAAAAGGCAGAGTATAACAATGTATAAACTGTCAGCATCTTTCTCAATATTTTTGACCATGTTTCAGTTAGAAACAGGTTGTATAGTTAGAGCTGTCTGTTAGACTATGGCATAATTTTAGTGTGGTTTAGATCAGATCTAGCCTAATCTAATCAGATTGGGCCATATTATTTCCTTTGTGGTTAAAGTATGTTATAGTATTTCATTGGAGTTTTCCGGTAACTTTGGCAAGAAAATACATACTTTTAGCTTTTGTGTCATGAGATGGTCAGGAGCACCTCTATCTGTTTGACTATTATTCTTTTTTCATTGTGTAAGAAAAAGGAGTCATCTTTTGACTTTCATTACACTGGATTTTTCATTTGACTTTTCCCACAAAGTCTGAAGATTGCTGACTTAATGACACAAGTATATCTTTCATATATTTTAGATTTTGTCAGCACTGTAGGTATTAACAGAAAAAAAGAAAGAATGGGATAGATGGTTTTCCTTCCTTATACATAAAGAGGAATGAAAAAAAATACTGCAAAGAGTCTGAAGTCTCTTTTCAACATAATGAAACAAAATAAAAAAACGCCCTAACCCTAGAATATTTTAAAGGAAAGATGAAAATTGTAGTTGATGTTTCTCATCTTCTCAATGCAGGATCTTTCCAGTTATATCTTCAGAAAGTATGAACATCAAGATAAACATTATCTTAACTACACAAGTCGCTTTTTATTAGTGCAGTTCATATTGATGGTGCAATTGGAATCTATTTGAATATTTCTTTGTAATATATAGGTTAGTCTGCTCTTTTTGATTACTTACTAGTTCAATGGCTTTTAAATGGCCTTGCCTTTATTATATAGCACCACTACTTTTATAATTCTACAATTCTCACCAATCCATTTGTGCTATTTTTCTCTGTAAGTATTAAGGTAATATGGACAGTGAGAATTCTACTCCTGTGAGTACTCGCAATTGCTAGTAATTTTTGATTGTTAAAGACGGAGTTGGTCACTAAATGTGATGTAAGTTTAACAGTGGAATAAGTAAGCCTTGCTTACCCCCAAAAATTTGTTGTTCATGGTGTCGTTTGTAGACGTTTTGTTTTTAAGATAGAAAGGTAAAGACTGGTAGTCATATAGAAGATGAAGGACATAGTTATATTGATTTATAATCTTTCATATTTTCTAACAGAATATATAAACCCATATTTGGGACTATGCGTAGATAAGTATTTCTAGTCCTTACAACAGGCATTGACAACCCTAGATAATCATTTTTGTTTGCTGTATTGACTGATGCTTTAAGTGAAGGTAGTATAGCTATAACCTCTTGAACATTGTAAGTTTAGAGACTGAAAAAAAATTGCTTATTTGGAAGATGGAAATTGAACAGAAGAAATGGGTGAGCTGGAAGTAACTCTGGTCCAGTACCTATAAGCCCTCGTAGCTGTGATCCCAATTACATAAACAATTACATTTTGGTATTAATTTATATTTGCTGGCATTCTGGCAATTGCAATTATTACAGTGTATTGGGGGTGGGTGAGTGTTTTTGTTATTTTTTTAAATCATTGGCTCGCTATATTCTTAACAGAGATAATCTTTCTGAAGGATTCTATTTCCCATTTTAACATCTCAGTGTATTAACAAAATGCCTTTAGTTAGTTACATAAATAAGCAAGTAATGAAGCAAACCATTTTGAAAAAATGTATAGGAATTAAACATAATTGTTCTGAGTTACAAAAACTGAATAAGCGTTTGATTACAGCTTTCGGTAACAATTAGAATGAACGTCAGGGAAGGAGGACTAAATGAGTATGTACATAAAAAATATCATAACCAAACTGAAATGCAGCAAGAAGGAGAGAGAGTGAGTAACATCTGATAAAAAGTAAGTAGAAAAAGAAAGTAAAGGTTTTGAGGGATATTATTATCTCTTAAGGACTATCTGACTGATAATACAGAAAATAAAAGTATATTAATTAAAATCATTAGTGACAGAATCAGCATCCACTATACAAAAGAAGAGCACCATATGTTATGAAAGGATAGAACAATTGGAAATGGAATACAGTGTAATAGTGCCAAGTGTAGGGGGATGACATTAAGGATTGTTACTAGAACAAAAATCTATGAAATAGTTTTCCATAGGAACCTAATGGAGCCTTTTGGTGGATGGCAGCAGAGGAAGGCGAGAATTAGGTCCATACTGTAATTCGGCAGAAAATAACTCTGGGACATCACTGTTCTGCAGACTTACGAAGGAAAAACAGATATTTTAGAGACTAGCAGGAGAAACAATTTCCAGAAATGAGAAGCATAAAAACCATTGTACAAACATTGCTAAGACCCCGTCTAGAATCTGTTTACAATTCTGGTTATTTGAATTAAAACATAAAATATGAATGGATACAGTAGATAAGCATACAGTGTTTTTAGAAAGATATTATTTTGTTTGTTTAGCATGTAGGGTTAACAGGAAGAAAAAACACTGAAGGACAAAAGCTAGTTAAGCTAAATGGAAATACTGACTCACAAGGGTACTAACTGACCATGAATAAATTAGGATAAAAATTAGCCAATGGTTTCTAACCACTGGAATGGTGATATTCTAGAGCTGTCTCTGTAGTAGTGGAACTTGTCCCGTCTAACTGGTTAGCAAGATAGGATTTAATAGTGTTGAGATTTAATAGTAATGAGCTTTGAGCAAGATATGATTTTTTTTTTAACTTGCGATGGCAAAGCAATGGATGTGATATCTATATATGACTTTTTCCTCCTGTGCTTCTAAGACATGTTTTACTATTCTGTTAAATGTAGCAGCTTCTTATTAAAAAATTTGTTATGTATATAATCCGTTTCAAATATCATATGATTTTGAAGAGGAGTTATTTTTTTCTCTTCAGGTACATATCCTACTTTTAGCTCTAGTGTTTTAGCATTTGTCAACTGGAGTTTCTTTTGGCACTTAAGGAATTTAAACTTTTTTTTTCTTTCCATTCAGTATAGATATGGAAAGTGAAAGCAATTTTCAATGACTTTTAGACCTGGTAGGCTTGTAATAAATTCGATATATTGCTGTGGGCAATGTTTTCTGATTTCTATCATGCCTATTGATTTTTGAGTGTAGTTATAAAGTACTGAAGAGCTTGGTACCTGCCTGTAAGGAAGTCTATTCTGTAACCTTTGTTCTGAATTTCTTGAGCTTTGTAGCACTACATAAAGTGCTTTTTTTTTCTGTGTTTAGGAATATGAGGTGTAAGACAATTTATTGCTTTTTGCTACATTGTTAAGGTGATATGTGAAAAAGCCATGAAATCTGAGATTTTCTTTTTAAAATTGTGCTATCCACCGTTTTTTATTAACTGCCTGACCACTGCCATGTGTGTTTTTTATTTAAAAAAAAGTCTTGAAATAAGTATTTCCAATACTTCTTTTACAATTTTACTTAAGCAGCAAGATGTTCTGGAAGTCAGTTGCTAGGGGTCATGTAAATACAGGCTACAGGATAAGCTCTGCTCAACAGACTCTTAACAGAAAGATGCCCAAGAAGTGAATAGTTATTCTGTAGATCTCTCTACAATGAGAGACTGACATACCCTTGGCCTAAAATAAGGGCTAACTCAGAGAAAAGTCAAGGTATAGGCAGGAAAAAGGAGCTAGACAGGACCTATGTCATGTAGTTAGACTAAAGATCAGCACTGAATATTGATTCTTAAAGTTAGGGACCAATTTAGTACCTGTTCCTTATGTTTTGGCCAGAATTTAGACATTCTGGATGCAAGATATTTGCAGTCTAAAAGTGCATCAAGAATCAATGGCATCAAAATTAAGGGAGTTGCTGCTGCTTTGCAGTCTAGGGCAATATAGTCACATGCTCAAATACATCCCTTTAATTCTGTTCAGTTGCAGGAGGCCAACTTAAGGAGAGTGAGGTGGTTTATTTTTTTATTCTTCATCCTCACAATATTTAGCATCTAGTTTTAAAATCTGTACTGCAGCTAAGCACAGGAATGTACTCAGGAACCATTCTCCCTTTCCCCCGAAGTTGTGTTGCTCTGGAAAATTGATGTGGCACCTCTTCACTCTTAGTTCTAGTAAATAACCTCCCTTAGAAGATAAAACAGTGGAAAAGGAAAGGTAAAATAAAATCCTTCTCCTCCCTCCCCGCCCCCCCACCCCCACCCCCCCCACCCCCCCCAAAAAAAAAAAATATATACAACAAATAACAAATTATTACTATGGGGGATTGTGCATATTAATATTGCCACAGAGTTCAAAGAATTATTACTTTTTTTTTTCTGTTTCTGGAGGAAGTGAGACATATGTTGTCTTTTCTTCTGCTGTCTGACAAAATACTAAATTCTAACCCACCAGGGTTAGCTCAGCAAGACTCTGTCCCCACTAAATGCCTCAGGATAAATAGCCTTGAGGTTCTGTGGCAGGCCTGCTTTCTTCCCACTAACTTTGACACCAAAATAGCAGTAAAGAATTCTGGAGCTAGCTGAATGTGTTGAAGCACATAGCCTGTGGTGCTCATTATTTAGCTTTATCGCTGTTGTTTTTCACAATATGTTTTTGTTCCAGAAATGCATTTTTTTCTGAGGCATAGACGGGTGTTATGGGAAAGAACCTGGTTTGCATTGTATTATCAATAATAGTAATAATAAAAATACAATAAAGGTATATTGTTCTTTCTTCTGAAGGCAGACAGGTTTTAGATTTCAAAGTAAACCTGGCACAGTACTAAGTGAAAATCAAGCACATGGCCATCTATTTTTCTCTAACAAATGTGTATGAATTCCATATACAGTATAAACAGATGGAGACACGAAAATGTTCAAGTAGTCTTTTGCATATAATTTAAACATAATGATGAGCTCTGTAGTCTTGACAAAAAGTTGTTGTTGTCATGAGCTATAGACTCCCCTCATGTCAAAAGACATATAGTGCTTGAAACTGAAACTTAGCTGGCATTATAGTGGGAGGCAGTCCAGTAAAAATTGTCCATGTATGTATTGTGTTAGCCATCTTATATGTGCCAGAAAGAAAAAATCATGTATTATATTTGAGATTTAAGCTGCTGACCTGTTAAGTTAGCTCTGAAGACATCATTAAGATAAATTCGATCTTCCTATAATGAATAATATGAAATACAGTTTGGTGGTTTATTATTTAAAATTTTAATCTCTCCAGTATGCTTCCATTGTGACAAAGGAGCACAAAGGAGAATCTAAAAATTTGTCTGCATGCTGATAACTTAAGGTAAAATGACTTTCACCTAAGTTCTTTGGGACTGTTCACATGCTCACAATCTATTGGGATTGGAATTTAATGGATGAGATTCATCTCATCTGACTGTAGATATCTGGTAGTCATTCACCTACAAATATGCTAAATCCCTGGACTCACCTGGGAGTCAGTGGATGGAAATAAGGATGTCTTGTGTTTCTTCTGTCTTGCACAGTCACTTATGATAAACACAAAAATAGTTCCTCTGTTCAGCATGTCTCACTTCTAGAATCATAGAATAAGTCAGGCTGGAATGGATGCCAGAGGTCACCCGGTCCTGTTCCCTGCTCAAAGCATGTCTAATGAGGTCACATTGCACATGGCCATCTCCTGAACACCTCCCAGGATGGAGATTCTACAAACTTGATGGGCAACCTGTGCCGGTATTTGATCATCCTCATGGGAAAAACAAAAGAAAAAAAATGAAAAAATGAAAAACCTGATGTCAAATTGGAATTTGCCATGCTACAAATTGTGTCTGTTGCCTCTCATCTACTTAGGCAACAGAATTTTACTTGCCTGAAGGGGGTGAAATTGAAATGCTCTCCCTTGAGTTATCAAAAACCGATGATTGTGCTGAAATTATAAAACACATATTGATAAGGATACATATATTCCATTCTCCACCCCACCACAGTGACCCATCCTACTACAGTTCTGCACTCAGGAGAGGACAGTAGCATGGTGATACTGCATATGTCTTTCCGTCATTCAGGCTGCTTCTGGTCTCCAGCAAGGCTCCTCAACCTCTTTCTTTGTTCTGCGACTTCATACAAGGAAAGCATGCTGAGTCTGGCAGACTGTAATTCCACAGATTTTTCTCTCTGCAACAAAGCCAAGTATCTCACACCTGCATCCTACTCTCTTTTCAGCTGGTGATAGTACGCCTGTTAGTTCCCATCAGCAGTCCTAGCATAACGTTTTTTGTGACTTCATGGGGTACAGGATAAGACACCTAATCAATGCTAGAATCATCCCATCTCCCACAATCCTTTTTTTCTTCTACGTGAGTTATTACGAATTTAATGGGATACAACTGGGAGCTGTTAGTGGCATATCAGTTAGATAGTATCTGTAGAAGCAAAATGTCTGTGTCACTTCAAATTATCTTACTTCATTACTCCAAGTTTAATACAAAATAAAGCAAAGTTACAGTACTGGAAGCAAAATGTTCATTAAAAAAAAAAGAAACAAACTTGACATTTAATCCAAGTTTATGTTTAATACCTTGATAGCTTTTTAGCTCAATAGTTTCTATTAGTCTAATTATATAAGCAACTTTGTCCATCTTTTGAGGCTGTATTTCATTTACAGTAGTACACCCCATTATTTTTTAACATAATTTCAAAGAGATTAAATAATTTAGACAATTCTTTTTTGGGATGAATTTTCATTCCATAATCCACAATACTTCAGGCTAATTAGAAATAGAAATTCTGGCAAGAGAGTCATACAGAAATGTAAACAAGCCATTAGAAAACACTGTAAGAAAAGCAATAAAAAATGAATTCAGACATCAAAAAATCATCCAAACAGGAAGAAAGACTGAATAACTGAAATCCTTACCCTCCAATAACATAAAAATTCAGATTTTCGCAGTTCATCTGGCATTGAAAATAGATTTTCTCTTAGAAAAGTCTTTTGACTTAAAACCTCTTTATTTACCAACTGCTCTGTATCACAAAACTCCCAGTTGCCATTTTTTGTTTTATTAATATTAATTGACGAAAAGTGTCAATGTCAGGAAGAGAACTAAGTCTACCAATGCCCATCTATTATTTGTACTGACATTACTCTTGCTCAGACAGTGTTTATTTTACTAAAATAATGTAATAAAAATAATAAAAAAAAAGATTTCACAGTGAAAGTGAGATAAAAGTAGGCTGAGTAAAGAAACCAGTGCCTCATGCTATTTAGTGGAAATGCTTGTGGGAAAGAAAGTTTCAGATTGGGATACAAATATGAAAATAATAGGAAATGTGAGGGTAATTCATCCCAAATTTCTAGAATTTAAGAAAAGCAAATATTCTAGGTATTATTATCATTCACACTCGTGTAGAGTTAAAGATAGTATGGCCATATTCGGTAGAAATGTAAGAAAAGAGAGACAGGAAGCTTTAGAAACTAATATATTTTAATATATGAAATATGAAAAGGAAAATATTTCCATCTTCCAAGAGCTTTTTCTGTATCTGCAGCATTTGTTTATTTCCCCATAGAAGACACACATCAGCAGAAAGGATCTCTAACATTATACGTTGAAACATATTCTTGGCAGTTAATCTTTGCTAGCGGAATGCTTCATCCACACCTGACGAAGCGATGCTATTCAGATGCTGGCAAACGATGTCTGGTTGTGACTTCACAGCAACTGTGATATTTGTCTCTGACCAGACTGCACTGGAAACCACCATGAAATTCCAGTCTTTCAAGATGAGTAAAAGGCCTTCAGTTTTCTCAGCCTTGGAGTTCAAACAATTCTTGCATCAGTAAGACTATTTTTACGTGATAGATTCAGTGATTGCTACTTTGTGATGAAGAATGCTTCCAATCATATGGAAGAAGGGGAAATTCCATATGACTGATGTATCTATTGAAGTGGAAACTGGAAGGATTTTGTCTTGTGTTTCATTCAGAGAAGAGTTTAATAAGCTTTGGTAGTGACTTAAAATAGTTGTGTAACATTCTTGATAGTGTCATCAGGTGTGTATTTCAAGTGATAGTGTAAAGGGACAGAGAAGTTACTGCCTACATTTCTGTTTCCTGTTTTGTGCTTTTTTCTCATTTTTTTGGTGGTAGGTGGCATTTTCAGTCTTAGAAAGATTTGAAGCCTGTTAACCCCATATATAGTTGTGTATAGGTTATAAGTTGCAGTCAGTATTCATTTTCTGCTGTTTCAAACTATCAGAAATCCACTCCATTCACTTCTGGTTCTCATTGCAATAATACAATAACAGCAGGAATAAAAGAGACAGGAAACTCCTCTAGCTGTGTCTTAAAAGTCTTGAAGCCTTCCCCCTCCTCTACCCCTTTCCAACACCTCCCCCCCCCCCCCCAAAAAAAAAAAGCCATGTCATCTTGTTTTGTGGTGATGTGACTTCATAGCATCTTGAAACCTCTCAAAACTCTTATGTGATATTAATGCTCATCCTTGTCAGCCAGCAGGAGTAGGTGCTTAGAGGTCCCTCTATTTTTTTATTTTCTGCGTTTTGTTAAAATGGAGAAAAGTGTGCTATTTAAGCCTCTAGAATTTATTTTCACCTAAATTTCAGTGCTGTCTTGGTGCTTGCAGTATGTACTGGTTGTTTCACTTAAAGTGGAAAAAAAGTTCATCATTCATTTCATTTAGCTTTTGGTTTTAGTTTGAATAATTGTTTTCACTTCTTGCCTTATGTACATTATATTTTACAGACCACAGTGTGATACATACAACAATACATAATGGAATTTGTAGAGGGAAACAATTGTAATTGAAAGCAAGAAATAGTATAGTAAAGTTGAGCAAGGTTGAGAACAAACCCACTGGTTGGTTAGTATGTGGAGCATGAGTCAGCTGTATGCACTTTCAGGGATGGAGGGTAGCCACAAATGGGGCTGTATTAGTAGTAACAGAGTCAGCAGGTCAAGGGAAGTGATTATTTTCTTCTACTTTGCACTTGTGAGGCCACATCTGAAATACCTGCATCTAAAATACTGTATCCATTTTTGGCCTGGACTTTTAGGATCCCTCACACCCTACATTTTGATTCTGTGCAAATATCCTGTCAGAGAATCATTCAGATATCTAGCTGCCTTTGTTTGAATCTCTTAACTGTCTTTTATAACTGATCACAATATTTTGATAAGGTAAAGGACAGCGGGAGCTTTAGTGTCATCTGCAGTATTGCCAGCACCATGTTTCAAATTAGAAAAGACTGGCTAATTTTTATAACAAAACTTGTAGTGGAGTGTTTTTTTTAAAAAAAAAAATAAAAAGCCTGATTGTGTGTTAGCTGTATTAGTTGTTACCCTAAGAGTTCATTTCTGTGATCTTTCATCAGCCACTTGTATAACTTTGTGCCACTTAGATAAGGAATTCACACTGCATACATTTATGTATCTTCTGAACCTGAGTTATTATGTAGGCACCCTATGTGGGGACAGTGGAGTGCACTGTTTTCTGCCTCTGTTAAATGCTCTGGATTGTCCTCTCTCATTTGTGTAAAGATTCTAGTATCTTAGTTTTGATATTTTAATTTTCTGTCTAAATTAGGCATTGTGAATGGATCCTCTTCAAGGCAGCAGTTTGATTGTTTCCATGCTCCACCGTGTATCCATGCATAGGCAATGATAGATCTTCCCTGTCTCAGAGGGATGTTGAAGAGATCATACCATAAGTCACTCCATTACAGCACTGTTGCAATATTTATGAGAGCCTTAGATAAAAGGAACTGAGTGCTCGAGGGGTGATTATTTCACTCAGTTTACCTGAAGATAATGTAAATATTTTTATTTTTTTTTTTACCTTTTCTTTCTTTCTGAAGAGATGAAACAGAGATCTCCTGAAATGAAAGTTACACAGAATTTTGACATTGTTTTTAGGTTTTAGTAGGTAACAAGATAATTCAATCATGAAAGGAAAACAAGGGAATCTGCTGATAAAATTTAAGTCATCAGACCAAGAATGTTATTTTTGTTAGCAGCAAGTGTAACACTTAACAACTCATTTAACAGTAAAAGATATCAGCTAATGTATATATATATATATCTATTAGAATATTGCATCTTGCTAATATTGTATATGATGGGTATTTTATATTACCTTTTTAGCATGTAGTTTTAAGTCTTCATGCTCACTATCAAACTCCCTACAAATTACAATTGTTAGGTTAATAACTTTCTCAGTAAGTCGTGAGTGAGTGACTCACGTAACCTTTGTGTGTCACTTTGAATGCTCATACTGACATATATCATAAATTAAACAGTAGAAGATTTCACCCTAGATAAGAGAATCCCAGATAAACCCCCAACCCAGCAACTTTACAGAGCAGTATTCTGGATTCAACAGTTTACTTCCTTCTAGTTTAGTACCAAAAGGAAAGCAATATAGCGTTAAAGTATAAATATATCGACTTTGTAAATGTAGCAGAGAGCAGTGATATTCTCCAAGTTATAAAAAAGAAACGTGCACGATAGTATATAAGTAAAATCTAATTCTCGTAACACTCATGGACACCTAAGTAACCTATGTAACTCTCTGAAATTTAGTTGAAACTATTGCATGTCAAATGTTTTAAAGATATATAGACCAGTGTACTTCCATGCCACTACTGAATAGACTTCTGTTATTCCTACTGAAAAATTTAATAGTTGAAAAAGTGTATCCCACCATCATCCAGATGTGTGGGATTTTAGAGGTAAATGCGTAGAGCTCAACTTCCTACAGATAGTAAGGAAACATTGGCGTTTGTGGAACAAAGTTGCTTTAAAGATATAAAAGAAGCATAAAAATTGAAAAAAAAATTCAATTGAATATTAGCACATATAGATGCTGTTATGAGAAAGGGCCTTACATTAAAAAATGTTATAAAGAAACTTTGAAGTACATTTTTCAAATTTCTGTGTCATAAAAGAACTTAAAGAAAACTTTGCTTAGAATTTTACGTAGAAAGTATAGGAATGGAATAAAAACTAGGGAAGGCAGTTTGTTGCAACAGACACATTGCTAGAAAATGAAACCAAAAATTCAGAAATGTTAATATTTGTTCAAAAAGGTCTAATGCATTCTTCCTGAATACGCTACCCTGAGTTTAGTAATAATAAACAGTCTGTATACTTAAGGGAAGTAAATGATCAGCACATATAGATGCTGGTACAGAGAAAGTATTTATTGTATGTGTTGCTGCTAATACTGTCCATTATTATCCTTCTTTTTGTTACCTTTCTTTTTATTTGTAAACTAAAACCCCAAAACTTTTCAAAAGTTGTAAGGATCACTTAAACACTGAGAGATATTGGACAGTTTAAGAAAACTGATATATCTTCCTTTACGGATATATTTCTTCTTACTGCAGATCTAATGCATTTGAAGTGCTGGCACTCGATGGAGTTAGTACTGGGATACTTCAGTTTTATACAGCCCAGGAGAGTGCTGACTGGCTGAGAGCAATATCAACTAACATCAGTGATTTGACACTTCAAAATGTATGTTACTTTCTGCATATTTTCTTGTCTGTGCTGTTGTAAAACTATTTCTAATTTTCCAAGGGCAGAAAATAATTCACATTTAAGATACCATATATATAAAATGTGTATTTTGGGGGAGGAAAAGGAGGAAGGAAAGAACAGGAAGAGGTTGTCTTATCAATCAAAAGTATCAAGTTTTCAAGCGTTGCAGGGTTCTTATAAATAAGAGAGTAGTAGAAATTCAGATTGCATTTATTATTTTAAAGACTTCTTAAGGAAAAGTATTGATCCTTCTTGGTCATTACACAGAGCTTTAGAAATGGCCAAATATTTATTTTACATTTTTGTAATTAAATTATGCTTGAAATTACCACTTATTGATTTTGAAATAGGCATGTGGAAATTCTATAGCTAGTGAAGTGTGACTTATAGGGGCTTACTAGGAGACAGTATTTTTACCTCTGTAAGTTGTCTAGAGGTTGTTTTATTTAAATTCACATTATTTCATCTTTCTCTATGGAAGTGCAAGGTTGCTTATGTTAGTATAAATTATTACTGCTAATTCATAAGTAGCATTTGCAATTGCAAGCAGAAGCATTAAATAATCCTTGGAGCAAAAGAAATCATTTGGACAGCATGTTATTATTCCAAGAAAGAACAAAAAAAATATTGAAGATTCTGGAATGAATCATAAAGTTAAATAGGCAACTTGAACATGTAGTATATTGAAAATATACTTCAGTCTTTCTGAAATGTTAAGAAATCAATGATGAAAAAACTATTGCACAGCTGTCCCTGGAATAATTTTCTGTGCATGTTTTTAACGTCTTTTTGTTTAGATGTGGTCAGACTGTAATTTCATTTCATGACCGTAATCATGATCTGGTGGCATAAATATCTTTAATTTGTACTTCATACTCCTGGTTAATTGTTGCTTAGTTCTTTAGATTATATTGTGTAGACTTTGTGTTAGATTTCAATGTAAATCTTTGGTCAAACCAGATTATAATTTATTTTTCTGGTCTTCAAAAGTTACTTGGAATCAGATTTGATCAAAATAACGTTTTAAATAAATTAATTATTATTTAATATTCAATTACTTAAGCAATATATTTGACAAAATAAAATATTTTTGCTTATGATGCATTCTTTATAAATATAGGTCTTACTATTTGATAATTCTAAGAAAGCTATGTAAATTATTAATGAATTTTCATTATTCCTGCACTGTTAATAGTAAAAAGAAGTGTATGGGAATATTTTTAGAGCACTTCCAGTTCATAGTTCCTAAACCCAATTCTTTTGCTTTTGAAAAAATCCAGTGAATAAATGTCATTTTAAGAATATAGATGAATAAGCCAATAAAAAGTGGCTATAGGTACACGCAGATTTTATCTGCGGTAGGGTTCTAGTCTGTTGTTTTTCAAAATGCACTATATACAGTAGCATGTGTTCTGATGTAGTATCTTCACTGTATTGTGACCGGTCTGCATAAATATTTTATTTTATACAGAGTTTTTTTCTCGGTCTTCTCAGTTATTTATCACAATAGTGAATTCTCTAAACCTAGTAGTCCACCTGGTGTTCATCTAAGTGGCTGTTCAGGAGAAGGATCTGATAGAAAGAAAAAAAAGAAAAAAAAAAAAGAAAAAAAATGTGAAAAACTCCTGTATTCAGTGCTCTTGGTCAGATACAGAGTAAAGTCTATATAGAGCATATAAGAAGAGAATAAACTTTTTTGTTCAATTCAGTGCTTTACAGGCTCTGTCAGATGTGCTGCCTATAGAACAACTAGACAGGTCTGGACACAGTGCTGTTGTAATTACTAATGGTTGGAATAGGAGATGTAACAGCCAGTGACAATCCCTTTCACCGTGAACTACTATTTTTTTTTTTTTTTAAGACCAAGAATGTGAGACTGGAGTGTAATTTAAGTGTACAGCAAAAGAAAGCTAGGGACCGCCCCCTGTCTCTGACGGGGAAAGGGACATCCACGCTGTTTAGGGCAAGGCCTTTGGATTAGATTTATTGAAAATCCATTCTGGATGCTTTTTATTACCTCACTATTATCATTTCACAAAATGTTGTTGTTGTTGCTGTATTTTATCTGTACCTCTCCTGGAGTCCCTGAAGATAATCTCTACTGGTTCAGAGATTAATTGCTAGATACACAATAACAATGGACCTTCCTAGTGATACTGTTGGCATAAAGAATGTCAGCATTCTTACCTGCCCCATTACTATGTATTTAAGCAATATTTTCCATTGTTCAGTTTTACTTCTTCACAGTTTTAGATTTTGATTCTGCTAATATTTATCTCTTCATTTTATCCACTCTTCCTGCAGTTTAATCATTCTTAATTCAGCTGTGCATATTTGTGCTACTCTTTTATACATAACTTTTGTCATATACTTTTGCATACCTTTTTGAATAATTTCTCTTTGAATTTTCATTCGTAAAGTGCTCCTGATGCAGATGAATTATTTTCTTGTAGTGCACCCTCTCTTTCATACATCACTTTACCCTAATAAAATATATTATTATTTTGCCACTTTACAATAATACAGTCTCATTCAGCGACTGGCAGCTCTGTCAGATCTCCTGCTGATGCCAGAAGATAATCCTAATGTAGACAGTATAAAAATAACTCTGCCACAATGTGACACTTCTGTTAATGTCAGACTACTTTTTTGAAGTACTGAAACATCTAACTTCTTTGCAAAGGCAAGCTCTCTGGGGATCAAGTGTAAAGGAGGAGTTGTCTTTCAATAGTGGAGATGTGAGGAGTCATCACTGCATAAGAATGGATATGGATGCTAGCGTACTTAGAAAGCATTACTCAGTAAATGAGAAATAGTGATTCTGGTACCAGCCTGCAGAGTGATAATTCTTACAAGACAGAGGAGTACACGGAATATTGCAACATGGAGAAAGATGTAAAGGTGTCTTTTCAACCCTCCTTACTGATACCTGTCTTGTATGTTTAGCTAGGAAAATCTCCCTGTAATTGTGAGCTTTAGAAGCAGTATGGATTATTTTTTTCTGAGGACTCTTGCCAGAAATTATTCACCGCTCCATTCATATTCTTGTATTTCACATACTCTTCTGCCAGTGTGAAATTTTCCCATCTTCTTTCTTTGTGATATGATCTCCAGTCTTCTCAGTGTTCTCCAAGCTCTTCACATTTACCTTTGGCAGAAGAAAATAACAGAAGTGAGTCAGGACCTCACATTTACTTTTTCATGCACCTTTTTTCCCACAGAAGGAAGTGCAGCTGAAGAAGCTGAGGGGAGAGAGGGAACAGAAACTGCCAGTGAAGCTGCCATGATGAATTGAAAAGCACAGGGACAACTCAGTCTGAATGTGCATCTGCATTGCACTGCTCCTGTTCTTATTTGCTTAGTTAGAAGTTTTTTGTTTGTTTGTTTGTTTGTTTGTTTTTGTAGGATGCAACAGCAATGCTGTGCCGTGGAAGTTCTTCACAATTTGGAATAATTGATATTTTTCTGTTTTGTGCCATTCAAGTACAAGCTATTAAATATGTGAAGCTTTTCTCATAGATCTTAATTGTTTTCTTTCAAATATAACACTGAACATTAATATAGTAATGATATGCAGAAACACATAAACTTAATGTTGCCAGTTCATTTGCATTACTGAGACTTATTTCTTGTATTTATAACTTTTTCAAGTTTTTCTTTTTTTTTTTTGGTAAATTTTAAAGGTGTTGTTTTTCAGAACTTTAATCACAAATAGATGAATAAATCATAAGTAGGTAAGAAAATGAGTTAAGATACAGTTGTTCCACTTAAAGTATCATTTAAGTTTTTTTAAATCATTCCAGCAGCTTCATTGGAGAGTGGTAGAAACTTAAAATTTGGTTTCAAAACAGGGATATTTGTCTTTGACTGCTTTTTTAATTGTACATGTTGTAGTATTAAACATTTTCTGTTATGCCTTCATGTACAGGTATATCTAAGTAATACTGTATATCAAAGTGGAGTGAAATTTCTGTTTGGCTAGTGAGAGACTTAGGAACTAGGAGCTTTGGACTTGCTTATAAAAAAGAAAGAGGAAGGAAGGTGTCTTGCTTTCTTTACATAGCAATATGTGGGGTACCTGTAGATGGAAACAACATCCTTGGGTGCCTACAATATGTAGGAAACACAAATTTGGCTACCTCAATGATTACCAAAAAAACAAACAAAAAAAACCAACAGTTCTACTGGTGGTATAAAAACATGGTATTTCTTTGCTGCCTTTTTTTTTTTTTTAACTCATAAATTCCCATCTGAAAGTATCACAAATCAAGCCATTGAGGTTGTAAAGAAGGTTGTGTCAGTAAGGCTAGGAACCACATCACCTAAATTTAGCCAAACAATAAGCAGTTGCATATAACCCTCTGTTACCTAGGAAAAAAATAAGTACCTGTCAAAATCTTGCTTTTTCTCTCTGCTCACTAGAAATGGAGTATAGGTACGTTAGATGTAAAAATTTTTCTTTTTTTTTAAAATTGTCAAAGTTAAGTGAGATAAATCCCAGCCTAGAAGATATTTGAGTTTAAGCATGTGGTTCTGAATGATTTCATCCTCATTCTGTTCCTGCCCTGTATGTATTTATTTAAAACAGTGTTGTATTTACAGTTGCTTTATGCTTCCTTTTCCAAACTGCCTGCAGTCTTTGCAGATCCAGGATTTTGGTTTTAGCTCTCCTGTTATCTCCAGCTCCAGTTATTATACTGCAGTGCTGAATATTAATGCAGTCCCAGCAAGATGTAGCCTACTCCATTTGTATTCCTGTCTCAATGCACCAGCTGTGGAGGAATGTATAGAGCATCTGGTGCTGGGCAAAGTGCAGAGTGCATACTTCTCTCTCTTCAGGATGTAACGTGGTGCAGAAGGAGTTCTTTCCTCTCCCCACAGACCCACATTAGGGCTGCAGCCATCCCTGCTTTGAATGAACTAGGTCTGTACAGTGAAAAGCTGCAGAGTCCAAAGCATTCTTTCCTATTGCCTGCACCAACAGGAAGCTAACTGGTGGTGAAGATGTTCTTCACGGTACTCTTCCCTCATTCTCCAGAAAAACTGCATGGCCAGTCTCACACTCAATTTTCCAGGCACATCTGAACACAATAAAATAAAAAGTAAGATAAGAAAAATTACTCCTATTATATAGGGAGCTTAAGTAGTTTGGACTGAGCCAGAGAGGCAGGTGAAGGAGACAGGATCACTGCTAGCCCTGCTTATTTGCACTGTTTTATATTATCGTAATCTTATTACTTAGCATGTCTGTGGTCACCTGCATGGAAATAATATATTACGTTTATAAAGCTTGGCTTCTGTGTAGTTACTTTGTGTGTGTATTTGTCTCTGAAGCAGTGGAGACAGGCTGAAGCTGAAGCTGAAGCTGGGCAGGGTGTGATGGCATTCCTCCTGATGTTTCAGGGTTCCATGTGCCTTTTCATTATGTCCTGCACAAACGCTCAGGATTAGGCCAGTAGGATCAGGCCACTCACTAAAGCAGACCAGTGAGCTCTGCTTCCTTCAGCAACACTGAGCATGTCACCAGTTTGTTTTATCCACATTACAGTGTAGGATTCTTGAGTTCCCACTGGTTTGTTACTGTCAGTGTCCCAAGAACAAGAAGCTCTGCCGCCTCATCTCCGTCCAGGCCACACGTGGCCGTGCAGTGTGGAAGCTGTGAGGAGCCATGTTAGTAGCCCCCACTTTGCTTAGCGGCTGCCTGTCAGCTCCAGTCCCCTCCTTTTGTCCTTGTCTGTGCTATGGTACATGTGCCCGCACCTGCAGGCTGTGCCCTGCCTCTGTCGTGGTTATCTCTGTTCCTCCTCTAGGGTGGTGGGGAGGTGGTGCAAAGCATGGCAGGACCCCTCTGAGGGGCTGGCAGGCTCTCCCAGCATGGAATCGCAGAATCACAGAATGGCCGAGGTTGGAAGGCACCTGTGAAGTTCATCAGTTACCCTTCCCTGTCTGGTCCCACCAGCACACCTGCACCATTCAAGCAAACAATTCAGTTCAAACAGGCTGAAAAAGTGAGTGTGTGGGGAAGAAGGCTTGGTGGCCCATGATGGGTTAGGGATGACTGATGACTTCATATAGGCCTGGGCCTTTGTATCTGCCTGTGTCCATAAAGTGAAGGCTCCTGTTGTCATCTTATACTCCTCTACATCACATTGTGTTCTAAGGCTATTTTGTTTGCAGTCATGGGTAACTCGACAGAGAATTACAACGTGTTATTGCCATCCATTAGTTACAAGTGCATATATACACATATATGTAATTACATCCTGCAATTATACTTTGCTAAAACCAAATAGAGAATAGTCTAATGGTCATTATATTGTTATTTTATCGCTAAACAAGCTGTAAAACAGCTTCAGACAGCCCAAGACAAGTTGAGACAAACCCTTACACATTTTAAGGTCTCTGTCATTCACATTAACACAAAGCCTGTTGGCCTCTCACAGGTGTGCTTGGTCTGGCTGGAATGGAATTAACATTCTTCATAGCATCCATTGTGGTTCTGTGCTTTGCATTTGTGGCTAAAACAATGTTGATATCTCACCAGTGTTTTGTCTGTTGCTGAGCAGTGCTTGCAGGGCACCAAGGCTTTCTCTTTCTTACTCTGACCCCCTCCACCCCTCAGTGAGGGATGGGCAAGAAATTTGGAAGGGACACAGCTGGGACAGCAGACTCAAATTGCCCAAGAAGGTATTCCATACCATCATCGTTGTGCTCAGCAGTAAAGCTGGGGGAGCAGTAGAAGGTGGGCATTTGTCTTCCTGGTGGCTGTTGCTGGCAGACTGGCTGGGCATTGGTATTCTTGTAGAAGGTGGTGAGGGATTGCCTTTACATCGCTTCTTTTTTTTTTTTTCCTTCACTTATTAAATATACTTTATCTTGACCGACAAGTCTTCTTGCTTTTCCTGTTCCTATTCTCTTCCTATTCCTGTTGGAAAGAGGAAGCGAGAGGGCAGCTGTGTGGGCCCTCAGCTGCTGTCCAGAATTGACTCACCGTAACAGGTGATGGTGTCACTGTGTTTACTAAGCTACATGACTACAGACATGCTCTGCTTTTCTGCAGATTTTATCTTACAAATCTGCTCTTGCCAGGATACAGGAGAGGGCCCCAGATTTCTTCTGCTCTTTTTCTGTTGAAATTGTATCTTTTCCTGTGCATAATTGTAGCTTTTGGTATTTATCACAAACCTTTCATTTGTTACAAAATAGGCTGTGTAATGACAAGATCCTTTGGAAGTGTTTATCAGCTGCGTGACTTTTTGCAGTTTATAACCCTGAGTGTAAAGGAGTCTATATATACAGTCACTTAGTCATATCCATTTCATTACTACACTTACTAATATTTCACTTTAAAGAAGGGAATATCTGCCAGGATTTGTCCACCACTCATCTGTGGAAACTATGACTGCCAAAGAAAATCTAAAATCAGCAGGACTCTTATTTGAACTGTGAGAAGAAAGATATGTAACTTTATACTGACAATAAACTAAAGGAAATTCTAAGCAATATTCCCTTCATCTTTAAACATGTCATATACAGTATGGCATTTGTTTTTGTAAGTGAGGTGTCTACAGGACAGTATAATATTTTTACCCAGAGTGGAAAAGTTAAATTCATAAATACAAATCTTTATGAAGGATTTCATGAAAACTCAGATAAAAGGTTTCCAGTCTTTTGTTTTGTAAACTTAGTATAATAGTAAAAATCCAGTATTTGTTCGTGGAACTATATATTTTCTTATAATTTGAAAGTGTTAATACAGTGTTCAATAACTACCTTGATGCTAATTGAGAAACTCTTCATATCAGCATATTAATAACTGAGTATTATTCCATCTCTGTTTCATAGATGAAAATGGCAAATAAATGCTGTTCTCCCTCAGACCAGGTAAGACTTTCATTATTTTACCCAATTTTTCTAATTCTTGTTTAGCTGCAAAATTTAAGAGCTTACATGCACACATTTAGCCCATTTGCAAATTATAAAACAATGTTTTCTGTGTTTTTAAGTTCTGAATTGTCCTTTTTAGTACATAATGTATATACATGAAAGAGGGGGACAACATAAATTACAACCATGTCGTGGAAAGCACAGTGTGTGTTTGCATGCAGTATAATTGCAGTGCGTCTGACAAGTTAACTCTGTATTTACATTGCATATCATGCACAGACAGCCAAGCAGTGCATTAAGAAACCAATCTGTTTTGGATATGTCAAGCTGTGCAGATTACATGTTTGCCATGAGCGTTTGTCTGGGATTTACAGAGCTCAGCCTGGTGAGATATTGCTTCTGCTCCAGCTAGCCAAATATCCCAAAGACCCAAGTGAATTTACCATACTGGGAAGCCTTCTTACTTTTTATAGCATTGTAAAGAGTTTTTTTTCTTTTACTTTGTAAAACATAATTGTAGCATTTTCCAGGCTAATCTTGTAATTTGGGGAAGCACTTTGAATGTGTTATTAGAAAACTTCACTTTATATGTCCTTTCATAGCATCAATTTGGCATTGTACCATTACTCAGGAAGAAAGTGTCCAATCCTTGCAGTTTCCAAAAATGTTGGCTTCGTTGATTAAAGAAGCGAAAATTAGGCAAGCTGTCTTTAATATTTAATGTTTTACTGTAGAAATTTATTATGAAGTTTTATTACAGATGTCAAAAACCGAGTTAAAATGCTTCATATCAGGAAGAAATAAATATCTGTTACTAGTTTGACAGCTTGTATGTTTTCTATATGTCACTGTCATCTTATTTGTAAAAGGTATTTGGAAATTTATAGACTTTTCAATAAGTTATTAAAAATATTTAACCATTAATATTTTCTCCTGTGTTAAATTATTTTCTTATATTTAGGTCAGTATTTTGAAATAAAAATGCACTTGAAAAAAAACAATTTAATTCTGTATATGGCAGATGATTGGAAGTTACCCCCAAACCAAAACAAATACGTCTTCTGTATAAGAAGGAATCATTTAATTGATCTCTCTGCCATGGTTTTTAATTATTAATAAAACCCGTATGAAAAACTGGTGATTATGAAAGCTAGGGGAAAAGGTATTGAATTTGAATATCTGTTGTTGGGTAAACTCTCTACTACAAGTAATTTAGGAGCTATTTAAAGTTTACTTATATCAATTTTGGTATACGTAATGTATAGCTTTAAAGTTATAGTTTTAAAAAGACATTCTCATTTATTTTTAAATATTGAGGACAATCATACGATCCAACCCTAACTACCTAATTTGATTTCCTAATGTTCTGGTTTAGCCCCGGCAGGCAGCTCAGCACCACCCAGTTGCTTGCTTACTATCCCCAGGTGGGATGGGGAAGAGAATTGGAAAGCTAAAAGTGCAAGAGTTCATGGGTTGAGATAAAGACAGTTTACTAGCAATGTGTGCAATCAAAGCAAACCAAGGAATTCATTCGCTGCTTCCCATTGGCAGGCAGGTGTCAGCCACTCCCAGGGAAACAGGACTCATCACGCCAAATGGTTTCTTGGGAAGACAAACACCATCACTCCCAACGTAGACACAGACACAGACACACAGACACAGACACAGACACAGATTTCTAGGTTGGAAGAGACCTCAAGATCATCGAGTCCAACCTCCGACCTAACACTAAGTACTCCACTAAACCATATCGCTAAGCTCTACATCTAAACGTCTTTTAAAGACCTCCAGGGATGGTGACTCCACCACCTCCCTGGGCAGCCCGTTCCAATGCTTAATAACCCTTTCGGTAAAGAAGTACTTCCTAACATCCAACCTAAAACTCCCCTGTCGCAACTTTCGCCCATTCCCCCTCGTCCTGTCACCAGGCACGTGGGAGAACAGACCAACCCCCACCTCATTACAGCCTCCTTTAAGGTAACTGTAGAGAGCGATAAGGTCGCCCCTGAGCCTCCTCTTCTCCAGGCTGAACAAGCCCAGCTCCCTCAGCCGCTCCTCGTAAGACTTGTTCTCCAGACCCCTCACCAGCTTGGTCGCCCTTCTCTGGACTCGCTCGAGCACGAGCACGTCCATGTCCTTCCTGTAGCGAGGGGCCCAAAACTGAACACAGTACTCGAGGTGCGGCCTCACCAGAGCCGAGTACAGGGGGACAATCACTTCCCTAGACCTGCTGGCCACACTGCTTCTTATACAGGCCAGGATGCTGTTGGCCTTCTTGGCCACCTGAGCACACTGCTGGCTCATATTCAGCCGACTATCAACCAATACTCCCAGGTCCTTCTCGGCCAGGCAGCTTTCCAGCCACTCATCTCCCAGCCTGTAGCTCTGCTTGGGGTTGTTGCGCCGCAGGTGCAGGACCCGGCACTTGGCCTTGTTGAACTTCATACAGTTGACCTCAGCCCATCGCTCCAGCCTATCCAGATCCTCCTGCAGAGCCTTCCTGCCCTCGAGCAGATCGACACACGCACTTAGCTTGGTGTCATCTGCAAACTTACTGAGGGTGCACTGGACGCCCTCATCCAGATCATCGATAAAGATATTAAAGAGGACCGGCCCCAGTACCGAGCCCAAACGTACTCCCCTTCCTCCTTCTGTCCCCCAGCTGTTACTGCTGAGCATGACACCACATGCTGTGGGACATCCCTTTGGCCAGCCTGGGCCAGCTGTCTTGGCTGTGTCCCCTCCCGGCTCCTGATGCACCCCCGGCCTCCTGTCTGGCAGGGCAGCACAAGGAGCAGAAACGTCCTTGGCTCTGTGTAAGCACTGCTCAGCAATGACTAAAGCATCAGTGTATTATTGCCATTATTTTCATAAAAGAATCCAAAACATAGCATCATACAAGCCTCTACAAAGAAAAGTAACTCTGTCCCAGCCAAAACCATGACACCTAAATTAACAGGTTAGTGTCCATAAACTACCCACATAATCAGTGCAGAAAATTATTCTCTTCTTGAGAATTGTTCAAATGTAGCGCTTGATATTGGTGCTTTAAATTATTCTTTGTAGGAGCCTTTTCTCTGTCTTTGCTCTACTGGAGTCCTAAGAAGAGTAGCCTCTTAGCTTATCATCTAAGGTAGGTGCCTAAAGTTAGGTAGTACTTATCCCACTTTTTCCATGCAGAATATGAAAGCAAAAGAAGATTAGAAACTTAATTTCAGGAACTGAAAATTTAAGGCAGGACTGACAGCAGCAAACAATGGATTATTCTCTTGTGTGGAGAGTTACCCTAAGCCATGCCGTACTAGTTAGTCCTTGTTAAGGACTACAAGGATTTAACAAATATACAGAAATTACAATAAATTAAAAGGTGTTCAGTAAATACCACTGCTAAAGCTCTGGCTCTTTGTATATATAACCTGTGTAGATCTCAGATAACATCTAGGCATTGGATACGTTTAGAGAATGTTGGTGCTCCACAAGGATAGAGGGGGATTGAGCCCGTTTGTACATTATTTTATTGAGTACAAAGGCTGTTGACAGTCACCATTCTCCAAATACTATAAGTTTTGATTCTACCTGATATAATTTATTACAGTGCTCTAGAGACTTGAAAGCACTTGATTCTGTGTTATTAGCAGGCATAGATTGGGGACTCAATTTTTAAAAAGACACACACTGTTGGATTTCCATATATTTTTTATAAAACAGTAAATTAGGTGATTCTCTGTACAGAAACACTACTTTCAAGGTGTTTTTATATTTCATTTACTGTTTTTAATGCTTTTAAGAATAAAAAAAACATTTCCTGTCCTCCACTAAAATAATGTGATTTCTTCTTGGTAGAAATAGCAAAGTATTGATCAGATATTAATTAAGACTATATATTTTATTCTTATGCTATAAAACAGGCTTTTGCTGCTTCCTGTGATGTCTCTTTCTTTCTTTTTTTTGATTTTTTGTAGTTGAAGGAAAAGGTGAACTCCCTACCTACGTATGCATGTGTATATTTAATTTTTCTTCTGTAGTGATTGAGAGGATTTCAATATTCATAAAAGTCAGTAATTTAGAGCATTGTGAGATCCCTTAAGTTTGGAGTCTTGGTCAAGCTCTTGTGTATTTTTAGCAGGCTTGTGCATGGTGTTATCTCAGAGACAATGCATTCTGCATCTGCAGCCCTGTAGTTGTGAAACTCCCACTAAATTATACCAAAGTTTCACATCTGTATCTCTGCCAACCCATAAAATGATTGTGAATCTGTTTTCACTGCAGAGATACTTCGCCAGAATTATTCATTGGCCTTCACAGCCATAGTCAAGGCTTGCAAAGACTGCAGTAACACAGTAATTGAATTAACTGGGGTTTGAATCATTTTATTTTGTTGTTTCTGACATATGTCTTCCATAAAGAAAGAGTCAGATGCCTAAATCATGAGCTCTTCATTGACCTCTGGAGGAAATCATACAGAAAATGAAATCTAGAAACAATGATTATAAAAGCATAGCATATGATTACCTGGAAGACTAGGACACAGATTAAGATGCACCAGCAAGGGATAAATAGAACATCACCAATTCTTCAGCTCTCTGAGGTGAATCCTGCCAGACACCATGGATGTGAATGTTACACTGATAAAATTGATCCCTTACAATTTCAGCGACCACAGATGGAAAGTTACTGCTCCCTTAGTCATGATCCTCCAACTCTGAGGTCTGGGCAGCCCAAGATCTGTCATTACTGTTAAATATTGAGGGGAAAAAAAAAAGGCATTAAATGCATCTGCCTTTTCCCCTTCCTTACGCGTAAGGTGACCATCCACTCCAAATAGTAGTCCAATGTTTTCCTTCGACCTCCTCTTACTGTTAACATACTTGAAAAAAGTATGTTTGCAGGGTGACATACCAAAAGACTAGCAAGGGTCAAACATCATGGCTGTTAATGGAAAAGAAAGAAAAGCAATAGAATTATAGACTAGTCAATTTAACATCAATCACTAGAAAGAAATTTGAAATAAATAAGCAAAATATTTGTATGCATCTGAGATAACAGATGAGTGACTGCCCTGAAGGATTTGTCAAGAATAAATAGTGACAACCAATCTAATTTCCTCGTGTGGATGGGTGACATGGGTGACAGGTGTTTGCTGCAACGTATCTTGATTTCAGTAAGGCTTATGACATTTCTTGACACAACAATATTTTAAACAAGTGTTGCCAAAATTTGGTTGTACAAACTTTGTTAGATAATCCAATAATAGCTATAAATGGTTCACTTTCAAAACTGAATGACGTATTGACTAGAAGTCCTGAAAAGACCTGTCCTGGATCCAGTTCTCTTGAATGTTTTCTTTATGGTGTATTAACAAAAGTAAGCCTATTAATTTTGCAGACATGAGGCTTTAAAGAATAGCACTAGGCATAAGAATGATCTTGACATATTGAAAAATGAGTCTGAAAAACAGGGTGGAAGTCAATTAGAGTACAGCATGTAAGCAAGTATAATCAGCAATTGTATGTCAGAGGCCACAGGAACAACTGGAAAAGTGTTTACTGGAAAATACTTGAAAAGTGTATGGAGAGGCAAATTCCGTTAGTGAGCTTTGGTCCATCTTCCATTGCATTGCTAGCATTTGCAGGTAGAGTGGAGGGGACACCTCACTGATTCCCGACTGCAGAAGCCAGTCAGATAGATGGTCAACAAAACAACAGATTTACTATTATGGTGTATTTTTACATCAGCCTGTTGTAATCAGGTACAGGGCTGGTCAGCCAGACCTTCCAGAAGGCCCATTCACATAGATTATCTACCTCTTTTTTTTTCTTTCTTTCCCTTCCTCCCCCTCCCAAGAAAAGTAACCCAGACAAATTTTAATCTTTCTGTTGCTCCTTATTTTTTATGATTTTACATGCTTATTGGAGTATTTCAGCTTTTGGCTGTGATACTAGCAACAACTGTCAGTAAACTAGCCCCCTTTTTTCACTATCTTTTGACATTCTTCTCTCAAATTGAGTTCCTGTACTTCCTATCCATATATTTCACCTGCTAGTTTACACCATCATTATTTAATTAGTTTAGCCTTGGGCTTGAGCTGGCCAACCACTTCTTGCACTGTACACAATGTCCAGCAGTTTCTCACATTATTACTTAATCAGTTTAATGTCAGGCCAGGGTAAAAACTCTTAGACGGTAATGGTGATTCATGTTAAACATGAGGAATAGATTTCCTCATTACTTGTAAAGCTAATAAATTCATGGGAGATTCCAGGAGAAATTTTGAAGGCCCTTTTACTTGAGATCCTTAGGCCAATAAGGAAGTATCTCTTAGAAACAATGTAGATGTCATTAGTCCTGCATTGCAGAGACGTAATGTACTAAATTTCTCAGAATTTTCTCTTCCTCTTTGTTTTTGATGATTTTATGAATCCTAATGCTGAACAAGGAACTTTTCAGATATGGAGGGTTTGTTCCTTATAGCAGAACTGCTGCCCCGGATATACCATGAACATTTTCTCTTGGCTTCATGCTGCAGATTAAAAGAAGCCCTGCACATACTCCTGTAAGATCAAATTTCCTTCTTTATTTCCAAAAAAAAAAAAAAAAAAAAAAAAAGTTTTAAAATTATATTATATGCCAATAATTTTTTTTTCTCCTATTTGTTAATATGGAGAAATTCAATTCTTGCAAACAATAGCTTTACAATTTACACCAATAGAAATGGAACAGGACTAAATTTCTTCAAGCATAAAGTAACAATGTAAAAGTTATTTCCCTTGTAATTGTTTTAAATTTATTTGTATGGGAGGTCAGTTACGCAATTCCTAATGAAATTCTCTTGATCTGCTTCAGAGATTTTTCTTGGACCTCTGCTCTTTCACTGAAAATACAACTTGTTCTAAGCACCACTTCAAAGCACTTGAACTTTGCAACCTATAGTCAGCTAATACGTAGTGCCTCTGTGAGGTTAATAATTACTACTATACTGATTTTAGAGAGGAGGATGCTGCAGATAAAAAAAAAAAAAATCAAGAGATTTGCCAAACTTTCTGGAAAAAAACAAGCCTTAATATTGAATACCAGTTCTGAATACCATGGTTGTATTTCTGAACATCCTGTTCTCTAAAACACGTTTCTCAGTGCATCCATGCTGTTTATATGTTCCATTTTTGTGTGTTAATTAATTAGTTTATATTAGATTTGTCTTCAAAGTTGTAAGACTTGTAAACATTGGATTCTGGAAGCTATAGAATGGGTCAGATGAAAGAAACTTACTCCTATTTAAGTTAATATATACAGAGGAGTGTACTTAAGTAGTGTGCCTTACCCTAATATATTGACTGCATCTTTTAGCATTCAGCTGGATCTATGGTGTGTCTGGGAGTGCATGGAACAATGTAATTCTGTCTTCAGTTAAAAGTCATGTTCTCTGCTTAAGCTGTCTTCCTCAGCTGTTATAGTACATCTGAAAATTGAATAAATAACTATTGTTCTTTATTCTCCTTTTCACTATATTTCTGCCTTGTGGATTGTCAGAAGGAATTTAGAGTACGCTCTTAACAGCTTTTAGAACACACTGCTTTTCCACTCAATATTATAGAGATGCTATTTCACTGGATTAACACTATGAGATCAGTCCTTCTCCTTCAGGATGATTCTCCAATTAAAATTATTTTAACACAATTTTAAGCAGAACTGTCATGTGATTGTTTGGGGGAATCACATGCAGAAGGAAGCTGAGACTCATCTTCAGACTGCATTTTCTTCTTTGAGGATTCCTTTGCAATAGACAAGTTTGAAAGATTTTTTTTTATTTATTTATTCTTCCAAAATGGCGGAACAATCACAGTCTTTATTTGGTGAAGAAGAGAATAGCGTTTTAGGTATACTTTGTTGTTGTTGTAGTATCATTAAAATATAGAGTAGGCATGTAAAACAAACAAACAAATATGAAGGACCTGAGCTTTCAATTTGTAATTAATTTGGACAGTTTCTGCTGCACAAATAGTTCTACTGATTTAGTATAATATGAGGATTATAACAGAACTGGGCATCTGCTAGTACAGAAAAGTAAGAATCACAATAGTTAAATAAGACTTGACCATCAACTGTTGTGATATGAATGTTGCTTTTAGAAAGAGAAAAGGAGCAAATGCGCTGCATGAATAAAGAATTAAATCTAATTAAGCTAAATTAAATTCAGATTCAGGTGCAATTAACGCTCATTAATTCTGAATTCTTGCAGGACATAAGCTGTGGAATGATTTCCATGAAAATGTCAGAGAAACACAGTAACTGGAAGAACTAGCAAGGAAATATAGGAGGAAAAACACAAATGAAGAGGTTAAGAAGTCAAGGCAAAACTCCTTGGGTTTGATATGAGAAACATTGAACTGAACTGATTGAACCAAAAGCAAAAGGATTTACAACTAGATTTAAAACATTTACAGAATATGAGTCTTGTTTTGGTGATAGCCATTTTTCATGATCTCCAGATTCAGTGAGGGAACCTGACCATCTTCTTATCCATCTCACTAACTTAGACACAAATATGGTCTTCCAGAAAGAGAAGATGTGAATGTGTTCAAGTACTGAAACTTGTTAATTTGATCAAACACCAGGGGTCAGGTTGCTCAGAGAGACTATGGAATCTTCATCTTTGATATTCAAAAAAACCAAAAAAAAACAAAAAAAAACCCTGCTATTATGTTAATTGTGTTATGTCATATGTTATATGTTATTTATGTTGATACTCAAAACTCATTGGGACAGATCGCTGAGCAAACTGACTTACATTGGCTTTAAGCAGAGTGTTGGACTAGATGACCTCCAGAGGCCTCTGTCAGCATATGATTCTGTGTGGATCTTCTTTCTAGAAAGGCTCTTAGATATCATCAGAGAGAACAATGTCAGCTCTGACAGAGCTGCTTTGATGTCTGACAGAGGGGCTAAGAAATTCTCAACTGTGTAGAGATGTGCATTTTGTTTATTTTGGTTGTACTTGTTCACAGGACAGATCTATTTGACATTTAGTCATGGAAGCTGATCTACAATTCTCACCAGACATTCCTTTCACATGAGAGGCAACCATGCAGTGTGGAAGGGCCACAGAACGCAGGGACAGTATTACACTGAGCTACAGTATAAAAGGTGGGCATTGGGGTACCACTGCCTGTTGCACTCAAGAAGGATTTTTTTTTTCAAAGGTGATTTACTGCTACATGCCTTCAAGAGAGAGTTTTGTGTTTTGGATTGTAACCTGAACAAGACAGTTATGAGAGAAATTGAGTGGCATCAGCCCCAAATTCTCTAAGCCTCCTTGTTAAACCAAGCAAAGAGGTGAAACAATTTTCACTACCCAAAGCACTCTGAATCCATGTTTTGCATCAGCAGCTAACTTGTGGGAAGCTGCATGAATTCACATACATATCAGTCTTCATAGTTTCCTTTGGCTTAGTACAGACATGTTGCTATTTGTGGTGTTCAAGCTGTGCCTAGCTGGAACTTAGAAAGCCTGCTTTGAAGCTGAAGCACGTAAAACACTGAGTGTCATCATTTCTAAGTTCATCCGTGGTTTCATCTCTATAACATTATGTTTTGAATAGCAAACATTCTGTAACCATTAATCAAAACTTCTAGTATTCCTTTTTGGGGTGTGGGGGAGTAGATCATTGTATATGTGAAAGGCATACAAATACAAAAGGTGATAAAGATAGAGAAAATCTATAAGTTTTTTTTTTCTTCCCAATATGTAAAATTTTAAAACAAGTCTACCCACTTGTTTTTGGAAAGACCAAAAGCAACTACTTATGTTACCTCAAGATGTACTTCTCTTTGCTTTCTTAATTTTGTATTGTTCCACGATGCTTCATGGTACGACACTTGTTCTTGACTTGCAGACCAAGCTGGCATCTGTTGTACATTCATATCCCACTTTAATTACATGAGTGTACCCATCTGTTCTGACTTTTCATACATCAGAGATCGACTTGATTTTCTTTCTTCATTTCCCTCTTGAGTGTTATGCTTCATTTACTTTTCTTAACCATTTAACTAAAAGTACTATACACAAAATGTACCGATTGCTTTATTAAACATAACACGTTAAGCTTCTAGTCATTGCAGCATCAAGATGCTTTATTGCTGTAGGAAAACAATAAGTGCAAATAAGAACTTTCATTTATCTGCTATGATTGGATTACATTTTGTTAGTGACTTGTTTTATCTCCTCATAATGAGTGCCATTGCTCATTTTGTTCCTACAGGAACTTTTGCAAAGTATGTTAGAACACACTAGAAACTTAATAATACATTGATGATGTATGGGTAATTTTCCATGAAGTTTCCAATAGTAGTCTCAAATTGGTTATGCAGTATGGGAATAGAGTGGTGAAAGCTGTGCTGAGAATGGGACAGTTTGTAGTGTTATGTCTTATCGCTCTGTAAGAAATCAAATGGCAGGTTTCAATCCAAGTAACAGAACAATTTTTATCCCACCCACGTACAGAGACTCAATTAAAATCTCACTTACATACTGAAGAAACACAAATAGCTTGGTATTAGGTACCAGCACTTGGTTGCTTTTGTTCCATACAGACTTTTTTTGAACTGAATAATTATTCTTTGTCCACTCGTATGGTCTAAATGACCATTAAATAAACCTGTCAGTAAGAAAGGCATGGGGAGAGAAAGTAAAAAATATATTAGATTTTTTTTGCACCCATATAAAAAGATGCATTTATACATAATATATGTATGCATATATGCAACATTTAAGCAAACACTGATTCTGAAGAAGGAAATTCTATTTTCCTTCTTTACTTTTTTAGTGTTTTATGTTTTTGTAGACAAGTATACATTTGGAACTCTTTTTTCTTTATGTTTTTTCCTTCCAAATATTCTTGCATTTATGCTTCTCACTTTCTACACCTGTATAGTGTCCTTTCTCTTGTTCTTTTAATTTTATATTTTCTCCTGTTTCTTTATTTCCTGTCTTAACAAATTAGTTTATTTCTGCTTTTTGAGTGTCTTTTCCTTCATCTTTTTGGTTTACACTTGATTTTCCTCTTTTTCATAGTCATTAGTACTTACTTTCTAGTTTGCCTTCCTCTTATCCCAAGTAACAGTAATACAGTTCTAAATCCACTGAGCTCACTACAAATCTTTCAATAGTAATCATTCTTCAGTTACCTAGCTTGACTTTCCCTCTTCCCCTAGAGAGTATCTCATTCAATCTTCCATATCTGGTGCAGCAATCTGCATATAAATCAACACAAGCCCTGCTTTTCTCCTAAACACACAAAAATTCTAAAACAAGCAAGCAAACAAAAAAGCTTTTATGCCTTCTAGCTGTACTATAATTCTCTTCCTAAATATATATAAATACTGAGACTTCAGTTAATATTCTTCAGGGATACTCTTCTCTGATTTCAAAATTGATCTACAAATGTGCTATTTGTTGAATTTTTTCACATCTGTGTTAAAAAAAAAAATGGACCAAGTTGATATAGGCATTCATTTTATAAGTGTTTTTTAGTGTTTTAGTGTTTTTTAGAAAGATCTAAAGATCTAAGATACTACATCATTTTGTCTACTAGCATCTTTAAGACTATGGTGGTAATATACAAGCTATAATCTTGTGATTTAAAAGACTGTTTGCAGGGTGGTGATTTTTTTGTTGTTGTTGTTTTGTTTGTTTTTCAAATTACACTGAATTATAACATACCATCTAGTTTTTGTGCATCATTTTTTATTTTCTTTTGTAAAAAATCAGCGGGCCATTTCATCCTTATTTCTACTGTGAGACATATAATTGTTTTCTACTTCCACAAACTATTTTGACAAGGTGCAGTTAAGTAAAGGTTTTAAAGAAAATGAGAACTGAAGAACTGTTGATCAATGTCTGATATTTCTTGGGAATTATAATCAAATTTAGAAACAAAAAGGTTCTTCTTATGTTTTTAATAGTTCTAAGACTCTCTTTGCTTCCATGATATGTTATTTGGGCTTTTTTTTGATTAGAGTTCTTTCTTCCTGGAACTGGAGTTTTTGTTAGTTGTTTCAGTCAAGCAGACTAATACTCAGAGCAATATATTTGAAAGGTAACTGAAGTACCGATGTTTGTTTTTTTGTGTAGACTTTGATAAAGTAGAATGAATAGGTGAACTTACTCCATATCCATGTATTTTTTTAATAATAAATTAAATGAATAAGAAAATAAATGAGAGATGTTACAATGTTGTAATAATTCAGTGAACTATTGAATGTACCATTCCCTCAAGAAGTACCATTCCCTCAAAATGGGGTTCACATTCCTCCAAAAGCTAATCCAGTGAATGTGGTTTTGTATCATTCTTTTTTTTTTGGTCTAAGGTTGAAAAAGATTCTGAAAGATGTCCTGTAGGACAGCTTACCAGCTTACTATTGAGTTTATAGATGCTAATAGTTACAAAAATCTGTTTGCAGTGTGTAGAATCAAATTTAAAGCTGATTCTGCTCTACCACAGGTAGACTGGTCACAGTATGATGTGACTACAATAAAAATAAATAATCAGTTCCATCTCAGCCAAAAATCTTTAAACACGTGCCAAAAAGTATCTCTGCAACTAATCAGAAAATACAGTCTGTGTTTGTAGCTCAGTACATTCATAAGAGAATAATCTAAAAGATAAGTGCTACACTAAATCAGGGCTGTAATGTTTGTCACTCCTACTGCATATTGCAGTCATAGATAAGAATACAACAGCGACAGTCTTCACACACATTCTATAAAACAAGTAAAGACTATTATTCCCATTTTACAGATGGAAAACATTGGTGTAAGGCACATTTTCATTGGAAAGAAATCTCATTTTATTTCAAGTTAGAGAAATTCAATACCCTTTCTCTAAATGGAAAATGTTACTCAAGATTATCATTGTCTTCTGCGCTACTGTTGGTACTTAAAACCAATGCTTACTGGCCAACCTGTGTTTTTTGTCAACTACTGTCAACAAAAGAAAATCAAACTTATTTGGAAGTGAAAACACACTTGTATGGAATTGCAGTCTTCTGATATCATCCTGCCCTGAGTATCGGCTAAGAACTTCTAAGAATTTGTTTTAATATACTGAGTAAACATCTTTGATCTGCAGCAAGATATATAGTTATGTTTCTTGGGATGTGTCGTGTTTGTTTTAATATATGATGTTTGATGAATGGCCTGGACAAGCTGAAGACTATCTGTGACAGTTTTGCCATCTGACGTTGTGGGTAATTCCAAAATTCTTTGGTGAATGCTGCTTTAAGAATAAGTGGTGATGGTGGTGATGGCAATGATGATAATGAAAAACATAATAGTGAGCTAAATCATTTGCTTATCAATTTAATCAGTAATTAATTTTTTTTTTAGAAAAAAATAATACTGTTACAAGTTAATTAATTGTGTGCATTTGCAAGTCAGCAAACATGACTTCATGAATGTGAAGGAGAATAATGTATTGTTTAGGTCCTGTGTTTTGGACATTGTTGTTTTCTGAGTTATTTGGTATTATACTACCATGCTGATAAAAGCAATATATGATACAATTTGTAGTAGATTATCAGCAATACTATGGTATATTTTGTTAGAATTATGAAGTGTCTGAACATTTTGCTTCTAAACCTTTGCTGACTAGTATAGATGCAAAATTTTGGGGAGAGTTATTGGATTTATAAAACAGCAAAGTGAGAATTGAAAGGGCTACTGTATTTATTGTGCTATTTACTCTTTAGAATGATAATGCTGGACCTCAGTAGAAGAGTATAGCAGAAGCAGTGTCTGGCTCAACATATTGATCTATATAATTATTTTGAAACAAATAGATTGGTAAGACATAAGCCTCATATAATGAAAAACTAGAAAACAATGTGTGAAATCCTCATGATACAAGAGTATAAACGTACATCTATACTATTAGCTTATCCCTATCCATTTTTTCCATCTTTGTGCTCTGTAGTAGCAGCGACGCATAAACATACCAAGCTTTCAATAGAAAAGTATTTCTGAGATCACTGTTTTTTTTTACTTTTTCTATTTTTGTCTGTGTGTGTGGTTTTTGTTTGTTTTTCCCAAAATCTATCCATAGCACAAATGCTGAAGTTTTCATGCAATTTAATGAATGCTTTCTTCAGGCTATGTTTTCACTGACTTCCAGCAGAACTCTGTGGGCTCAAAATATTCGCAAGTGTTATGACATTTCAGCCTCTATGTAACTCAGTATTTTTCATAAGTGTAGCCTTAAATGAAAATGAGAATGCAATAGCTTTATATTCAGATTGGTGGAGCATTCTAGAGTCCAGTTCTTGTTTCAAGGGCAATATGCTCTTAAAAACTTTAGAATGTGAAAACATTTTGAATACATTTAGGTTATTTTTGGTGGGCAACTACTTTCGTGATATTCTATTACCACACTATGGGATTATTCCTTTACAAATTTGCAGTTCCCTCAGAAAGGAAGCATGCACTCTTACTTCTTAATTTTATATTATCTTAAAATTAATTTATCCAAAATATATTTAAAAAGTATTGTAATACTGTTGAAGCAGAGTTCTGTAACAAATTATGTTGACATTTAATTCTACCAGAACATAAATCGTGGTCATGAGATAAAATGTACCTAAAAAAGTATATAAATTCTGTAAGACAATTAGTGTGACAAAGACGATTTCTTAACAATGGCAAACGTGAGCATACAGAAAGCTATTTGATTTCAGGTAAATCTAGTGACTTACTCAGATGTATTTCTTTAGAGGTGTAAGCAACTGAAGGTTTGTTTAGTATTTCCAAGTTTTGACTGTGCAATAAGTAGGGTAGGATCATATTGTATATAAACTGCTGGCTGTAATATTTATGTGCACCTAGGTTTTCTGCTGGCTCAAGTGAGAGTCTGCTGAGACACAAGTAATGACTTCTCAGATGGTGATTACTAATGGAACCTTCTAACTTAGCTAGATTCACTGTCTTGGTACATCTGCTTTTATAATAATTACTTAATTTTTACATATTAAATTCCACCTTTTCTCTGTGGCTGAGATAGACACACAGTGTATGCAAATCTAGTACTTTTGCTGACTGGGATCGGAGCAAGATTCAGACAACCTGTACTGTAAAGGTACTTTGAAGGACTTTTTACACACCAGCATGATTAAAGGCTTCAAGAGTACGGTAGCGGTGGGAAAGCAAACAGGAAGAAGATGATGCATCCTAATCTAAGATGACCAGTTTCCTTGTGGAAAGACTTAATCTATTCAGATATATTTTTGACCCACTGAAAAGTAGAGCTTTCATTTTAAATTATTTTCTTTTGCAGGTCATACATATGGGATGGGTACATGAGAGACTTGAAGGAACTGATTCATCTCAGCTCTACAAATTCAAGTTTCTGGCACTGAAGGGTTCATCCTTCTACATTTTCAGTACTCCACCGGTAAAAAAAAATATTTTTGTTATAGTGCCATTGTATATGGAAACCTGTTTGTTATGTCTGGGTTTATTTTTCCTTACTAAGAGAAGTTGTCAGCTGAGATTTCAAAAGAAGTTAGAGCCATAAATGCCACTGAATTTCACTAAGCTTTAGATATTTAACTTCTTTCAAGGTCCTCTGAAAATCATACCAGATCTGGTTAGCTAAAAGAATTCCTAATAGGGAATATACTGTTTTTACTTTTTAAAGTTTTTAAGTTCATATTTTTCTCTGGTTAGTTACAGTCAAATTTTTTTATCTTACGTTTATTCTAAGACATTTTTGGAGGTGTAATGAGTTGCTAGTAACTCCTTAAAGACAGTACACATCATGAAATGCACCATCCATACTAATAGTAAATGTGGATTTTGCGCACAGGTAAGGGATTGAACTGTTAGAGAGAATTCAATGCTAAGTGTACAGTTTGAACAAATGACAGCATCTTGCTTTGATAGTTTCTTATTACATAGTTAGTAAAGAGAATTCTATTTCACAACAGATGACTTACCTAATATTTCGGGGGGGGGGTGGAGAAAAAATAAATAATAAAAAAATCACCTTAAGAAAATTAATTTACAAGAATGGAACAGAAATGAGTTGTAGAATTCTAAACTCTTAAAAAATTACCCGTACTTATCACATTGTATTTTTTTTATCCTTCTTTTCTCTCCAGAAAGCCTTTGCTTTTTTAGCTAATCAA
The DNA here is from genome assembly GCF_013377495.2 of Cygnus atratus. Lineage (NCBI taxonomy): Eukaryota > Metazoa > Chordata > Aves > Anseriformes > Anatidae > Cygnus > Cygnus atratus. The sequence continues at coordinate 20,193,127 of NC_066364.1, read as the reverse complement.
AAAGAACGATATGTGGAATTAGAATGCAATTTCAATTAAACAGCTTTGTAACATTATTGCTCAGAAGGTGGTCAATCTCCCAATTTCTTCAGCTGATCCAAAAAAATCTCATCCTTTACATGTATGCCATCTACTTTACCTTACTAAAGTACAAATTTCAAACCATATTTATGAACCTTAGGCCAAACCAATCGGTAACATTTTCTCTTTCTCTAGGTTGTAATTCTAAATCCAGGGATTCCTATTAACTTCAAACATTATTTTTTAAGTGGCTAAGTAATAGTAATTTAGCACATCTGGGAAAAGGTTTTGTGTTTTTTTTCCCCTGCAAAAAAAGTATTACTCCATATGTTAAGTCAAGAAACTAAATCTTGATTCAATTACTGCAATCCAATTAAAATGCAAAAACAAAACAAAACAAAATATTAAACAAATAAATAACACACCACATGAATGCTTTTCCTTTATAATTTTTTCTTATTGCTTTTAGACTTGTTTTTGAAGAAACATTATTGATATAATTAAAACTATCCATCTACATGATACTAATTGGGGATAAACTACTTCATTTATCATGTTCAGCACTTTACAAAAGAACAGACAAATGAGGATGAATGTTTAATAGTATTTTACCATGTTATTTGTCAGTATCTAGTACATTCTATTGGGTTTCTGTGCAAAATTTTTGTAGAAACAATGGCTTTTCAGAAAAATGCACAAAGGTGACCCTTTAGTCATTGTGTTGTTACATCAGTAATCAGATACACTAGTGAGTGTAAAATATTAATGACAGAGCCTATTAATAATAAAAAATCTGTAGACCATTTGCCTTGTTATTTAATCATGCCACTGATTTATTGTATCGGGGGAAAAAAGGAAATTAGAAGTTTCCAGCAACCACACCAGTTGAGAATTCAAAGCTGAATCTAAGGCTACACCTTGAAGCTGATTATCAGGGCCCTGAGGGCACCTCCAGTCCTGACTGTCCATGACAGCCAGGACTCCATGTCAACACCTAGGGCTGTCAGACAGGGGGGCTGCAGCAAGGCAGCTCCCCACAGCCCTGCCCTGCCGAGCAATGGCCCCCACCAGGCCAGTTCCACCCGCAGGCCCACATCTTGGCCTGGCCTCTGCCTGGCCCCATCCCCAGGGAGGTGCCTAGTGAGCTGAGGCTTCTGCAGTGTCCCCAGATGCCTGGCTTCTGCCTGGGGGCATGTACTGGGCCTGGTTGGAAAGGAGTTGACTTTCCCCATAACATCCCCTACAGTGCTGTGTTCTGTATGTGTGGCTAAATTAGAGCTGATAACACACCCATGTTTTGGCTGTTGATGAGCAGTACTTGTACATCAAGGCTTCCTCTGTTTCTCACATTGCCTCCCCAGCAAGTAGGATGGTGGTGGGCAAGAGGTTGGAAGGGGACACAGCTGGGACAGCTGACCCAAATTGGACAGAAGGGATATTCCATACCATATAGCTCAGCAATAAAAAATAGGGATTTTGTCTTTAACAGAGTATGTTGCTTAGACACTGAACATTGGTCTACTTGGGCAGGTGTGGTGTGTGCAGTGTGTGACAGTATTGTTTTTGTGTGTGTGTGTGTGTATTGTTTTGTTTTTCTTCTGCACTTGTTTTTTTTTCTCTTTTTCCACCACTTATTGAGCTGCCTTTGTCTTAACTGTGAGCTTTCTTGGTTTTGTGCTACTTCTCTCCCTTTTCTTGCTGGAGGTGGCAGTTAGTGAGTGAGTGGCTGGCTGGATGCTTAGCTGTTGGCCGGGGTCAATCCACTACAAGTTGGTGTCATATACCCTGGCTTGAGAGACCCTGCCCTGCCGAACCCCCAGGGAGAGCTCTCATAGCCCAGGCGCTGGTGATATGTCATGTTCCAGCTTTGTCGCTGGAAACATCGGTTGCACAAAGCCATGCAGGGAGCTGCTTCACTATTTTTAGACATATTTAATGGTGCTGTTCTTATCATTACTTCTACTGACTTCTTTTTTTAAATATTGAATTGTTCTACCACAAAAATAAAAATGTTTTAACATTAACATGGTAGATAAGATTTTCCACTATGTTTTATTTTGTTTCTATGATGGTATTGCTATTTGCGTGCTAAATCACACAAAGTAGATGACCTACATGTCATAGTCATCTTTAATTGTAATTACCTTACTTGTATCTTTACAACTGTTTATAAAAGGATCTAGTACAATTTTAATTCTTTTTCTGTTTCTTTGTGTGTAAAGGATCATGAATGTAAATACAGCTGCTAACTTTCATAAGAATGAAAAAGATATGGTTAACCGTGCACAAGAATCAAGAAAAATGTAGAGCAAATGTTAATTTTATAATATGAAAGAACCTATGGAAAGTAGTCTATTTTTACTCTTGTTTCAACAGTATCTTGGATGCTGCTTCTAAAAATGTAGAATCTTCAGAATAAAAGTAAATGTCAACAATGTTGCTCACTAGAGAAAGGTCTTCATGCACCCCTGAAGTGGCTCATCTAACAGTATTTAAGAAATCTGCAGATTTAATTTACAGATTGCTGTATCTGGATTATGGCACATTTCTGAAAACTACACATATGAAAAATACCACAGCACAAATAGAATTTATTATTTTGGATATGTTAATATACAAGCAGTATTTTATTACATTCTAAAAGCATCTGATACATTTCTGTCAATTTTCAGGTCTTGAAAATGTTCTGAATTCATATCCTAGAAGAAATTGTGGAGACATCGTTCAAAATTATCATTTAAAACAAACTTTTTTGTTTCTTTAATTGAAAATGTACAGAAAAATGAAATGTTTTGTTTTTATTGAATATGTGCTATATGTACGGGAAGATGGTACTGAGTGATTTTTTTTATGTCGTACTCACAGATCAATATTGTTTTTCAATTCAAGTCTTAAAGTAGCCATGCCTTTGGAGTTGTTATGTTGCTCTTAATTACAAAACTGTCTTTTTCATTGTGATTAAATAGCACTGAAGTGATTTATGTGAAGGTAGTTAAGCAATCACTGAATATCCTGCTTATAGTTTTAAGAAAAGGAATAAATGCAACAGTATTGTGTAAGTAACAGAAATAATTATGAAACTAATATAGAGTATTTTATCAGTGTTCCATCTTTGAAAAACATTGCAGAGACGCATTCATAATTTTATTAGCATGACTGTTATCCGTAGGTTCATGTCAATGCTTTGTATGTAGAGAGAACTGCCACATAAGTTCTGAATAGTGGTAATTGTACAGTATATATATGCCCATGTAACAACAGGAAAGAGGTGGCAATGGGTTGTAGGGCATAGACTTGACCATGGATGCTTTTGGTGAACTTTCTAACTCTATGTACAAATTCTTTATTTATTTTTTTATTTATTTCTTCACATCTTTATTAGGATCTGATTTCTCTTTAGTGTGTGTTTTGTAGCATCTAGTTTGAGTTGGTTTACAGATCCTTAGGCTTCTTAAACTGCTATATCACAATTCATCTAAAGAACATTTCTCGATATATTTTTTTCCATTTTAATATCTTTTTTATAATTTTTGAGAATTAGACTTGGCTCATTTTTTCGATTGGTGAAGAGGCTAGTGAAAAGAACTACTATTGACCAGAAAATGTTCAATCTTTCATCTCTATCATTTTGGTATTTCTAGGTGAATTGGATGCTTTGAAGTGTGATACTCCTTTAAATGCAGCCATTTATTTCCCATGTGCGTAGTACAATCCTTTAGTGCTGATCTCTGAATAAGCATGCAAATCTTTTATGATTGGTTTCATTACAGAATTCTCTTTTAAGGAATAACTGTTCTTCAGTTTGTTGCTTGCTATAAGTATGTTGCAAAATGAATTTAACTTTTTTTTTAAATATATATCCTATTTAAATTGTAACCTTTTAAAGAAAAAAATAATTATTTATTCACATATCTAAAACTAAGTATATTTAGAATACGAGCATTCTCCTGAACTGTTGCTGAGATCACTTGGTTTAAGAAGAATTGAGTAGCTTCCTTTAGTTTCTTGAATCCTTTGTGATGTCTGTTTTGAAAACATGATATGCTTACAGAAACTCACACTGAAGTTAAAAGTCCTTCCTGAATACTTAACATTTTTGTAACTCTTAAGTGCTTATTTCAGTCTCTCATTATGGACTTAAAACTGTAAGTTCAGATTCCAATTTTTGTATCCCAGTTCACTTCTGTTATCTCTGTGGTCTTCTGAGCACTCGTGCTCCCTTTCATCTCAGCTTAGTGTTATTTGTGAGTTTACAAATGTGTTATTTTTTGATCTTTCTGAAAGAGTTAATTAGCAAAATACCTACAAACCCAAATATTTTATAGCCTTTGCAATTTTTCATCATGTAATGCATGAGTTAGCTAGGGAGTTGTATATTCACCGAATTACTGTAAATAGCAGCATTCAGCTACTCATGGTCATAAATTTATGTGTTAGACAAACAAGAATTAAATTGGAAGCTAACTGAATGCCACTTGGTATTATAATGTATTTTTTACACTTTTTTGGGCACTTTGCCAGAACTAAATTGTATGAATGAAAGTATATCTCCCTAAGCCATTCTGAATATACATTTTTAGAAATGGTTTGTCAAAAACTTTACTCAAAAATAGTTAAGATTTGACATGTTAAGATAAGTGCAAGATATTCCAATGTCTAGAATACCTATAGGAATCATTTCAAAGGGAAATAATGAGAAAAAAAGGGAAATAATGAGAAAATATAATAATGAGAAAAACTTTGTATTATGTAAGGAATATGTTTCAATATTACATTTATCTTAGTTACCTGCATTTTCCTATCAGGAAAAGGCTCTTCACCAAGAGGGTGGTCAGGCACTGGAACAGGCTCCCCACGGGAGTGTTTATAGCACTGAGTTCAAGTGTTTAGACAATGCTCTCAGACATACGACCATGTATTTTTGGGTGGTCCTTTGGGGACCCAGGAGTTGGACTCAATGATTTTTGTAGGTCTCTTCCAACTCGGGATATTCTATGATTCTATAATTCTACATATCATTACCCAGTGTTTAAATGGGTGATTATAGATAAGCCTTTAATAAATGGAAATGTCCCTTAAAACAAATTAGATATACTGCACTTTTTGTGATTTTTTTTTCTGATCCTTTCCAGCTTTTCTCATTAACTAGAATTATAAGATAATTTGTGATGATATGCAACTGTTAACAACCGTATTTTAAACTTAAACATACTATGATAGTTCTGAGGTGAAAACTGTAATAATGTCACCTGTCTCTTTGGATTCCAGTATCCCTTTGTATTATGTTTGTTTCCCTTCCTTAAGGGGAACCTCCTCAAAATGTCATTCATGTTCTCCTGGTGACCTTGCACACTATGATATTCAGACAGTTTCACTCGTCTTTAAGTATTGTAGTATTTCTCTGATATACACAGTAGAAGAAAATCTTGGCTTGTATAGTTGCTGGTAGTGATCTGTGATCATTAGCTATCTCTGCTGAAAAAGTCATAAGAGGTTACAGAGAAACAAAAGATGAAAGAAATACACAGGATAATTGGGAGAAGGCAGTAGTCAGGGTAATGGGGGTATTCAGAGTGGATTTAACAGCAGTATAACCATTGTCCATGGTACATCATTAGTAACAGAAAAGGACTCCAACAGTTTAAATTAATCTTCAGGAATCAAAACAAAAGATATGAGGAAATGTAAGTTGAGTCCTGTCTCAACAGTTTTTAGGTTATAGCCCATGTCACTAAATTCAGTTTCATAAACAGCAGATGAAGTAGGTGCTTATGCTTTTATGTTTTGTCTAACCACTAACAGGAATGAAGGATTCTCATGTTTTTAACTGAGATTGGAAAGAATCTTTCCTTTTCAGAAATTCAAGACCAAATAATGAACTAGCCACCATTCTAGCCTATAAACCTTATTTTGCAAAAAAACTTGAAGATCCCCTTTGAGGATCAACAAAAATGATCCAAAACCTATAATATTTACAGCCATCAAAGTAAAAAAAATATAATAATAAAATAAAATCCTGTAGAAAGGATCAGGCAAAAACCTGCAGTACTTGCTGTATGTGAGCATGTTTAAAACTATATTTCTTTATGAATCAGTTTTATAATTTCTCAGTTTCAGTTGTTTCTAATCTTTTGTGATTGCTTACTTTTAGCAATAATTAAAAAGCAAAACTCAAAATATTGAATGGACCTTGAAGGAGAAGATTAATGGAAATCTAAAAATTAGAACTGTGTGACTAAAAACTTCTACACTTCATGAGGTGATGGGACTACAAATATACTGTCTAAAATTGCTTTAATTTTCTAGTCTGAAAAACTTCCTTTAAGGAAATTGCTAACTTTGAAAGTTAGCATTAAGTAATGGTTTGAGCTTTAATTTGTAATGAGAAATTGCTCGTAATATAACAGAAAGAGAAAATATATAACTTTTATATACTTTTACTTATTTTATTGCATGCATTGTATTCAAGTGATGTTTCTTACTTGACTGCTAAAATATAAAAAGTTTAAAATGCTGAACCCTAGATTTTGAGTCCCTTTATACCCTGAAAAGAAGTGGTGATAGAACTTTCTCTTCCAGACATCTTCAGTCCCTTTTGCAGTAGGTGATTCATCTCATCCAAATTCAATCATTTAGAGTGTAAAGATCTGATCTAAACTTACCAAATTCTACATTCAGTGACTGAAGATAAAAAGAATTCCCAAAGTCTGTTCATCAATCTCATGGAAAGGAGCTAAGAGAGCTGTGAGAAACTTGTTTCTTTTTTTTTTTTTTTTTCCCAATATACAGAAATTCAAACTAAATTAACAATTAGATTCAGTTGTTAAAATTATATCCTTCTGATGTCTAAATTTAGGTAAGGTGATTGCCATCTTCAGAATTCAGGTAAATTCTGAAACACTGCTTTGAAACACAGAAAAAAAAGGGCTAATTGATAATAATGTTCACTGGTTCCAATTGGTGCGGACAAAAAGCATATATGATTAGACAGAAAATAAAACCAAGTTCACTTTATTCCTCTGGCAGCACTCAGTCAAATAACTTTTGATAACTAGTAAAAGTCACAATAATCTGCTCCCAAGTGTTGTACTGGTTTGGATTTTCACCATTTTATTATGACTCAAGGTTTTCTAAACCCTGATGGTTTAGAATTCATGAAGACCTGGTAATCCAATGTAAAAGTTATATAAAAAAAAAAAAAACAGCTCTTCATACAAAACAACAGGAGCAAGATTCAAATACTATAGGTGAGCTTTGTGTTATTATGAATACAGAGAAAAAGAATCCTTTATTGGACTTTCACCGTTCTTTCCTGATTATGTTTCTTCCACAGAAGTCAGATGTTTTGTAGCCAAATTTTGCTTTTGCTAATAATTTAAGTGACATTTTCTGCTTTCTTCCTTTGAGGGGCAAGGCAGGAGAGGAAAACAAAGCTGCATCTTCCCTGGTATTTTAAAGCATCCAAGCGTCTATTGCAGTCACCAAAACAGTTATTTCCATGTCCTAAAAGCTTCAGTTTAGTCACATTTTTCATATATCTATACAGACATTCCTATGCATTCACCAAGAGCTAGTATTTTGCTCTAAAATATGTAATCAAAATAATGTGAATTCCCCTGGTATTTTTCATACTCATAGGTTCTCTTTTTCTTAACCTATGTAGGTTAAGAAAACAGATTATCACATTGTGTCATGACCTAGACTTTAGGAAAAATCTTCAACCATCATTCTAACTGTCAACTTCTAACAGCCTGTAATATGAAAAAGATAAAGTGACAAAAAACACATCTATTAGTAACATCTATCATTATGAAGCACACAGCTGACAAGATTTTAAATTCAAATTTTGTAAACACATAGTCCTTTTCAGTTTTTAACATAGATATAAAGATACTGGTGGCCTACTGTATATAAACTCAAATCTGAATTTAGGAACAGATCTTGGTCTGTTGGTTCTAAGAGTTTTATTAAATTGAGATGTGCTGCTGAATGCCTCTAGGTTTAAGAAGGTTTTGTGTGTTAGCATACTGTAAAATAAATATGCTTATGTACCTGACCACAGAGATTACAAAGAGGTTTCCATCATGCTGTAGTAATATTGGAAAAAAAAATCGATGTAAGTATATAATACCTTTTAATTATAGCAAAAGTCATGTAGATGCTGTTTCTGGAAAAACTGAATACTATTTGACAGTCTTTTCTAGATGCTGGATATTAAATGTAGTTAACACTTGCTTAAGCTTAAAGCATCTGATAGAATAATGATTGGTGAAATCTTTATAATATTTTCATCTTTATATGATTTTAGAATGAAGAAGAATTTGTTCTTAATACTGTATTTTGATATTATAGGTAAGCACACTAGACTGGGTACGAGCTGAAAAAATCTATAACCTCTGTGAGGTTCTATTTAAAATTCACAAGGTAGGTTTCCTAACAATTACATTATATAGTAAAGAAAGCTTGCCTCTTCCTGTTAATGATGAGCTCAATTTAATCACAACTAGGAGTAGCTAACATATAAATATCTTATATGTTGTTATAAAACCTTTTTGCAATGGCTATTGCATTACCTGTATAAATATAAGACAGTATGGAAAATGGATTAAGCTCCAAGTGAGCAAGTTCCTAAAATTCTTCCAAATTGAAGATTTTTTTTTTCTGTGTGAGAACCAGTCAAATGAAATAACGATTAATCATAATGACTCTGGATATTGTATATTTTTAGTAGCTTAGATTTTTAAGTGAATGTAATGAAGAATGCTTTCAGTGTAATTCCTGATGTACATAAAAATGCTTTTGTTCAAGTTTGAGTAATAAGTAGACAATTCTGTCATTCTTAGATAATGGGTAATTTGATAACAGTATAGTTGGTTTTACCTTAAAAAGGGCAACATGTTCCATTTGTGTACCATATAATTATTTTTTTTCCACCATCTAGAGATGCTGTCATGTTTTCTGTTTAGTTTGTCCCAAGGAAGGATTTAGGACAAACACTTGGTGGTGTGTTTAAATAATTCCCTGGGGTGACAGCGAGTTTCCATGTCCTGACTGCTCAAACTACTTGTACCAATCTGACTTTCCACAACAAGGGCATATGTCCTACACCAATTCTGTGGATTGTGATTTAAAAATAAATAAATTGAAAACCTGATGAAGTTACAAACAGGGCCATAAGCACAAAGAACGGAAACAACAAAACAAAATAAAATAAAACAAAACAACAAAAAAAGAAAAATAGCTCTCAATTATGAGCTGATAACTATATTTTACAGAGGTGTCAATGCCATTAACTGTCTGCTAAAAGAGCCTGATGTCAGTTGCCGGTTTTGCAGTTTTAACTGATAGTTCAGAAGTTCCAGCCCATCGCTGCCTGTCTGCATTCTGTTATAAGCCTGCTTTCACTGGGCAGGGGGGCATGACTCTAGCAGAAGTAGGAGAGGGGAGGGTCCTGGCCAGTGCCATGCCAAGAATCTGGCAATCCTGAAGTTCAGAACTAGAGATGAGCTCCAGAGCACAGGCTGCAGGAGCTCAACCCTATTTCTGTGGGAATAGTATTATTTTAATGTGAACATATCTCCAACTGGGTGTCTATGGGTAACTTCAGATCCTGACCAGCACTGAGACAGCTGCAAAAAGCAGAGAATTTAACCCTGATTATTGATTCTGTCTCCTTGAATTTTCTTAAAATTTACATTTTTCCAGATAAATAAGTTGGGCAGCACTAAAGCAAACGTTCATTATGCTTTTTGAAAAGGTTTTACGCTGTCACGTTTGGTTTTTTGTTGTTGTTGTTGTTTTTTCTTTTTTTCTCCTTGAAATATGAGTGATTTGAAGCTCACTCCTTCCTTGAATATTCTGGTAATTTCAAGGACAATCTATCCTTAAAGCAAATTCTATGATAATTCTATGATAATGCAAATTCTTTTTCATTACGAAAAAGAAGTAGGAAATAAACCACCAAAGATTCAACTTTTTAATGTTCTTGACATTTTAATAAATGAATGCTTAATTACCAGTCTTCATGAATACATTAACTAAAGTGCAAAAGCTCAAATTCAACACTTTAACCTCTTTTCTGTTGATTCTTTGATATAAATGACAATGGGGCAAACTAAGCAAATCCAAAAAGATGGAAATAATCTCAAGAGATTAAAGTTTTTACATTGCAGACTGAAAGGTGGAGTTTATGTTGTAAAAACTGCAGTTTGGGAGAGTATTTTTAAGGATTTGGGGGAGCTGGTTAGATCTAGTGCAAAGCTGTGGTGTAGAGTGTTTTTGTATTTTCTCAAGAAAGATGGTTATAAGGCAAGGTGCACTTGTTACTCACTTAAATGTAAGCTTCTCACCTATCTTCATTATGCCATAAGAATTGAAAATGGAAAATAAGAATTTGATATGGGAATAGCATTTTAAAACCAAACGTTTGCTGTATTTTAGGCTTATGTGTGTATACATATGTTTATGTGTATTCACATACATATGCAAATATGTGAATTAAAATTTATATATCACATACTTGCATATACATGAACATTTAGTGGTAAAAACCAGGTGATTGAAAATATGATCTCATTTATCAGGTGTTTCCTCCTAAGCTTGCTTCACACTCCGTATTTGCTGGAATTGTTACTGAAAACCTGTATTTTTCAGAGGCGAGAACATTATATGCATTTTTAAAAGTGACCTGTCTTAAAACATTTTATCTTTTTTTTTTTTTCTCATAGTATTTTCACACATCACATTTCTGAATAGAAAGTGTAAAATATAAATGCATTAGTCTAATTGCTAGGAGTCTACTTGCAGTACTGAGTATTGAAGCAGACGTAGGCTTAATAACTGTTACTCCAGATGACGTGCAGTTGTTTCGTTCAGCTTCCTTTTTACCAGTCCAAAGGAGTGGCAAAAAATAGCTTTGAAGTGCCTCATTACCTCTCTGCTAGGCTAGCTGTAGGGCCTTTTGTGACAACACAGTGTCATGTGCCCTGGTGGCATTATGTGCTGCCTCTGAGATATTCCCCAACGCACCCATGACTTAACAGAGTAAATTGCATAGGGCTACATATGCCAGCTCAATGTTATTCAATAATTCACCAGCACAATCAACATTATCATTTCCCATGTGAGTATATCCTGTTTGGAAGTATATGTATATGGAAGCAGTACACATGCACCAATAGATGACCTCTGCTTTTTATTACTCAGAAGTGGATCTTCGCTGCTGTCCTGTGAGGGTGGTTGTGTGTGCATCTAGGACAGGAGGGATGCAAGACGCTGAACTTTTAAACATTTATCTTACATAAATCTAAATATTTCAGGTTACATTTTGATGTACAAATCCCAATTGATTGTTTGTTTCTTATGTGCATAGAGTTTCAGCTTCAGGCTTTGGTGGAGTATAATATACTATTAGAGGTCCTAGGAAAATAAGTTAAAATTCTTTAAAAGGTTTATCCTGACTACAAGATTCTAGGACTTATGTACCAGTAGAGAGCTGCGTTCTGGTCTTTTCAAAGCCACCTAAGTCCAGTCCAGCACTATTGCTTTTACCTCAGATCTGCTTGACTCAAGCTCCTAAACTTAACGTGAAGTACTGGAGAAATAAAATTCTGGTTGTGGGTAACTCTTGAAAATAAGAAATAAGATTCCATTTGTAAATTGTTCTTTCAGTATTCCCTGTCCCATGTCATCATAGAGAAATAGAGATAGATAAATTGATAAATTGAAATAAATTGAATTAAATAATAAATTGAAATTTAAAAAATACATAACTTGGAAAATCAGGCATTGAAAATACTCAAATGTATAAGCTTTTAATTTACTTTTGTTTTTCTCTATATTTATGTTAGTCAGTGAACACTTGAAAGATTAGGGAAGCTTCTTGTAAGAATTTGTTTTCATTTACAAAACCTTCTGTTAGGGGATACTTTATATTATGAAAGACTAATGTCGAATTTCTCATCTTCTTCATCCTGAAGGTGATGACAGGATCTCACTTCACTCCTCTTGTAGTTGCAAAGCAGCACTGGCAGCTATTAGGGGATATTTGAAAGCTGACATCATTATTTCCAGAATTAGCCCATATGTTTGATAAATTACTGCATCTCTGGGTGTTTAGCAGTTTGGAACCCAATTCAAATGGAGTAGTTATATTCTGCTAGAAGGCTGATAAACAGCTCTTGAACTGTATTCAAACAATTTAGGAATTACCTTCCTCTTCACTGTGAAGAACATATTGCTATAAATTCCTTTTAAATTATGTATGCATTGCTTGTAAAACTTTGACAGTAATTCTGAACTACAGAAGTAGCTTAGATTACATGATACAGGGTAAGGTGAATAAGAATCAATGAGATAAATTGTTCTCGCCAGTGTTGCTTAATTCTCAGAATATTTCTTCAAGCTAATTATTAACATAATGATGTAACATATGCAAGTACCCATCACTTACAGAACACAATGTTGCTTTAACTGTTTGTTTTTGCTAGATGAAGAATCACATACTGAAACATGTCTTTCAGCTCTGGCTTGCTGATGATTGCTGGCTACAAGCAAACTTGTATTTAGGTATTCATCAGGACTTTGATCTTGAAGACCACAGGCCATATTGTTTCAGTGTTATGGTTGGACATGGCAAGAGTCATTATTTCAATGTAGAGCTGTGCAGCGAGCTGGCAGTGTGGGAGAAATCATTTCAAAGAGCAATTTTCTTGGAAGTTCAAAGAACGGGGGTAAGTAATGAATAATTTAAATCCTGGAGCCATTTCATCAGTAAAAGAAGTAAAACAAATCTTTAGATAGTATGCCTAGTATGCCTATGTAATAGCATTCTATGAGTATAGTTTACCTTGATTACATAAAACTGGAAATTGATACATTTTGCCAGTGAAAAACATTTTTGAGGAGATTCTTTAGACCACTTTGAACATTTTCTTCCATAAAGCTCACATAAGGTACATTTGTTTTACATTATGGTTCTATTTTCAAAAAAAAAAAAATTTCGTTTTTACACTGTTAATTGAAAACTGGGACTGACTATGTTAACATTGGAAGAATGTGAAGAATCAGAGTAAAAGATGAAAGTTTGTCGTATTAAATCTTAAAGTCTCTTAATTAAACAACAGCTGACCAGTTTCTGCTGGCTAGTCAAATTTTCTCAAGCCAATTATTTTCTTAGACCTGAGGATACACTTCCCATTAGATGGTTTCGTGTTTAAGGTTATGGTACCTGGTATATCTGTCTAAATATGTGTCTGTTAGTATTGTGGTGACTAAGCTCACATTAGAATCAGCGTGATTAGATCAGTGAGATCAGAGAATAAATGTGATCATCCTAAAGTTAAATAAAAAGATATTTTGTGGTATGAGGACAGAGAACATCTATGGATTTTGAGTTAAGTTGTAGTCTAAAGCAACTCTGTACTGTTGTGTAAAAAAATTATTTTCTGAACATGTGGATCCAAGTGAACTGGTCCAGTGGTATGGGAATATATGGATTAAGAGTATAGGCCTTCTCCAATGATAAACATATTTACATATTTAGCACAAACTCAAGCTTGATCTGGCATGTGCTGATTGGACAGGGACCTCCTAAAGATAGTTACACTATCAGGAGCACTGGATCACAGCACTGAATTAACACAACATGCAAGGAACAGGAGTCTTAGCATAGCTGCTGAATCAGCTCTTCTAAATTTCCAAGTCTCTGGGATCCTAAGGAGGTTTGCAGGCGCTTGCATAGAACAATTCTAATTGTCTCTTCGAACTGATGGGGTAACAAAAATGATTTTGCAATGGTGATGCTGTTGCTCCTGTGCGTCTGAGAAAGAATGCAGTTCTTCAGAAAAAAAATAAAAATAAATAAATAAATAAAAGGATTCTTCCTGAAAAGTTGTTGGGTGTCAGGGAGGGAATCATAATGCTAACTGAGTATACATAAAATATTTTCTTGCATAAATTCGTCAAGAAATTATGGTGCATCTGTTTGACCAACCATTCAATTATCCTATTTATCATCATATAAAAAGCAGATACTATTTCATTGAAATTAAGTGCAATAAGGGTGGATATCAACTGGTTCTGTAACTGATTCTGAAGAGTTTATTGCTAAAACTCAAAACTTCTTGTTCTGTTGCAGCTAACAGTCTTTAAATTAAGGGATGTTCTTTTGCTTATGCAATGATCTTTTGTCTTTTCAATCCAACAAGCTGCTAGACCAATATCCATAAAAGGCATTAATATTTCTTCCATCATTGGTTTAACCTATCTGAAACGTCCAGGAGAGGCAATCTATTAAAATCCTGATTACAATGCTTAAGTCTCCATGTCTATTCTCATTTTAATTTTCAGTTGTACGCATACAAGTTTGCTGAAAACTGCTATGTCAGTAGGACATAAAGTGGTGTGGTCACTCTTAAGCAGTGCAAAGTCTTCCTTCAAAACATGAATACTGCTTGCATGCTCTGGTTTTCAGATAGATATCAAGGGCAGCATGAATGATATGCATTCTTAAATTGCATATATATCTATATTGCATAGATTATTCCAAGCCATAGAAAAAGAATTAACTTTTCAGTACCCAGAAGATTAAAGGCTGTAACCTGTAGGTTAGCTTGTCCATAAAAAAATATTTCTTTTGGATAAGAACCATAATTGCAGTTGGAAATTCATTTTTATTCATAAATGATTGGGTGAGATTCATGGTGGGGTTGGATGTCACTGTATCATTTCAGCCATTCGTATTTAAACGTGGCTTCCTTCTATTTGCTTTCAAGGACCATTAGGATCTTGTCTTTGTCAGAGCTGTTGTTAACCACATCCTGTACCTGTTCTTTGGCTATGGTATTTTTATAAGAATAGTAGTTCTGAGAAAATTCTGTCCTTACACAGTCTATGAAAAGCAATGTTAAGGTGCAATGGTATGTTCAAAATTGTGATTTGTTATACATTTCTTCTGAAAATGGTACCAGTTTTAAATGATGGGAAGAATGTGATAAGGCAGGAAGAAGTTCCCCTCACAATATCACTTCCCTTTCAGGTATCTTAAAGCCCTATTTCAAGCTGCAAGTGTTTACAAACAGGATCTTACCACAAAACTGTGAAATTCAGTGACTCTTAAATTACTCCATTTGCAAACAATGATAACAAGTGAATTTATGTTAAATACTTGTGACAGAAATATAGATATTTTCTTCCTAGAAAAAAACATTTTAATTGTGGATGGCATAATTTGGACAGATGGGGTCATTAGAAATGCAGTGGAAGTAGGGCAGGAAGGCAACTGAAGGGCAGAAAAAGTGTGTTAAAGACAGGTTGTGAAGTTCTCTCAACTAAAACTTCAGTCATCTCTCACAAGTCCCATCCAGCCATATTGTCTCAGCTGGAACACCCTCAGCAGCACAAGACCAATTAATGATTGTCAGATTAAGTCGTCTTTCTCTTTTTTTAAAAAAAAAAAAAAAGTTTTTTTGTAATCTTCAAAAATAAAAGGCCAGCACTTTTTCAAGATTTCTTACTAATTCTTTGACCCTTAGTACTGGCTTGCTAGTATGATGCGATATTATTCCATGCTTTTTCAACGTTGTCTTTTTTATTACTTTCTCAGTATTCTTCCCTCTTGTCACACTATTCTTTCCAAAGCATATCATGACCTCATCTGAGTTTTAGATAGGACTGTTTAATGCAGAAACCCTTTGGTAGGATGATTTGGATCTTTGGAGCCTTCCTTATTGTCCCATAGGAGGACAGACAAGGATGTTGCAGTCATATTTGGTAGGGGACAGAAGAAAGAGTTACGACATTTCATTTTCACCTATACAAACGCTGTAAAACACAACGGGTTAATTGTTTTGGCATCGTAAAACTTTGTCCTTGTTACATGGATGGCAGAAGACAGAGTCTAAGACAAATCTGTTTCACAAAATGGAAGAGCTCTCAGGAGACTGAAAAAAAAAAAAACCACACAAGGGTAAAATCATCCACTGCAGCATCTCTGAAAAACCTGCAGTTGATTTATAGTGAGGAGGCACAGTTACATACTCTCATCATTTATCTAGAAACTTTAAACATGAAAGTAAATTTTTCCTTCCAGCTGTGTTGCAGATGCTGCAAGTGCTGTCCCATCCTAATACAGCCGGCTAACCTAGTTTCATGAAAACATTTCCTTTTCTTGGAAAAAAAAAAAACAAAGTTTTTAAAAATGAGTTACCAAAAAAACAAAATCGGTCAGATGTTGGTCTCTAACCATTCATAATAGAATAATTGAGAAGTTTTGCTGAATGCGTACTTTCTGTACAAAAAGGTAATTACTTCTAGACAATTTCTTTCCATTGACAGACAAATTCTGGAAGTCAAAATAAAATAGGTATTTGTTGAGGACAGGGATATGAAAGTATCACCATACGAGAGATACATCGGGAGTAAAATTCAGTTTCTGGAATGACATAAATTCTTCCTGTCAGGAAAATACTTTAAAAATAACAAGACACCAATCATTTTTCATGAACAATGTAATCATATTTCACTTAAATTCATGTCATGTGAACAAGTATCCTTTTTTTTTCACCCTTTGTATTCTCATTAACACGTATCTGCTTCCCTGGATGTTTTATCGTTTTATCTTTTTTTTTTTTTGATGCATTTTTAACATTTATTTATTTTCCCAAGAGTTAGCAACAAACAATTCTTCATAATGAGATTCTTGATGCTGAACATGTAAGCCAGACTGGCTCATTGCGATGCAGAATTGGTTGCCGATTATGTCTGTTCCTGACTAACTGCAACAATGATTATTAGGAATAATTGTGCATTCAAACCCAGGGCATTATTTCTATAGGATTCCCATATGAAGCTCTCAATTTTATTTTCAAAACTGCTTTTCTGCTAACACACCATGATTAAAATTCCTAAAAAAAAAAAATAAAGCAATAGTTAAAACAAATGCAATTAATTCCTTTTCTGTTTTGTAAGCAACAGTAAATTTCTTTTCAATATTATTCTGTCCTGCCAATCTCTGTTTTCATCTGTGAACATGAGCAGTGTTCCACAGTTATGAAAGATAACAGGCATGAAAGTAACATATATCACAGCATCCTTAGTTTGTGAGCTTCCTACGCAAGATTTTAACATTTTCCTCTATACACTGTATGTTATTCAGGATGATCTACATGAAATGCCTGACAAGTCTAAAACCACTTTATTGATGATTAAAGTAAAAGGAAACCAACCAAACAAAAACAACCAAATCCTGTAATTATTTTGAAGAAATTGTTTACACAATTCCTTTCTTCAGCTTTGTTTCTCTTCCCTTTTTTGCTTGATGGCCTACCTCTGATTTTGTTTCTAGTTTTGGGTACTTTTTGCTATCCTCTCTTCTATTCATCTTTTCAAATTTCCTTGTATTACCTTTTCATAAATTTTATCCGTTCTACAGTTTTAATTCACTTCTAATCCAAGTTGTCTTCCATGAAACATACATTGTTTGTTGTATAAAAGTAATATTGTTTATTGTATAAAAGTAAAGAAAGTAATCTGTGCAGTCT
Organism: Cygnus atratus; assembly: GCF_013377495.2. Taxonomy (NCBI): domain Eukaryota; kingdom Metazoa; phylum Chordata; class Aves; order Anseriformes; family Anatidae; genus Cygnus; species Cygnus atratus. The sequence goes on along the minus strand of NC_066364.1, from coordinate 20,175,566 downwards.
CATCATTCCTACAAACTACTTGCTGTTTGTTCTGGACTATTACTTAATTTTTCATGTGTATTTGTGTTAAAAATGCTCTGATAGGGTTCACTAGAACTAATTGAAAACATACAGAACTGATTTCAGTAACCTTTTCAGGAAAGCAGTATATCTCAGAATTTACCGTCAGGTGCATAGGTTGATTATATTGTATTTAATATCAATATAATAGTGACCATATGAATATACTCGCTATAAGAAATCAGTACTTCCTAACCTTCTGGATGCACTAATTTTTTGAATGGTTAAAAAAAAAAAAAAAAAAACACTACACTGACATTTTAAAAAACTACATTTTCATCAAATTAAATGAATTAATAATGGAGTAAAGGAATAACGTAGATTCCATATTTGGAGCAGCTCCGGAAAGACACAAAATTAATTTACATATTTGGGGGTTTATTCTCAGTCCACTGAAGATAACAGTAAACTCCCATTGAAATTCCTTTAAATTAAAGGCTTCTAAGCAGCTTCTAAACATTTTTTCTACTGAACAGCAGTACAATCTTGCACCTAGTTCTGTTCTGTTATGATATATATATATATCTTAGCCTATACATATGTTTTCAATATTTTATTTATTTATTTTTTTTAGGTCTTATTATTTCTATTCAAAATAAAAATCTCTAAGGACCAACACCTTGGTCAGAATGTAATAAGTATACTGAAATATACTATGTTATTAAACCAGGACAATATTTTTGGTCTGAAGTAATATATAACTGAAGATGTATTGGAATGCCAATTGACGTTATTTTATGGACAAAAGATTTTATTCCAAATGGCCCGAGATCTAGATGAGGTTATATATTGCACAACAAGAAGAGTAGAAGAGTATACACATAGATTTCTATAATACATTTTATCAAGTAGTCTGATATATTCATAAGAAAAGAGAACAACTGAAATCCACTATGCATGCCAAGTGTTTTTAAAAAATACTAAAATGTGGACCCTTAAAATGTGGTCAGAACCACATTTAGCACACGTGCTTCAAGTTGGATTCTGCAGTAATCTTTTGTTGTTCCTAAGGCAAAGAATATTTTAGCAACCTAGCATTATAAAGCAGATTATACATAGAGGTGAGCATTAAGAAAGCAACTACAAGTGTGAACAGTGGAGTGCACTGGTCAGTGATTTGGAGTCCTCGCATTTCTGCTGTATAGTGACCAAGCTGCATGGAAGTGTGAAAACAGCCCCATCTGAAGGTGTTTAGTAGAGTGAAATGTACAAGTCTGATGACTGACAATTCTGGATTTAGAGAAAACAGGATAAAATGAAACTTGTGGTGTCTGGATCCAAGCAGTCTAAAAGTTTAGTTCCTGGGTCTCTTTCCTAGAACATTACACAAAAGGTGTTTTCTAGTCATTCTCAAATGGTGTTTTAGTTTGATCTTATTACAACCCAAGTTAGATGTAATCAGAATAGATCTTAGAGACTGTGTTCCCACTGGGACTTGGGCACAGGTGAAGTATCTTTCTACTCATCCTTGTATCACAGCTAATCTGGCTCTTCTGGCTACCTAATTTCTGAGATGCTTAGAAAACTTTGAATGTCTCAGCAACTCTGTGGTCAAAAAACACACACTGATTATGTCTAGGAAAATTTGGGAATTAAGTGGTGCTTGAGAAATTATAGTCTAAATCATTTTCTGAGACTGTGCAAGAGAAGTCCATTTCAATGGAAAACAAACAAACAAAAAAAAGCAGAAATTAGGCAGTCTGAATAAGAAATAATTGTCATTTCCAGCTTGTGAATCTATTGCTTCTTTATGGTAACCTGAGAGGATGAGTAAAACAAGATTGGTTGTTTGCAGTGTAATACTTCTAAGCTCCAAATAATTTATTTAGAATACAAAAATGTTAAATACAGCTGGCAATGCTATCTCAATTTTATATTCTGATGACAAAGCATCAGACATATATAGGAATACCTTAAATACTGGAAATGTCACCATATTAATAATTTCAGAAGATACCTCATTCTTATTTCTGAAACAAACTAATAAATAAATAAACTCAATACCCTTCTTAAATTCAGGTAAGATAATAAAAAGCCGTTAAATTAGGTTAGATTTATAGGATCATTAAAAGATATGAGTTTGTTACCAGAAGCACTCAGTAAACTGAGTACTTTAATTACACAATTAAGTTTTAGATTGTTTTCATTACGTACAGAAAGCTTTTAATTGGTCATCTTTAGAACTGCGATTAGTTTCAAATTCATTTCCACACTAATGAAACACACAAACAATTCTCCAACCCAAAGAAATATGCTGAGAACTATACAGATTAATTGTAAATATAGTTGTAAAAATGATTAATAATTGAGCTATTCAGACAGCGGGTAAATTCTCTTGCATTTTTTCCAATAAGAATTTAGTAATTTATAATGATATTGAAGAAAATCTTGTTAACATAGTCTATATTTTAAACATGATTAATATAAAATGTTGATTTTCATGAAGATACACCAACGTTTCTCAAAATAATGTGTTCTTAAAATTACAGATATTGAAAGGCTAAATCCAAAGTCATGTATATCAATATATTTATATTTATTTATAAATCCAAAGATCTAGATAACAATGATGTGTTGTGAGTCTAATTTTGTCACTGTTTTCCAGAGTGTGTTATAGACTTGAATAAGGATGAAACAATTCAATTGTAAAGTTACTCTAATGGAATTTCAAATTTATAGAGAAATATAACCTTAGTATTTTGATATCTTACTTTCTATTTTCAAAAGTTGGTGTTCTCTATTGTCCTCTACCTATGATTTCTTTGTTAGAATCAGGTAGAAAAAACAAAATCCCTATCTAAACATCGTTGATCTGAATATTGTTCTGGTAATGAACACTTGAATTCTTGAATTGCTCAATTGTTCCGGAATTGAATTGGTAATGTCTCTTGTTGATACTTCTAATTAAAATCATTTCTCAACAGCAAAATTAGTAGCATTTTATAAATTCAGATGTTTATAAATCACCAGAAAAATAATTTATTACATAATAAAGAACTGTCTCAAAAACAAGTCAGTGCCTTTGCTGAAGTACACTAGTAGATTTCTACTGAAATGAATGATGCCAGCCTGATTACTATGACTGTGAATCTGCTTCAGGTATGTAAAAATATATGTGGGACAATTTATGGGTATTTAATTCATAGTTGTATTTTTTTTTCCTATGGAAAAATCAGTTCCTACAAAACCAGAAAATGATTGCTCAGTCATAGAGATGAGGAAGCACAATCTGTTCTGACATAAGCCAAGGTTTAAGAATGCACTTTGAAATCTCACTGCTAGAGGAGGACAACCAATAAGCCACTGGGCTCTGAATTTGTCCTCCTACCCACATTTCTCACACTGCCTCTTCCTACAACCAATTTAAGCTACAACTTACCTGTTCAGCAGAGGAGGTAGCATGTATTCTTTTGCCTTTTGTTTCTTTCTCCTGTCCAATGAGAGTTACACTAAAAAACATGCATGTATTAAACATATGTGTGTGGTTGTTGTTTTTGTTTGTTTTTCTAAAGCACTGCTTCTACTAAAATCAATAGAAGCTTTCTTTGAAGTTTATTGAAAGTATAGTAAGCCATTATCTGAGTCCTTAGAAAAATCTTGCTATTAGTGCTAGTGTCTTACGTACATATATGCTAAACCACATGTATGCATCTGTGTTTAAAACAACAACAAAAAAAGGTGTAATGTCTTCTTGAAATCATCAGAGCAGAACACTGTCTTTTACAAGACGCTGTACTCTTTTCTACTAATGCACAGAAAACCATGAAAAAAAAGTTGTAAAATCATGTTAAGGCATTTGATGCAGTTACTCCCATAGCATTAACTCCAGATATTGTAGGAATGTAGAAGAATGCTTTTAAACAGATTTATATTATTTTAATAAAGAGGTTTTAATTTTATCTATCAATAATTATCACAGTTCTGTAAATTTTAATTGTGACATGATAAATTCCTTAAAGGTATGGCCAAATGAGTGGATCTGACACATTTTTAAATCAGGATAGTGCTCATTCATGTGCACAAATAAATTATTTCATTGATCCTTTTGCAAAGTTATGTAGGGCAAGAATACAACTGAGCTTCAAAAGTCTGTTCTACATGAAATTTCTGAAAACTTTCACGCTTTTGATGAATTTCAGATTTCATTGTCATTTCATTTTCTCATGTCTTGTGGATTCAAAGTGAGAATATTTTCAATGTATTTCATATTTTAAATGTACTGTATATTTTATCTTTTAAATTTTTTACTTTTTTTCTTTTAATTTTGTTGATTTTTTTTTCTCTCCAAAAGGACTATCAGAGGTTTTCATAAAAAGCCAAATTACATACATTTTAAATCAAACTAGTTTGGAATTTCAAAGAGAAATAGCATTTCTGTTCAGCACAGGTAATTCTGTACAAAAATGCTGTTGATGATTTTTCATGCTGTCTTCAGAATTAAGGGTTTTAATTCCCTGTCTCCTAATACACTTTCTGTATGTGGGCTGCGATCTATTTCTCAGTACGACCATAATAACTATTTGCTTTTATGCTCTCTCCAGATATCCATACTGACAGAAGGACTAAAGAAAATGTTAAATGTAGTATAAATTGGTATTTGCTGTCATATACGGGGAAAAACAAATATCAGTGATATTTGGAAGATATTAAAATGTTATCAGTTCAAATTGGTAACACATGAGTCTTCTGTTAATAAGATTGATATGTTGACCAGTAATTGATTTCTAGGGAAATCTCTTTACAATTAAATTCAATTACTACCTTAGTCTCCAGTTTAATACAATATGACAAAGACACCTCCTCAACATCTGTACACAGCTCACTTCCTTATGTCTGTATGAGATGATGGGCTTTGCTGAAAAGTCAACTCCTTCTTAGATTGATTATGGCTGATCATTAATGTTTTATTTTTTGGACATTTAATAACAGACAAGTACTGAGTAGCTAAAAAGAATTTTGCCATTAAATCTGTCAGATTTTGGATCGTCACTAAATAAACCATGCTAAATGCATAAATTCATGTTGTTGGTTTCTATATATATTGGCTGGCATTTAATTATAAAAAATGAAAAAGATCAGAACCAGGTGATGATAGTTGTTTTATAGTATCTGGAGTTTTATCTGAATCTGATAAAACTGTTCTCATCATTTGTATTGTTTATTCTACATTCTATTCTATATTGTAATTGGAATGGCTTGTCTCTGGAAAACAATAGATGTTTATAATATAAAAATTAATTAGATTAATAAAATAATGTTTATTTAATTTGAATGCAAATACTACCTAGCTCTAAGCAAAGTAAAAATTTTGTTAAGATTTTCCCAGTTTATTGATAATGTATTATTTCTACACAGAAGCACAGCACATTTTTAACTTTAAATGAATAATAAGAAATTTATGCAATATGCATACTCTCTGCATATGGGTATGGATACCGTTCTTGCCCAGATCTTTGCTGTCTGGTTATTTTTGTTATTTATTTTTATGAAGTAAATATGTTTTGAACTGTACAACATGAGTATACTGAGAAATAGTGTCTGTGTTCCCACTCACATGTAACGAACATTTACAGATCATCTTAATGCAAATGCTTGTTATACATCTATAAAGTAGGTGACAAAACAGCAGGGGAAATGTGAAGTTTAAGCAATAAAGTGCAATGATATTGTCTACTTTCCAATTGTTTTTTGGAAAATAAATAAGCAGAATAACATACATGCCAAAATAGTATGCAATTAGAATAAAAGATTTTTTTTCCTGTATTTTGGCTGATAAAAAACACCAGAATTCCTGCTTAATTGAACATAACTTAGTCCAGAATGAATGAATATATTGAATATGAATGAATGGTATAGCAAGCAACATTAGTTAAAGCAGAAGTGAGTTTCTCTTCATTCAAGACAAAAATTAACCAAAATATAGCCAGGTTTCAGCTGAATTTTTGAAATTGTAAGCTTGATGGGCATTAGGAACAACAGCACTAAAGTCATGAAAGTAAACTCCATTAAAAGGAATATGCAATATATCATTTTTCTCACTGTTGCCCTTACATGAGCGATGTCACTGGATCTCAGTTGTTCATAGGAAATTTTATTTGCCAAGGAAATAAATGAAATCTTAGGAAAAGGAATGCTGACTGAACTGATCACCCTGATTCTTTAGAAAATTATATGAAATTAATTTTTTTACTATGAAACGTTTTTGATGATCTCAGAACACAGCATCCCAATCAGCAGTCATTATTAGTAGTCATATTTTAAAGATACAAACAAATGGAACCCCTATGCCACTTGGGCAACCTGGGGTCAGAATCCAGTCCCAAGTCAGAGGAACATTAAAAGGTTGCATGTCATGAAAAAGTCCAGAGGTGCTACACTGGCCACCTATGACAGAATTTAGACAAATTAGGGCACCCAGCAAAGGCATTTCAATAAGCTCATATTCCAGCAACCACAAAAATATTTTGCATGTGCAGATTTATTCAGAAGCATTTGGACTGCAGTCCCTGAAGCAACCCAAATGACCTATGGCTTCAGCTTAGGCAGGAGAGCCAAATACCTGTGCTGTAAACAGGTGGCCTCAGATCTGGCAGGTATACTTCCTTCCTTCTTGCTCCATACTATGGTTTTGTGTGGTCAAGGATCCCTTTACACAGAAGACAACTCAAGAAGAGGAGAGGACCTCTTTTTCTTCCTTGCTTCTCCTTCATAAACAGCCAGTGCCTCAGCTGCAATGGTGCCTATTACCTGCCAAGTCTCTAATTCACAGAATCACAGAATCGCAGAATCACAGAATGGCTGAGGTTGGAAGGGACCTCTGGAGATCACCTAGTCCAACCCCCTTGCTGAGCAGGATCACCTAGAGCACATTGCGCAGGATGGCATCCAGGCGGGTTTTGAATATCTCCAGAAAAGGAGACTCCACAACCTCTCTGGGCAACCTGTGCCAGTGCTCTGTCACCCTCACAGTAAAGTGCCCCCTCATATTCAGCTGGAACCTCCTGTGCTTCAGTTTGTACCCGTTGCTTCTCGTCTTGTCACTGGGCACAACTGAAAAGAGACTGGCTCCATCCTCTCAACACCCCCCCTTCAGATATTTATACACATTGATGTATACACACTCCCTTCAGTCTTCTCTTTTCCAGGCTAAGCAGGCCCAACTCTCTCAGCCTGTCCTTGTATTACAGGTGCTCCAGTCCTCTCATCATCTTCATAGCCCTCCTCTGGACTCGCTCCAGTAGTCCCATGTCCCTCTTGTACTAGGGAGCCCAGAACTGGACACAATGCTCCCATGTGGCCTCATTCCAACCATGTCAAAGGCCAGTGCCTACACGTGAACTGATCACTCTTTCTGTTTGTGTCCCCATCTCTGTCTCACCGTACAGAAATTTGAGGCATATTCCTCTGTGCCTTTGTCTCTGAGTGGAAATAAGAAAGTCTGTCTTGTCTTTTCCTGTGAATTTGTTCCCCATTTTTAGCATTTCCTTACCTTTTTACTTAGGAACCTGACACCTATGAATCGAGTTTAAAGCCCTTTGTGTTGAGTTACCAGATCTGTTCACAAACACATTCCCTCTTTCTGAGGGAAACCGTCCTTGTGACTGTTTGTCATAAAAGCCAGCTTTAAAATTATTTGGCCTCTCTTTGAATGTATTTTAAAAGTCTCTGCTCATTGTTACACAGAATGCTACACCAGTCTTTGTTTTAGAGTACTGAAGGAACTTGTCCTCTGTCCTCTCCATGCTTTAAAAACTGATGGAAGATAAGCATTAAAGAAGTCTTTCTGTTTTTCCCATTAAGAGGTAATTGACCCAAGCCTTCAGTGCTAATTACCTCCTGAAGATTCCAGGATGTGTGTGTAGTCATGGAAGATACTAATTAAGTCTCTGGTTATGTGGAGAGAAGAAAAAAAAAAAAAAAAAAAGGAAAGAAAATGGAAAAAAAATAGAAGGGAAGGGAAGGGAAGGGAAGGGAAGGGAAGGGAAGGGAAGGGAAGGGAAGGGAAGGGAAGGGAAGGGAAGGGAAGGGAAGGGAAGGGAAGGGAAGGGAAGGGAAGGGAAGGGAAGGGAAGGGAAGGGAAGGGAAGGGAAGGGAAGGGAAGGGAAGGGAAGGGAAGGGAAGGGAAGGGAAGGGAAGGGAAGGGAAGGGAAGGGCTAAGCTTCCCAAGCATCAGAAGAATAGTTAACTGTACTGTTATGCAGAGGGATGGATGCGTGAAGAGTTTTGTAGATGGCAAATGAAAGATGAACAGCTGTCCAGATGTGACTTCCTTACAGGGCTGAAGTCTTGCCCTAGGATAAACATAGGGACTTCATTTTGTTCTGAAGGCTACAATAGAAGGGTACTTACTCTCTCTGATGCCTCCTGCCCCTAAGCACAGGATCTCTTTTCCCATCATTTAGCTTCCAGGACTCTCTTTTTTCTACCTCCCAGAGAAACTCTACCCACTCTTCTCCGTACTCCTCTCTAAGAATCTCAGTTGCTTGCAGTTTATGTAAAGGCAAGGGCTCAGCTTTGTATTAGTGATTTGCTGAGGACAGGTGGGAGTTTCATCATCTAGAAGGAAAAGCTTTTAGTCTTCCCCTACTGCTGCCGGAACAGAGAGGCTTGCTCACTTCCACATGACCTGCTGGTGAAGAGGACCCAGTCTGGAGGTATGGACAAGATGTAGGCAGAAAGCATGTGTGTTCAGGACTGCTCAAGCCTGGTAATGCCAGCATGCAAGATAATGCTAATTAGTGCATAATAATATTAGTATTGCTTGATGCTGCCTACGTTTGCAGTGCGTTGTTACCATGATGCTGTCACACTTTCACCCTGTTTCTGAGTAGGCACAGGAAGTCTAACAAATTCCTTTGGCGAATGGGTCATAAACACCATTCTTCCCCTATTTGGACAGTCATATTGTCAACTTAATGATCTTTTCATGAGTTAAATATATATGTATTATGATATTGATATCTGGAAAAAAAAAAAAACACAAAAAAAAACAAACAGAGATACAGAGGTAAGAGTTTTGTAATTGTCTTCCATTACAAATGATTATTCTACAGATCACTTCACCTGTGCTTGGAAGAGATTAAGTAATTGATCTGGGATATATACTACAATTTTCTGACCCGATGCAGTTCAGATGTGATGCCTTGCTTTTAACAGCTTAATTCTTTTTGCTAAAGAAAGTTCATTGGGCTTAAACTCCCAGTCTCCATAACCACTGGCTTTTGTGATAATCAGTTACCATCAGAGACACCAAGATTATAGCTAGAAAACTACACCTACTCTGGAGCAGTGCAAGCCAAGCATTGTCACTATGCCACATTTGCTACAGTTTTGAACTTTCATATATACATGAGCTGTGTAAATTAATGAAAATTAATGTGACTATTTGAGTATAGATTAATGATAGGAAGATATTTTAATGCAAAATTTAAATTGATACCCTGTAAGTTCTCAGCTATTTACAATTCCTAAGTGCTCTGTGATAAACCAGTATTAGACCTAAGCTCAGAAGAAAAATCTAATTTCCAATTGGTAAGGAAGACTGCTTAAAATAACCTATATTTTTCCTCACTGGTGCTTAAATTGTGAATTCTCAAGTTGAACGCCTGTGGAGAGCTGGCTGATATGTAGTAAGATGTTTTTCTGGAAAATTACATCTGAAGACAGCTAAGATCAGATTTCTATTTTTAAACCTCTATGTAAACAACTTATGTAGATAAACAAGGGTGTTCACATATTTGCAAGTGTATGGGAAGCTTATTCCAAAGACAAGAATTAGAAGGGATAGTGCTCTGTACTAGTGTGAATAAGTGGGGATGGGGGTCCTTATTAGAGCTTTCCAAGAACCTGTTCAAAGTCACTGAGCAAATGCCAGAGGCAGGTTTTTAAATTTAATAACTGCTGTTATCTCTCTTATATGGCAAAACTCAAACTACTTCTGTTATAAAGAAAACATTATTTGTGTTGTTTTTTTTTTGTTTTTTTTTTTTGTTAAGTACAAACCTGATTTGTAATGGTTATCACACTGAAAATGCAGCATAATCTGTTTGCCTTTAGTGTTTGCCTGCAAATCATTTCTAAACCAGTTCCATTATTTGCAAATATTTAATATTTGTAAAATTGTCCAGGCTAATTATTTGTAAATAGTTCATTTTAATAATCACCATGTGTGACAGAGCAATTTGATGTTTACTCATGGGGGGAATCTAATTTAATACGTTTTCAAAACTGCATTTCTGAGTCAGAGCCCAGCTTTTTAACTATTTAAATTGGATAGTAATAGAGAATAAGTTAAGACTGATGCTTAATACCATCTTACAATTACTAAATAAAATGTGGGAATATTTAAGTTAAATATATTAAATACATATATATATAAATATTTAAATTAAAAAGTGTTCTGATTGATTATCAATCACTGAAATCTTTTTAATACCAAATAATATGATCTTTTAACACTAATGAGCAAAGTAGTTTATTCAGAAATAATTTACATCTGTCATTGTTCAGTTGATTATAATACTAGTCTGTACTAATAAATGAATTTCATTCCCAGCCCTTTCAAAATCCTTAACATAATGTCATGTCTATAACTCAGAAATTCTTATTCTAGTATAACTCTAAATATTTATTTAAGTAGTAGAAAAAGGAAACCTTCACAATTACTAAAAACAAAAGTTTTATATTATGCAAAAAAATTTTGAACAACTTCATGGGACAATTTTCAACTTAAGCAATTTCATTAATGCTTTCAGTTTCCTTTAGGAAATTCTTATGTTAATACCATGTTTCTGCATTTAAAGAAACTATCCAGTTAAAAATAAAAATAAAAATCCTGCAAATAAATGTCTAAGGGTAAGGCAACAGTGTGGTTTATGAAATATCAATGAGAGCAAAATAATGCTCCCTTGGGGGAAAATTAAAAAAAAAAAAAAAAAAAGATTTCATAAAGAGTGAGGGTATGTATATATCATGAAATGGCTGGTAAGGTGAAGTGATGAAAGGCTCAAGGCATGTTCTGACCTCTATTCATGCTGAAGGCAGAGGGCTTTTTGCCATTTACTTTAATGTGAATCTCATCAAGTTCTTTCATATTACATCAGCATCATACTTTGTCATACGTTCAGAATCTAGGAAAGACCAAAGTTAGCTAGCCTTAAAAATACATGCAAAGAGCATTAATTGATTTTTTGCTGTAAATTTTTTTCAGAAGTTAAAACAAAAACTTCTGGGTTTGTTGGTTGGTTGGCTAGTTGTTTTTTTAATAAAACAGAATATTTGTACTCCCTCTTAAGGGAGATCGAAGAATGAAAGAAGATTGAAGAATTGGCATATATATAGCATTGGCTATGTATCTAACAAGTAGCAGTGCTAAATAATGAGTACTAGTTATTTGTTGTAATTGTTAAATTGTTTTAAACATATGAACCATCACGGTGTGTCACTGGCATGTCAGCCAAGTTTACAACTGAAGACGTTGCAAAGTAAAAGACTGTCTTCAAACTTTATATCAAGCAGAGAGATCAAGTAGATAGACAGTTCTTTTATAATTAGACTGCAATCATTAAACGTTTAGGCAGTTTTACCCCCATATTTACTGGAGAAGATGTGAGAAGTCATTAATAGGTGCAGTCCATGCAGTTCTCCAGTAGCTTTAAAATAGTCAGGTTGTACTTTGTTTTCTGTTGCATTTGGTAAGGAATGGCTTTCAAGAACAACGTCTTTATTTTGCAGAAGAGTGATTTGACATAAAGAAGATCTCCAGTTCATCTGTAGCTTACAGATCTCATACAAACTTAGTCAGAAATTTTTGAGAATTTTAAGATGCGATAAGGCAGTACCAGTGCTGCTAGCTGAGTGTCTTCTCACACATCAAAAAAAATCATATGAAGTATCATTTTTATGTGAGAAATTGAGATAATGGTTGCTCTCCTAAAATTCATGTGTGGTTGTTTTTTTTTTGTTTGTTTGTTTGTTTGTTTTTTCCCAGTCTAAAACGTATATGTGCAGTTGGCAAGGGGATACCCTATGTTTCACTGTTGACTTTGCTCTGGGATTTACCTGTTTTGACAGTAAAACAAAGGTAAGATGTAAAAAAAAAAATATATATATATATATATAACTGCTTTATTCCACTGTTCTTGAAGTTATCAGTAACCATATATTTATATTGATGTGGATATTTTTTCCTCAAATATACTGTACTTTTTATTTTTAAAGCACCTCCAAAATGCAGTCAGTTTGAGACTAGAAAAGGATAATCTACTTGTGCCATAGCATGTAAAGATAGATATTGGAGAAAGATATAAAAAAAAGTAATTTCCTTTCCAAGCAATAAAAAAAGAAAGTTTATATATATAGCAGAGAACTTGGTTTCTTAGTAACAGAGAAACTTCAAGATTTTGAAAAGATTACCAGCCATGAAAAATATTGAACTTTCACCTGGTTCTATTTGTTTTGAAGCTACAGATATAAAATAGAATGAATTATTCTTCCATCATAAGAAATTTAGGCTATATCTAAACTAAGCAGAACAAGGGCAAATGCATTTTAAAGCAAATCTATATGATTAAATTCACTTATCTTGCTAAATTGAGTGGCTATATAAAGTGACTGTAGGGAATTGGTTATGGCACATGCCAACTTCAAAACCATATCTATAATTCTACTATTTTAAATATAATTTGAAGCAATTCTAAATAACTTTATAAATTTATTTGCCAGTAAAAGCAAACTTACATTAAAAAAAAAAAATGTTTCTACCTTAATAGAGCTGTACAGTAGAAGGTCTGTCCTCTAAAATATGATCTTCAAATCCAAACTGAAATTATTTTTATAATATATGCTAATCAGTCATTCTGAGTTAAGATGAAAGATACTGCATTTTGAAACATTGACACAGGATCTAGTTTTATGTGTTGGCTTATTTGGTATTTTGGCAAAAATGCACAAGTTTATTGAAATCTCTGTGCAGTGAAATAATGACCAAGATCATTGTTTGAAAATTTAGACTAGTTGCTTTACATGTGCTATGAATAGCATAACAATTCAGAACATATGTTTCCATATTCTTCTTTGGTTTTGGTGATATTGCATTCTGAAATTATGCTCTGCATAGCACATTTTGCATGTAGCCACAGATGAAGTATAGACAGTAATCATCTCATTAGTTTAGACTATGGAAGATGTTTCTTTTATATGTGAAGGTTGATTTAGTGTACTCCCACATTTAAAACAAAAAGAACTTCTCAACTGATACTCATTTTCACAAGATCAGAAAACGAGTCATAACTAAAATCTCATTCCTACTGCGTTCAGTAGAACCAAGGTATTACCTATAGAAAGGGTAGGACTTCGACCCAATGTGCCTACCTTCAGCATATATGATGAGGAGGATTTCGATCAACCTTTGATGCTTACCCAAAAGGGGAAAAAATAACATTAGATATATTAATTCTGTTGTTAAACTGTAAAAATTCTGGAGAGTTCATACACATTTATTGTTCATGTCTGTGAGAGATGGACCTGTTCTGTATCCTCAAGCCTGTGTGAGGCAGTAATGGGCAGCTTCCACTGTTCATTCTTACTGCCCATAGCTGTCATCTCAAGTTGATGGTGTTGCTACACAATCAGTCTTTTTAGAATATTTCTTACCAAGACTGAGTAAGTTGTTGAAGTGGTCAAGTAATTAGCAGTTCATTAGGGACACAAAAAGTTTTGCTGAAAATAAATATTTTATCTTCTAGACAGTGAACTTCAAATTAAGGTCATCTATTGATGCAAAGAAAATGATCTTAAAGCACAGCAGGTGCTCATACAGGCTTATTAAAATGAAGCGCATTCGTCTGGTCTGACCTACATCTCTAAGGTGGATCTCAAATTTGGGGCAAAAAGCTCATGCACTCATTAAAAAGTGTTCTTTATTACAGCCTTTAAAGGGATGTAAAGAGGCCTGCCACATTACAAATGACAAAATAGAAAGGGCAAGAACTTCTCCTTAGGAGTTTATGCATCTTTTAGAAAACTCTTCATTAGAACAGTTTTGGGGGATTCTCAAACATATTTGAAATAGTTGCTTCATGACATACATGGTCTGTTCTATGGTCATCATGGACTTAACGCATTCAGATATACCATTTGGGGCCCATTACAGAGATACCATTGCATCCTGCAGCTGCTTTGTATCTGATCATAGAGATTTTCTTTATCTGTTGGCTTAGTTGGTTCATCTTCCCTATCCCATGCCTCCAGCCGCTTATCCGAAATAAAGGGATCCCCAAGTGTGCATTTTCTTCTTCTTTCCAGAGCCATCTATTTCTCTTTTCCACTCAGTGTCAACTATTGACTCCAGCAATGCCTATTATTGCTAAATTGTTTGTGTTTCATCCCCATCTAAGCAATTATAGTATATAGTGAATGTTCCTCTATCCTATTTAGATCTAAACCTATTTAAGAATACCTTTCAGGTGGTCTAATTAGGCCCTCTGGACCCAGTTAAAATTTGTTCATGAATGTAAAGTTGAAGCACCAGCAGAATGCCATAGCATTGTTGGTGGGGTGAGTTTTTTTCACCCTTTATATTAAGAAATCTAAGAAGCCAATGATGTTTGTGTCTGCAGGGAACCAGGAGATTAAATAAGGCTTTTCATACCTTTTTATTTGTATAAACAAATGCATAAACACTTTCTGTTTTGTTTTGTTTTGTTTGTGCATAGGGTATTCCTTCTCAAACCATGAGTAGGGTTCTAAAGATCACACACACAAAAAAATAATTGAAATTCGTGAGGCTTTCATCATTCAGTGTATAGATTATCACACTTACCAGTTGTCATTTATACAAGTGTTGCCATATCCACTAAAAAAGGAAAATCATTGGCTAATGAGACAAATACAAAACTTCTACTTTCCTTTATCATTCTGACCATCTCTTAGACTCTCAGAAGGTATTTCTTCTTTTCTGCGTTCTGGTAGCACCCAGAAGAGTGGGGACTTAGTCTCAACAAGGATATATCAAGTTAAATGTAAATATTTAATTACCATTAAAGGCATCAAGGCATCTATTGTAATAGCTGGCAACAATGTGAAGAAATAACTTACCAAAGTGCTAATTTGAAGGAAGCAGGTCTCCTGCTCTCTTCCAAATTACGTTTTCTAAAATAGGAATAATCCAACACTTTCCTTGAATTTACTAACTATGCCGCAGGACTCTAATACGTAGAAGTAGTTTAAAACTTAGCAGAATACCTCTCCTCTCAGACAGTGAAAGTAGTCTGAACTTATGTAGAAAGGACTGGTTGTGTAACTGCATCTGACTCACAGAGCAGCTATTCCACCCCAAATCCAGTCAGTGTTATCTGTAGAATATTGGAAAAATGCACAGAGAAAAAGTCAGAAAATTTACAAGTGAAGGTATAGCATTGGTCTACATGAAGAAAATATTTTACAGTAAGGTATATTGAAAAATGGAACATAGCAAACTTTTCTCTGACTATGTTTGCTTTTGCAATAGCCTTTAAAGCATTTAAATTGTGTTTTCTCAACAGTGTCCAGGGACTGAATCACATTTCAATATGTACATGGAATTTTCATTAATGTTATAGGTATTAAGGAAACATCAGCAGAAGGTCTTTATGCAATTAGACAGCTTTTTTTTTCTTTAAAAAAAATAAAAAGTATACACTTGTATCAATAGAAAACATTCAAAGACAAATAATGCTGGTTTCAAAAATAATTCCTTTTTTTTTTTTTTGAAAAGTATCTGTATACATATTAAAAGACTCCTGTGAATCTATGATATGCCAGCAGTAGTAAGAACCCATGCATAAACCTGTAAAAGAGCAAGAAGCCTAGCTTTCCTATGTATTTTAGAAACAACTGTGTAACATAGAACATATTTTTTGTACTTTGCAAGACCACATTCAGTAATAAAGTTTTTGCATCTCTATTTCATATTTATCTTTGGATTTCAAACCACTTTTTAAATCTAAGCTTTCTTCAAGGATATTGATATTGTATCATGTAGGGAATGGAATCATTTACATTTCAGAGAACTTCTACGTAAGTTTTTAATTAGTGAGTATTATTATTGTGTCTTTTGTTCCCACATGTGATACAGAGCTGTTAATTTTATTTGCTCTGCAACCAGCCTGTTATCATGCACTGTTTACTGCCCTAATGCTTCATCTTAATACATAAAGATTAATCATTTATCTGTAGTTCTAGGTAACAGTGTGTAACAGAGTCCTTAATCAAATTTCTTTGTCTTTAGAACGTGCTGTGGAGATTTAAATTCTCTCAGCTCAAAGGCTCTTCAGATGATGGGAAAACAAGAGTAAAGCTGCTTTTTCAGAATCTAGACACCAAACAAATTGAGACAAAGGTAAGTGACATATTCCTTCTCAGCTTAGTAAAAAATGAAATGGAATTATCAATTATCAATTATCAATTCCATTTACTGCTGCACTTGCACATGGTGAACTGCAAACCACAGTTTATCTTTTTTTCTCCTGTTCTGTAGAAACTCCACAATAAATAAAGTGATATAACATCTATAAATTTATTGCAGTATTTGTACAAGTCTGTTACTGAGCTGTGTTTTGATGGTGTTTCACTATATCAGAAAGATGATTTCTTTAGTGCAGTTGTTTAGCCTACCTGTAATCATACAGAACCTTAAAATTGCTTTTGAAAAGGATAAAGGAAAAATAAAACTATTTAATGACTAAATACATTTTAAGCTGCTATATAGTAGACAATTTCAAGCAAATGCGTTTAAGATATGCAAATAAATAAAATATTGTGTAACTTTTATTAGTTAAAAATAATAAAAAAAAAAAGGAAATAACCTTGAAAGAGGCCAGGCACTTCCTGAAACCTATTGGTTCTACTGTGACTTAGGAGCATTCAGTGCTTTGCAGGATGTGGCGTTAAGTTGTGGTGACAGCCAGTCACTACTATAGATTGGATACCGCTGGTGTCTGTTTCTGCTTCCAGCAATATGATATGGTTGTGAAACTTAGAATTCAGATTCCCAACTGAACTTCAGCAGTTTCTAATTCAGGCTTGTACTTTGAATTATCATCTTGAGGTGTAGCTGTAATGCCTGAATCTGGCCTCAGATTCTCCTCTGTGATCCTAAGCTTCTTGCAGTTGTACACACAACCTAAGGGATTGGATGAAAATTGGAAAAATGGAATACAAAGATAGAGATCATTGATGAATAAAGAGAGTAAAGAATAATTCAATAAAACATAAATAAGTGAAGACAGAATTATTCAATCATGACGTTCTGAAAGGAATGAGAACTTTGATGTGATATGACAGAGAAGAGGAAGGCAAGAGTGAGGTTCAGCTGGGATTTGGTGGACAAAAGTCAAAGAAAAATTAAACAAACAAACAAACAAAAACATGAAGATCTATGAAAGCTCTCAAATACTATTACCTGGAGTTATACTGGTTAAAATGACCTATAAAGTGAAAATTTGCTATAATGATCATATCACAAAGGTAGAATAGTTAATATCTTTACCTATCCTTTAAGATTTCCCATTCTCATTAAGATTTCACATTAAATGGGACTGGGCTAAAACTGTGCAGCCTCCCTGCTCTAGATACTTGGTTCATATATTCAAGTTTATATCCACTACACTTCTAAATGGTATTATTTCTTAGACTTTGGAATTACAGAGTAATCATGAAATAAGCATCTCTAATACCCATAGTATATACTACAGTATCTGCCTCAGCTTAGTGTACTGAAAGAGCCAGATGTTGCTGTATGGTGAAATGCAGCCAATAATCAGGAACAGAAAATGTCATCAAATAATAGAAGTTTAATTTCCACTACATGTGAAATAAAGCTTGATACAGATGACTTATGTTCACTAGGCAGTAATCAGTAGCATTAAGGTTGCAAAAGATTTTTCCAGATTACATCGAGTTCTATATGCTTATAAATTCTTTGGGGAAAAAATCACATTTGGGAATTCTATTTTTGTATCTTGGTTACTAACTAGAGATGGTATTTTTTCTGCTACAAATTTTGAGTGAAGTGCTTCTTCCTGTGCACTTCAGTTTTAGGTGAAGAACAATATATTTTTCCATTATTTTTTTTTTCTCTTTAAAGGAACTAGTAAGTCCTAGATTCCTGTCAGTTGTTTCTTCTTCAGGTCCTTCATATTCCCTACAACTTCCCCTTGTACTTTCCCATTTCAGTACTACTCTGTACTTACTCTTCCTTTAATACTTCCAATAATACCACTTCAAATCCTTGAAAACCCCACAAAGCCAGCAGAATGCCTGATAATGGGAAAAAAGCAGTTGTTGCAGCTAGTTTGCAGGTATGTGTGTATTACGTATTTAGACAACCCATGTTTAATGGGTGGCCAAGTGACCCCTGCCCCAGTTGTTGGTCAGGACAGGAAAGGACAGTGCTCTTCCTGCCTTCACTTCAGTGTGGGGTGGTAACAGGACCTCCCAATGTGTCACGTCAGCAACTTGTAACACAATTCTAGAAGTTCAGCTCATTTGAGGTATCCACCACTTCAACAAATGTAAAAATAGCAGAAGTGTGTACCTATGTAATTTCAGCATGTTATTTTTTTAGGAAATCAGTTTTTTTAAAGGCTCTTAAAAAATCTGTTTGCAGCATAGCATGTAAATGTTTTTCTATGAAGGAGTAGCTTTGTAGCTGTTTTGAAAGGAGGAGGAGAATGATTAGTTATGAAGTGTTTCTGGACCATGGCATTAATGTGGAGCTTGTATGTCTATGTGCTTTTCCTTGAATCAAAAGTTTGAAATTATTTGAGCTGGAGATGCAATTTCATGTCCTTTTGGTGAGGGGCTCTTAAACCAGATGGAACATATTCATTACACACAGTTTCACAGAATGGCTTAAGTTGGAAAGGACATTAAAGATCATCTAATTCCAAGCCCCCTGCCATTGGCAGAGATACCTTGCACTTGACCACGTTGTTCAGAACCCCATCCAAGCTGGCCTTGAACACTTCCAGGGATGGGGCACCCACAGCTTCTCTGGGCAACCTGCTCCAGTGCCTCACCACCCTCTGAGTGAAGAATTTCTTCCTTGTATCTAATCTAAATCTCCTGTCTTTAGTTTAAAGCCATTACTCCTTGTGCTATTACTACACTACCTGACAAAGAGTCCCTCCCCAGCTGTCCTGTAGGGCCCATTTTAGGTACTGGAAGGCTGCTATAAAGGATTCCCTGGAACCTTCTCTTCTGTAGGCCAAATAACCCCAGTTCCCTCAGCCTTTCTTTGTAGGAGAGGTGCTCCAGCCCTCTGATCATCTTTGTGGCCCTCCTCTGGAACCACTTTAACAGATCTATGCCTTTCTTATGCTGTGGGCCCCAGAGCTGAACACAGCACTCCAGGTGGGTCCCAGGAGAGCAAGAGGGGGAGAATCACTTCCTTCAACCTGCTGGCCACACTTCTTTTGATGCGGCCCAGGATATGGTTGCCTTCCTGGGCTGCAAGCGCACATTGCTGGCTCATGTTGAGCTTCTTATCAACCAATACACCCCCAGGTCCTTCTCCGCTGGGCTGCTCTCAATCCATTCTTCACCGAGCCTGTACTTGTGCTTGGGATTGCCCAAGCCCATATGTAGACCTTGCACTTTGCCTTGTTGAACTTCATGAGGTTCGCACAGCCCCACCTCTCAAGCTGTCCAGGTCACTCTGGATGGCATCCCTTCCCTCCAGCAGCTCGACCACACCACAAAGCTTGGTGTCATCAGCAAACTTGCTGAGGGTGCACTCAATATCACTGTCCATGTCACTGAAAAAGATGTTAAACAGCTCTGGTCCCAATACTGACCCCCGAGGAACACCATTCTTTTCTGATATCCACTTGGACATTGAGCCATTGACCACAACTCTTCAAGTGCGACCATCCAGCCAATTCCTTACCCACTGAGTGGTCCATACATCAAATCCATGTCTCTGCAATTTAGAGACAAAGATATCTTGGAGGACACGGTTGAATGCTTTGCAGAAGTCTAGGTAGATGATGTCAGTTGCTCTTCCCCTATCCACCAATGCTGTAACCCCATCGTAGAAGGCCACCAGATTTGTCAAGCACGATCTGCCCTTAGTGAAGCCATGTTGGCCATCATCAATCACCTCCTTATTTTCCACGTGTTTTAGCATGGTTTCCAGGAGGATTGTTCCATAATCTTGCCAGGCACAGAGGTGAGACAACATGGACCTGTTACATGTCAAAAGTTTCTATGTAAAATCCTTGCTTTTGTATTTTCTTAACAGTAAAAAAAATGAAGAAAAAAAAAGGCATAACAACAAGAAGAATCTGTGAATATTTCAGTAGCAGGGAAGAGCTGAAGGCATGAAGGCAAATAATAATTCATAGCTTACTGCATAAACTGAGCAAATAGCAGATGAGAAGGGTACGTTCTGTGCTTTTTTGTTTGCTTCAGTTATCAAAAAAAAATGCAATTATATCTCACATTACAGGTAAGATCAAGGGGTTATAAAGAAAAGCCAGAATATGGAGGGAAAGTGGTTGGAGTATTTTTAAATGATAGTTTTCACACTAGGAGGTAGTGGAAGTTGTGTTTGAGAAGCCCAGGTAAATAAATAAAATTACAGAAAGATAATTTTTTTCTTTAAAGGACCAAGGGGAGATGTAGAAACATATAGACCAGTCAGCCTCAATTTGATAGTAGACAAATACAAACATTATTAAATAAACACAAAGATTATTGAATAAGCAATTTGTAATTACATAATTATAGAGAAAATAACAAAATTGTGGGAAGCAAGGTAGATTTTTGAAATGAGATTCTATTAAAGTTGTCTCATTTCCATTTTTTTGACAGGATAACTGCTGTAGGGGGAAACAATACTTATGATTTGTCTTGAATTTATTCAAGTTTTATGTGATTTTCTCATAAGTAATTTTGGTAAATAGAACCTAAGTAAAGTTACCATAAACTAAATTGAGTAATTGAAAAAGCAATTTAAAAAGTAGGTTCCATCAGTTGCTTGAAAAATAGAAGAATATAATATACCCAAATTTTCCTGATCAAGAGTCACACTCCTTTAATTTCCTGTCTGGTAGAAGTTTGAAGCTGGAGCATGCTCAGCGAAAATAATATCTTGGCAAGTAAATTTTCCAGTTAACAAATTTGGACAGATTACACAGGAATAGTAAAAAAACAACCTCTGATGCAAATCTCATCTTCCTGCCAAATTTTAGAGTCTCAGGAATTTTGGGTAAAGTTTTCTTTTGAAAACTAATTTTGTCGCTGGCATGGTAAATATTGGCCAAAACATTTTATATTTGGCAAAGTTGTATATAACTTATGTACCTGAACACAGGATCCAGTACGGAAAAAGTTCCAAGTAATGTTAATAACGTTAGATATTCTGAGCCTATATGGCAAGTACACTTGCTTTAAAAAGAAAAAAAAAGAGAGAGATATTAATATTTCTAAGATTGCATTCATGTTTTAACTCCCTAGTTAAACTGTAGCTACCTGGAAGATAAGATCTTTTTTTTCCAAGCATATTTTAATTGAGCCATATAAGCATTTTTTTTTCTCATCTCATTTTCTTTCTATCCTCCGTTGAAAAGAAAAGTGGAATTATATTTTAGCAATTCATTCACACTGAGAAGGGAAAGAGACCTTATTTATCTTTCTTCACTACATTTCCTCTTTTACCAACTTGGTCACAAATATTTGATTGAAGAAAGAATACAAAAAGAAATCATAGTTTCACTAGACTATTGTGAGCCATATTCAAGCATTCAAGTAAATGTTGCTTTTCTCATGCACTTCCTGTCTGTTATGCATATAATTTAAGAACCCTGCATATTTATTAGAGTGCATACAGTATTCTTTCTTCACTGACTTCAAGCCTCAACACTATTGTAATTTTGCAGTGGTACAGGAGCACACTCTGATATGCTTTTGCAATTAGACTGTGCAGCACAGTTTGCAACAAATCCTTTTTTATTTAAAACAGGAGAATTTCAGAAAAGTCATCAAGGACAAGTCGGCAACTGTGCTTCTGTCTTTAGATTTACCATATGCACCTGAGAGGAAATATATTCCACATTAGTTGAGAGATATGGGATATTAAGGAGAGTGCAAGCAAAGCTCTCTCTTTACAACAACATTAATCTCTAGCATCAATAAACCATCATCTAGCACTCAAGCCCTTCTGTTTTTTTATTAATATGGGTCTTTTGTTGATGAAGTCTGGCAGTTTACTACTGAACATCTTGAGAGCTTGAAAAACATTTGCAAGATTATGATGGATATGAGTTAAGACTTTATCCATTTGACAGTATCGGACAGTCGGATTGCTATTGGAAATTAATTTTAATATTTTCTTGAAGGGGTGAATTTAATTGCCTGCTCCTAGACAAGCATCTCCAGAACAACTTTTCAGATGCGTTTCTTACGCGTTAGTAAAGTTTGCATCTGCCAATGCCACATTTAAACGTGTTCCAGATTTGACAGTAGACAGTGGCAGTTGGAATCACTGAAGCTGGCACTGAAAAGCCGTCTGACTCTTCCTGGTCCCTGTAGAACACTGTTAAAAAACTTAAGTAAAACTCATAGATGGAGTTGCAATCCATCTGGCATTGATTTTTGGCATCATGGATCAAGTTCTTAGGCTTACAATGTAAGAGCACCATTTTAGTTTGTGTGTGTGTGTGTGTGTGTGTAAATGGTAGTCACAAATATTCACAAAGAGTTTTAAATAAAACTTTACAGCTGGACAAGCTTTCATACCTCATTCCATAGCCAAAAATTTATTTTTGCCTGTTGTGGTGGTTTTACTTGGGTGGGCAGTCGAGCTCCACCACAACTGCTCTCTCACTCCCCCTCCTCAAAGAGGAACGGGGAGAAAATACAATGAAAAGGGCTCAAGGGTTGAGATAAGGACGAGGAGATCGCACAGTAATTGTCGTGACAGGCAAAACAGACTCAGCGTAGGGAGATAGTAAGATTTATTACCTATTACTAACAAGCTAGAGAAGTGAGAAACAAAGGAAAGAAACCAAAAGCACCTTCCCCCCCATCCACCCTCTTCCACCTCCTCCCCCCGAGTGGCGCAGGGGAATGGGGGAATGGGGGTTATGGTCAGTCTATAGCGCTTCTTTGCCGCCGCTCCTTCTCGGTCACTCTTGCCCCCTGTGCTGTGGGGTCCCTCCCACGGGATGCAGTCCTTGCTGAACTGACCCGGCGTGGGCTGCCCACAGGCAGCAGCTCTTCAAGAACTGCTCCAGATATGGGTCCATACCACGGGGTCCATCCCTCAAGAGCAAACTGCTCCAGCCTGGATCCCCCACAGGCAGCAGCTCCTGCCAGGTCACCTGCTCCTGTGTGGTCTCCTCTCCACGGGCTACAGGTCCGGCCCGGAATCTGCTCCAGCAGGGGTCTTCCACAGGCCGCAGTCTCAGTCGGTGCAGGTCCACCTGCTCCACCGTGGTCTCCTCCACGGGCTGCAGCGTGCAACCCTGCTCCACTGTGGTACTCCATGGGCTGCAGGGGGACAGCCTGCTTCACCATGGTCCTCACCACAGCGCGCAGGGGACTTCTGCTCCGGAGTCTGGAGCACCTCTCCCCCTCCTTCTTCACTGACCTTGGCACCTGCAGGGCTGTTTCTCACTCCTCTCACTCTCCCAGCTGCTGTGTGTCGAAGCATTTTTGTTTTTTTTTTGCCTTTTTTTTTTTTGCCTTTTTTTTTTTTCCCCTGACTTAAATATGCTCTCACAGAGGCACAAAACAACATCACTTATTGGCTCAGCTCTGGTCAGCAGTGGGGCCCTTACCAAACGTGGGGCAGTTTCTAGATCCTTCTCGCAGAAGCCACCCCTTTGGCCCCCTGCTACCAAAACGTTGCCATGTAAACCCACTACACCTGTTTATAACAGTCTTAAGCTGCACAGTACTAACACATTTGTTCTTTTCAATCATGATATGGCAACCAAGCTGTGGTATACTTGCTAAAATTTAGAACTGAATTTAGAATTTCTTCTTCTGTTTTGGCTCCCATGAGGGCTACAGCTAAAACCTAGATATTATTTGTTTTTTGTTGCTGTTGTTGTTGTTTGTTTTGTTTTGTTTTACTTTCCAAAAAAGTGTGGTTAGCATTTCAATCAAAAAGAATGAAATAATATGCTGAAGAATACAGTAGTAACAGTTATACTAATGTCAACAATTAATAAACACTAAGACTCACCAACGTCCTTAAAGAAGTCATGAAATGCACAGGTGCAGAAAATGTAGACACTGACAGATAGAGCCTTTACACGATACAGGCTCATGTCTTGTTCAAATAGTGATTCAACAGCTCTCAGAAGTAATCAATAAACTTAAGTGTGTGTGTGGTAATGATGCAACAGGCCTGTTAAGGTCTTTATGATACATCATATATCCAGCTGTTATAGGTGGGTTGGCAAAGCAAGAACATACATTTTTCTTACTTGGCTGTGCACATACAGTGATCAAGGTCAGTGCAGTGTGCACATATTTTATATTCTCAGTACCAGCAGGCAGTTTTGTAGTCTCATCTTCCACTGCTTTGATCCAATCTTTTATGCTCTTTCTTGCTCGCTGTCTTTCCTCTAGTGCCTTTGCTGTCCTTAACTACTTATTAGGATGCATATAGTAAACTGAAATAGCCTTGATTATTGAAATATTAGACATGCAGAGATTCTTCTAAATATACATAAAATAGACAATTGTAATTAAGAAAAAAAAAAAAAACAGCAATCACAGATGAGGCGAGCAAGCAGAAAGGTGGAGTTAGATGATGCAGGGCAAATTAAATGATCAGTTACTCAATTATCTGCCTGGCTGGGTATGCGGTGAAATATGTTACTTTAAAAAATAGACAGAGAGATTGGAGTGATTCATTTATGAGAAAGAAGTATCATTGGTGTTATTTTCTAGAAAAAAAAAATCACATTACATTCTAAACCTGAAGAAGCAAAATTTCCACCCTATAAACCATATTCCAGATGGTCTCTCATTAGCAGACATACTGTCTCCATGTCCTCTGACAATGCAGTATCTACATTTCCTGTGTCCTTCATGCCATCCCTATCTTTCACCAAATCCATATTTCCAAATTAACCCCCCAATCCTCTTCTCCTTTTCCTGTTGTAATCTTCATCCAAACTATATTCACCACCTGAACACCAGTTCTCTGAGCAAACTCTATCCTCAGTCTGCACAAACCTGTACCCCAACACCTGTTCTGGATATACATGACTGCCCCTTGCTAGACAGCTTCAAGGTTGTGAAGGCAGCCAGTGCAGACATCAAGTGTCTCTCAGGGACAAAGCACCACATCCCCACCCTCATTTATGTCCTACTGTGTCAAATACTCTTGTGATTAATTGGATTTCTCAGGCCTCAGGGTGAACCTTACCTCTCCGATGACCATATCTAACACAGTCTACCAAAGTTGACCATATCAGAGCCCTGCAACAGAATACTTTCAGAGTTCTTCTCCTCTCTTATAATCCTCCATGATCTCACACCCTAATAGAAAACTTAATATAAAATACTGAAGATGGGAGAGAACATGAGGGAAGTGAGCCAACTGGTAAATTACATGTAGAAAGCTCATATGGTACCTGTTTGGCTACCCTGTTCTGTAACAGCTTCCAGAAACAGTACCACTCTTAAAAGTAATCCCTCTGAGGGACCTGCAGCATTATCTGGAGAAAATAAAGTGCTGTCTTCACTTAAAACACAGGTTTGGCAACGCTTCTCCTCTTTCAACTGCATGTAAATTATATTATATAGAAATAAGATCATGTTGTAAGTATCCAAAAGATTAATTGTAACAGATCAGACAAAATTCTGAGGTACACAGGTGGGACTGCTGCAGTTTGGTCTGTACTCTGATAGAATCAATGAGCACTGTGCAGTAGGGGAATTGGATTGACTTCCAGTGCTGACACATTCCTATCTTTCCTCTTTTCTTATCCAAAAACTCTTCAAATAATATTGTTAGAGCAGTCTGAAATTCTGCCTACAATCTGTGTTAGCTATCTCTAATTGTTTTTCTTGATAAATATGTACAGCTTTGAAGTGAATATATTTGCAGTAAGGAAATGAAAAGCTTTGTAAAAGGCTCTTGTCTCTGAGCTCTTCGGGCTGCAGTCACTCAATATGTTGAATGTCAGAATGAATCAGTCAGAACATGAGGTGAAATTGTTGGATGTTTTCCATTCATTTTGGAGCAAATCTAAGACTAATGTGAGTGCTTTTGTATTTTATGATTTATTGTTTTTAAATATTGTAATTCAAGAGATTTAAACTTTGACTTGAGCTGAGAATAGATACATTATTCCATATTATTTTATATTGAGTTGCATTTATTAAAAGTCCTGTGTGTATACTCGATTTTAGTTATGTAAAACTTATACAAAGAGAGTTAAATAATGGCACTACTTTTTTTTCTGAATGTTTACATTAATTTTATATTAATGTTTACAATAGACATATTGTCAATAAAATACAAATAAAATGACAATAAAATGTTTTAAGAAACATTTCCTCGTGACCATATCTATCAATCAAAATAGAAAAAGTGGTTTCTTTATGCCTCCAAAAAATCAGAATAAAGATCACATGGGTTTAAATTCCTCAAGGGATTTTAACCAACATTTACGCTTCATTTTTCTTCCACAATGAGATCTAATCTTGAGTATGAGGCCCAAATGAATACTTCAGCAACTGAATGCCACTTATTACGCATTACCGAAGTGCTTGGTTTGATATAAGTTCTCAAGAGATTTTTCTTTTAGGGTAATTATTTCTTAACCTATTAACTAGCAAGTACACAAAAACAGAAGTTTGAGAGAGTTTTGCCACTTCCCTTGATGTTATCTTTTTTTTTTCTCCTTATTTAACTAGATATGAATCATAATAAATTGCACAGTATGCTCATTGGTTGTGTTGGCTTATGCCTCTATTGTTTTCATAAGATTATAGGGTGTTTTGTGTTTGTTATTATTTAGAATCTTGGAAGTGTCAGTTTAATTTCCATTTAATTTAATTTCAATTTAATTTCCATTAAATACATAGGGGTCCATAGCTGTTTAACACAATTAAGAAAACTTCTGTAATTGACAGATTGTTTTACTCCAGTTAAGGTATATCTATCTGCTCACACAGAAGCAACCAAGTGCAGCATTTTAAGGGGTGAGGGTTTATGAACTTTTTTTCAATTAGATGTTGCAGGTAGCAACATTTTCCAGAATACATTTTGATAAACTTGTGCTCATTGACTAGAGACTGGAAGTAGTGGGAGGTCACATAGCAGTTTGCATTGCATTTCAAATGCATGGAATGATATACTCAGAAAGCAGAATTTTGTAGTGAAGAGCAATGAAAGATGAATAACAGCACACCTCCCTAAACCTTGATTTAATCAAGATGCAATGTTTAAGATTCCTTAATTTTTGTCATGCATCTGTAATGTATTCTCCTGTGTTAGCTGCTTTCACATAAAAGAATATCTGACTTTTATTGCGATACATATTTCTTTAAAATCTAGTCATAAAAACTAAAATGTTCTCCCATTGCATGGAAGGAAAATAAACAAGGAAATATTGCAGAGGCACATTGTATAAGAGATCCAATTATAACAATCTGTTTATAATGGCTTATTAATTCAAATGATGGCATGAAAAATGGCCTGTGCATAGTGTCTGAATTCACCTATTTTTTCTTCAAAAGCTGTAGGAAAACTTCAAAATTTTTTGAAGGGATGGGGGAGTCGCTTCATTTATGTTAACAAATTCTTAAAGCTGTGCAATTACAAAATTCTTGTGATTCAAGATTCTGGAAAGTTAAAATTTATTTGTCTGATGATGAACCACTAAACATAAATTATTATATACATCCAAATATCTCTGCTAACGTATTCTATGCAGGATTTAGGGGCTGAAAGCATTATTCTCCCAGGCTTATGTGTGGACTGAGAGAACAATCTCTGAGGAGAGCTTGCTGCCAAAACTTTCTCTGTCCAAAGGTTACTGCGTCTGAGAAGGACTTTTCTGTAGCTTTCTTGGATGTTTCATTGAGCATAAAGGCACTTGTAAGGCCACTTATCATCATGGTAAGGGCATATCCTGGAAGCATGCTGAATATGATCTCATTACTCTTGTTGTACAGTAATATTGCTTATCGCCACCTTATGCTGGAGAAAGTAGACAGTAAAGGAAAATTACATTTGTCTGAGAATAATAGATTTGCTTAGCGGAAAATAAAATCCCTGAGACAATAAACTATATGTACCTGAGGCTGTAAGGAAACAGTGCACTATTGTTTGAAAAAAAATATATATACTCATCTTCATCATGAACTAGAGTCTTCAAATATTGAAAGTCTGATGCCACCCTCTCCGTCTTCCACCTTTTTATTTTTCATGTGTCTGATCCTGTTCGCTTCATAATTCCACCAGAATCCCTGGCTATTTCCTGAATGAAACAGTAAAAAGGCAAATATCAACTTTGTTTTATTTTGCAGAATGTGAGATAGAATAAGAATCTACAATTTGTGTTTTCCTGCTTGCAACCTAGTCTATTGAAAAATGAACAATGAAACTCTATTTTTGATCATTTTATTTTTTTTAAAAGTGTTTGTTTTTTAAATAATTTGAAATCCTCAGTGAGTTAATTTTATTCAGGGTCTTGGAGACCACTTCTGTCCTGTGAAAACTCTTATTAGCATTTGTCTTAGGGGGAAATCAAGCAGTTTTTCCTGTATTTAGATTGAACATTGTGTCCTGTATCACACCAGACTATTTATTAGCTGTGTCTACTTAAAACATCCAGATCGTTTTTAAAAAAAGTTGTACCTGGCTCAGTAGAAATAAAACCAAAGTATAGTTCACTTACCCTGGGGAATCTGCCAAGCAGAAGCAAAGAAATATGGCTAAACTAATTCACATATTTTATGTGAACATAGTCAGGCTTATGAATCTTGCCAAATGCTTACAGGTTGCTTTCCAGTAATGAAATCACAGTATTACTTGTTGTGTATCAGCAGCTGAATTAGTCATTGTCTGCCTTCCGTGGAGATGTACAAAATGACCTCGTATTCAGGTAATGCTTTACTGCCACAGAAGAGGAGACAGTATGATTACTATCATATAACAAAGAGACATAAAATATTTATTAAAAATAGTAAAGGTATCTATCACTATAGCTGTTACTTACTTCACAGTATGTTCATACACTAAATGTTCATATACCAGATGTTTACAAGGACACCTGTCCCATTATCTTTAACTTCTGAAGGAATCAACTTAACTACCTCAAAATAAAAAGTCAGTAAAATAAAGATGTTGAAAAGCAGAAAAAAGAAGAAGGTATGTAAAAGATATATATTTCAGGGAAGTGCTTAATCACTACAATATTGGAAGTAGGGTAGTAAGTGATACTGGAAAAAGAAAAATTCCATGATGGAAAAATAAATCTCTCAAAATCTCTCAAATGCCAAACATCTTACAGTGAACACTGCACATCTGGACAAGATGAAAAACAGTTTCTAACTACCTGTAGTATTTTTAAAAAACATGGTAGTACAGAAAGATGAACTTCATTATACTGGTCCATTTCCTGATATATTCCTGTTAACTCCTTTGGTTCCCCGAACACTCAAAGTTGTTGCAGAAGTGTACCTCTTCATGCTGAAGGCGGTTAATGCAGGTATCTTCAGAATGTCCTCTTTAGCAAGCTTGGGCCGATCCTGAAGCTATTACTCATGTAAGTAACTCTCATTCTCAGGAGTACTTCCAGTAGTTTCACTTAGGAGGTCCCTGAGTATGGACTGAGCCTGTACAACCCTGGCACAACTTGCCCTCCTTACAGAGGCTGCCCATGCAGTCTTCCCACTGCCAAAAGTTTGCCAGCAATGCCCAATACAAAGTTGCCTTTGATAGCAAAATGGTTTCCTGAACAGGAATACATTCCAAATGTTCTGTCTAAGGCAATTATGTTTAGGAGATACTGTAAAATACTGTAATAGGAAAATCAGAAGTTCAGTGCTTTAATTTTCATTTAAAGATAAGCAGATAGGTTATTCCCTGATAAGCTACTGTGTAACCAATACCTTTAAATGCATATCCTGTTGAAGTCAAATGTGTTCTCCTCAAACCAAAAACTATACCAAATATCCAGCTGCAGATTTTACAAATAGTAATATCGTGTAAATTTAACATGCTTTTTATGCTATATTTTTTGTCATTATGTTAGAATATCACTCCATTTCTGTCTGTTGAGATTGGGAAAGAGAAACGTTGTCCGTAGCGCACAGAAAATGAAATATTTTATAAAAAGTCAAGGGGATTTGAGACCTGGTTAAGAGTAGCAGTTTGTCTTCCTGAATTGGGGCATATGAATTTCAAATAGCCATATTTTTATGTGCAAGCTGTGGTATGACTTTATCTTCACTTCCACCTGGCCTCTGTCCTCCTAGCTTCCTTCCTTCAGAGGCTGCCAAGGTATGTGTCCTCATCAGCCTCCCCTGGTTGAGACTTGAGACCACATCATTCCCAAACACCTTTAACTTTTCAAATAATTTAAAACATGGGGTGATATTTAAATGTTCTTGCAAGTTGAATGCTCTCATTGCCTAAGCTGAGTGAAATGTAAACAATAAAGCAGCAGAGGGTGAAAATTAAATTGACGTACTGCACTTCCAGTGAACGAGGTATGGATATCCATCTTTTATTCTTAGCATTTTTAAATTTACAGTTCCCTTTAAAGGTTCAAATTTTCATTTAAAGTCAATTGCCATTTGCTGATTAGTCTTTTCTGTATTTATGTAAACAGGTTATAGACCTGAATATGAAATCACGTTTTCTCTTTTTTCTCTTGCTTCCTCTTTCAGGAACTTGAATTTCAGGATTTGACGGCAGTATTACACTGTATTCACTCCTTTATAGCAGCAAAAGTGGCATCTGTGGATCCAGTATTCATAGACAGCCAGAGCATTGCAAGAAAATATATGTACAGTAACTGATATAAGATTATATGTTATGATTATGGAAAATAAATTATTTTCTTAAAGAAAGTAGTTATTTCATGCACAATATTGCAACTTTGTGATTTTCTAAGAAGTCTATAGTTGTGTTATCTGTAATGTTAACAGTTTTCACAATCTGTTCAAAATTTTGAATCTATGAGTTAACAAATATTAAGTCAAACTGAATCAGTTTGTTGTCTTCGGCATTAATGTAAAATTCTGAGCAAATATTCATTCAATAGCATTTGTGGTGTCATTTTGATTTCTGTTCTTATGGTCATACATACCCCCCCTTATCAGATAAAAACATGAAAACCTTGAAAAGTGTGTGTCCAAAGTTTGGCCTCTTAAGTGCATTTTGAAAATTGCTGCAGCCCTCACTGTAGAAAAGAAATAATTATTCTAGAAAACTGCAATAAGAATTGATCTTTCATCTTGCTTTGGTATGTTTGAAAAGTATAATTCCTTAGTGCAGTTCTTTGGAGGCCTGAGGGTTAGCTGGGGCAAAACATGATGTACTCTAATTGAGATTGAGGAAAAGGCATAAGCAGGCATTTGACATAACTATAAGCACCGACCTGTAGGGTTTTCTTATATATTATTGAAGTTTCCATGAATCAATCATCTAATCATTCATAGATTGCCTTGACATTAGCCTCAGATGCAATGCTGTGTATGGTTGCAGACATTCTTCAGTGACTTCTTTGCTTGGCAGAGGATGCTGTCAGTAGGGTGATAGCTGGACATAAAGATTTTTCTAGCCCACCTAACTTTTTTTTCCTTCACCTCTAATCCTGATTTACATACATGCTTAAATACAAATGAAAAGAGTTTCTCCTTGCTAAGAAAATAATACAGCTCTACTTTTAGCATATTCCTAACATTCCTATTGAAATCAGTTTTTTACTTGCACAGCTACTGAAAACATCCTGATACTGAAAAATTTTAAAGGGAAGACATTTTAATCTTAGTGGTAAGTGATGCCAAGTATTCCAGACTTGTCATGGAAGTCTCAGTTGTTCTTAAGTGCAGTTTTGAGTCAGCATCAGGCAATATCTTTGTGGGTTTTTTTGTTTGTTTGTTTGTTTGTTTTGTTTCCCTTTGTTTTGTTTTTCCCTGAGAAATTAAAAAAAAAAAAAAAGCACACAATCAAGAAATCAAGCAAGAAGAATATCTATCCTAAATATATACAATGAGTATGGATCAAAATAATCAGAGCCCTGCCTATATTTTAGGAGTATAGGAAAGTGTCTTGATAAAGTAAAAGCCTAAAATCACTGTATACTAAGGAAAGAAGGTATGTGCCTTTAAAAGCTCTCAGGTGAGGAGTCTTTTTACATAGCTTCAGTGCTCAAATTTAGTCAGAGAGGTTCCTCCTTTATCGTAAGGCAGGTAGAGCAGATTGCAGTGGGCCTTAGGCACCTACTTTAAAGGTATGCTTATCTGTCCACTTAAAGCTCATGCACAAATAAAGTGTCTAAAGAAGGTGATTTGATCCTACCATAATGATTGCCTACTGCAAAGTGGTATCCTGAGAGAAATTAATTTCAATATTAGGGATGCTGTTAGCAATTCTAGTGCTGTTTACAGATCTAATGTTTGCAAGAGGCGTAGTAGAAGAGCTAACTACTGTTAAAACACTGTTTAGCAAAACTGAGAAATATTTTTATTAATTGTAAATACATATTTATAACCATTATATTTTAAACAAATAGCATCTAAATTTTATATTACTTTTTTTTCAAAGATGTCTTTCTCAAACATGCTTTTATGGAAAATATTTCATTTGATTTTCAGCTTTCCTTTTAATTTTCAGCTTTTTGTGCTTACTGAGATTTTAACATTCACAAATGATAGCTTTTTTACAGTCAATTCTCAGTTAGTAGTATGAACAATTATAGATGGCAGAGTGACTGTAGGTTGAAGAATGATGGAATTCTTCCTCTGTTTTACTGCTACTCCCTTATATACAAAGTTCAGCACTAGGAAAAAAAAAAAAAAAAAAAAGAATATATCTCCAAATACTGTAATTAAAACCTTAAAAGAATTTAAGTTCAATTTATTAAATAATCTTTCATTTCTCCTAAAACGTTCTGCAATTCAGAATAAGCATTATTCAAAAAGTTTAGAAAGTCCATACGAGTAGAATGAAACAAGTCAATATCAAACTAATTGCAAATACAAGATGCAGTTAGGACTATATTTATGAATTTTAATAATGTTAACATTAGAGGTCAATGCAATAAACTTTCTGGTAAAGAACAATTTCTTGGAACTAACTATAAGGATGCCTCTAGTATTTCATTTTGACAATTGATTCCCATGCCCCTTTTCTTTTACACTTGGAGATTACTGATTATTCTCAACAACACACATTTGCTTGCAAATTATTTCTCAGTTTCTCATTTCAAAATGTCTGATTATCTCTTATATTTTTCAAAACAATTCTATTTATTTCTCTGTTAAGGATTTGTCTCTCTCCATCAGAATCCTGCATTTCCTTTCCTTAGAACAGTTTTGTAAAGTTATTTATTTATTTATTTGTCAAGTGCATCTGGATATTGCATATTTTCATTAGCCACCTTCAGAATTATTATATGAAGTTGCTTATATTTAGTTGAAGGAATTTTCTTACTTGTTTGGGGGAATTCCTAAATTCTGTTAAGAGCCTTTTTGTAACGTTCTCTACCATTTTTGCAAGATAGGATTTTTCTTCTGATATGTGCAAATCAATCTCTAGCAAGATAAGAGAAAAAGTTCTTAGCAGTTCACCCACTGGATTTTAGGGCTGTATTTTAGAAATAATTCTCCAAAGATGTTTTTAAAGAGACCCTTGAAATTTCTTGTTAGCTCACTCTCTTTTTCCTTTCCTTCACATTCTGCAACAATCCCAAAGCAGGGACTAAAGGCCAGCCTTCAGAGGAAATTGGCAGAGCCTGGGAAAAGCTAACACAGAGCTTGTTATTCAGCACTGATATGGGTTGTATAGAACTTCCCCAGGACCTTGGATTTCTTTGTAGTTCTCTTAACAGGGCATCATATGTCATATGTGAAAATGTTACACTACCAATTTGTTTGGTGTCTTATGTTTATTTGTTACATTTTTTTTTATGTCATTAAAGCATATTATTTTATCATTACCTTCACAGTGTGTGTAATATAACATGTATATACTTTTTGCCATTGGATATCATCACTATTGTCACTACTTTTCAGCTCATTGAAGACCCCAAAACAGTAGGATCCACAAATGGTAAATAGATCTGCTGGTGGCTACATACCTTCCACAGTCATCCCAAAAGAATCAATCACTGAAGCAGAGGACAGTTGTTTTATGGTATCTGGGCAGCTGGAATGTCAAATATTTACTTAATAATCAAAACTGAAAACAAAATTTAATATACTTTGTTTTGTGCTTGGTAGTTTTGCTACCTCATTATTCATTTGTGTACAGTTTCCTCTTGTTTTTTTCCAGGAAGACAAAGTGATACCAGAGTTGAGTGAGGGGTAGGAGGAGAGAGGCATTTGCAACAGCAGACCTCTAAACAGAAGGCCAAGTAAGGACACACAGAAATATTAGAAAATTGTGCAACATCACAAAATCAAGATAGCCACTCATGATTAGAAATGTAGTAAAACGTCGTATTTTGTATATGTCCTGATTATGTCTTTAATTTAAGCTCAAAACTAAATATGACTCCACTTTGAAACATGATACTGAGTAAATGACTTGTGCCATGGATTTAATGTCAGTGATACATATTATAAGTAAGGAGTGCTATGGGAACTGGACTTGGGAACTGGACTTGAACTGTACTGTAGATTTGTTAAAACAACTCCTGGCATTCTTTGATCAATGTTAATTGAAATCTGCAGAAAATTTCCGTGCACAGTCATGAGCTGAGTGAGCTCAGGTCTGTTTCCAGTAAATGTCTTGGTTGTGCCTACCCTGTTTAAAAAAAGGGAGACTTTAACAGTGGTGATGTGTTCAGACCATGCCAGATGGCTTCAGGGATAGAAAATGAGCCCTGACAATTTTAGTTATGAATTTAGATGTTGCTATAGATTCTCACTGACTTCAGTGGAGGCAGGGCCTCACCCAGTGTAGTTGACCTATATTATTTATATTTATTTTTGATTATAGACGTAAAGCATAGAATTATAATATTGAAGCTGTGCTGATCCAGCCAAAGCTCAAGTTCTGGATATCTGACCTAATTCTTTTCACACTAGGATCTTAAAAAACAGAAAGTATTTCTAAGTAATAGCCACTCTTTTGCCAGTAAGCTTGAAGCTCAAACAAGATTTTTTTTTATTATTATTTAGGCGTGTGTGGGAGGGCATAGACTCTGACAGATGTTGCAATTGTAAATCTAACACCTGTTTTCTGTCTGAACTAAATTAATTCATAGGTAACTTCAAACAAGGCATGCTTTTCCACAAAGCCTTTGATAGTCTGATCTTTGTAGTGGCATAAGCATTATTTACAAATGCCTGAAGTTCTTTTTAAGTAGATTTCCATAAATGCTTCTATTGTTGGTATTTTGCAACACCTCCCCACCCACCTGAATATCACCTCTACTGCAATATTCAAAGTGTATCAAAGAGGATGGACATTAGGAAGGAATCCCTTTCCTCCATGCCTACGTGAGAGGTGAAGAGAAGACAGCGGTGATTTCTGTCCCTCTTTCCAATATATAGGAAATGGATAAAAGCACTACAAAAATGGAGGCAAGGGAAGGATGGACAGACTGTGCAGTCTTAAATGTCTCCTTTACGTAAACATACAAGCTGAAAGTATCTATCACTCTTGACATTTCATAGAGAAATTCTTTCATGTAGTCCTCTTACTTTAAGTTGATTGCCATTGAGTTATAGCTGCTGAATAGGGAGCTATTTCAAAGAAAATAAGTTAAAACATATCATGTAATCATCTATTTAATTTCTTAATGTATGCTTCAAGAATGTTTACATACTTTTTTGTTGAAGCATGTAGAGAAGAGATTATCTGATGTGAAGTAAAAGACCTTGTAGTAAATTAGAAAGTACAAAAGGGATTTCTGTTGCATGCAAGATGAAATTGAAGATGTATTTTAATCTGGTTCAACCAGAAGAACTCTACAAGTAAAATCTTTTCATTAAATTTGAAGTTATTAAGTCCTATGGACTGGAGCCAAAATCCACCACTGTTGATGAACAGACTCCAAGTGACTTAAATAGGACTTAAGCTGAAAAATGAGAAAAAGATACACAATTTTAAATAATACAGGCAGGGAGAAAAACTGTTTTCTTTTCTAATATTGCCTTGGTGCACAGCTGCCTTCATTGTCAGTAAAGGGGTTTATTCCTGCAGAAAAAAAAAAGCTGACTTTTCAGTGAGAAATCAAACTCAGACTACTTGGACAGAAAACTATAATCTTTTATTTGGAAAGGCTGCTATGATGCCCTATGGGAATTACAGTTATGCAGGTGTTCATACCTCCAGTCTAGATGCATCACAGGCTTTTTTGTTTTTTTTCACCCCTCGGGAAAAAGCGTGATATATTGTGTAAGTGTCGCTACATTGGGAATTGAGAGTGGCAGAGTCTAAGCTACACAGGAAACTAGGCTGCACAAGAGCCTTCTGCTCTTGTAAACACTGACGTGCTAATTTCTAGGGAAAGCATTGCTCTTCCTTTTTATTTTGTTTTTCCCAAAGTCAAAATCTTTTAATTTCTAGAGTAGGTGGGTGGGGGCTAGAGGGAAATTCTGTTAGTGAGGGTTTCGTTGTTGTTACTGTTGTTTGGTTTGGTTTGTTTTTAATGCAGAATCTATTTATTTATTTATTTTTTTACTTTAATGCCAAAATCATCTTTTTTACTAGAAATAAGACAGATTTACAAGAACAATTAACTGAAAAGATACTTAATGTTCATGTATTTAATATTTTTATTACTGTTAGAGCTGTGAGAGTGCTTCATTCTTTCTTTCTGTAACACTATCTTGATCATGACTGTCATAATCATAACAGTCTGACATAGTCTGTAGGATTGCCAGAATAGGAAAAAGGGAAAGGAAGTTAAATGTGAGGAGGATTTTATTTTTCTTTCCTAGTTAAAAATTATTATTGGAACATTATTTCTGTTTTATTTCTATGCTAGGAAGCTGCCAGGTTTTTACATGTCCCTAAATTTTCAAATATGATAGAAACATGATACATGATGCTTATTAATGAATTCATGGAGAAATTAGTTGTCCAGTCTCTGTTAGTCAGCTGTCTCAACTCATAATAAATGAAAAGACACTGGCCGTTGCAGAGAGTGCTTTAATCCCACCTGTTATGGATGCCTAAAACCAGTGG
Source organism: Cygnus atratus (assembly GCF_013377495.2). NCBI lineage: Eukaryota > Metazoa > Chordata > Aves > Anseriformes > Anatidae > Cygnus > Cygnus atratus. The sequence continues at coordinate 20,138,125 of NC_066364.1, read as the reverse complement.
GCTGAATCATGTTCTGAAAAGATACTCATCCTTCTCCATTGACTGTCCTACACTGAACAATGTTGGAGGATTACGAAAATAAAGTAGAACAATCGTGAAATGAACAGAGTATAAACCAGAAGTTTGTCATCCCCTTAAACAAGTATGGGATGAGGGTGAGGAAAGAGAAAGAATTTAGCCTACTTTTCCAGCCAGCAGTTACTACCTAGTGCTTAGTAGAAAATATTTCTAAAATGAGGCAGTAGAAATTGTATTAATTTGTAGACTGGTTCTATGTCTCAGGGGATACACTGACTCTTATAACATCAAGCTACTCATAACAAAAATATTAGAGACCTTTTACTGTGTCTTTAAGCAGTTTGTTCAATTAAAATTCAGAGCTGAGCTAAACTACAGCCCTTTAGTACACCCTAAAACATCCATAAACAGAGTATATAATCAGCTCGCTGTTTTCTTATTGCACAGAAGTTGGACAAATATTCCCTGGCTGATTTAATATGAATATTTAATTGACTTTAGGGATAAAATTTTCCCTGTGTTTTAGAGCATAAATCCTTTACTGAACCAATGTGTTTAGTTAGATTATTTTGCTGTTGGATAAAACAGGAAGGAAGAAAAAATTGTTTCTTAAATGTTTCATACCGAGATGAGACTTTGGGAAATTCTATGGTTTGCATTTGCCTTGTGTTGTAGCTTTATACAGTACTGCAAAGAAGAGTTTTTGTAGTAAAGGTTGTGTTTTTTCCCACCTGTCTGCTACTAAAAACACATTGGTTACCACCAAAGCCCTAGCACTTACCTGCATGCTTAGTATTCTGTATGTACTTGTAAATAAATGCAGTCAGAGAGAAATAGGAAATATTAAACAGCTGCAGGGTTGAAGCCCTGCAATGTCAAAACCACTTCTGGGCTTTAGTTCTTCCTGGAAGCCAATGGTGTTTTTATCATTTTTAGAATTATCACAGATGTATTTCTCCCCATCACCAGAATATTCATAGTAGGATGAGAGGAAAAGGAATTAGATTCAAAACTAAAGTTCTACTTCTTTTGCCCTTCACCTTACTTTGGATCAAGGCACTGTGGAGTTTCAAATTTTAATATACTGTATACTACTGTATACTGTAGGTGAGAATACTATCATTCTGTGCCATAAACTGTGCCAAATTCTGAGTTTGTGGTCATTTATATTGTACAGAATTAACTTCTTACCAGTCCTGCTATTTAGCTGCCTGTTGCTTCATTTTGCATTTAATTTTTTTCATTTGAAAGAGATCTCAAAATACTCTTAAATGTGTGTTGTTGTTTTTTTTTATTACAATCATTTTGACTGTAATAATTTCCTATAAAATATATGCCAAATAATTCTAATGTCTTCTGTTGCCACATTAACCATTTCTATTCTCTCAACTCTCAATATTTTTTGCATTTCATTTTACTTTCTTAATACATTTCTCAAACACCCTTTTTTATATCCTGTGGAGAAAGTTCTGCAGTAAGTAATAAAACAACCCTGTAATCTTTAGTTTTTGAATGTTCATATAAAAAGGGTGTAAACAAAGCTTTTCTCTTCCTTTTATGGACATTTTCCTTTTATGAATCTTTTTTTAAAATATTCTTTCATGTTTTTATTTTATTTTTTTTATTCCCCTTGGAAAATCTTGCACCATACTCCTTTCTTGTCTGGTGGATTCTAGACACAGCAGTACCATACACCTTTTCTTTTGCTAATTAGCATGCATTCCTCAACAATAGGTGCCTTTTCATCAGTATTAAATCCATTTACGTGTCTTCTTATGATTTTACTTAATCTAGCTAAGAGGCATGTAGGTTTCCCCTTTCTCTATCTAAATAACTGTGCCAGCCATCATCAAGTGGTTCCTTGCAGTCAAAATTACTTAGCTCCCTTGCCTTCAGAGGAATTGTTCTCCTAGTTTGACATGACTGATATTTTTTTCCTAACAATACAAGCAAGCAGACAAGGTACAGGTGTTTGTTTTTTTTGTTTGTTTTGTTTGTTTTCTTGTTTTGTGTTTTGTTAATATTATTATTATTTTTAATATTCACAGTATTTTTTCTCCCATCCACAGCTGTACAAATTTTCTAATACTGCTTGCAAAAGTGTGTTGGCTGAAAGTGTATGTATGTTAAACTTTGTATAATAACGGGCCATATTTTTCCTTAATGCCATTCAGTTGTTTCAATTTTGTTGGTGCATCTTAATCTGCAATATACATTGCCCTTTGATTTATCACAGCATTTCACTTTTTTTTTTTTTTTAATTTTTCTGAAGAGTATATGTTGTGTTCATTTGTCATAGGTCTTTCCAAAATCAATCTTTATTCTTTTATAGTTGCATTCCCATCTCTTGTTCGGAAAAAAATTCAACAGCCTGAAAAAAAGCTCTTTGCAGTTGTTCTAAAACAACTTGTTTTATTTATGGTATTTTTCTTTCTCTTCATTTTTGGTTTGCTGACAAAAAGATAAGAAATAAAATTCAGATTTGGATTTTTTTAATGGTATGCTCCATCCTTCTCTTCATTTACCTACATTCCTTCTTGATTTCCAAAGCAAAACCAGCATTTTTTAGAAGATAAATTGGACCAGTTCTTTGGCATGAAAACATCTGCTCCAAATGCAAATGCTTGGAATTCAAACTGTATGGAAAAAAAAAAAAAAGAGTTTACATAGGGCAGGTCAGCGGTTCACTATTCTTTGAAATCTCAGACTGAAAATGTCCAGGAGTGTGTGCAGAGGTACTTTAATGAGTTCGAACTCCAAGTAAAAATTAATCTGAGGGAATGGGTGTTTCATTAAGTATTGCAAATACAAGGAACATTTGTCTAGCATAATGAAGACAAAATGTCCCATTATTGGACATATAATGGTTTCATTACATTAAAATCTTATCCAAAGCAAAAGAACTACCATTTTGGGTTCAACTAAGATTTCCCAAACCTGGAAAAGCCAGCGACCCGAATTAAATACTTATGAAAGAGTTATCCAAACTGATGCAGCTCTTCAAAAAGAAAAAAAAAAAAGAACAAAAAAAGTAGACTTCTTCTTGTTTTAAAGTACTGTATGCAAGATCTTAAAAAGCCGAACTCTAGCACTTGAGAGTATAACCCAACTACATTCACTGTGTGGTGTTTGCAATCTGTTTGCAGACTGCCTGTGGGATTTCCCAAAAAGCAGCAACCTCCAACTAACAAAAACCAAGGTGATGATATTTTGAAAACACTCACAAAAAGGATAAATAGCTAGGAACCAGAGCAAGACAAAGACAAAACTGTAGTGCCTTTATGAGCCATAGTTTGTGACATCGGAGATCAGGCTATGAAACATACACATGGGTTCATTCAGAGACAGCTTGGAAGCTAGCAATCCTAACCAGCTCCCCCTTCGCTATTAATGGATCCTGCAGTGGAAAAAAAAATAAAAAAAAAAATGACGTAGTCTTTCTTTCAGATGTGATTATTTAGATTTCCCCCCCATGGGCCTAATAATTAAAATTGCTGAATATGCTGCCATCTACTCAGACTCACTTTGAATTCCTAGACCTCTGCAGTTGTTTACTGAATGTGTTTCAATTAATATCTGCAATGAGCTGGGAATATGCTACCAGATGATTGCCGTGCCTCAGCTGATGAGTGGAAGTCATTAAGGTGTAATAGGCTGTTTACCTATGGTTATTTATCTGTGAATATGTCCTGTGACTTTTGGGGTCAAATAGATTAGCCCCACTAGAAGTGTGCTTCACTGGTGGATTTGAAACAAATTAAGAATATAGAAATATAGAATATAGAAAAATTTCTGCAAAATATTCTTAGTGTAACAAGAGCAAATATAAGTAGATATATCTACAAATATTACAGGTAGAAAAAGAAAATAAGCATGCATGATGCACTTGAAAAGTCTATTGAAAATTCATCCCTTTTTTTCCTAAATTCTAATTTCTAATCATATCAAATTAAGTCATCTATTTTGTACTCATTGCAACATATTTATACAGAGTAGGAAAGACAACCTTTAAACTGTAATGCTGTAACATTTTCAGATATGAGAGGTCATTTGGTGCATCTGACTACCAGTTGCATCACTATTTAATGCTTCTTTCTTTAAATGCTTCTTTCTTTTGTGCCCATATGCAGAATAATCACCACTCTTACTCCTGGAGGCCCTATGTCCTACAAATACACTCTGCCACATTGGAAAGCAAAGGTTCACCATTTCTTACAAGCATATTTTGTCTCAGATTTTTGTTTGAGAGTAAAGGACAGTTTTATGTTCAGACCAAGAAGAAAAATGCTTTCTTTCCTTGAACCAAAAATGAAACAAAACAGGGCAAACATTCTGAAAGTATTCCATCAGCAAGGTGTTAGCAAGTAAGTGTGGCCTCAGCCCCGGTTTTCTACACACACAGAGGCATTTCACCACCCAGCAATAAAATGTGTTCAGCAGACTGCTAGGTCCCTTGTTCTCCATCATAAAATGAATCACTTCAGTAAATACTGGTCTGCTGAAACCCAGTGAGGAATAGGAAACTTGATGTCACTGTAATAGCTCTAAAGGGCAAATTCAATTGTCCCTGCACAAATGCAAGTAGTGGAAGGCTGAGCTTGGCCTGAACAGAAAATGATTTGATTAACAGATGATTTGAAGTGGAAAAGGCACAGTGACTTATTCAGTGCTTTGTGTACGCAAACAAGATTGCCAAGGGGCAGAAATATTGGTGGCAATGGAAGTGTTACAATAAAGCACAGATTTTCTGCAGGAGAGACCCTGTGTCTGATACATTTTTTTATAGCATCTAGTTCCTGAAGGTATTCAACAAAGCTTAGAATTTGTCAAAAACACATTACAGTCTACTTGGAGAAGGAGTGCAACACAAAAAAAGGAATGGAAACCAGGAATTGTATTTAAATCTCTGAAACAAATGTATGTTTCTCAGCTGTTAGAAGGAAAAGGAGAAATGATCTTGATAGGGAAAAGTGGACAGCAGAGACTAGAATCCAGCACATGGGAAATTCTCAACCCATCGGTTTTCCTGCTAGCTGTCATTCTTCATCTCTGAAAACAGGCCCTGGATTTTAAAGATGTTTCCAGGTTCTTCCATTTTAATAATGGCACAGGTTTCAAGGAGAAAGGCATGGAGAACTGTCTTCTCATTACAATTTCCAGCACTGCAGATCAGGGCAGAAATTAAACCACTGTCAGGATGTACTAAAAGTGAGAGATGTCTGATTCTCCTCTTTCTTTGTGTTAGCTAATTGTCTTGTTTCTGTATTATTCCACAGTTTTAGCTGTGCTTCCTCAGCTTGTTTATCACTGTTATGACCGCACTCACAAGTTTTCTCCACATTGAAAATGGTGCCTAATTGTACAGAGGAGTTAACAAATTATGGAGTATCTTGGGCTAATTCACTGCCTAAAATTTGTAGTTTTCTCTTGTCGAAAGTGTTCAAACAAAAATAGACTACTTTGATATTTACAGTGACAGACAAGTGTATTTCATCTAGAAAGACTTGCTATTTAGTTTCAAAGATTTAATATTTGTGCTCTTTTGTGTGTGCATGTGTGTGTGAAAACAATATCCATGATACAACATGTGATTACAGACAAAAAGACAAAATTTAAGTAAAACCTTTGGGTAAATAGGGTAACTGCATTTGCAAGGCACTTTTCTGTAGACCACAAAGCTTCACAAAAGCATACATAAATACTTTTAACCTCCTCTTATACACAGGGTAATATATTTCTGATGAATCATTTTTCTTTGTGCCATAGATGTGTGCAATGTTCATAATAAAGAGCAGGACTCCATAGTCTGCTCCATGAACAGTCAATTAGATCACTGATGCTTAGAAGTCATTTCAAATATGAATTCAATGGTGGGAAAGAAAATGATATTTGAACTGTAGAAGGACTCTCTTAAATGAAAAAAAAAAAAAAAAGGATATGAACAGGAAAAAATGCAAGCTAGTGATCTCTGCTGGAACTGATGCAGCCAGGTACTTGGGAATATGCTGAGCATGTCCTGAGGAACTGCTAAACTGGCTAGAGTAGGCAGGGTAAGTGATCACAAAAATGTTAAGATCAGGAAAAGAGAATTACACAGCATTTCCTTACATCGCATAAGAAGAAATACTACTCAATTATTAAATAACAGCAGACCTATCAGAGAAAATAAAATCTTTTGTGCTTTTTTATGCTTTTTGTTCTAGTGAGAGATGTTGCAAGCACAAGTACTTTCTGTATCTCTTCTTGAAGCATGTAAACGTATACCTCTTTACTCTGCTACCCAGATTATAATGTCATCCATCCATTTGGGGGGACATTATTAGCATTCACTGAGCAAAATTATGATCTCCAGAGGTCAAATCCCTGATGGTCACTGCAGGCTGTCCTAATATGTCCTAACGTCCTTTGCATGTGCTCGCTCTGCAGCAGGTGCCCATTCACTAGTCCTATTTCTGTTCTTGACTGTATTTGTTCACCTATATCAACATCCTTGCTTTTCTGTTAGTGGTGGTGCTGTTTAGTTGCTGTTTGTTCTCTCTCTCTGTCTTTTCTTAATCTGGTGTAGTGCCTTTCATTCATTTGTTTTATATACCAAAAATTACATTCTGTTAAACAATTTCTTCAGAATTTCTCATTTCCAGCCCATATTTTGGAGTACTTATGTCTCTCAGAGACAGAGGGTGATAGGAGTCTAGCTTCAGTTAGAGTTTTCTGTTAGCCCATTGTATTGACATACAAAATGTCATTTATTTTCAATTTTTCCTTTGACCTGACACCATCCAGTGGTCATCCTTTTCTTTTTTTTTTTTTTTTTTATGGTTATGTCAATATATTTATCCCATTATATTAAAAAGATTGAATATTTGTAATACAATTATTAAAAAAAAATCATGATTTTAGATAATCGAATCTGTATTTGTCTTTTTCACCACTAGAAAATTCAACAAAATGAATGAAATGCTATGCAGCGAGATTGGTGGGTTTTAATTTTAATTCAACTTTTTTGGCGTATTCATATGTTACTATATTATATATAATATTATTATATTCATCCAATACTACTCCAGTTTCAACAGAAATATGACTAATGTCTTAGGCTGGTAAAGATAAAATTTTGTAAATAACTGATTATTTCAAATTAAAGGGATTTAAAGTCCTCACAATATTCTCAGGTTTCCCATAGCTGTAAAAAAAAAAAATGGAGAAAAGACATTATTCTTCATGAAAGCGGTAAATAAAAGCAAGGGAAAACTAACTGACTTCTTTGTGTTTGAGAAAAGTAGTTATTATATCTGTGTCCCCAAAATTTATATTAATAGCATTCCCGCATGTACTTTTATATCAATATTTCGAGGAGTTTCTATCTCAAACACTGCAGTAAATTTCTCCACTATGGGTGGAAAACACCATTTGTAACAGAGCCAAGTACTACATACAGCTGTGGGAATTTCCTTCCCAAAATTATCAGTGTGAAATATGTGGCCACTGCTTCCCCTCCTCCTCATCATGTGATCTTTTTTTGCGAAGTAAAAAGTGATTTCTGTTTCTCAGTGAAAACCTACAAAAACACATTGTGGAAGTGAAGTGTGGATGTTTTTTTTTAAATCATTAAATTAATGCTTTTCTACTGTGTGTGGCTATCACACAAACTTCCTAGTTTGTTCACACTGATCAGAAGTTCATGTAACAGTATAACAAAAGTGTTTCTTCAACAGGCTGATAGCTGCTTACTCTTGTTCAATGAAAAATGTGTATATTATTTTTAATATCTTCTTTTTCTCAGCCAAATAAGATAAGGACATATTAATATTTCAGATACTTTATAGGAAATGTTTTAAACCATTTCCAGACTCAAGTCTTTGAAAATCAATGGACATTGTTGGAATTCCCTAAGAATGCAGGGCATCTAAAATTAATCATCAGTGGTGCCATTAACACTCAGGTTTCCTCCCTAACTGCCATTCATTCTCATTTCTACCCTGTAAGTCTTTCTTTGTTGAAAAGGAAAAATCATTCTCTCCAGAAATTGACATAAATTTTAAAATATCAAGTCTATTGAAATCTCTGGCACAGGAAAAAAAAGTGAGCTACACCAGATAATTAGCACGAAATTTTCAGCTTTAAACTTTACACAACATAAATGCAGAGTTTCTTTTTTTTTTTTTAAGAATAAAAAAAGCATTTTAATTAGTATACTTTATTGCAACCAATAGCCATGTATTATTAAGCATTTCCTGACAGTCTACTAGATTTGTCCTAAAAATACACTAAAATGTACAACACATCATAATAGAGCCAAACCTAATGGATATTAAAGTTCTATACAATCACATAGGGACTGTTTGAATGTCATTGTTCTTGGTCATGTGGCAATTAAATGATTGTTGTTTTTTAATGAGTTTTTGCATATTGCAGGTTTCTTTCCGGTTTAGTGGAAGGTTGTGTCAAGGGCCAAAATATTGTGCAACAAAATGATGCAGTAAATGTGATCACCTCAATAGACTGCATAGGGAACTGCTTACGAGTAATCTCTTAACTGTCAAAGAAAAATTAACAAGATTTTTTCATATTAATAATGTTTCACATCTAAAGTTATATTCATGATGTTTTGTTATGTGTTTTATGTATTTTAGTTGGCAAATTAAAAAAAAAAAATCTGAAATGCAGTGTTTTTGTGTATGAAGCTTTGTTTTTTTTTCTTTCTTTTCTTTCTTTCTTTCTTTCCTTTTTTTTTTTTTTTCCCGACCTTGCAACATGTGCATGGTTGTAGTAAATAGTGTAAAATTACTGTAATTTTATCTGCTCAGTTCAGGAAGTCAGAAAATGATTTAAAAGGTAGTAAAGATTAAACAAGGAAGTAATATAAAGGCAGAGTGTATATATTTTGCACTTTTAAATAATCTTTTATAATAAGAGGACCTATTATCATACAGTATACTGTAATTCCACTTTCTAGTGATACTCTTGCTATTGTCACAGTGTTGTCTTAACATCTGAATATTAATAGTTTGTATACGTACACACTTCAAAAGTGCTTTCTATAATGGAATATGTGCTCCCTGTCACTGTTACTAACATCCAACTTAAAAAATATTCACCAATTATTTTTTTTTATAAATTATGAATGTACAGTGTAAATTAGTAAACCAAATATTGTAGCAATGAAGAGATGCACTTTAAAAATGTAAAAGTGTTTATCTCCGAGAGTGTTATTTTGTATAGATGTTTTTGAATAAATAATTTATTGCTCATCAGTGGGTTTTCCTCATTTATAAAATAAATATAAGGGATTTGTTACCAGTTATTTGAGGTTTATATATCATTAGTTATTTGGTGGGCTTTGTGATAAAGGCGAAAGTCTTCTAATTGGCCTTAATTTCACCTTTAATTCAATAAATCATCATTGGCTTGACCTAATTTCTATGATAAAGCCTAGGTATGATCCATGATTCACCCAGAAGTCTTGATCAAGAGAGGGGACATCAGCTTCCTCCAGACACAGACCGGTTTTGGCAGTGGAAATCAAGGTATGGAGGAAGGGATACATAACAAGGCAGAGTCATATTTTGGCCTTGTTGATAGTCTAAAATAAGCAATTAGAAACATTCCCACTTCTCATGGTTTAAATACAGCCAGCTGAGATTTGCTGAGACATAATGACCACAATACATATTATTTGTTTCAGTGAGAGATCAGTGCTCAAATCCTGAATTCAAAGGTGCTACGCAGCAAAAAGTCCACAGCCTTCAAATCTTGGCAGAATTCATTTGTAACTTGTGATTTTTCTATAATTGTTCCTTGCTTCACTAACAGATGAAAAACATAGTGTCCATCCACCTCTAAACAACTATGCTTGAATTATTCAAAGCCCAGCATCTACTGGGAAGATCTTTGGAAAAAGGGACTTCAGAAACATTTTATATATTTATTTTTTTTCCAAATCTTCTAGTATATCTAGCTTCTACAAAGACATCATCTACACTTACCCCCATAAAGATAATATTCATATTGTTAACCGTGGAATCATTGATGGGTAGTGGTGGTTAATTGTAGGAGGAAATTCTTCCTAAAGGAAATAACAGCATTTCAAGAAAATATATTCTGAATGAAAAATAAATCCTGAATTTAAACCTAAAAGAAAAAGGTTGTGCTTGTAATGGAGCTAAGCATTCTTTTTTTGTTAATGCCAACACAGTGTGACCAAAAACAACCTGCAAGTACTTTAAATGTTTCAAAATTGCCTCATCTCTTAGCCTTTGAATTGAGGTATCCTAGAATTCCTATCCACCCTCTTTCCTCTGGGCTACCTCCTAAGAAGAGGCTGCAGACCACAATACTTGCCTACCTTGTGGCTAACAGTCTGGCACTTCAACTCCAGTGGTCCCTAGAAGAGGGCTCGTTCAGCATGCCAGGCTTTGAGCAGTGTCACTGCCAAGAGCCTGCACATTTTTAAGCAACCACTCTTTGCTTCAGCATGTTCCTGAGCCCTTGGTGCAATGTCATAGATGGCTTCTTCAACTCAAGAGGCACACTTTTTGGCCTCCTGATGAGAAAGATTTGCTGGGGAGGGAGCGTAAGCACAGCTGAAGTTGCAGGCTTCTGTACACCAGCAGGCAGGACGCTCAGCTGGGGAGGTGTAATCCAGAGCAATAGAATCATAGAGTCATGGAATATCCCAAGTTGGAAGGGACCCATAAGGATCATCAAGTCCAACTCCAGTAGTCCCTTTTCTAAAGAAATCATCTGTGCTTCACCCAGTGGCTCTGTGATGCGAAATGCAGAGCAGTGAGGAAGGTTGCATTATGTGCAGATTATCTTGTATTTTACTGTGACATATTGACATCCTGAACTTTTTCACTTTCCTGTAGTAGTAAATTGTGCTTCTCATGGCAATAGAAGTAATTGCTTTGCACTAAATTATATTAATTATTTCATCTGCTTTGTTTTATTTCATGCTTGGAACTACAGAGCTGAATTATTTCCTGCCGTACACAGTTCAAAAGAGAAGAAAATTCCTACTGACTGGGAAAAATGTTTTTATTTCAACTGCAGCCAAAGTGTTTAGACAGTGGTTAATTTTAAAGTTATAGCATTGATTTTGTTCCTAGGATTTTTAATGCTGGTTGCTGCTAGCTGCAAGCTTCCTGATTTATTTATTTATTTATTTATTTTCCCAAAATGGGAACTGTTTTCTGCACAGCTCACTTTTATTAAAGTAGGTCACAGTCAATCTTTTTTTGCAGCCTATGAACTCAGAACTGGTAGCATCGCACCTGACAGGGAATTGGGGTAGGTTAATTTTTAACTAATTAAAGAGAAGAGACAGTCTTACTTTTCTGTATTCTTAAAGCTGGACTTTCTTGTTCCCATGCAGTCTTGTTTAATGATTTAGGTGCTGCTTTAATGCATCCAAGGGGGGAACTTTACTTGATTATGTCAAAAGTAGAGCAAGAAGATCTTAAGACTGCTTGTTTGATATCTGTGAAACTCCCATTGCATTAAATACTTATTACCTACCCAGCTAGCTGGTCTAAGAGACCACCCTTTCTTACCTAAGGAGTTGCAACAAGCTCAGATTTGCAGAACAATCATTTTGTGGTCTCAGACTGGGTAGTTCCCAACCAAGCAGCAGCCCCAGATCCTTTGTGCAAACCTATACCAGCCTAGAAAGTACTACCAAATCCAAGGATTTTACCAAAAAATATTTTGTCTAACTAGCACAAAGTATTACCTCTTTGTGTTTTTTAAAGCACCTAAGACCCTCCCTGCTGAATCCAAAATTGTGGTGGAAATCAGGAGAATGGTTAACTGACAACTAAAGGAGACCCAGGATGGAAGAAGTAGGATAAGGACAAAGAATATGGTGGAAATTGAGAGAAGGGGATAGAGAAGGAGGTAGAAAATGGAGGGTGGGAGCATGGAAATGGGTTGGAAAATGAGAACTAGAAAGATGGGGTCCGCAAGAGGGATCTGTATGAGGACAGTAAGAGATAAAAATTAAGGGGGACATGGAGAGTGGGTGTCCTGCACTAGAAAAGTGGCAAATATCTGTACCTTTGTTTGAGAATCAGCGTGGTGTCTCCTTTCAAATATTAACATTGAGCATTTTGAGGTGTGCAGTGGGGGTGGGTGAGCATGAAGCAGGATGGAAAAAATACTGAATAAAGCTGGTGCAAAAGGAAGTTAGAAGGAATGACATTTCCAGCTGTAGCAGGGGAGTTGGTAGAGTTAAAGATTAAAAGTACATCAAGTTGCTAGAAGAAGATTAGGACTCGGGGAATGAGCTCAAAGGGGTTGGACTTTCATGTCTTGCCCAGGATATTTAAATTTTATCTATTCTCAGAGCTACTTTGTTGTAATTTGGGCTCTGGTCCAACTCACTTTAGAAATTAGGTGCACTCACTTTAAGGAGACAGTTGTACCTCAAAGTTTTGGCCAATGTGTGGAACATGGAGACAAAGTGAAACTTCGGGTGATAAACAAGCTAGAGGTAACATACAGCTGAGAAGAAAAGAGGGGAAAGTAGTTGGAGGTTTGAATGGAAAATAGTGAGGAAAAGCAGAGAGTCAGAGCAGAGAGTCTGTAACAGGTGTGGGAACAGCTGAGCCACCTGAACAAAATGACTTACACATGGGACAAGTTAACACTGACACATGAAGCAGATTTAAATGGCAGGCCACAATGCTATTTTAACACCAGAATTGTATTTAAGCATACCAAAAGCCTCATGAGCAACTGGCCTTTGCCAATTCTCAACTGTTTGTTCTCTGAGCAAGCTTGTTATTCTTGAAAGCTATTGGAGTTAACTGATGGAAATACCCTGAAAGATGCCAAAACTATTACTGGACATATTTACTACTAATATTTTTGATGCAGGACTCTTCAGATTTCTTCAAGTGGTCCCATATAACTAACCCTGGATTGTGCCTGTGCCTGTTCAGCCTTCTAGCATCTTGGATCCAAATTCTCCAACCCAATAACTGAGCAAACCATCCAGTTCACTGTATAATGGAAGCCATGAAGCGTTGGCTCTCATGGGAAAGGATGAGGGAAATTTCTTCTGCATCTTCCCCCTCCTTGAACATGCACAATGAATCTACAGGCCCCTGGCATACCCAGGGCTAAAGGAGTATATGTACACCCATACAATGTTGTATATACTGGAACATCCATAGCTTCATGAATGTCTCCTTCCTGGCTCTCAGAGAAACTTTCCTGCACCTGCTGTCCTGAAACCAAGATGAAGCATCTGTTAAACCATTACCCAGACCTGGCACATGCTTTATTTTAAAAAGAATGTTATGGCACAAGCAGCGGAGTGCAAAAGTCGTCACAAACTCAGGTTCCCATGGGGCTCTTGCCATCTGCTTGCTAATTATGTATACCACAGGCTGGTTTTTGCACAGAAAACAAACATCACTGCTGGCAGCTTCCTCCTGCCATATAAGTACTGCTACTGGCACAGGCAGACTTCCAGGAACATTATGCCTTTTCCTGTCCATTACTGTTGCCACTTTTTGCATGTTCCCCCTTCAAAAGATAGACCTGCTGTCTCTGCCACCTTCCACCTCCCTTTAACCTGCTTGCATCTGCCTTTCCCAGCCTGTGCTAGTGTCTCTCTCTGCCAGTGAAAGTACAGGCTTCCTGTGCTGCAAGAACTTTGCTTGTACTGAGCTAATGCTGATGTAGCAATGGAGTATTTTACATCTACCAAGATCCTGGTAGCCTTGCATAAAAATCACCTTTTTCATATGGCAGATATATTCGCTGCCTCTGCAAGTTGTTTTTCTTTGTCTCGGATGAGATCTCAAGAGATGACAGTTAATTCAGGACAATCAGGGCACTCTCCTCTGGTGACCAGTTCTCTGGGAAATTAAAGATCTGTGCTCATCAGCATCTTCTTTCCATTGTTTTCCCCTGTGTATGGATAGCTCTCTCCTGTGCCCAAAGAGTCATCCAATGGAGGCCACAAGTCCACTGTGTTTATCTTTTACAGACAGATTTGAGAACTAATAACCTGTTAATAACCTGGAAGACAAGGATTTCCTCCCCACAGCTATTAAGGCCCTTTATGATCATGGTGGATTTGCATGGGCATGCAAATGTGATGATGTTTTACTGATGCAAATTCAGGTGCTTAGATGCTATTACAGTTATGGAGTAACAATACTCAACGACTGAACAGAAGCGGAGCATCTAAACTTCTCTGTGCTTCAAGGGGAAGAGAATATGAACATCACTTCTAGATTTATATATATTAGGAAAAGCTACCTGGTGTCATAATATTATTTGTTTTTAAATGATGTATGAAGATTGTAAACACAGGACTCCAGACTATGCTTAATAATTTCTTCTCTGCCTGCAGAGGGGTGATTTTTTATTCATGCTCCTTCAAAGGTATTACATTATCTTTGTCACATCCCAGACCTTCTACTGGTCCTGTCATGTAGTGTGTCCTTATTTATGGATGAATACCCAAACCAAACTGATTAATCATGTACTCCTGTTAGAGCTCTGGGAAGCTCATTTTGTCTTAGAGAGTGGCTATCAGGAGAGCCTGGGCATGTTATTTGGTGTATTCTACCACACAGGGAAGAGTCTGAGATACTTCCGTCTTTCATGTTGACAATATTCAATTGTACTGAAAAATTGAATAGAGCCTTTTTTTTTTTTCCCTGGCTGTTTCTCTAGTAAGACCCTTTTGTTACTTCAGTGCTAGTAAATTAAAACATATCAGGAAATCTTCAGGGGATCTGAGATATGATTATCTCTGTGGTAAAGTTGTGAAAATGGTCTCTGGCATGATTTTGCCCAAAGCCAGCCAATTGTCTGTTAAACAACCCGTAGGCATGTCTGAGGAATTAGCAAGGAGCAGTTTGTTACTGGCAGTTTAGCTACACTCATTCTGATTGGAAATATAGGAGATTTCCAGTAGTACAGATGAAAGCTATAGTGTCTCAGGTCTCTAATTTACTGTAGAGCAGCAGCTTTCCATTCAGAGACTCCAGTGGCCGTGTACAATCTCAGCCACACAACATTGGTACCATGTACCAATGAAAAGCACCCGTGTCTTGTATGTTTGTTTTTTGGATGATAAGAAGCTCTTTGATCCTTGATGACATTACTGAAAACTAGAAAAAAGACCTGGGTATCGAGATGCTGAAAAATAATACAGGACAAAACATGCTGTAGACTTATAATGGTTATAGTCTAGTAATACAAGCACTTATGTTACTATGAGTGCATTTAGCAGTGCAATGAACCATAGGGTCAAAGTCCTTTTGGAGGGCACATGGTACCACTATACTACCAAAAACCATCTATAACCGCTGCTTCCCACAAAATGACATTTCTGCAAAGTGCTTTTTTCTCATTAATACAAATTTCATTATTTCTGAGGGGAACTATGATCCTCTCCGAAGGCAAAAATACTGTTGTTAAATACCAATGAGCTGACTAGTGCATAAATTTGTATTTCTATCAGCTGAGAAAGGGCTACATTTTGCTTCGAGGATCAACTGCAAAAGTAAAGAAATTTCAGATACATTGTAAGAAAAAAATAATACTTAGATATTTTCCAGTGACGGTACACATAGCAGTATGCAAAATTTCCCGGTGGTTTACAGCAATATACATATGAGCAGGTATCAGCTGATCTGCCAGCTTGTCTCAGTTGCCCATAATAAATAACTGCTAACCTACTATTATGAACCTTGCACCAAGCTGATGGTTAAAATACCAGCTAGCTAGGTGGTTATCGACTGGGGGCTGCCCAGCCTGAGCTCACTGCCTCCAGCTGGGAGGTGGGCCAGAAGTAAATGGTTGGGAGGGGATGGGTACTGGGCATTTAATCTGCAGGTTAAAGTGTGGAGAATATGGGGGAAGAGTGGGGTCTTCTCACCACTGTGTGCAGTTCCTGTATTTGTGCTTCTTCTTGTATAGAGCTGGTACCACAGGACCAGTTACCACTACTCAGACAAATCATATGTGAGAGCCCTGAATTAAGGCATGCCTGGGGGCCGTATGAAAAGCTTTCCTTCTCTTTTTTTCCTCACTGTTCATGTAACCTCTTTCAACTTTTAATTGCTTTTGCTACTTGGAAGTTGTATTTTATTTCATAGATGAGGTTGCTTAACTCCAGTGCAGCTCACAGGTATTGTATCTTGCCTTTTTCTACAGAATTGAAAATTGCTCCCTGTAGGCTCTTTTTTTCCAAGTGTAAATATTCAACCGCATCAAATGTCATTCTCAGCATTTTCTCACCAAACCAAGCCCCTTCACTGCTTTAAGTCTCACTTTTGTTAAAGCTTGTTCCCAATCTCCAGACCTCAGAAGTGGATATGATGAACTTATAATAGTGTTATCCATTCCATACATTGACACCAGATCAATGATTTTTATTAATTCTCTTTCTACATCTCAGGGGCACACATTAGTTTCTCTTGGTGAAGCTGTACCTTGAAAAACTACTGAAAAACTTACCTGTGATAATTCTTTGCTGTGGTTTAGCCCCAGCAGGCAGCTCAGCACCACCCAGCCACTTGCTCGCTCTCCCCAGATGGGATGGAGGAGAGGTAAAAGTGTGAGAACTCATGGGTTGAGATAAGAACAGTTTACTAGGGAAAGCAAAGGCCATGCATGCAAGCAAAGCAGAACAAGGAATCCATTCACTGCTTCCCATCGGCAGGCAGGTGTCAGCCACTCCCTGGGAAGCAGAGCTCATCACACGGAATGGTTTCTTGGGAAGACAAACTCCCAACGTACTCCCCTTCCTCCTTCTTTCCCCCAGCTGTTATTGCTGAGTATGACACCACATGCTGTGGGACATCCCTTTGGTCAGCCTGGGCCAGCTGTCCTAGCTGTGTCCCCTCCCAGCTCCCGGTGCACCCCCAGCCTCCTGTCTGGCAGGGCAGCATGAGGAGCAGAAAAGTCCTTGGCTCTGTGTGAGCACTGCTCTGCAACAACTGAAACATCCTTGTGTTATCAGCATTGATTTAATCAAAAATCCAAAACACAACATCATATGAGCCTCTGCAAAGAAAATTAACTCTATCACAGCCAAAAACATGACATTCCATTATATCTTTTCCATTATATATATATATATTTTTTTCCTGAGTCACAGGTTTTCAAGAATATCCCATCATGTCTACATTACCCACACAATTAATTTTCAAATACATTGTCTTTTATTTGGCTGCATTAAAAACATTTTGTTGGATTTTTCAGTATACCATCGTATATATTATTATTTTGCCTCAATTCACATATGAAGACCTTAGTGAAAAATGAGTTATTTTGTTGTGACTATCTATATATGCTTTTATATGTACGCCTACTTACAAGTACCCACACAGACATGGACTCTCTTGTGACTTCAACTATTTGAACTATTCTCTGCTTAATCTTTCATAAAGTGCTGATTTATATTAATATTCATTTAAATATGGTGGGTTTCATTCTTGTCATTAGTTACTATTTAATGCTACAAGCCAGGTAATTCTCATGTTCCTTATTCGTGTGTATGTTTAAACACAAAAATGAGAAAGCTGTAACATCTCTTTTTTTTTTTTCAGCCTGAGAGTTTATTTATTAAGCTGCAGAATGCTTCAGACTCACCAGGGCATTAACAATAACAGCTCAAGTTCTGTGGAACCTTGACATGACGTCAGATAGCCAAGATGTTTCTATTACACAGTCATAAGGCTCACTTGAACACTAAATGTCCTAGAGTGGTGCTGTGTGACCTCTTAATATTGGCGCTTGTGAAGAATGTTTCATTTAACTTCTTCAGACCATTTACTTTCCTGATTTGAGACAGACTAATGAAAATTTGAAGATGAATTCAGAAGCATACACATTTGCTTGAGTGAATATAAACTTGGCTGAAAACAGTTCGAGTATCTCATTAGTTTTAAAATGTGTTTTTCAATTAACAAAATGTGTTTATAGTGTAGGATGTGTCTACTGAATATCCATCTAATGATCTGGTGGCCATCTTGAGAGATTCTTTTATTGCTTGATTTACTAAATAGAAGTCTAATTTTTCACTAGGTGTTTCCCTTTATTACCTCTTTCTCCAAACTGTTTCACAATTCCATCTCTGTAATGATTTCTTACTGTGTGAATATCTAACGTTGCCTAAATCTTTGAATCGATCAAAAAAATAATAATTTCAAATTAAATAATAAATTTTGAAATGTCAATGTCATGCTTGTGAAGCCTACCAGGCAATTCACTGAAGCAGACTAGTAGAAAACTTTTGTGTAAGCATGAATTCAAGCACTGCTGCTCCAAGTTATTGGAACATTTTTGTCCATGGAGACACTTGCACATCACAACCTTGAAAAATGTAATCTCTGATTTTGGGAAAAAATATCCAGCTAGCAAAACTCAAGCCTTTTAGACAGAGTGGATAGAGATTAAGTCTCTTCAAAACAGGGTGTACCAATGCTGTCATACTGAGACACCTGAACCAGGTAATAAGAACAGCTGGGAACATACATATACCAAAGAATGTGTGTCATGGTATATAGCATTTGCACTTTTCACTGTAAGGCCAGTTTCTCTCCAGTCAGGATTCTCTGCTCCTCTCCTTTTATAGCTATCTATGTCCTTTTCCTGAGCACTTTTACTACAACACCTCTTTTTATTCTTTCACATGATGGGTACAAAATGGAAGCGTGTTGACACTACTTGAATTTTCGCAGTAACTCAGTGCTGGGAGGCAGGAGGTGGAAGACATTGGTCCAGTTCTTACTGCTATCCAAGGAGCTTCTCACATGAGAGATCCACGTGTAATGGTTCCTGCCACGGTTTCTGTAAATATTTCACTCATTGCAAAACACTACAAAAAGAGGACAGGAACACCCCCCATCTTTGGGCACTTTGAATATGGCAACAGATAACTCTCTGTACCTGCACCTCCCAGTTTTCCTTTGGGGATCTTAAATCCTCTTGTGTATTTGTCAGTAGTCACACTGAGAGCCTCATTCACAGGCTAAAATTGGTCTGCCATAATTGTATTATGTGGTCATTATTTTTATTTTACTAAATCAAATTTTGTTTACTGTTAAGTTACAAAAGATCACACTTTTTACCTTGTAAGTACTTGATCAGCTTTATGACTTCATGATATATGATGTATCTACACACCATCCTTAAATCCAAGACATCATCTTCATTATATGATACCTCTGTGGTCTCTGCAAGAAGGGCATGCATTGTAAGAAGTCAGAAATCTTGCCATTAAACTTTCCATTAAAATGATATGTCTGAAAAAGACAGAATTTGGTCTGAAATCAATGTTTTATCGAGATGGAAGATGTTTTTTGTCTCATTTTTAAAATAAGTTTTGTTTTGTGAATCAAGACATTGAATTTCAGACCTTATATATTAAAAATTGTTCATCTCTTCCACATTCTTCCACATAAATCATAATTTGCTCTTTAGTTATGGCAGTTTTCAAACAGTGATTTGCAAGCTTGTCATGAATTCAGATGCAAGGAATAGAATGGACTCTCCTTTGCAGCTGAATTTACCTTCACAGCCGAATTTACCTTTACAGCCTCTCAAAGTCCTTAAAGCAACTAAACTCATGATATCAGTGAAGCCCTAGTAAATTCTCCTTGCAAACTACTTTTCTTTAACCTTTTTATTGAATATTTTTTTTTGACTTGGCAGCACTTTGCTGAACTAACTAGAAAGAGACTAATTGCTGTTATTTGTACAAAGTTAAGCTGGAACTTCAGCAAAATTACTTCAGTTAGAGTACTGTATAGTTACATGCACTTTTTGCTTCTCCTCTGCAAAAGTGTTCATGGAATTTTAATAGCCAGAGGAGATCAGAGACTAATTTTTCTACAACAAGTTAGACACCCATAATAACAGTGTCCTTCACACCAGGCTAGAGCCCAGGATTGCCACTAAATGCTGCAAAATAGTATAATCTATTATCAAAAATAGCTTCTGCAACTGCACAGATATATCTTGGAGGTCTCTCACTCTAATCCAATGCTTATAAGAACTGAATATAAGAATGATAATGCCTCAGAGAGCCTGGTGAGGCTGCAGGCTGTTACGGTGCAAATGCAAGAGTATTTCTGAATTTAGAGAAATATGTCTGTTCCCTGTATCAAACAACAGTTGAAATTGCATAATATTTTAAGTAAGATATTTTCTCTGAATACTCTAGTAAGTTCAATAACAGGATTCTGAATGAGCTCCAGTAAGAATAAGAATACAACTGCATTTCTCTACACTGGTCCAGTGTAACGTATACTTCCCCCATGTTCTAGGTAAAACTGTGCTTGAGGCTCAGTGGGCAGTTTAACATTTACACTCTTACATTAAAAGCACAAGTTGTGATACAAAATATACTTACATCATCAGATAAAAGAAACAAAATAGATGTTGTCTTTCAATTTTTTCATTACAGATTGATTTACTGCATCTAGCAACTTACATTCCACTGTTGAAAAATACTTCAAGCACGACCGATGAGCAGAGGTTAGGATTCTTAAATGAAAATTGTTGTAGGCAAGCTCTTTTTGAACTAAATGGGAATGTTTTGATTTTGGACTGTGAAACTGCAGAAAAAGCACACCCATTTTGACACTTTAAGAAAGTCTCTCAAGTGTCAGAAGTGAGACCTATGATACTTGTAAAGCATGTGAAAGGATACAGTTGAAAGCTCCTTATTCTATTAGATGTTTGAAATGGATCTGCTTTTCTCAATGATTTGCTGTGCCATATGTTTTATGTTTTCTAGTGTAAGGAAAAAACCTTAAAAGATTTGCAGTTTGGAATGGGGTTAAAGAGGTATTACAAGTTTGACTTCTTGTCTACAATCTTAAAACCCCCATCTAAGTGGCATAGACCTACTTATCCAATGAGGGTCTGTTTCTCTTTACTCTCTGCTTACTTTTCACCCAAGTTCCCTCATCCTTGCAGGGAACAGAATTATGGTGATATTCCTTAACTGACGTTTGCTGTAACAATAGCCTTGAATTTTACCTCCAATTTGTTCACATGTTCATAGTTGTGTTTTTTGTTTGTTTGTTTGTTTTGTTTTGGGTTTTGTTTTTGTTTTGTTTTGTTTTTTACCACCATATGTTATGTACACAAGCTCCAGGATGCTCCCTGCTACCCAACCCCTACTTATCACTCATGGTAGAGATCAAAGCACTGATCTTTGGCTCCACCTTGTGATTTCCCTCTCAAGAACAGCAAAGATGAAATGAGGGAAATCTCAATTCTGATTCCAGGGCTGAAATCATCTTTCCCCCTACATAGTAAGGAAAAAAAAAAAAAAAGAAACAGACAAGCAAAAAACAGCTAGGTAGATTCCTTAGGTCTAAATACTGACTTTAGAAGATGCAATGGGGTTGAAAAAGTATAACTAAATAATAACAGGTAGTCTTAGAAGTGTAAAATAAATTATCTAAAAGAACAAAACAAAATAAAAAGCCCTGCAGGAAAGTTGGTAGGCGAACTGGGGACTATCAGCAGAGGTTATAAAGATTATTTTGACAAAGTGTCGATACTAGAACACAGAAAATGGAGCACAGAGTTGCCTTCTCTTCCAAACTTATTGGCAAAATGAAAAGTGTGCCTAGAAAGTACTTCTGTAAGTAAGATAGCAATATAATTTTATTTAATCTGAACACTTTTCTCTTGCATATCCTTGAAAAAAAATCTGGTATTAGAAATGGCTACAAAGGTAGTTCTTGGTTCATTAACAGGACAAAAATAAACAAGTTAAGTGTTAACGTCAATTTCTGCATTGTGTGAACAGACTGTAGCCAAAAAAGTTTTTTGAAATCATTTGCACTTTTAAAGCTTGAGTGAGTAGCACTGCATCAAGCTGATAGCGTAGGCTGGGCCCCTGGAAAGTACTTCACTTTCATATTTCAGCAGAGTTACTGCCATCAATAAAGTACAGAACTGTGGAAGATCAGATCCTCAGCAGACAAAAGGTCAGACTGTGAAACTTTTGCTTGCCATATTCCAGAACAAATTAATCATATTAACTTGTGAAATATAAAAAGGAGTGCTTTCACATTGATTTCCTTTGGGTAATATTACTTTCCTGAATTTTTATTTGAATTATTAATTTTTTATTTTTTATATTGATGGAATAGAGAGCTAAAATATTTTAAATCTTTCAAACTCTGATCACAATATAGCTTATGAATAATATTACTTTTTGGAAAGATTATGTATGTATTTGCACTGCTGTAATATCTACCAGCAAACCAGTGCACTGAAATGGAGAATGTAGCTCTTATTTGCGATATAAGTATATTCATTGTGCAGCTTTGATACTATGATTATACATGGATAGGACTATAAACAGTTCTGATAGATTTTGTTCTTAGTTTTTCCATTTTCACTGTCTTATATGCAAAACAAAAGTTGCAATCAAACCATACTAATACACAGAGCAGTTCAAAATGATTGGTAAAATATTGCTGAATTTCTCATATATAGGCTAAGTGCTAATGTTAGCAGAACATAGTTAAGATATTAAAAAAAAAAGTGATGTAATTCCTTGTGCTAGAAGTTTTTCAAAAGGAAAAAAAAAAAAAGTACTAATGAAAAAAGAGAAAAGGAACTACAATTATTTCTGAAAATTAATATGTTGAATTTCCAAAATATATTCAAACACGTGGCTACAAGTCTAATTTAAAAGTAAAATTTACAATATGCAAGAAGTTATTTATAGTATGCCTTATAATTAGCTATAAGATGAAGGCATTTATTTTGTCAATAGTTATCTCTTCTTTCTTCTAGATGAAAGTGTTCATTATTTTGGGAATTTCAGCAGCTATAGCCTTCACAGCTATTTTCTTTTCTTTCCTTCAGATAGGCAAAGATGTCCTCTTTGGTAAGTAATATATAAAATACCTGTTATTTCCTTTTGTCAGTGATTACTATTAAGCTGAAAATACACTCAGATTGCAGACAGTTTAGCAATGGCAGTTTAGCTTAATCTTTTTTTATGTGCAAAATACACTATCTGATTTCTGTAAGAACTATTTCATGGGTGCTTTCTTTTAAAATGCAGGTTTGTAACTTGCCAAAGGAAAACACTAGATGTGCAATGTATCTCAATTATGTGTTCTTTGAGTAGGAGTGATTTAACTTTCTTAGTAGCATCCATAAGTCAGATGTAATGATTACAGGCATGATTGATGGATTTCTTTCCCAGAGTGCTGATCCCTACATTTACTAACCCTGGGCTAGATTCAGTTGCCATGGGATGTCCCACCTGGCATCCTACAGCTGGCCCAGGATTGTGCACATCTCCAGTGGGTCTGTTATCCACTGGCACCTTGCGGATAGTGGGGGGATTTTACAGCATCTCAGGCTGCAGAAGTGCTTGTGTTCAAACAATGAAATCTCACATTCTTAAATACTGTAACTATTAATTTGCATCTGTTCAATCTAAATCAGTGATATTTAATAAACTAGAAATACAGTAAATAGGAGATTGAATTTTAAGAAGAGAATTTCACAGAGACTGACTTTACAGTGAAGTAGGGCAGAGATTGTGAAGAAACAGAATTTTTCAATCTTTACATTTTCTTAATTAATTTTATAACTGCAGATATGGTTTGGAAGGAAAAGTTATTAGGAATGTTTTCATCTCAAGTTAGGGTAGAATCACAAATAAAATAAAATGATATCCAGATTATTAAAAAACAAAACAAGAAAAAAAATGAACCAAACCCACAAGACATTGCTTTAGATGACAAATCTGTTTTGATCCCCCTGGAACAGGGGACCAGATCTATTTTCCATAGTTACTTCTCTGATTTTTCTGTATTAATTGTTTGGAAAGATATAGATTAAAATGAGGTTATATTTTATGTTAGTTAATAAAAAAAAGAATATATTTGAACTGTAAAAAAATGGAATAGATAGATTTCATATGATTCTTTTATTTTTATAGGGAGTGTCCTTTGGTTTAATGGGAACTATACACACACACACACACAAAAGAGCAAGAACTGCATTTCTGAAAACACTGCATTAGTGACAAAATCATACTTCGAAGTAAAAAAGAAAGAGAGACAGTGTAATTCAGGTATAACAAATGGATCTTCTCTTCAAGATTAGCATCTAAATCAATATCACATGATGAATAGTACTTTGAGCAAAATATATTTTGAGATAAAACTCATAATGGTGATTAAAAATCCTGCAATATTAAAAATCTATAAAGATCAGTCTTGATTTTTAACTTAGACTCCAAAATATTTTCAGATGTAAGAAATCTGAATAATAACATTAAATGAATCATATGAATATTTTACCTTATGCAGGTAGAAAAAAAGTGAAACAACTGAAATTATTATTAGTGAAATAATTGAAAAGTGAAATACTTGGATGGTGACAAGATATTTAAGACAGTGAAGCAGAATTTTGCTTTGGAAAGCTTGTTTCTCATCAGCCTTATTTTTTTCCCTTTATCTGAGCACCTGATTCAAAAAATAGATCACAGAAATAACACAACATGGACTACCATTAAGATATGACACCAAAAATTGCACTGTGCACAAATGATGAGCAATTGTACATTAATGATTGTTAGTAATCATTACTTATGATTCATTTACTAAGAAAAAGTATATTGATCCCAAGGAAAACAGATAGAAATTAAACCACTGTGTTTTAAACATAAGTGATTCATTTAATATACAACTAGATCTACATGAAAGGGGAATAAACTATATTCCATGATATAAGCATGCAAAATAGCACAGATGAAATATTATAAGGTTCATCTATTGCTTTCCATCAAACACAGGTGGAAAAATGAGAGGAAAAGGGCTTTCATACATTGGTTACCTGTGCCAGATCCCAGGTGGATAATTGTGTTAATTATGCCTGAATATGGACTTGAATTCCTCAAGTGGCTTAGGCCAGCTCATGCTACTTATGAGGGAAGCTCAGATTTGTCCTTTCAGTCCAAGGACAGTTTAATGCATAAAACACATGAAGCCTAAGGGGCATAATCATATACACATAACACCACACTTTTCAGCTGGACTTGTAAGATCTGGTACTACCTAATGTACATTGCTGGAATTTTGCTGGAAGAAAAGGAAGGAAGGCCTAACTGTTCACATTTTATAAACTATGAAAGAATTGATTTACTACTTTTACCTTGTTTTTCAGAAAGGTCAGAAGCCACATTGTTAAATATAGAGATCAGTTTAATGGGGAAAAATACATATAATTTGATATTACAAGCCTAAATATTTTATAAATGTTAGTAATTGAATAAATATGTTATTGAAAAACATATTCTTTTGTTTTGTTTGTTTTCCTTGTTGAGAAGAAACTGAAGATAACTGCATTACTGAGGCTATCCTGAAGGGCTCAAATCTGGTGGATTATGCTGCACAATATACACTGAAAAGGTAAAAGAAAAAGAAAAAAAAGTGAAGGATTTATTCAGCAAAAAGCTTTCATAACAGATTTTTTTTTATCAGACTCTTTCTTTGAGAAAGCATATAATGATGCATTATATTTATGATGATCTGAACCAATATAAGATTGTGCATTATCACCACATGAGTTGCTGTTTTAAAATGAGAGAAAAATAAGAAATATGAAAACAAACAGAAATGTTTTTCTGATCTAAGGAAGACATCACATTCCATGAACATGTAGCTCAGAAGTTTCTAATGTTATGTATCTTTGAGCAATAAAATATTAAGTTTCTCTTTCAAGTGCAGATTGAGATGCGAACAACTCCTATTTCCTTAAATGCAATTGAAATTGTTGAAGTGAGTCTCACATTCCCCTTTCCATCTAAAAGAGATGTAATGATAAAGGAAAGGAAATAAAATATTTATCTTGACGGGTAATAAACAAATTAAGGAAAGGTCCTTTGTGCTTGACTTATGCTAAAAGAGAAGCACACAGTGAATCCTTTCCAGGAATGATGAAAGTGCCTCTGGATGACTATCCTTGGGTCTAAAAAATTCAACTGCTTTCTGGGTGGCTCTGACAACATTTCTGTGCTATCCAAAATAACCAATCTTCTCTCCTGTGTTCAGAACACATCAGCCAAGTTCTAGGGGTGCAGTCACTACCTTCTGCTTAGACTTTTCTAAAGGTATTATGCTTTGAGGATTTATCTGTGTGTTTTGAAAATGAATCACAATTTGAATCACAATTTGTGGGTGTTTGCGTAGACAGAACATTTCACTTTAATTTTGTATTGTTAGTACTTTTATGACAATACTGAGGTACCCAAATATTAGAAAAGTAAATCTCAACCTTTCAGTGGAAAGGTTTCAGTGGAATAGAATTAGAGGCAAAAGTGTCCTATGTGTCCACTTGTGTCCACAAAGTGTCCACAAAAGTGTCCTATGCCTGCATGAGGAGTCTGATATCCATAAGAATATCACTTGCTCTTGTGTTAGCTGATGTAAAATATTAGGACTGTCAATTTAAAAATGATCATTAACAGAAGAGAAAATTGTATTTCCCTTGTGTGCTCTTATATAATTCAATTCATTGTGGCCCAATTAAGTGGAGCAGTGAATTTCATAAATGTCATTGGGAATTTTAATAAAGGCTGGTAAATGGGTTCTACACCTGCCTGTTAGACGTTAGTCCTTGGCCCTTTGCAAAGTACAGAGGACTGAGCTATTGTCTCATCTGATTATTATAGTGAGAAGGGAATGTGTTTAAATCCTTAAATTAAATACTTCTGCATTTTCATATAAATTTAAAACTGCTAAGGCTTTTCTTCCTTTTTAACAAAGAATGCTGTATACTTGAATTAAAGCATTGGTCAGCACAAAGGCTAAAAACAAGAAAGAAATGCATCTGACTGCATATTTGAACTTCTGAAAGTTATAGAGGTCACGGTACTGTGAAAACTCATTTTACTTTGGCTTACAAGTAATTGAAGAAAACTACAGTGCAATACAGATGAGCTCAGTGCTGTCTTTGAGACTGAAGAGCTAGTTCTGAGATGAAACGGCAGCTTCTTTTTCAGGTTAGAATGGGAAAACTCATAATCATTCCATGTACAGTAGTCCAACCTGATGTTCACTGAATTCATGATCAAGGGGTCTGAACTGCAAGCTACAGAGTCAAAATAACTGAATTTCTGCTGGGACTTCAGTTTAACCTTGAATTGTGATTGAAGTGGACAAATATGTTTCCTCACATCAGCTGGTTAATATGATCACTTAAATTCTTCAATTGTTCTTTAC
This sequence comes from Cygnus atratus, assembly GCF_013377495.2. Lineage (NCBI taxonomy): Eukaryota > Metazoa > Chordata > Aves > Anseriformes > Anatidae > Cygnus > Cygnus atratus. The sequence continues at coordinate 20,110,865 of NC_066364.1, read as the reverse complement.
TACATTTGAACTAGTCTGTTTCACATCTTAAAAGAATCTGAATTGTAAAACTCCCAACTCAAGATTTTTTTTTTATTATTATTATTTTTCTACTGGCCCCTGTCTATTGCCAATTCAAAAGGACTATCTACAGAAGGAACCATCTATGGAACCATTTACGTGCACAAGGAAATGGAAAATCATTTTCAAATATTCCAAATACATCATTACAGCTACATTTGCAGAAACTTATTGAACTTATTGAACATCATCATTTAGTTAGTGCCACTCTGGTCTTAAAGCAAGAATAGCCAGGTGCATGCACATTTCAGGAACGAAAGAAATGATATTCCCTTTATATTCTGTACAGTGCTGCTGTTTTCAGAGATTTGAATGGTGGCAAATATGTAAGGCACTAGTTCAGGTTAGAAATCTCTAAATAAATTTTAAGGCAGAAAGAAATCTCTGAGAATTAAAATATCTGAGGATGAAGGAAAATATGGGCTCATACTCTGGATAATTTACTTTGTGCATATATATATATATATTTAAGCATTGATCTGTAATGAGACTGAGTAACTGAGCATCTGGCAAACATAAAAAACCTTCTGTCCAAATACAATGGCCCACAAAAGGGTTTATATCATTAAACGAGTATGAAAGACACTTCTTCTCTTTCACCTTCCAAACAATAATACGTCATTATCTTAACTTCATGAGGCTATTTCTGTATTACAAAATGTCAAGGCAATTTTTAACACTATGAGAAAACCAGCATCTATTTCCTGAATCAGAGCTCAGCTTTAGGAGAGTGGGTAAGAAGGGACTAGCATGCATATGTTGAATTAAGAAAGGTAATAGGGGAGGAAGGAGAAGTGTGGCAAACCAGTAACAAGTGTGATAATCTTACAATATCTGTAAGATTAAACAAAAAGGTGGAAGATGACATATGGAATATAATTTGCCCTTACAGGTGTTGTTTTTTGTGTTTTTGTTTGTTTTTCTTAACTTCTAGCTAATTTGCACAAGTGTTCTCATGTGGATTATTGGTACAGAAATGTTTGCCTTTTCATATACATTTTTTTAAAGTGATGCATGACCAATATTGTCCTTATGTGGGTATTAAATATTAAACCAGAGTTCTTGCATTTAGAACATCATTCTTTAGTCATCTTCCTTTTCTTTTTAATTACTAGACAGTTCAGGACTTATAATACTCCAGATTGCCAGCCAAATTTCTAATCATCTATGGAAAACGTGAAAAACCTACTACTGAGGAGCAATATAGCTCAATCTCGTAGTTAGAAGAGTCCTTGAGTTCTGCTCATGAAAAGGAAGGAATACCTTCTGTTTAAATGATAATTGAACATGCTAAGACTCTTCTGAATCAGTTAGGGACACATTTAACAATTAGAAATTCCCTTGGAGACATATTTTCTTACTTTATGCTTTTATGTAAACATGTTTCTAATTTTGCAAAGAGGAAATTTAACTGTTTATTTTGCTCAAATCAAAGTTCTTTTTCCATTTTAACCTTGTTTCATGCTTTAAGCAGTCTCAAGTGAATATGACAATATAATGTTTCCATGAAAACCACTACTGCAGAGAAGCCCGCAGAGTATTTGTCAATCTATGACCATGTCTGGAAACTGGAATAGGCTGAAAACACTTTTTCTAAGCTGTAACAGTCAGTATGGGACTTGTGACCTCCAGCCAAAAAGGGAGTTCTCCATGATGCATTTTTCTCAATGATCCTCTGCCACTAGGACAAGACACACCATGCTGAGAAAAATAATTAATTAATTAATTAATTAAATATTTCAGTGAATCGCCAAATAGTTGAGAGAGACCTAGAGATCATCTATTCCAACCCTATGCTATGAGCAGGGTCAGTTTGAGCAGGTCAGTCCAGGCCCTGCCCATTTGAGCTTTGAATAACTCCGGAGATGAAGACTCTGCAGCCTCTCTGGGCAGCTTGTTGCAGTGTCTAACCTCACAGTAAAAAGGATTTTTTAAGTGGAAAAGAAGTCATCTCATCAAACTTGAGCTACTTAAAGCTAGAGGTAATGTCAAGCTTATAATCAACATATAGCCATGTATGTCTAATGAGCTCTTGCTAAACTAGATGCTGAAACTTTGTATACAGCTAGTCAGTGCAAGGCAGGTGTTTGGAGCCTCTCGGAGAGGAGACATGTCTCTAATTGTCAGTCTGCAGATGGTGTCTAGACAGCTGTGGTTGTCTCCGAGGTGGAAGGTCAAGTTGTGAATCTACTTAAAATCATAGAATCCTGCCGGTTGGGAAAGACCTCTAAGATCATCTAGATCATCAACCTTTAACCTAGTACAAAAGTCCACCACTAAACCATGCTACAAATCTACACATTTCTAGAAAATTTCCAGGGATGGTGACTCAGCCACTTCCCTGGGCAGCCTATTCCAATGCCTCACAACCCCCTCAGTAAAGAAATTTCTCCTAATCTCTAACCTAAACCTCCTCTGGTGCAACTTGAGGCCATTTCCCCTCGTCTTACCACTTGGTACTTGGGAGAAGAGCCCAACCCCCACCTCGCTATAGCCTCCTTTAAGGCAACTGTAGAGTGTGATAACGTCTACCCCGAGCCCCCTTTTCTCTAGGCTAAACAACCCCAGTTCCCTCAGCCGCTCCTTACAGGACTTGTGTTCCAGGCCCTTCACCAGCTTTGTGGCCCTTCTCTGGACACGTTCCAGGGCCTCGATGTCTTTCTTGTTGTGAGGGGCCCAAACCTGAACACAGTACTTGAGGTGCAGCCTCACCAGAGCCGAGTACAGGGGGGCAATCACTGTCCTAGTCCTGCTGGCCACACTATTTGTGATACGAGGCAGGATACTGTTGGCCTTCTTGGCCACCTGAGCACACTGTTGGCTCATATTTCGGACAGCTATCAACCAATACCCCCAGGTCCCTTTCTGCGAGGCAGCTTTCCAGTCACTCTTCCCTCAGCCTGTAGCAGTACATGGGCCTGCTTTGCTCCAAGTGCAGGGCCTGAAACTTAGCTTTGTTGAACTTTATACGGCTGGCCTCAGCCCATCAGTCTAGCCCATCCTACTTGCAGTGAATGAGGTGGTCTTTGATATTAAATGTCACATAAAAGTGAAGCCTGCTTGCTTAGATGTCTCTAAATGGAGAGTCCTATACTGTGACTATTCTGCATAAGGTCTTCCCAGACACTTTGTGCTGCCCGCTCTGTCCATGCCACGTTTCTGTCTCATCCTTAAGGCTTTGCACATAGAACTTTCCTCTCTGCTTTCACACCACATCCTTTGATAACTTAAACTCATAATATATCCAACATAGATAAATACAGCTATCAATAAGTTCTGAAACAATATGTTTAAAAAAAAACCCTTATTCTATTTTATTTCAATTATAGAAGTATCCAAGGAAAGGGAATATCAACTCCTACCTTGCTGCTGGCTTTCTCAAAATTTCCAGAACAAGACAGTCAGGATATTTCCCAAGCAGCTGAACGAATGGAAATGTCTATTCAAGTGCTGAAACAAAAAGTTTGCCAGAAGCACAAACGTTCATTGCATCCAGCTGGTAAATATAGTGTATTGACATTGACCAAAACTCCTGTTGATTTCTTGAATGTAGTCTTTAATCTAAAAGTTGGGTTAGCTACACTTCTGTTTTACCTTAGGCAGGAGTACATATCTTGTCCACACCTTGGGGCCAGGATGCCCTCTCTGCTGTTCCTGAAAACACCTCACATAGCCACTGTTTTACATTTTTCTTTACTGGAGAGTTGGCTGTGTTCCTATCATTGAGAAGGGCAGCACTTTGCTATTGGCATCCTGTATATTGCATATCTGCAGTGTCACAAGCTTCTTGTTTACAGCAAAATAACTATCTTCCCCAGTACTTTGGGTTTAGTGCTTCTGGGTCCTGGAGCTTACAGATAAAATAATATGATTTCCATCACTCTATGCCACTGACATTTTGAAATACACTTCCTCTGGTCATAGATGGCCTTAGTAATACTCCTCTTTTTGGAAAACACTTTCTTACTTCCAAAATCAATTTAATACTGCATTGCTGTTGCACATTTACTTCCATTTTATTTATATTTTAACTGTTTTTTATTTTAAATGGAGAAATAAAGGAAGGCACTCCAGAAAGTTCAACAATATACATTTGTCTAAGTAAAGTAAAATTCTTGGTTCTGCTAATTCAAGATGAATTTCAAGATGAGTCCCTGGTGTCTGGAAGGCTTAAAACCCAGAAATAATTTTATTTATTTATTTTTTCTTCAAAATGTAATTCCTTCACTTAAAGCACTATTAACTAGAGAATTATAATTTGTATTCTCTATTTTATTATTATACCATGACAATATTTTTAAGATATGAAAGCATTAGAGCATTATAAAGCTCCACAATTATCTTTGTTCTTTCTTTTTCCTTTATATTTTTCCTTGATGAAACAACTGACTTACTAAACTAATTGGACATTCATAGAACTAAAAATATATCCATCTGTATGTACATGTATTTATATATATATACACAGGCACACATAAAGATACAGTGGTCTTTCTGGTGGTTCAGTTTCAAAAGAACTTCCAAATCACAGACTAAGCACACAAAACTTGTAAATTTACAGAAGTGAACCAATTTACATGGAAGATGAATAGACCTTATATACATTTTATGTGCCATGACAAAGAGTAGTTTTCTGTGAAGCAAAGCATTAAACTGACTTTAAAGAAAACATGTGAATCAATACCTAAGCAATACAGATACCAGAAATTGCATTCTTAGTATGACTTTGAACCTGAACTAACATGGAAATGCAGCTGTATCCACAAGTTTAACATCAGTAGCAAGTACATAATGGAGAGGTTACATAGATGGTCAAACAGCTCATTCTTCCTTCATTATCACCCCTACCTTGCACAGATTCTAGTTGCTCAACAGAACATTTTTGACCTAATTTGACTCTTGAACCTTTGTTTGTTTGTTTTCTGCTTGCCTTTTTTTTTTTTTTCTTGGTTAATGGACTTAATCAGCTTAGTTCAGGGTTGGATGGGCAGAACAGACAAGTGGTGGGACTGGGTAACGTACAGCAGGGGGAGACAAGAGCAAGAGTCAGTTGCTGCCTCTGCAATTTTTTTTCATCACATGACAGTTGCAGTCAGTTGGAAATGCAAGATTTCTGAGTTTGGGAAGAATATTTTTCCTCTTGCATTTGCACCTCTACTTCCAGCCTGACATACCTATATTTACATACATGTGAGCTTGAGAGAGGGTGCCGGCTCTCTGAAGCTCACAGAATAATGTGAATTTGCCCCTTGTCACTTGGATACCTGTCTGGGATCCTATTACAAAGATATGAACAATATGCAGCCTGTTTTTTTCTAACCTTCAAATTCTACTTAATAATTTTATGCCTCTCCCACTCCACACTTAGCTATATAGTCAGTTGGCCTTGCTTTAAATTTTTGCAGCTTTCCAGTCCGACGTTTTTGCTCGTTAGTATATACATTCATTCCTGAATAACATTTTTTACACCTTTGCTGTAAACAGAGGGACTGGCCAAGTGATGTGACCACAGTGCAGGGAAAGAGAGAAGCAGAGAGGAGAAAATTAAAGGAGAAAAAGGAGCAGGTCAATCTCAGGACTCAGCTATGGTTGGACCCTCACTCTCTACTCATGAGATAATAAAACCATCTCTTTGCTTTCACCCCATATCTCCTCTAAGTCCCTAAGACTACTTCCTGCAGTACTTCTCACTAAGTGCTCTTTCCTAGAAAGAAGAAAGAGTGCTGTAATTGTAGCTGACAATAATGTCTTTTCTCCTGCAGCAGTCATATAGCAACAGAGCAAATTGCTTGTTTGGGTTCTTCCTTACAGATCTTTTATCAGCTGATCTGATTACTATGATTGCTAACATTTCTGGATGTCTGCCTTATATGTTGCCACCAAAATGTCCAAACAATTGCTTAGCTAATAAATATCGTCTCATCACTGGTGCCTGCAATAACAGGTATGTATGATAAGAATTGTGCCATGAAAAATCCTTCTTTCTTTCTTTTTTTCTTTAAACTCAATAATTTATATTTATTTTTTTTATTTTATTATTATTTTTTTTCTATAAAAGTTGAGGGTGTGACCTCAATCATGTAACTTTGGCATCATTGTCTCTCTAAATGAGGTAACTCTGAAAGCTCCTAGGGGAAGATCCACTTCATCTAAACTTTGGTACACTAATTTTTGCAGACAGGCTCTTCCTTTGAAGGCTTCCAATACTATGTAAGGGACTTTAAATTTAGGGTAGACTTATTCAGTAGATGCCTTTTTCTACACCAATTAAACTGACTGAATGCTAATCCAGCTTTTATTTTTCATTAAATTGGATAGAACAGGCAAAGTATTTCTTCACAATGAGCAATAAGAAAATCAAGAAGATTCTCATTTTTGTATTTTTTCCATAACCTTAATACTTAGCAAACACGCGTCTGAGAGTTCTGGGTGATATTTTTAGTTTCATATATCTATTTATATAAATATGTTCTTAATGACTATCTGAATGACTATTATTCATTACTTTTACCTACTTGTATCCAAATATAAGTGGATTGTTTCTTGCCAAACCCAACCTAACAGATGCAAATACATTTTCAGAATTCTCAAATGCAATGAGGATGCAAAATAGAGAGTAAGAGTCTTTTCAAGCATAAGAGTAAATGGTATTTATACTTAGCCTCTGGATACATAGCCATAGGGTCACAAGCTCAAAGGCAGGTTGCAATGTTACAAGGCTACAGAGCCGTAGATGGAAGGCCATTAGTATTACACAGGTTAAGACAGTCTGTAACGTGGTGAAGGAACAGCAGTAAAATTCTGTTGTTTTGTTATTCAATCAAATTGTGTATTTTTAAGAGATTAATCAATTTTGCTATATCAGAAGTCATTTGTTTGAAACGTGCATGATAAACTCTTTGTTGAAAGGACACAACCTGACATGCATTGATGTTATAAGTCTAACTACGTGGTCCCTTGAAATACTTCAAGCTTTACTGAAATACATCTACTGAAAAGGTCCATTATACTATAACGTAGTCAACATATTCTATAACGTAAGCCAGCTTCAAAGACTTCAAACATTAAATGAAGTACCAGTCTGTACTTCTTGTTTTACAACTGCAACGTTCAACTGGGAAAAAAAAGAAAGAGAGAGAGAGAGAGAGAGAGAAGGAAAGAAAGAAGGAAAGAAAGAAAGAAGGAAAGAAGGAAAGAAGGAAAAGGAAAAAAAAAAACACTTAAAGCTGTATTAGTGATTTTAGTCACCCAGTAGGAATGTGCAGCTGTGCTTTTAGGTCAGTAAATCTTGCATTTCATGGGTGACATTTAAAAAAGAAAATTCAGTGGAATTAATTGTTTACATATAAGAAAAATCTAGTAAATATATTTAAAAGTGAGCATGGAATTTATTTACAGATATTTTGCTTAATCAGTTTGCATATTTGGGACAGATCAGCTCAATTACAATGTATTTATTCTTCAGCACTGAGATTACTTTATTTTAGTGTGTAATTCCTAGAACAAAGGAATAACAGAATAAACATGGCCTTCTATGGAGAAGTATCAACAGGACATCAAACATGCCCAGCAATATCATTATGCACATTCACCTGCAACACATCTTTGTGTCTGATGGCATATATTTAAATAATAAGCAAATTTACAATACTATTTTTAATGAACAAAAGTACACTCAAATAGGTTTCGTTTGTTTATTTGTTCATTTTTATCCCAACTAACTGGCATTGATCTATGTGGTTTTTAATGTTTAGTGCAAAGGGATTCAAAGGTAAAGAAATTACAGGTACTAAAGGAAGAGCATCTCACAGTGCAATTAACATCACCTAATCTTAGATTTCTGAGGTCTATGTTTACAGTGAGGTTGCATCTTTGGTTGTTCTTAATAGTGAGAGATAGGACAGGATGACAGGATGGCACTTAGGAGTTGTTTTTTGGGTTGATGGGCAGGATTTTAGATGACTAGATTACATTTTTATGCCTAATATTTGGTCATCTAGGAGGAATTTTATCTGTAAGCTTTCTGTTTTATTGTTGTGCCATTAACTATTTGTATGCAATTCTAGTATTTAACAAGTCAATGAAAAGTCCCACTTCCCATAATGTATCATGATCAAATCTGACTTCTCTGTAAAGTTGTGTGGTACTGAATTCTCATTATTTCATCTGCCCTAGATAAAACCTTTTTAACTCATGCAAGATTCCAAGACATTATCATGTCTAATATAATAATAAAAAGGCATCTGAGAGGCATTTCACTGAACTAGCATTCCAGTGAGCTGCTAAAATATAAAAGCAATCAGGAGAAAAATCACTAGTTAAGCAGTTAAATTAACATTTCATTATTTTTAATTGAGTAAAATAGCACTACACTATGTGCAGTATTTTATGTAATTTCAATAAAGGCAAATCAACTGTAACTAATTTGAATGCTTTATTGAAACATACTTAAACCTTCAAGTGTGAATTATTGTAGATAATTAAGTGTATTACAGTACCATATAACTTGGCAAATTGAGTCATTTCAGTATGCTAGAGATCGATGAAGTATTAATAAAATAATTGTTCCCTCTTTAGCATCCCAATAGACATATAAATGTATGTTTTAACACCCTGTATTTCTGTATTTCTGCTAACTGTCAGGGAATATTTTTAGTTCTGTGTAGCTCATTTTATGATTTTGGTCAAATGGGTATATTTCTCAAATTTTATTTCTTCTTGTTAATATCTACATATATTTAGCAATTATAAAATTTATTGAACAGCCCATGTATAACAAATGGACAGACAAACAAACAAAAAAGCCATAAAATATTCTTTTCTTAGGGGAAATGCAATAGGAATGTTCATGATAGAAGGAAAATTAATTGGGTCAAGCCCAGCACTCACTGACTAAACTCATAAATAAAAAGGACCAGGAATAATTTCCTGGCCCCCAAACCAGAGATGACCCAACTGCTGTCTATATGTACTCTTTTACTCTTAGAAACTTCTCTAAACCCTTTTTCATCCCTACCCTCTTCCAAACAGGCTGGCTGCAGGATGGCAACCTGCACTAATCCCAAAGTGCACCAAGCCAGGTGCCATTTGCAGAAATGCTAGTTGATGTGAGCCAAAAACACAGTATGGTTAGTGTTAACATATCAATGCATGAGCTTCTGTGTAGGCCTTCCCAAAGCTGTAGCCAAGCTATTAGTACAGGTGCAACCAGAGGGAGCACTGCCATTGAATTCAGCAACTTAAGCCATCATTTCCCTTTCCTGCATTCTTTCTCCTTAGATTTTGTTAAATGGTTACCTCTGTATGACTAGTATCCATTTTTCTTTTAAACTTTCACCTTTACTGTAGGGTTTCTTTATATTCTAAATCTGGATTTCTTCATTATTGGTCTAAACAAGCATCTTTTAAAAAATGCCTGGAAAAGCTCTTAAGAGTATATCTGACCCCATAGGGAATGTGATTTCATTATCAGGAGATCACAGCAGAGGCAAATATTTCAAAGATATCAAAAGGTAGCCAACATCAATTAGAAACATAAGTCAGACAGAAGTATTTAATTAGATTTAATTTTTCTTTGTTTTCCTTTTGAGTTAAATTGTTGTTGGTATAAACGAAGACCAATAGTTGATGCCTTTCCAAATACCATTATACAAACATCTTACTACAAGGAAATGTTGGCCTGTGTTGATAATTTTTTTATATTAATTATTATACAGAGATGAAGGTTCTTTTCATTTGTTTGGTTGTTTGTTTGGTTGTGGTTTTTTGTTGTTTTTTTTTTTTGTTGTTGTTGTTGTTGTTTTTTTCTTCTTCTGTTTTCTTTTCCCAGGGAACATCCTAGATGGGGAGCATCCAACACGGCCTTGGCTAGATGGCTCCCACCAGCCTATGAAGATGGACTCAGCCAACCTCGAGGATGGGATCCCGAAGTCCGTTACAATGGAGTCCAGCTACCCCTGGTTAGAAAGTGCACCATTAGATTATGTGAAATACTGGCTATAACTGTATCTGCCACCAAAGATGTCCATTTTCATCAGTAACAGCAAAAAAATCTGGGACATAGCGGAGAACAGGCAGGGCTTGCACCAGTCGTAAGGCAGCTTTTAGACCCAGGGTGGGGATTTCTCAGTCTAGAGAAAAGGAGGCCCCGGATGGACCTAGTCACAAACTCCCTGTTTTGAAGAGGCTGAAGGTACCACCTCCACAAGGATACACATTGACAGGGCAAGAGACAACAGTTACAAGTTGCTCCATATTTTGTCTTGATACAAGAAAAAAAAAAAATCTGATCATCATTAAATGTCTCAATAGGCTGCCTAGACTACTGCTGGAGTATTCCTCATGTGAAATGCCCAAGACATGGCTTGATGGAACTCTGAGTAACTTAGTACCTTCTTGCAACAGAAGGTTGCATCATGCAGTTTCCAGAATTTCCTTCCAATCTAGACTTTTTTTTTTTTTTTCCCCAGTAATTCTCTTTATTCAGGGAAGGAGGACCAGGGGGAAGACAAGGGTGGGTGTTAGCTACATAAATATAAAGCACATACAATATCTGCAACATACATTATGTGTGTATGAATGTATACCACCATTGCCTCCTAGGTTAGCATACCTTAGCTGGAAAGAATCATAGAATCATAGAATATCCTGAGTTGGAAGGAACCCATGAGGATCATCGTGTCCAGCTCCTGATACCACACGTCTACCCAAAAATTCAGACCATATGACTGTAAACATAGTCCAAACACTTCTTAAACTCCTACAGGCTTGGTGCAGTGACTACATCCCTGAGGATCCTCTTCCAGTGCGCGACAACCCTCTTGGTGAAGAACCTTTTCCTGATATCCAGCTTGAACCTCCCCTGTCACAGCTTGACTCCATTCCCACGGGTCCTAAAGTATTACTATCAAATCAGAATTTCAGTTTTTTAGAAACCCCAAGTTACTGACTTAAGAAGACATAGCAATATTTAGGAATTTTAGCAGCCTATATACTTATAAAATAGCAGAGTTGATGTAGAGGGAAATTTGAACAAAAAAATATTTGCATAGAGGACTGGGTGAAAAATTCCCCAGTGCAGTGTGCAATGATTTGAGCTGGATTTACTATTTCTGGTTTGTCATCATTGCTTTGAAACATGACTTTTAATGCACTCAAATTCTTGTTATTTTAACCACTATATGTTTAATAAGGATAAGAAAGAGAATTTAGTGTTAATGTCACCTGCAACTCATGTTATTAATTAAATAACATTGTCTCTAAGCTGCATAATTTAGTGCTTGAAGATGAAAATCTGACATTTGCACAAGTAAATTTCCAGTAGATTGTACAAGCTGCCTATATTTAGATTCATTAGAGTACATTCTTGTGAAGTCAAACACACTAAACCAAAACTTACATGATTGCACAAAATCTGGTCATATCTGACCACCAGCAAGCTTCTCTGCTTTAATTTGAAGATAGGATAGAAATAGTGCCATAGATGTTTTTTTCTCATTTGCATAATTTCATCTTTTTGTACTTTTAACTATCTACACATATCCTTTAAAAATCAACAAGAAAATAATACGAAGGTAATAGGTAAGTGTGAGGGTCATTATAAAGTGATATTCAAACATAGCATAGCTGAGCAAGTTAAATGTGGTAAGAAAATCTTACAGTAAGAAAAAAAGTTTGTGTTTTGTGACCACCAAAGCTATTCAAATAATGATATAAGGACTTGTACTTCTGATGAATGCCATGTATCTCTGATCTTGGCAGTTTCAATATAAATCCTGATGTTCCTAAGAAGTCCCATGTTGCTTCTTGTCCTCACTAGTTATATTTAACCTGTCTTATGCATTCATTATATAGGCCTCATATGTATTACAGACTCTGTGACTCTCTATGTACTGCCCTTTCTTGGGGCTTTTCTCTTAAGTGATGGAACATTTTGCAGCATGAGGGAGGAATCTGTGAATAGTACCAATATCCTAATCATCACAAACTGCTGATTTTGTTCCAATGGCTTCAACTGATGATCAGTGTAGGCTGAATGTGTGATGTAGAAGTCTCCATGTTCCCACTCAAAGAAGCTATATCTCTATGCAGTTTTCACAGAAGTGCCTCAGAAATATATTGTGGCTTCTCCCTGCCTGGAAAAATGAAGCAGAGCTTTTTGCAACCATGCCTCTCTCCCGGGCTGTATAAGCTGCTCCATTTACTCATGGAGCAGCCCAGTGCCCCTATGTATCCACACTGGTCTGAGGTTGCCCACCAAAGTCCATTTGTTAAAGGAAAAGAAAACAGAATAAATAGAAAGAAAACTTTTAGGCTGTCTAAAAGAAACATGCAGTTTTCAAAATTACCTGGAAATGAACAGATCAAAACTACACTGCCACTGCTCGTTTGGCAATATATAGAAAAACTCAGCTGAAACATCTTGAATCTGCTTGTGGCAGAGTTATTTCAGCTCCTGAACAAAACTAACAGCCTGTCAGATGTTGGATTTTGTTGTTTTTGTTATCTCTTCCTTTTTTTTTTTTTCTTTTTTTTTCTTTCCTTTAAGCAAGCCATTAAAAGTACTCTAGGGGTTTCTGGCGGGGGTGGGGTGGGGAGGATAACTTTTATCACTGCTCCTTCCAGCTTTATAGTGTTTTATCATTTCGTAAGAAGTATATAAATACTACAGTAGCACTCAAGATAAATTAGTTCTTTTCACAGGTTCGTGAAGTGACAAGAAAAATTATTCACTCATCTAATGAGGCTGTTACTGAAGATAACTTATATTCTGATATCATTATGGTGTGGGGACAGTACATAGACCATGACATTGCATTCACACCACAGAGCACGAGTAGAACCGCCTTTCTAACTGGAATGGAGTGCCAGATGACATGTGAAAAACAAAATCCATGTTTTCCAATAAAGGTAAGATTTTGAATGAACTTCTTGAAGAAAAATTCCAGACTCTAAACAGGTGAGTAATGTACAATACATTGGAGATATGCATACACTAAAGTAATTGCAGGGGAATTTGATAGATCATCAATAAATAATACAGCAGATGGTGATAGAAATATTGAAACCCGGTGTAATTATTAAATGAATCAGGTAAATGTTTAAACTGTTTTACAGAAATAACACTATAGCTACAGTATTTAGTACAAATATTATAGTTTTCTACCTCTCAAGTTTATGTTGCAAAGAAACCTTATTAGTCTCCCCCCAGTGTTATTTTTCTCATGGTTCAAGGTTTCAAATTCCACTGAGGAAAATAGGGAAGTAGTCATAAATAATTCTGTTTTTAAATTGCCAGCCAGATAAAGTGAAAGGAACTTACCTTTAGTCACTAAAAGCAAAGATATTTCCAGCAGCTAATGCAAACTTTTGAAGAGAGCTACCTTTTCAATGTATGTATAGAATGATCTTCAGGGAGTTGCTGAAACTTACATACATCACATCTTTGCTTTGGGTAAATGGAAAATACAATTCAAAGCTTGTTAGAGGGTTAGAAGAAACATAAATTGGTATAAATACAGAATCCTATGTTCTTGTCTGATTAATTTGAAAATATAGCCATTCTGTCACTCAAAAAATCAGGTAGCAAAGTCAAATCACTTTTTTGTTTGTTTGTTTCTCAGAGAGCAGACTGTCCATCTCCTCATGCTGCAGGAGATCCCCATGCCCATCACAGCCCTTGGACTGATGCCCCAGTTTCTGTCCAGAGCAACCTAAATTACTTTCCTTAGGGCTGAAGTTCAATTACTGACCAGCTTGTCTATGCACTGAAGTTTGTGTAGGGTATGAGTTCCATCAGAACAGAAAACTCTTTTTCCCTAACAAATTGATAACTAACTGATAAGTATAACATAGTTTCCTTTTCCCTTAAGTGTATCATTCCACTCCCATTATACATAAAGGAAAATATTCTGCTTGCTGTAATGGGAACTGAATCAGTTCCTGTGTTGAAAAGTGGCTCATCTTCCACTCAGCAAGATAATCTAAAATTCAGGAAGGCTAAGTGAAATGACTGCCTGGAATTTTACCACAGACAGGTAAATGTTTTCTCTCTTATCCAGCAGATTTGGATTTTTGAAAGTTGGCAGTCATAGCTTGAGGGAGTTCAGAAAGAGCACAGAGATCTTAAAGAATCACATTCTCGGGACACATCTGAAGTATCCAATGTATGAATGACTGGTTTTTGATAGTTCATTAATGTGACCAGAGAACTACTTTGTGAACATAGAAACAAAATGCTAATAATATAACTAGAACTATATCCCCCTAGAACTGATTTTCTCCTGAAATCTTCAGTAAAGCTAAAATCCATCTGATAAATATTTGGAAAACAGCCATGGTTATTTTCATAGGATCACAGAATGGTTTGGGTTGGAAGGGACCTTAAAGATCAACTAATTCCAACACCCCCCCACCATGGGCAGAGACACCTCCCACTAGAACAGGTCACTCAAATCCCCATCCAGCCTGGCCTTGAACGCTTCCAGGTATAAATTTAATACATTTAATATTATGTAATATTTAATACATTTAATGTAGTTTCATACATTTAATATTTTCATATATGTCATCCCTTTCATACATTTAATGCTTTCATACAGTCATTTTCTATATGAAGAAACTGCATCTGGTTTCCAAAGTCAGTAAAACTGATAGCATATAGTCCAGCAATGCAAACAGAAAAGCTGCCATTTGCAGTCTCGCTGTGTTCCTAGGAAGTGGCAGCCAAGGGAAAATTCATCCGTAAGGAGAGGACAAAAGTGCTTCTCTGGGCACTCTGAGCCATAGGGCCTCTCTGGGTGTTTCACCAGGGAAAAGCAGCTCCTGGCTGCACATGTTAGGAAGCTGTCTAGAAAATGTTTTGAGTCAATGCAATTTAATGACAGTTTGGAAGTTGCAGTAGAACATTAATATTAAGAATGTGTAGGTAGCAGGAAACATTACAATTTTCTCTTCTGGCCATTTTCAGCTATAGAGAGTCACCCAGTAATTCTCACACCAAGGCTATAGCTTCTGGTAGAGCCTGAATATCTATTTTCGGTATCTCTTTGGAATCCCATAGTATGAAGAAAATGAAAAAAAAAAAAAAAGTTTTTATGTGTTTTTCAGCAGCCTGACACATGGAACTGGGATGCTGAGATAACCTGTCATTCCACAGATGATTATTTCAGATTAAGGCTGAGATAATCATGAGGCATTAGAAAGACTTACTGTCTTTATTCAGTATTAATTACATTGCTGACATTAAGACTAGGCACAGCGCATACACATAGTCATATACAATCCTGAAATGCTTTCATTCAGTTAGTTCAACTACAGAAGAGGTGGAAAAGAAAAAGAAACACAGAAAAGTGAGGTGATTTGCAAAAGGTGATGTGTAACATGACAGGTTCCTGTCTCAGCTACAAAAGGATCATTCTGTGCACTCAACAGCCAGCAAAGTGAGCACCTGCCTTTTTCCTGTATTTCAGAGGTAACAACTCCCTGTCAGATGGGGCCCCTGACTCTTCTCTAAGCTTCATGTCCCAAAATACACGTTTATGTCTTCCTTCCTGGCATACTTTCATAAACCATAAGCTAGTTTTTTTGTTGTTTTTGTTTTTGTTTTTCTTTGAGTAAAAAATTTGTAAAATTTTTTGAGTAAAAAATGTGCAAAAATCCTATTACAAGGAGGCCATTTGCCACAGGAAAAAGAAAAAATAGTAAAAAAGGTTTTTCTTTAAATGCAATAATGGTTTAGACATCATGGTACCCTGAAACAGTTTGTGATTCCTACACATCAAAAGATTCACTGCAAGCAGATTTGAATGTGCAAAACAGTTAGCAATTAATCAGTTTAAATCAACATGTAGCTCTACCAGGAAAACTATTGTGGCCAGACAGGGATTTTTTTTTTTTTTCTGATATTTTCCGCTCTAGAACTATACAGACAAAGAAAAAAAAAAAAAAGATGTGAATATTCCTGTATCAGTTTTGGAGAAAAATGTAATTCCATACCTATTTCAGCGGAAGGTTTTTATTTTTCTCAGATTATTTTTGATGTCATTTGAATAATAACATAAGGAATCTCTCATTTGCACATTCATCTGCTAGCTGCACATTGCTTACCCCATGAAAAGGGAAAGGACTACATTATGCAGTTCTGCCAGTCCCTTAATGTTCATTACTGCTGCTTTTCTCCACTGGGGCACAGAACAATTTGAATTGAAATTGCACAGGCAGTTAACCAAAGATTAATCAGTATGAACTTCATTCACTGTTGATATGTTTTGTTGTGTACCTCACTGCTTAACAACTTAAAGGCGGCTCATACATTTTTCCCAGTGATACCTGAATTCTTCCAGGCTTCCCTGATAAATAGAAGAAGGAGGCACTCAGACACATACAACATTGCAGCTGCCAAGTTCATGCATTTGTAGTGTGAGATGAGCTTCTTGTTTATATTATCAGCTGAAGAGAAAAAAAAATAGCAAGGGACTTAATCATAGAGAAAAATACTAAGTGGAAAACCCAAGGCAGTAAAATTACCGATTTTAGCCATCAGTGAAAAAAAAAGAAAAAGAAATTATGTATTTCCCTCAGAAATAGGCTACTTTAATTTGTTAAAACCTAACTAGTGGAAAAATATTCATAGAAGTTCTTTACCAAACAAAACTTGAAAAACAAATGAAACCCTTTCTTAACTTAAAAGTTTTGTTGATATCAATCCCTACTGGCACAAGTTCTCAGTAATAAGAAAATATTACTTGGTATAATAAGTGAGGTAATAAAGTTGTTAAACGAAGCTCATTAATTCCATTCAAAAGTTGCCCTGTTACTTTTATCCCAGTTAAGGGACTGTTCTGAACTTCTGGTTCAGAACTGGTCCCTTCACTGTTAAAAGTACAAAGAATAAATTATATCATTTTATATAGCTTTTGTAGTATTCACTGTCATGTGCCAAAGAGTTTTTTCAAAAATGAACAGCAAGCAAAATAGAAAGAAAAAATATTAGCTCAGGTGTCTGCACAAAACATTTTCTATTAGTCAAATATTTGAAGACTTATTCGTTTTGAGATATTTAAGCAGCTATTGTAAGTGTTATCTGTACCTATTTCGCATTGGCCTGTTGATAAGAAAACACTAGTTTTATACTCCCTGAAATTCAGACTCCTTCATTTTTTAATAATTTTAATTGATATTAATTTATTTTTTTTGAAACTCATGGAACTAACTCACAGCTATGTCTCATTGTGTTGGTGCACAATGAACTGTTCTTAAAATTTGGAAATAATGCTCTTTTCTGAAAAACAAAGTTCATAAAGCTAAATATGCATTAGATAATGAAGATAGATTTCAGTCATTTTGAAACCTGATGATTTTTGCTATGGTGTTCTTTGAAATAGAATTGCTAGCCTGAGCTTTTCTCTTAGATATCCTACCATGCACATAAAACCTTTCTTGCATTTCTTCTGCTGACTAGCAGACAAATGCTGGATTACCATTTGACCTCAGTTTCTTGGTTGTCTGTGGGTCAAAGGGCTGGGAAGAGTTTCACTTGGGGAGGACTATAAAAAGCAGTCTTCGCTTTTTATAAGGATAGTCAGAATGTAACACTTGCAAGACAGCTGTCCCTGTAAAATAATGTGGGGGAATGCTTGTGGAGGACCAGCAAAGTGAATAATTATATATGACTTTTTTAGTTAGGAAACAGGATTAAAATAGTATAGAAACAATGCTCTTACAGCATGCTGCTGCAGACTGACACTCTTCATTACATTTTTATGTACACATGTAAACCTGCAGTTTCATTTGGTGTTCAGTACAACATAATTTGACCAGATGTTCACATCTCCACTGTGATACATTTTGTGAGGAATTTTATTTGTGAAGACAGGATAATTCAGGCATAGATCTATTCAAAAAGGATTACATTAGTAACCTGATCTTATGATAAAGGTTTTTGTTTGTTTGTTTGTTTGTTTGTTTGTTTTCAGACGGCTTAAAAATCATTGAATTATATTTTCACTTCAATCTGAGAGGAAAGAAAATGATCTCTGTGAGTTTAGAGAATGTCACAGCAGTAGATGAGATCTGGAGGACAACTGAAAATGGAGATGAGATGGAAATATTTACACAAACCTTAATTAAACATCCATAGCTATGTTGCCTTTAGCTCAGGAAATATGTTTTTGTTACACAGGTAACTACCAATGACACATTATCCCCAGGGATGGATTGCCAGCCCTTCTACCGCTCATCTCCTGCATGCGGCACTGGTGATCATAGTATTCTCTTTGGAAATCTATCAGCCCTAAATCCAAGACAACAAATAAATGGTTTAACATCTTTCCTTGATGCTTCTACCGTCTATGGCAGCACCCCCGCTGTTGAAAACAAGCTGAGGAATTTAACAAGTGAAGAAGGTCTTCTTAGAGTAAACAGTAAATATTATGACAACAGTCGGGAATACCTACCCTTTACAGACCGGGTCCCATCACCTTGTGCACAGGACTCAAATGCAAGTGAAGGTGAAAGGGTTGAATGCTTTATGGCTGGGGACAGCCGATCAAGTGAGGTGACATCGCTGGCAGCCATGCACACACTGTGGCTAAGAGAGCACAACCGCCTGGCCCGGGCCCTCAAAGCCATCAACAGCCACTGGAGCGCTGAGACGGTCTACCAAGAAGCACGGAAAATTGTTGGAGCTCTCCATCAGGTGGGATATTTAGTTGCTTTATCAACACATTGCAGTATTGGTTGCAGTGTAGAGCAGAACCAGTCACAGAACTTCAAATAGGTTTCTGAGTGGTTTTGAAGATCATACTAGCTTTTCTGTGCCAACTCTTTCTGTGCTTCCACTCTGGCACGTTTAAAGTTCGCTCTGTTCTTCACTTTCCTGAATGCGATGTCTTCCTCCTTGGTTTGTTCAGACCCCAGATCTCAGTGTTCTGATTTTAATGGCAATTTCTACTCTGCTTCATCTTTCTGCAGATCTCTCCCATGTCTATTTTGTCTGTTGAAGTCTAAGCATTTTCAGATGCATTTCTTTGCAGTTGTGGTGTGTTTTTTTGTTGTTGTTTGGTTGGTTGGATGATTTGGTTTTGTTTCTTTGGCTGGTAAAGGAAGCAATTAAAAAGCTATGTTTCTGCATTTTTATAGTGCCCAAAATATCTATTTTCTTATAATAATTATATAAAGAACTAACTTCCCTGTGTAAAAATGCTTGTGAATTCCTTAATGCTGTATTAATATATAAACTTTAAGGTCTAATCTAGATCCTTATAAGATATATTTCTATAGGAGATGGGAGAAATTAATATGCCAAAAGTACATAAGAGACCGTAACAATATTTATATTACACCTGTGAACTGGAAAATCTATTCTTGCTCAGTATTTTCTTTTCTTTCTTTTTTTTCTTTTTTTTTTTTTTTTTTCATTTTTCATTTTTCTTCCTGAAATAGCTAAAAATAGCTAAAATAGCTGTTCAGTCTTTAACTTTTATTTTCCTCACAGTTACAATTCATATGCTCAGTGTGGACAGCTTCTGCTCCTGCAGAGTATAGCATAAACTGCAGTGATCAAGCACATTTCAGTCAGACAAGCAAACTGATCAGTCAACGCTTCATGCTCAGACAACCTCTTTTACTTACAAAGTCCACACCAATGTCTCCTTTTCACCACCTTTATTCCCAACCCTGAATACCCCAGTGTTTCACACATTCCAACAATCACGTTTCACTGCAGTGTTTTACACATTCCAACAATGCAATGATTTAAATATTGCATACCAAGTTTTACACAGTCCTCAAATCCTCTTCTCCCTGCATCCCACAATGTGTCCTACCTCCTCTTGGCCATCACCCACTTAGCTTGCCCAACATTCAGGTGACAGTTTCTTTCATTGCCTCATCTTGGTGTGTTCATCCTCAGGTTTGGGATATGGCCACTCTCTCTGGTTGCCTCAGAGAACAGCCAACCCCTTTTTGATAGTTTGGGTACTCAGGTTACTCCACCTGGCATTGCTCCTCTGATCCTCACCGAGGCTTTTGTCTTTATGGAGATTCACCATTAATGCTATATCAGGACCAGAATAAATTGAAAACTAGATGACTTTCATATGCTTTCTGATTGTTAGAAACAGATTATTTGGTGTCAAAACATGACTGTTATGAAGTTAAATTGGGAGAGGGGTAGGAAAATTTCACTATTACAATAAAACACATATCCTTTCTTCTGCCAGTAGTTTTAGTTAAAAGTATGTGCATAATACTTCCTGTAAGAAACCACCTTCCTTCTCTGGAATGTTGTTATTTGCACTTAAAGACAGATAATTTCAGGAAAATAACATTAATTTAATTTAGTCAGTCCTTTTGAAAAAATTGGCATTCATTTTTTTATATATTTTATTTACATTAACTATGTCAGCTCCTTTGCTGTAAATGTGCTCTTTGCTTAAAATAATTGCACTGACAAGTCAAAATGGTTGTTAGTATTTGTTAGAAGAAAAGTGAAAATCCAAAAGCAGACTTCTATGTGTTCAAGTACTTCTGATCTATGTCCAGTAGCATTATGGCCTGAAAGGAAATACTTTGTGCAAGGCAATATGCTGCATAAATCTGGGCTACTCATTATCTCTACCAGTATCACAGTCTAATGAGATTTGCTTATGGCTCATTAGAATTGTGTTTCAGTTATATCTGGCTGGTTCAGAGATATTCATTTAAGAGAGATAATTGGAGTATCTCTGTTAATGTGGTACGCTAACCAGCACAGTAATAACAGCTCTAGCTGAAGTTACCTTGAGATCTCCACTCTAAAATTTTATTTCAGTTGCTACACATTTCTCAAATTCTCTCTTTTTGGAATGAATAATTTCAAACATAATTTTTGCCTGCTGCTATGTAATTATAGGGAATTGGACAAAAAGCCTTCCTTTATTTCTAGAATAAGGAAATGAAAAAAATAGATGTCTCTAGACTATGCTTTTCCTCCTTGATGCTTTCTGACAGCATAAATAGCTGTAGTAGCAAGCATTTAATAGTAGGAACCTGACAAAGTTACCAAACATAACATTTGCCTGTTATTGTCTTGGACAAAACAGATTTTTGTTTGCATTGTTGGCATGTTTCATTGGTAAGTAGTAGTTTAAATAAGCCATAACAGTGGTTAATTCTCTTCTTGTATTTTATGTGAGAGACACATGTTTAACTCTAAACTATAAACACTGCAATATGCTGTAGTAAAAAATATACACCTTGATTTATACAGTGTTTTGTGAAGAAAAACACACAAACAAAACAAGCAAACAAACAAATAAAAACACAATTTTTTATTGTCATCTGCTTAACAAAATGAAACTTACTCCTTGTTTCAGTTATTCTTATTTTGACCTGAGAAAACAGAATGAGCAGAACTAGGACAGAATCACAAAATGGTTAATGTTGGAAGAACCCCTTCAAAGCTATTAGAGGAAAAACAGTTTAAATTTGTTTTTCCTTTAAAAAAAAAGTGTAGACAAAACAGGAAAAAACATTCAGTTATGGAACTGCTAGAGTCTTAACATTACTGTTTCATATATATCTGGTTTGCGAGTTGAAACTGCATGCATGTGTGCTGGTTTCATTCTGATTGTGAATGCTGAATGAAGTAGCACTAGTCAAAGAGTGATGCAAGAGTTTCACAGATCAGTCTGATTCAAATTCTCTTTAATTCTTCATGATTTCAGAGAAGGATCTCTGAAATAATGATGTTACTGGCAGTTGATCTCACCTGTAGCTGACAACTGCATTTAGTTTTCAGTGTGTGGGTTTTTTTCTCTTCCTTGTATACCTTCCTGTGTTCTCGAAGTATCTTGCATCCATCTCTGCCTTATACTTATGTGTGGGCTGAAAATGGGTCTCTTAAACAGCTGACATACTTTAACTGAAGTAAAATTATAGGATTCACCATGGCTAACATGGATGAAACTTGTTTGTGAAATTGGATCATTAAATAACTCCTCTCAGAGCTTAAACTTAAGCTTTAACTATGAAATGATAGATAAAAAGTAGATAAATAATATATATTATAAAAGAATGTGTTTCACTCTGACATAACTCATGTCTATAAAAGTATAGTTCAGCCTATTGACTGAGCTATTATAATGTGTTCATTATTTATTAAGACTTGAACTCTCATACAATCAACATTTTTTAAAGTGTTTAGGGCTTCAACTTCAGCTGTAAATCCTTTAATATTTACTATGAGAATTTCAAACAACTGTACATAGTACTTTAAGAAATTAAACACCTTCAATAGATTTTCCTGTTCTCTATTATTTCTGAAATATTTCCAAAGCACATGAGCTTCATTTAATTGGCACTTCACTGCCTCAATGAGATACTATTATTCTTTGCAGTTACCTCTGGCCAATGGCAAAGATTAGTTGCCCTTTTAACCTTACTTATTCTTACAGTCATTCATATATTTTCTTCTGCAATCTTCTTTTGATCTTCCTTTTCCATTCTTTATGTCAAATTCACAGCTTCCTGGAAAATGTTGGAGTGGGTTAAGAAAGGAAAGTCTGCTGAACCTAATGAGGAAGTATTATGAATTTCTATATTTTTTGCACCTAATTTGAGATAGCTTTTAACATGAACAACAACAACAACAAAATCTCAAAAATAATATGAAATTTTGTAAGATATTTTCAATTAACTAATGTATGGATGAATTTCGCTGGAGGTGGCCCATCCTGGAGGCAAATCCAGTCAGGATGCTTGCTGAGTACATAAAGACATTTCAGCTCCCTGTTGTAGTTCTGCCTTGTGAAGGATGCTGCCTTTCCCACAAAGCCTGTTTGACTTTGAGTAGCATTTGTGTTTGCATGTCAAGATTCAGTTACTTTCTATACACAGTGTATATATGATTCATGCTATGATTAATCTGTACAAGGCCTCTTCTGACAGTTTTATTGTTTAGATTCTCTCTGGATAATTACCAGATATTTGATTGTATTACTAGGAAATCAGAGTTTTATTTTCTCTGACATGACTAAATTAATAACATTTAAATACTGTTAATACCTCTGTTACTATCTGGTCATACAGGCTATTGAAGTCATTTAAATACAGAGCACATGGCTTCTATTTAAAAGATAGTGCTCATTTTTCATCATTTTTTACTAAATTGTACCTTTGAAACAATGACTGCTTTGAGACAGTAGAAATATTGACATTATTGATTAAAGTTAACTTCTTTATGAGGTTTCTATGGAATTCTGAGTCGATTCTATGAGGTGCTAAATGTCTCTTAAGAGGAACTTGGATTACCACTAATCCACTAATGTCATAAATGTCACAAAGAGCTGAGACCACACCCAAAGTTAACTTATTCCTCATAAATAGACTCAAAATAAGTAATAAATGGCAGCATGGTTCATTGTAGTTGCTTGTACTTTCTTCTTACAGAACTACCTCTTTCTGGTTCTGATTTTATTGACATATTTTTAGACAAGAATGTTCCTTCTTTTCCACAGAAGAGTCTCAATTGTGGAAGAAAAACTGTATTGAAATTATGTATTATGCTTATTTATGCCAAATATAAAAGAGAAAAAAACCTTTCAAATAATTCTTTCATAGCAGGGAGTGCATGCAAAATAATTTTAAGAAAAATAATTTTGCGGTTTCTGAGCTGTTTACACCTTCTTTAAAACTTGTATATGTGTCAGTTAGAACTTGTAGTGAGCCTCTCCTTGTTTTCATGCAGACAAATTTAGGTAAAGTATGTTCAGAGTCTACATGAAGGATGCAACATGCTACTTTGGATATGGTTCTCTGTCAGATTCCAGATTCTTTCTGTCAGTATCATTCTTCTGCTTTATCACCTTAGTCTATATTGTCTAAAGATCACCTCTGCTTGATGGAGCTTTTTTTTAGCCATCATAAGTTTCCATCAAATATAAGTCTCTCCTAGCTCAAGGCAGGTGTATGACTCCTTTTTACCTTTAGCCTTTTAGTTTTCATGTCTAGAAACAACAAACCCTCTTTCCCTGCCAAGGAAACATAGAATTCAGATCTTGCCTCTGGAGCAAATGAAAAATCTGAATCGCCCTTTTGTTTGGGCAATCTGGCCTTTATGGGCTGCTTAGCTTCGGATTTCATTTACAATGAGCCAAAAAATGAGAGTCATATCAGGATGTTTGTGTCCAGGGCTGATCTAGACCTATTTAAGGTCTCTGCATGTCTGTTAAGATGATGGCAAAAAATATCCTTTTCTACCCATTCTTTTGAATTTATGGGTACAGGTGCCTCGTTCATACTTTCAAGTCACACTTAACCCCAAGTCAAGATGAATGAGGCTTGGAAAACCTGTATTTCTGCCCTTTGTAGTAATGAAACAATGTGTCATTATCTTGCCCATAAAAACTAACTAAATCTAAAATTAGAAGGAATTGTTGCTTTGCTAAACCTTTGTGAATGTAGGAAAAGTTTAACTTCTCCAATGACAATGTGAGTATTAATTTCCAACAATTATTTGATTTTAATTTTAAGCTGTATTAAAGGACCTGTAAAGGGAATTCTAACTTATTCTTCCAAATATTGTGTTTGCTGAATGACCTGACTTAATATACCTGAAAACAAAGATGTTGTGAGCTCTGCCTTATGAGAAAAGTGTGTGAATTCAGCAGGGGCTTGTTTGTCTCTGTGTCATGCTTAAAATAAAGATACAAGTTTCTCATACAGTCATTTTGTGACAGCTAGCTTTTCAGTATTCACTATACCAAGCTCAAAGTACGTTTACTCAAACTATATTTTACTGCATAATATATTGAATCTATAATGTGTTTTGTTGAATTCACTATGCTTCATATTCATCCTGTTATGCTTTATTGAGTGCAGTGTAATCTTTAGCCTATAATACACTTTCATTTTATTTGGTACATTAGATCTTTTTCCACTTTTTTTTTTTTTTTCTCAGTATTACCTATATGATTTTTTTTTTTTTCATGTGACTGGAATACTATCATATTGCAAAAACATTTGTCAGAATGTGTTTATCACCATTTTCATTTTTGAAGTGTGTTTTTTAGGAGTCTATAAATTGGCTTGAGTTTAGTATAAAATGTCTATCAAGGGATTCTTGGCATCAGTATTTTAAAGTTTGGGTATTTAAAATATTCAATAAAGAAGATTTGTGTCACATATATATGTCTGAAAATAGAATCTCTTCCTATCAACAACCATTCATGAATGTTTTTATAGTAATTCATGCTTTCCTTTCTATTTTTAAGGGCATTAGAATTTATGCTATCACAATCCAAGTTTTAAATATTAGCAGATCTCCTACGAGCTGGATTTACCCCCTTTGGATTAGAAGTGAGCAATACTGGTACTCTCTGCCGAGGAGTGTTTGGTCTAGCTTTTTTGGTAGGAGGTTAAAGGAACCTCACTAGTGTACTGAACCCTGCCACTGCTTCTCTTCAGTCATTTGTCTCCTGACTACAACAAGTACATTATTATTCACCAGCTCACATGTTCATCATGCCAACTGCTTGGGAATAGATGAGTGATGAAAAAGGCATTCTATACATATAAACCATTACTTTTCAACTGGTGAGGCCGCACCTCGAGTACTGTGTTCAGTTTTGGGCCCCTTGCTACAAGAAGGACATGGAGGTGCTCGAGAGAGTCCAGAGAAGGGCGACGAAGCTGGTGTGGGGTCTGGAGAACAAGTCTTACGAGACGTGGCTGAGGGAGCTGGGATTGTTCAGCCTGGAGAAGAGGAGGCTCAGGGGCGACCTTATTGCTCTCTATAGGTACCTTAAAGGAGGCTGTAGAGAGGTGGGGGTTGGTCTATTTTCACACGTGCCTGGTGATAGGACGAGGGGGAATGAGCTAACGTTGTGCCAGGGGAGGTTTAGGTTGGATATTAGGAAGAACTTCTTTACCGAAAGGGTTGTTAGGCATTGGAATGGGCTGCCCAGGGAAGTGGTTGAGTCACCATCCCTGGAGGTCTTTAAAAGACGTTTAGATGTAGTCCTTAGTGATATGGTTTAGTGGAGGTTTTGTTAGTGTTAGGACAGAGGTTGGACTCGGTGATCTTGGAGGTCTCTTCCAACCTAGATGATTCTGTGATTCTGTGATTCTGTAACTATCAAAACACTGAATGATATGTTTCTTTTTCTTTTCTTTCAGATTATTACTTTAAGAGATTACATTCCCAAAATCATTGGTCCAGATGCTTTTAATCAGTATATTGGCCTTTATACAGGTTATGATCCCACAATAAATCCTACAGTTTCTAACATATTTTCGACAGCTGCTTTTCGTTTTGGTCATGCAACAATCCAACCAATAGTAAGACGATTGAATTCACAGTATTTAGATGATCCAGAACTCCCAAATCTTCATTTGCATGAAGTTTTCTTTAGTCCCTGGAGACTCATTAAAGAAGGTATGTTTTTTATTTAAACTGTTGTTTTATGTGTGTGTGTGGAGGGTGAGGGCAGGGGGAATGGGGTTGTTTTGTTTGTTTCCCCCAGAATATTATAACTTTTTTAAGGTTACTGGTCTTAAGTTAAGAATAGGAACATTTATTTAATTACATCACTGATTTAGGCTGTTGAACAGGTTCCAGAGAATTAATACTGGAACAATTATTTTAGGTAAATAGTCCACTGAATCAGATAGAAATTACTCTCCAGATTAAATCAGTCTGGTAGATTGACAATAAATTGATGATATCTTATATACTTTTTTTTTTTTTTGGATACATGTATTATCAGGTTTAAAATTTTCTTATACCTGAAGAAACAGGTGGAACCTTTTCATAAGATTACCACTCTTACATCAACCTGAAGCAATTTTTTGCATTTGTTTGAATATAAAAGGCTACGTGACCAATGTTTAAAAAATATATAGAAGCATACATACATTTACATTTGTTAAGAACATTATAATGGTTTATATACATGCTCTAACATTATATTATTTTTGTGTTTAAAGGAGGCTTGGATCCTTTGCTAAGGGGTCTTCTTGCACATTCAGCAAAACTACAGGTGCAAAATCAACTGATGACTGAAGAGTTAACAGAAAAACTCTTTGTGTTGTCCAATAATGGTTCACTTGATTTAGCATCATTAAATTTACAGCGTGGCCGTGATCATGGACTCCCAGGTCTACTGATTTTTCTTAAATTTGCTTCCAGTCAGTAACTGAACTATCACTGCTTGTATTTGGTATATAAGTTATTTAATAATAGGTTTTTATCAGAAAAGTAATACAAGTTTCTTTTGCTAATATTGCTAATATTTTGCTAATATTGCTAATATTTTGCTAATATTTTTGACTTTGATGAAAACAAAATGTTGCCCAGCATTTGAAATTAGAATAACCTCTCAGTTCTGGAATGTGGAAGACCAGTATTGGTGAGTGGATGTGGGTATGCCTGGTGCAGGTACCTGACACCGGTTCTTGCTGAATCCAGCTCCAGAGGAGAGGGATTTTTTTGTCTGCAGCAGCTACTTGATATCTGCAGGCTGCACCCTGCCTGTGGGAGAGGTCTATTTAGACACAACCTCGTTGGCTGGACTGAGAGTAAAAGGTGTTGAGATGTCCCCAGGAGTGGTATAGATAGCTTAGTTAGATGTACATGTCACTTTGAGAAACATTACATTTTTATGCCCACTTTTTGCATTAGATTTCTTGCTCTGTGCACCCAGGGTAGAAATAAACTCTCAAGGACTATGAGCCTATCAGGCCATGGATGTACAAGTTTAGAGAAGACTGTGCTGGAGTTTAGTTAATTTAATTACATTGGGTGTTAAAATCTACGGTAGGTTTTCAGTCCTGACTCCCTGCCTGATCAGACCACTTGTCTGCATGAATAAGGAACAAATCTGGCTGTCCTTCTATGCTCCAAGCCTGATGTTCTACCCACAGAAGTAGGACTGACTGATTGTCTGAAGATGTTATGTTTCTGGATGACAACTCTCTCCACTTCTCCTGTTAAAGCTGTGTGACCCTGTAGCTAGGAATGTGGCCCTGGACAGTAGAAATGAAGTCTGACTCCAGCCTGGAGTTTAAAGCTCTCAGCTACACTAGAGTAGAAATGGAGTTTTGGTCTCCAGGACCAAAATGCAAGTATTGTTGGGAGGTGGGGGAAGTTAATTCTATTGACGCAAAAGAATTATATATATATCTGTGTGTGTGTGTTTATATGTAATTTTATTTTTTTTTTTTCCCCAGGGAATTGTACATATGTCTTAGGACACTATCCCTAGTAATGTATTTTAGTCACTAACTTAGTTCAGGTTACTTCTTGTCCTTTCTTCATCCCAATCTGGTCTGAAAATGTCAACACAAAGTGCATGCTTCTGTTTAGATCAGCTCAGAAATAACCCTTTATTATCATGTTTTCATTGCTTAATAAATAGTGAAGAACCTTATTTTCCTTCATGAAAATGATGTAACATTTGCATATCTTGTTGTTTCAGATCCTGCCATAATTTCTCCAATCAACTTAATCAATAATAATAGGTCTATTTTTAGACATAACTGTCCACAATTGAGATTAAGGTTGTCAGAATCCAGTGCTTTTAAACTTATTAATTTAAAATATCACGTTTATAGTCAAGTCTAATATTCCTTTTAACATCATATTTATAGGTTATAATGACTGGCGTGAATTCTGTGGCTTACCAAAACTGGAAACTCAAACTGACCTGAATACAATAATAACCAATCAGAAAGTCACTGAAAAAATCATGGAATTGTACCATAATCCTAGCAATATTGATGTTTGGCTTGGTGGTTTAGTAGAAGACTTTCTTCCAGGTGCTAGAACTGGTCCCCTGTTTGCATGTATAATTGGAAAGCAAATGAAAGCTCTAAGGGATGGTGACCGGTAAGTTGATTCATGCTGTGGAATCATTTGTATACTAATCAGAACCAATGGTCATCTTACAGATATGTAAGGCTACTTCCCAGAATGTAAGACAACATGATGCTTATACGTGCTTTAAACAAATTATTCACTGCCAATTCCTAATTTTTATCCTAGTTCCTCTAGGATTTGTTGAGTGAGCTTTTGCTTTTCCTTCTTTAGTCTGTATACAGTTTCAAATCCAGACTTAGAGATTGTTTCTATGGTACTGAAATGACCAACTTTGTACTTCTGGTGGAAATGCAAGGTGCCAACAGCAGTTAATTGTGCCAGGGCAATTAAATTCTGTGTGGATGGATGTAGCACTGTACAGTCTTAGCTATCCAGTCCCTGAAGGCTGCACTAGGCTCAGGGTCCTTAACTGGAAGTATCTCAACATTTTCCGCAGCAAACAGCAAATTCAGAATAGAGATTTGGAGAGCTGTAATACAGGCTTCCTAGAAAGGTTAATAAAAACACCAGGTAGTTGGTCTTATGGGATTCAGGAATGCAAAGTGCTCCCAGAACAGCCTTATCAGACAGAGGAGAGGATCTTCCTTCACCTAATCCTGCACAAGTGCCACCAGTACAACACTCCACACCAGGAAGGCAGCAGAAATGCAGTCTCAGGCCACAAAAGGGTGTGAGGTGTTCCTTTATCATATTGCTGTTCCTGAAGCAATTACAAAACCAAACTTTTTTTCTTCATTTCCGTGATATATACTTGTGGCAGTAATTTTGAATCTTCTGAGAGGACTAATTTTAAACGACTCACACCACACTAGCAGTGGTGTTTTAAGTACATCTATCTGGTCCTTTCTCTCACCTTTACACTCCTCTCATAAGTCACTGTTGTGGAAAGAAGCCATTATGTAAATAAGCAGCCGAGGCAGAATTTAAATCTGAACTTTAAAAAATGTTAATTAATTAGCTCACCGGAAAAAACAACGTTAATCATAAAGGTGGTATCTTGTTAACACAAACTGTATAGACAGCAAACATTCCACTCAACAGTGTTAAGAAAAAATGATTGTAAGTCTTCTGAATTGTATAGGTATCCCTGACCCTATCTGGGGAAGGATATCTATTGGGGTCCTTCTAGCCTTGCTTCTATTTTTCAGTGTCTTATGATATTATTAACAGTAATTAAACCTAAGATAATTTAACATGTTAACTCCAAATTGTGAAAAGAATATTTCTACTGCTAAATGAATTCCCCAAGTTTCTGTCATAATTTTTTTATGACAGCTAACCTGGATGTGAAATGATATTCAGTTATTGAGACTATGATATGGAACTATTTATGAAAGTTAGGAGGGTATAAAGTTATCATTGTCTCACAGTAAGAGTAAGAATGGAAAAGTCTAAAATTCATTGCAGTGACTTGTCACATGCTGTATCAGATACTACCTTTGTCTGCATTAGCAACACTACATGCATACTAGATACACTAATCCATGTGTCAGTAAATAGGAATTTCAAAACATCTTTTTGAACGTACTGGTTTAAATTCATAAATCAAGGATAAACAGAATTTTTGACTGACTTCATCCTCACAGCCTTAAAATCTTCAGTCAGTAGTATGACAAAACAAAGGGATTTCTTTTTCCAATGTATTAAACCCAGGCCCTATCTGGTCAAATCACCTGGTCACCTGGAACCAATT
This sequence comes from Cygnus atratus, assembly GCF_013377495.2. Taxonomy (NCBI): domain Eukaryota; kingdom Metazoa; phylum Chordata; class Aves; order Anseriformes; family Anatidae; genus Cygnus; species Cygnus atratus. Next base: position 20,080,254 of record NC_066364.1, on the reverse strand, counting down.
GTTTCTATTCCATCGGATGTTACTTTATTTTTCTGTTCCTTCCTGCTCTGAATCCCTCTCTGATCTCAGAATTTGTAATAACTGGATGAAAGGCCTGTAGCTGACTTTGTCATTATTTGCATAGGGATTGTGCAGAGGATTGTGCCTCTATTTAATTTTATGTTATTTTATTTTTTCTTCTTTTTTACTTTAACCCTGTAAAATTCACCTGTAAAATTTTGGTGATCTGATACATATCTTTTGGAGCAACCTTTGTTAGAGCAGTCCCCTAGCTGCTGGGTAGATTAAAAAATAATGATCTGCTCAAGCCTTCTCAGCAGTGTAGACAAACTGAATTTTGTGATGAAAGTAGAATAAGTTTTAATGTACATGAAAGAAGAAACTAGAAGGTACAGGGGAACTGAGTGAAGCAAAGCCTTTGACAGCTTTGGATATGGGAAAGATTCTGGTAAGAGTCAGTGACATTTCAGGATGTTCTGAGAAGTCTGGGGTCACTGTGTAGGTGAGAGTAGAAGGAAGGTGCCTTTTTTTTTTTTTTTTTTTTTTTTTCTCTCTCTCTCTCTCTCCAGCGCCCCTCTCTCTTCTGTGATTCTTATCACAGTGCTCCTGAAGTATGGGACAGGACATTCACCCCATCCCTGGTCGTGTAGATTCCCTCCTCCTCCAACACAGGCAGAGAGGGACAGGCTTCCCCCCAAACTATCTTACCATAAGCAACTATTTTCCTGTACCTAAAGCTTGTTCTGCAAAATTTCACGTGCACTTAGCTTACTTAACCAAGTTTTATGACTCTGAGTGATTTTGCACTTCTGAGAAAACTGTTGTCAGCAGGGTGCAATTTGTCCTGAAAAACCCCATGGGGCACACCACCAGCCCCTATGTTCCCCAGAACACAAACGAGATTATCAGACTTCTCATTTGCATGGAAACATTTCAAAGGGCTCATATTAAACCTAACATACCACACATACGCAGGTTTTGTACAGGGTCCACTGCTGTTCCCTTCCAATTAGAGGGGTGTAAACATGAACACCACAGACAGCCCTTACTAGAAACCCTAGTGTTGATCCCCCAATATTACAGATACCCAATCCTGAGTTCAATTGGTTCAATCCTGAGTTCAGTTAATTCTATCCTGAGTTCAACTGGTTCATCCATACTCTACTGGTAATAGTCCTAGGTGATGTTAGCTCAGATCCTGCCTGCCTAGTGGTGGGGAAAATAATAACTGACCTGACTACCACAGGGGACTATCTTAGCAATTTAACATTGCTTGATAGTGTTTAATATGTAAACAGAGATGTGCTAATAAATTATTCAAAAAAAAATGCAATTCATGATGTCTCAATGTATAAAATTAAGCCAAATACACTCTCTGTGATCTTTCATAGAGTTGCCCCATCTTTGTTATAAAAATGATAATATCCTGTTTATCTTTTTTCTTTCCTTTCCCTTTCTTGCTAAGCTTTTTTATATTTATATACATTTGTAAGTGCGCATGTACATATTATACATAATATATTATTTATTTATATTTATTATTATATAGTATATAGGCTAAAATATATACTATAATATAGTATGTAATACATGATATATAACATATAGTATATAATAAATGATATTATTATTTAATGTATAATTTTTAATACTTATTATATATTATACATAATATATATTATGTATGCCTATACGTTAATATGGTGCTGCAATACTAGCACTGTTTTTTTCTTTTCTGCCAGCATGCTTTTGATCTGACAAAATGGAAGAAGCATTTAATCTCTCCATTTTGTATGATCAAAATGACATTTGCTGTTTGTAAATATTCTGCTATAGCTAATCTACATACCTATGTCTTCTTAGCAAATGGAGAACTGAATGGAGATATACAAAGAAGCATTCAGTAATACCCATTTTCATAGCAACAATTCTGTAATAGCAAGAAGAGTTCAAATGCTATAGTATGGGTATCTATTATGGCTGCTCCCGTGATTCGCTGTAATATATATTTAGAACAATTTATGAATGCACAGTGAATGCTGGTTTGCATAAGATTAAGTATCCAATTCAAATAATTTACCTTCAAGAATTTTTCTCTCAATATTGTAACTTTCGTGGTTTTGTATCGTTATTGAAGAATTATTCTGCATATGTGAATAATTAATAATTTTACCCATCTGACTTTTACAAGACATCTGAGGTCACCAGTACTGTGGACTCACGCTAGTCTTGCCATGACTTGTATTTTGGGTATGCAAAACAGCAGATTATGGAGTTTAAATTTATTATTGTTGTATCCACCTACATTTGGCTGTAATTCTTATTCTCTGGTCTCTTACGTAGGATACTGTGAAAGCAAGAATAATCAGCTCTTTGAATTTAATCTTTTCAAAATAATTCTATCAACCTTTCCAGATTCTGGTGGGAAAATGATAATATTTTCACTGAGGCTCAAAAACATGAACTCAAAAAACACTCTTTGTCCCGCGTGATTTGTGACAACACAGGGATTTCTGAAGTGCCAGCAGATGCCTTTCAACTTGGAAGGTTTCCACAGGATTTTAAACATTGTGGCTATATAGAGGGGATGAATTTAGAAGCTTGGCAAGAAATCTATCAGGAAGGTAATCTGGTAATCTGGTAATTAACTTTTTCTTTTCTTTTCTTTTCTTTTTTCTTTCTTTTCTTTTCTTTTTTCTTTTCTTTTCTTTTCTTTTCTTTTCTTTTCTTTTCTTTTCTTTTCTTTTCTTTTCTTTTCTTTTCTTTTCTTTTCTTTTCTTTTCTTTTCTTTTCTTTTCTTTTCTTTTCTTTTCTTTTCCTTTCTTCTTTTCTTTTCCTTTCTTCTTTTCTTTTCTTTTCTTTTCTTTTCTTTTCTTTTCTTTTCTTTTCTTTTCTTTTCTTTTCTTTTCTTTTCTTGTCCTTTTTTCTTTTCTTTTCTTTTCTTTTCTTTTCTTTTCTTTTCTTTTCTTTTCTTTTCTTTTCTTTTCTTTTCTTTTCTTTTCTGGGAGAAGGAGTAATCAGCAGTTAGAGCACTGACCATGGTTACCGCAGGTCTTGAATTCTTGGTCTGTCACAAACTTTTAGCATTTCTAATACTTTGAAATGGGATCTTGGTCTTTGTCTCTCTCAAATTTCCCCTCTATATCAGGTGACTGTTTGAAGCTTCACCTTGATAACATGAATGGTTTTGTGAGATACCCAGACATTATGGTAATTGAGGCAGGAGTTCTTGGACAGATAAAAATACATTAACTAAGATCCCTGTAGAGCACACTGTTAGAAGGTAATGTTAATTTTACGAGAATTATAAATTGATCATGAGTTATTCCATATAAATTCTTGTCCAGAAATGAAAATTTAAATTCTTGATCATCTTAAAGCATGTGAGTAATTTCACTTAAGTTAATTTGTAGCAATAATGGAGAATAATGTCAATTTTCGATGCTAAGCTCGCATTTTTTTAATGTGATTTTTTTAAATTAATTAATTTTTTTTTAATTTGTAGAGGAAACGTGTGGAACACCAAAACGGGTGGAAAATGGTGATTTTGTATACTGTTCAGAATGGGGAAAATCTACAGTGACTTATTCCTGTCACTATGGATTTCAGTTACAAGGAGAAGAGCAATTAACTTGCACAAGTAAAGGATGGAATTTTCAGGCTCCTGTTTGTATAGGTATATCTCTACATACATATTTGTTTCTGAAATTTTTAAAAGCTAAAGTCTATCACAGTTTATTAGAAGTAAATTCCTTTCTATGTTGTCCTGAAATGTATGGTTTAAAAGTCTTTTTCACTTTGTGTTCCCTGGATGTATGTATGAATGAATCTTATGGATGTAGTTCACAAGATTAAAAGATAGTCAGCATTCTGTATGTATAGGTAGGATGACACAATAACATGAAACTTCCTTGATCCAGCTTTGCTATCTTAATACCTTCCCATCCTGATTCAGCAATCAGGTTGATGATAGGGAAATGTCATTTGAAATTACCTAATTAAAAAAAAAGAATGAGTCATTTAACAACCAGTAGGGAAAAGAAGAAAAAAAAAAAAGGCAAGTCAGAATTATACATTGCTCCCTGCTACATTTAATATAATAGCAAACCAGACTGTTGTCATTTTCCTGCAATTGCTTCAATGGATTCTCTGGATGGAAAGTGAACTCTGCACCAGTAGTTGGTGTATTATCCTAATAAGTTAAGCAAAATTGGCAAAGAAAAAAATAATGAATACAAGTGAAATTAAACAAATTATTTATCATTCTGTTCCAAACTCCCTCTCTCTTCACTCCAATCCATGAAAAGATTTGCCAGAAGTGAATTATTTCTGCAGGTAGAAAAGTAGAACAAGTAAGAAATCATTAAAATCAGTTCATTTCACGAACAATTTCAGAGGAACGATTTCCTGTTATTTTAATTAATTTTTATCTTCTCTCTTCTTTTTCCCTTATTTTTGCTGTTGAAAGGAAGAGGATAGGGAGAAAGAGAATGTGGCAAATGTTTCATTACAAGACTTTCACTCTTCACAGCTATGAAGTATGAAGTCTTTCTCTGTTCATATTTCAAATGAGTGTTTTTAATGATATGTATGTATATATATGTATCTCTATATGCATACTCTGTTCAGAGTTATGAGAGCATGAGAGAAAATGAAACCTGAAAAGGTTGTATTTAGGAATATATTATGGATGGTGGTAAATTAATTTGAATGCAAGTGTTGCAGCTGATCTGCAATAAAGTCTGCTTATCAGTATTTCTGTGACAGCAGAATAGAAAGCTATTCATTCTAATTGTATACCTGGTATATAAAAAGTCAAATGAAATTTGCAGCTCTTTCCTTTATTCAAATCCTGTTTATCCACTGAATTCCACCCACATAAATACCATATAAAGCAATAAAGCTGTTAAATGAATTAAAATAAAATCTTTTCAATAGATTAATGTTCTGGCAGCAAACTGAATAAATAAGTTATATGAATGAATCATTCCTTGTCCTAGTTTCTTTTAATATGTTCAGCAATGTAAACAAAAGACTGTATATCTGCTATAGGAAAACAAGCTGCTGCATATATTAAATAAGCAATGCCTTTATTAAAAGAAAACCATCAAAACCCACTTATGCAGATGCTACTTGAGTTTTACAGTAGAAAGCACTTTGTTCCATGTATGTCTGTGCAATGTGTTCCCATTCTTTTAAATGTTCAGCAAATTAGGAATAAATCAAGCAATATAATGAGGAGGATAGAGCTTAGCATTTCTGCAGATGGTTTCAAAATTACATGCTGCTCTGGAAAAGACAAAGTGGCCTGCTGGCAAAAGCATAGGAATTTGAAAGCTGTTAATTCCTGCTTACTAACTTTGGCTTTGACAGAAATCATTTCTATTGATTCAGGAAGTCATTTAGTGCTAGACTGTGCTACCTTTATATTAAGTGTTATCTTACACTGGATAGATAACTGTGCTTACTTTGCTTCAATAAAGTACCACTATCTTTGAGCAGTAGTGTAGGCTGGTGAGATCTGACATACACTATTTGGTGGTCGTAAAATGAGTTAGTTAACAGATAACATGACTCTGGGCCTATGCAAACTGAAATAGCACCTTTGAATTACAGTGCAGATAAAGCATGTTCAGGTTTTTCCTTCCCAAAGATGAAACCAGTGGAAGTTAACCCAAAATGTGGTCTTGAAGTGTGTAACACTCATTAAGGAAAATTAATAACTCCCAAACAACAGACTAGTTTCCTGCTTCATAGAGGCATTATGGGAGATATTTCTTAAGGATTCATAAATTTAAGATTATTCCTTGCATGATTACTCTTTTGACTGTCTCAGTTGACAGATTTGGACACAGCTGCTGCTTAGTATTGAAATTTAAGAAAGGATCAGGTTTGATCCCATTTCCAATGACAGCTTTCCCTAAGTAGTCTGAGAGACAATGCTAAGCTAAGCCAATGTCATAATGTCAATGTCAATGTCAATGCTAAGCTAAGTTGTTTTTACAGGATCAGTTTCTAATACTGATGAAAAAAGAGTTACTTACACTAAAGTAGCAGATCAGACATTGCTGTAGGGAAGGAAGGGAAGCAGTATAACCAGAAAGAGAAGTTACTGAAGGCTATTGCCCACGTATGGGCTTGCAGTCCTTCCCAAGACAAGGGGTCTGAGACATTGAATAGGCTGACAATTATACAGCACTGATGGGAAACCATCTAAAACAGTGTTGGACATCTATCTTTAAGTAACCAAATGAAGAGTGTAAGAAAAATTGCACAGAAAGAAGAGAGAAAGAGAAATAAGGAAAAAAATGTATTCTTTTCCTCATTGAGTATTTTCTTTCCTTCACTCTACACTGATTCCCATTTCACTGCATAATAAGACTGTGAAAGGTCTTGAGTGGCCTCAGGGAAAATATGTTTATATGCATCTTCAAATGAGTAATTGTGCATCTGCTCATCATTCTGCCAGGATACTGCCATTTCACAGAATTTACGTAGCTTCTAGGAACAACCATTTTTGCAGTAATATCACAGATTACTGTTATAAATTTTGTATCCAAAGCTAACCTGAATGCTTGACTCCTCAAAATTATTCCTAGAAGTGTATGGAACCATGTCAGTGTTATTACTTTCATTATTGCTATAAAGCACAGTATGAAGAAGGTTTAGAAGAACTGGAAGTCTTAGGACACAAACACATTCAAGAATTGTTCTCAAGTGTATGGTTTGTATTTTTGAAAATTCAGCTTGTTTACATTTATAGCTTCTTGCAGATTACCAAAATAAAATCTTTATTTTTCATCATTTCCAGCTAAAAAGAAAAAAAAAATGAAAGAAAAAAAAAAAAAAAAAAGTAGCATGAAAAAGGAAGTAAAAACAACTTTGTGCTTTAAACTAACAGTGAGGACCTTTGGCAGTATCAATGTGTAACACACCAGAAGTGTGTGATAACTTTCACTTCCAGATCCTTGTAGTGGGAGTGTATAAGGTAGTAATCCCTATCTAATTTATAATGATTATTGACCATTGTGTATTTATTTTGCAGACATCAATGAATGTGAAAATGAAATTAATCCACCATGCTCTCCATCCGCTAAATGCATTAACACTAAAGGCAGCTATATATGTCTCTGTACTGATCCTTACAAGCTGGCAGAAGATGGAAGAACATGCATTGGTAATGCTTTTAAATCTACTGCCCATTAAGATTTTCTCTGTTCTTTTTTTTTACAATGCTGTAAAAATCATAAAATTAAGATCTATGGAAAAGCCGTTAACATACTTAAAAAATCTATGCACACAGTCTTAGGTACAGCCAGATTCTGTAAAATAAATGAAGGTACTGAATAAATAACACAGACACAGAAGTAAGCTTTCATTTTCCATTCTTGTTGTAAATAAACCACTATTCCTGAGTGTTTTTATGAAGGGATATCTAATCTGTCTCAGTTCTAATTAGTATCTAAATTCAGCATCTGAATCAGCTAATTTCCACCTATTACATTCCCAGTCAATCCTTTTAGGGATAGCATAAATTATGCACTTCCTTCTTTTTAATCATTTCAGCACATCTGGAAGCTATATTGAGCCTTAAACTCTAGGTTGGGAGCTTCAGTGTAGTTGCACACTGATGCTGGGTAGTACCTGTTCTGGGGAAACAGGGACTAGATCTCTCTAAAACTCCATGAAAACCTACAATGGAAACTCAAGTAGATGAATATTTTCCTTGCCAAAGCACCCAAAAGAAACACAGAAACTTTAAAGTGCTCAAAACTTGCATATTCAGTGTTGTACGCCACACAACTATACGCGAACTCTGAATCTCACTGAAGGCACATTTCTGGTTTCCTGTTTCAGTGAATACCCTGGTCATGATGTGAGATTGAGCTGTCCATTGTTGTTAATTGCACAAAGAAAACACAGGATGATAATTCCCCACCAAAAAAATATTGTCTCACAAACAAACAAAATACTTCAATAATATGATGCATATGCAGTTGGTTTTCCAGCTGTTGTTCAGGACCACTCTTTGAGCCTTTTTTATTGGTCTGTGGACTTATTTCTTTCTGGGATAAAACTAAAAAGGAATGGTGCTTGTCATTCATAGTTTCATCTTTTAAAATACCAGAAAAAGAGAAAAAATACCTTCTTTGTAGGTGTTTCTTATCTTTATTTACAGTTTATTTCTTTACCCTTTCAACCGTGGTCATATTTGTTTACCGCTCTAATTCCAGAGACAAAACCTGTCTTCAGATTAGCATAAAGAGATTAGTTCACAGCATAAAAGAGATTAGGTATGAGGACACTGCACTGGCATGAATCCAAGACAGCTCCAAATATTAGTTAAATTTTACATTTCAAGGGAGAAAACAGAGAGTGCTTACAGACAGTGCTACTGTGCCAAGTAATCATCGTCCCAGACCAAGCCAAATGTGCTTTTCTAAAGGCCTCACTGGCCTTCTGACAACTCAAACATACAGGTGCAGGTACAGCAACCCAGTCCACTGATGAATGTCTAGGATGTAAGGCTAGCAAAATCCTGTAGACCAGAGTGACTAGAGTTTGTTGTCTCCATCTTTGACCCATCCTTGTATGCTGATGCTAAAGTTTGGTTTGCTAGATCTCTGGAGTCAGTGATAACAGTTTCTGCTGTGTGACGCACATTTCTGATTTCATTTCTTCCCTTTAAAATTTTAGGCTACGGAAGAAAGAGTTCATTGGCAAGTGATTGACAAAAATTGGCAAGTGATTTCCCAAGTATTCCTGGCAGTATTTTATAGAAATAATATGTCTTACTTTACAATATCTCCACTATAACTGCATTTAAAATTGTTTGGTTAATTCAAAATTGTGGCATTAATCAGTCAAGTGATTTAAGCCACTGCAGAGTGTCAGCCATTACATATTAGCTTTAATTTATATTGACAAACTTTTAAATGACATCATCCCCTTTCTTAGATTCAAAGACGTACTTGCAGCTATTCTTTACTTCTATACTGGTCCTAAACTAAGCAAAGGAAAATGTTTGAAAATTAAACTTTCTAAAAAGCGACATCTGAGGTATACATACTGAAGAATTAGTGCTTCATCCAAGTTCCACTGTTATGATTATGTGAACTGTAACCCAGATATGCGTTACTGGGGAACAAACTGAAGGAATAAAAAGTCAGTGTACAGTTATAAGACTATGATCTAATGAGGTGATTGAAGCATGTTGGGATAGCTCACACAGCTGGAGTGATACAATGGATGGATACAGGCTCTTTAGGAAGGACAGGCTGGGAAAGTGATGAGGGAGTGTGGGGGATGTTGCACTTTCTGTGAAAGGTCTGCATTAGGATAGGTCAGGAATCAGTGGAGAACTTATGGTAAAGACTAGTGGAAAGAGCAACATAGGTTCTGTTTTAGAGAGTATGTGCCACAGACCTTCTGATAAGGAAGAACTGGATGAGGCCTTCTTCAAACAACAGGAAGACTCACATTTGCAGACCCTGATCCTCATGGGGAAATTTAACCACCCTGATAACTGCTGGAAGGATAATGCATCAGGGTACAAAAATCTAGGAGTTTTCTACAACAATTTCCTGACACAGGTGATCCAGAAGACAAAAGTGAAAGGTTGCTTTTCTGGATCTGATCCTTACAAATAAGAAAAGGAATGTGAAAGTCAGAGGCAGCCTTAGCTACATGGTCTATGAAATGATGGAGTTCAAGATCCTCAGAGTAGGGGGCAGGACAAAATCAGGATCACAGCCATGGATTTTAGGACAGCAGATCTCAACTTCTTCAAAGATCTACTTGGAAGAATCCCATGTAAGATATGCTTGGAGAGAAGAGCAGTCCAAAAGAACTGGTTGATATTCAAGGATCAGTTTCTTCAAATTCAAGAACGATGCATGCCAACAAGTGGAAAATCAAGCAGGAGGTGGCAAGAGGTCTTCTTGAATGATCAAGGAGATTCTGTCTGAACAGAGACATAAGAAGAGAGTTTACAAGATGTGGAAGCAGAGGCAGATGAACCAGGAGAAATACAGAGCTACTAGCCAACCATGCCTGCAGGGGTGGGGTCAGGAAAGCCAAGGTCAACCTAGAGTTGAATCTGTCAGTGGATGTAAAGGGCAAAAAAAGGTACCTAAACAGCATAATTAAAATGAGGGACTGCTAGTCCTAGGTGGGACTAAAATGGGACAGGGTTCTGGTGGAAAAAGACGTTAAAGTGATGGAGAAACTAATCTTGGAAAACATTTCCAAACACATGAAAGACAAGAAATTAATTGGGAATAGTCAGCATGGATTTATGAAGGGAAAATCATGTTTAACCAACTTGATAGCCTTTATAGGTTACCCAACTTGATAGGTGGATAAAGGAAGATCACTAATTCTGCTTGCCTCAACTTTAGAAAGGCTTTTTACAGTGTCTCCCATAGAAACTTCATAGACAAGCTGACAAGATATGGGTTAGATAAGTGTGCAGTGAGATGGATGGAAAACTGGCTGACAAAACAAAAAGAAATGCAAAATTCTGCACCTAGGGAGGAATAAACCCTGGCACTGACACACACTGTGGACCAACTACTAGAAGACAGCTCTGAAAAGAAGGACCTTGGGGTCCTGGTGGACAACAAACTGAGCATGAGCCAGCCAGGCAGCCTTGTGGCTAAGAGTACCAACAGTGTCCTAGGCTGCACTAGGAGGAGTGTTACCAGCAGGTCAATGGAGGTGGACCATATCCCTTTACTCAGCACTGGTGAGGCAGCATATGGAGTGCTGCTTCTCCTGTTCTGGGTTCCCCAGTACAAGAAAGACATGGAGTTACTACTACATTGAGTCCAGTGAAGGGTGATGAAGATGATGAAGCAACTAGAGCATCTTTCATACAAGGAGAGGTTGAGAGAGCTGGGTCTGTTCAGCCTAGAGAGAAGGCTCAAGAAGGTCTTATCAATGTGTATAAATGCCTTTTGAAAGAGAATTTTGATGAGAGGGCCAGGCTCTTCTCAGTAGTGTCCACTGACAGGACAAGAGGCAATGGGCACAAATTAAAAACCATGAAACTGAACACAAGAAAACACATTTTTACTGTGAGGGTGACTGAACACTGGAACAGGTCTCCCAGATTTGTTGTGGAGCCTCCATCTGTGATGATATTCAAAACCTGACTGGACAGGACCCCCAAAAACTTGCTTAAATGGGGAATTTTGACTAGGTGATCTCAGAAGAAGGTTCTTTCCAACCTCATCAATTCTGTGATTCTGTAATTAGGTATGATGAGGAAGAGGTTTCTAGTAGTCTTTTATATGGTTTCTTTGTAAACTGGCCCATATGCTTGTCTTGCTGTCATTTCTCATACTGTTTCCATTGAGAAAGAAGTAGTTAATTAACTACTCGGCAGTAGATTTCTCTAAAAAATATTTGTATTAACAAGTGGAAGGAGAATGTCACCAAGAGTCAACTGTGTTCTACTTTGTTCAATTTCCATGTTAGAAATATTTATGACAAATTTATATAAAACAGCTTTTCTGTGTTTTTACTTTAGCTAATAAAATAAGTGTTATGAATATTGTTGGTGTCTTGGTTTGTTTGCTTGTTGTTTTTGCATTTTTATGAACACCATTCATAAGGCCCAGATAATTTCATTGTTTATTTGGAATGAGGTTCTGAACCTTGATGAAAAAGACAGTAAACACTTTTCTAAACCAACATATTGATTATAATAAATGAACAGCTGAATTTTAGCAGTAATATGAATTTGGAGATCTGCAGTAAAGAGTGATTTAAAATTATGAGATCACCTCATATTATTATGAGCATTTCAATCTTCAAAATTGAAGTGCTCTAAAAATTTTGAAGAACTCTAGTAATGTTAACTGTTCAATAGTGCACATCCATGTAACCTTCACTCCTATTTTTATCGATAGAATTCATCAGTAGGCACATGGATTTTTTTTTTTTTTAAGGCTGGATAATGTTTTTGACTCAGATGGAAACTTATATAGGGTAATTTCATTAAGGAAGTGAATTCGTTACGTTGCCTCAAACCAAAGATGACTACCCCTTGCCAGTTTGGTCTGTTGTTTGTCTGTTGTTTGAAGTAAAAAAAAAAAAAAAAGCTGAACTGAAAAGTACCGATTTTTGATTTGTGCGTACTCTAACCATGAGAAAAAGACTGTTATGTTGACACAATATGCAGATATTTAAAACACTTATGTTTAGCCCCCCCAGATGAAATAGGCTAAAACTAATACTTTATGAAGGCTTAGCCAATTGGCAGAAGCTTTTTAAGTTAGTGTATCATAAGATACATTATGATTACATTAAATTACATGTTCCTACCTTTCTAACAATGGAAATAAGCTTGGTTTTATAAATCTTCTTTTCTTTCAACTAATCTCAAACTAAAAGGATTCTCAATGTATTTAGCCACTATTTACAAAAACAACATATGTATAAAAATATAAAATACATTAGAATTTAAAACAGCTCTATTAAAAACACATTCAGCCTGCAGACTAGTATGTGCTTATGAGGTTGATGGATGAAGATTATCCAAAGTCATCATGGGAAACATCTGTGTAATTCAATGAGTAATATAGTTTGGACTTTAATTTTTAAATTACATGATAAATCCATGAAAAATATAGCCACTGTATTAAATTTCTAAAACCTTAATGGGATCTTTGAGTGCCATTATAATATGAATGTATTATACATTAGAAGGATAAGAACCTGTTATGTGTAAGCCCTCAGTCTTCCTCCTGTCTATGTTGTGCACAAAAAATAAACAATATTGGACTCTTACTCAGATCTTCATTCAAAATGCAGTAAAGATTTAATTCTGTCATTAATGGTGACCAAAAAAATTAGCATGAACAAGTGAATAGATTTAAAATTAAAGATCAGTATAAGTAAGTGTGAAAGAGTCTCATCTTCATCTCTGTAGTCCTGATGAGCAGGTTAATAGTAACTCCAACACTGCATACTGCAGCAAATGTAATTTCAAACTGAGAAGAAACTCATTCATTCTACCCTGCTGTTTCCCGCAGTGCTAACAATTACTTGTCTGCTTTGACATAAATATTCATATATATCCAGTACCTTTCTTACTTTTTAAGGCTATGAATCCCAACTCACTAAAAGTTTTAACACTTGTAAACGTTATGTTTTTCTGAAGCCCTTTAGTCTCAATATTCTAGAAACCTTGTTCTGAAAGAGCTTGGTCTTCAGATACTTGATTTTCCTTCCACTCAGTTTAATTCACCTGCTACTAATCATTCAACTGGTAGTACTGTATTTGCTGTTGTTACTTCAGTAGCTTTCCTTTCGTGCCTTCATAACTATTAGCTTTGAAATTATACAGTATCTATTTGCTTTTTTCTTTGGATGATGTTAAAATATGGTTGGTAACTTTTTGTTATTATATCTTTATATATATTTATATGTATTATATCATTGTTATTATAAGATATAAGATATAATATAAGATGTAATAACATTGTTATAGTATATAACTTATACTATATATATAGTATATAACTTATACAATAACTTATTGTTACTATATCTTGAGAACTGAACATAAATATTTCTGTAGTCAGTTTAACCCATTTTATGGGTTTTTAACCCATTTTTATGGTAGACACACACACACACACAAAAGAGCGATTTAGAAACTGTTTACTGCAGCTGACACTGGCTTCATTTTAGGACAACTCCCAGTGAGATATGGTCCTTAACTGTTAATCCCAAACACCAAATAACCTAAGAGAAGATACAGAGCCAACAGTGGCATGTCAGGTTTACCTATAATATTTTAATAATTCTAAGACCAAACGTTCTGAAAAAACACAGTGAAATGTAAGATTTAGTTCCATCTCTACTACTGAAATGAGATTTAGCTGTCAAGAAGTAATGATGCTCTTTCACATAAAATATTTTCAGTGTAAATCAGAATGAAAATGAGACATTTTTATTGGTTTGGCTGGAAAAAATAGAGGGATGGTGAAACCCTGTTTTTTTGTTGCTCGGGGCATGGACCTTGTGGTTTCTTGTGAATATGTGTTATATATACTCTGTTCTGGGAAAAGGTGCTTACAAACACTTACAATCAAATTATGTTAATTTACCTAGTCTATTTAAAATCTCTGATAAAATTGTCAATAAAAGTGACAGTATATTTGAGCATGTGCCCTCACCTTTTCTCTCTCACTTTAAATATATACTTTAGAAAAGTAGTACATAAGAAATTTAGTTGCCAAATAGCTTTACTATGTAAATATGATTCATTCAGGCAAGGTAAATTCTGTATCGAATATTGATGTCCAATAAGAGCAAGATCTGCACCCATTCATAGTTAGATGAATTCCTTATCGTTCAGACAGAAGAAAAGAGAAAAGATGTGGATGCTACAAATATGATGGGAGGTATTACAAAACAATGGTAAGACAATTGTGATCTAATTCTGTAGTACTTAGGATTTTTGATCAATAGGCTATTGTCAACCCTGAATATTTCTAAGGAAACACACCTTTATTTTCAAATTTGAAATTACTGTATGGGCAGAATGTTTATGTAAAAAGTACTGTATGGTACCATATATATATGGCATACTTTTTGATTTTGCAGATTCTGGAACACTTTCTAAAGAATCTTTAGTTTCCTTCATTTTAGGAGTCATCATGATTTTTTATTTTTTTTTATTTATTTATTTATTTAGATATTAAGTTTTAAAGTATTTAGCCAGTGGTATTTTTAACCAACATTTTATCTTAATCTACACATGCAAATATTTCTTTTCTCCCTTGTAGAACCTCTGCCTTTTGTTGTTGTTGTTGTTGTTGTTGCTGTTTTTGTTGTGGTGGTGGTAGTGTGTGTGGAGGTTGCTTCTTTGTTTTGTTTTGTTTTGCATAGCCAACTAGCAGCAGATGGAAAGTTCCCAACTTTTGAACATTCGTAATATTCCTTCTTAGCAGAGTATATTAGGCATTCTAAGCTTTTACATTTACTTATTGTAGAATGCAACAAAGCACATGCAGAATATTTTGAAGTTAACATAATTAAAATGAAATGGTATTGAAAACATACAGTGACATTTTTTGAGTAAAAAAAGGGGAAATGGTTTCCTTTGATATGTGTTTTAAAATCAGATTCTGTCTACTTGTTGCTGTTTTTACATTTCTACCTGAGCAATGTTGACAGAATATGAAACCTGGGATTTAATGGATTAGACCCTGGGTATGTCTCTAAGACCATGCTTTCCTGGAAACCTTTCTGACTCATTGCATTCTAAAAGAATGAAGTTATTGAGGTCTTTTTGATAAGATCAGGAGTAATAACCATGACAATACGTGGGACACTGAATCATCTATCATGAAGTTACAACTCTAGACAACTCTGACTGCTGTTTCTAAGAACTTTTGAATTTATTGCATATTTTTCCCATAGGAACCTGTAAACTGAAAGCTCTGATTTTCAAAGTCAATCTCCATAATATGCCAGAATTTAACTTTGGTGAAAATGTTATTATTTAATACAGTTCTGAGTATACAGCTTAGCCTACATGATTATTTTTTTTTTAATTATTTTTTTTTAGTACATAATCGTCCTTAATTATTACTAGAAATACCTTTCTATTAAAGTTCATTTTACCCCAGCACAATAAAATGTCCTCACAATCATTCAACCCAAAACTTTGTCATTGGCCTCTTAATTTTAATTGGCTTTATTTATTTATTTATTTTGTTCTGAAATTTATGACAGTGACAGATTGTAACCTTTGGAGAAATGTTCTTACCTTTTTGTCTGCTTGTAGTGTTATGTCAAAGCTACATAAATCCTGAAAATGATACTTCTTTAAACGTTGCTCGAAATGTAATAAAAGACAAACTTTCTTTGCTGTGCTGCAAAATGCAGGATGTTCTAAGTGACTCATCTCAGCAGGTGCTTTAGCCTGCAAAGTCACTTAGTAATCTCAGCACTGCCCCCTGCGGGGGTGAGAAAGCCAGCTGGTTTGAAGTGACAAAAACCATGACTTTTGACACCTTTGTCAAAGCTATGATAAAAATGGTTCCTTTATTTAAGATTTATTCTCCATTTAACATTTTTTCTTCTAAAGGAATCCCTGGATTCTGTGCTATTCAGGTCTTTAAAAACTAATCTTTTGACACACTGCTTTTTTTATTTTCCTTTAGAAGGATTGATGTCCTTGTAAATATTTAACTGAGAAACTAACATAAATACTGAGCTGTATTCAGGGGGCTGTAAAGAGAATAGATTGAAGCAAAAGAGTACAGCACTTCAAATTAACAATGTACTGAACTCTAACCATGATTTTATTCCACTAATGACTGAGACGTGTAAAAGCAAAACAAAGCACATGAATGAAAGCAGAATTGGAGTGTGTTTCTACAATACTTAGCAGCTGTTACATTCTTTTCAGATATGTCCTCTTCTATTAGATTATTTCAATGAAAAATATTAAGGATGAATTACGATTTCTATGAGTATTTGTGACAATTGCTTTCAGCATTTCAGCATACATAAGAATAGTTTTACACATTTATAACAAGTTAAGAGCATTGACAATGACACAACTATGTAACCAATTTAATAAATTTTTTCAAATCTTCTGTAGGGCTTTTGGTGGACAGCTAATGAGGAATTAAACTTCTTCATATTATTCTTCCCATTCTGGTTCACATGAACATCCTGGCTCAAATGAACTTGCCATACTAAGCTCCAGAAGTCTGTCAGTCTTGTGACTGCATTTCTTGAATACTGAAATTTAAGTTGAACTGATGATGAGACTTCCCAGGTTGGAAGGTCACCTTTATTTTATATGGTGTGCAACACGGCACCGGAAGTATACACATCTGCTGAGCTGATGGAAGTGTGCCCACTCCCAAGATAGCAAACCAATTTTGTTAGGATACAGATGGCAGTTGAAGATGCATTGCATACCCTTCACTGCACGGCCACAAATTCCACTCTCCAGGAAACCTTTGTCACTTAATCACCATGTGCCTGTTTGCACTTGATCATACTTCTGTTTGCATCAGAATGACAGCACAGTAGAGTGAAAAAAGGCACAAGATGCTCTGGCACTTGACACAGCAGAATAGATTCATTGTGATGGGCTTCTGAATATCTATCAGCACAGGGTGTGTGGATATGTAAATGTGAATCCCAAGTCAGTGGACACAGCATGGACAGCCAACCTTCATGTAAACCTTGTTAACCCAGGGTTAACTCAGAGGCAACCACTTCAAGGCAAGCAAGTTCAGACCACAGGGCTGAACTCATGCTGAAAGGCCAGTGAATACCCAAAGGTGTGTGTGCTGAGCATTTCCCCCAGGGTGATGTTTTGCACTTTATTACATGGTGCAGAGTCAGAGCTACGATTTTAGATGCTCTGCTTTTGCAGAGCGATGTTGCCAAGCTGCCTGTGTAGTGCTTGACAAAGGCGTAGGCAGACAGTGCTCAGGCAGAATTATCATCCTTTTTCCATTCTCCTTTTATATATTTCATGTACCTGCTTTCTTATCATATATGTGGCCTGCAAGCTCTTTCTCTGCTTTTTTATCATAAAAGTGTACAGTGCTTATCCTTTATTCCCACTCATGGTTTCTAAGGGGTTACTATATTAATTGTAATTAATTACATCTTCACTGCTTTGATTGCTGAATGAGATTTGGCCACAAGGGACAGGATGAACATTATCTTTGGAAGAACACGAGAAATGTTAATATTGGATCAGTCCCATGAAGGTAGCAAGAGAGATTTCAACCAATGTTCCAAATGAACTGCAGTTTTCCCAGTTATTTCTTCCCAGCATTTATCTGTCGTTCAGCTTGGTTGAGCACTATACATTACAAGTGCTCAGTTTCACATCTTCATTAATCATTGACGTAACTGAAATAAAAGTCCTGTATTTCCTTTCCTTTTTGAGCTCCTAGAAAGAAGAAAAATGTACACTGTCACTCTCTACAGCCAAATATCAGTAAAGGTAAACAAGCACAGGCTGAGGTTAGTGCCCCACTAGATGAGCTTTAAATCAAAGGTACTGACCCATTGAGGTCATTAAAATCCCATGAGGTCTTGTGTGAATGTAGAGATTTAGAGCTATGGTTCAAAGTTCATATACTCCACAATGCTTCAGGGAGTTTCTGACATTTTTCACCGAGATGACAAGTAACCAAGATGTCATCTGGAAAGTATTTAAACAACACTACTTTCTTTGACAAAAACAAAATGCCAGCCTATGGCATTAATAACTGCTTTCAACTATTTTCCATTCTGTGATCAAATTTGCAAGATTTATCTGCCTTCTGTTCTTACTTTTTGGAAAAGGACAAAACTCTCGGCTGGATCTTACAACTAGAATAGCTCTGGAGATATCTTTTGTTTTTTAATTCTGCCATGACAGGGGATTCTGGGTTTCACTGGGAATTCTGATCTGCTGCAAACAGTCTCCAAATATCAAGTGTGTAGATTGTTGACCACCCCAGAAATTTGTCAGGTTTGAAAGCAAAGTTGGTGGCTACAGAGAGCACACTGGCTGTAAATAATTGCTGATGCTTACTTCTATCCTATAAATTCAAATTTTAATTCTTAATTTCAATTAAAATATAAGAAATATGACAAAGTGACAGTGGCAGTTGCATAAGACTTCACCAGAAGGAAATAAAATAATTGTTATGTTTCGGAGTGATGCTATTCATAATCAGCTCTGACCCATTTTTGACTTTCTGAATGAATTATTCCATGACATCCCTCTGACATATTATTCAAATAAACTCATTAAATGAAATTATTTATTGTGGTATGAGATCAAGTCCTCACACTACAAAATTCTGCCATTTTCTTCCATGAGGAAAAAAAAAATCTGCCTTAGGGCTGTTACCATATAAAGCAGTACTGTTCTTTTTGACCTGTTTCTGTGCTTGTGATATCTGGATTCTATCTGGTATGTATTACACTTTTAAAGTAAAGGCAATCTTTCTGTTTAGTTGAGGTGAGTACAATGAATACTGAAGTACTGAAGTGAGTATATTATACAGAGTGATTCTATTGTGTTCTTTCTTGTGTTTTTACACTTGTTTCTTCTTAGATTATGGCAAACTCCGGTATTAATTTTCTTTACATTTAGCATAAAACCAAATTATTATGTATAACTTCTATGAAAAAAACTTGGCAACAATAGAAAGAAAAAAAGAAAATTAAAACAGCTAATGTAAGGTATGCTCCTCCCTCCAGAAGTCTTCCTGCAACAGGCATGGCCCTTGATTTCTTGCAGCTAGAGGCATGCTGCATAAAAGCAAAATCGTAAGTAACTTAGCTTAAAATAAAAGAAGGAAAATGTTGATACATGAAGTCAAGCTCTTTGTCACTCGTACTTATGAAAGAAGCAATGATGTTTTTCACAAGTGGAATAACATCTACTTTCTTTCCAATTTTGTATTACAGTAAAAGTACCAAAATTTTTATATATATATATATACATATATATATATAACTTTTGAGATTACAATGATTTAAGTTAGACAGTTCCCTTCCTGTGAATCCAATCCATTGGTTTTCTTAATTCACAGGCATTGCATTCCAGCAACATTATCTTGCAAACTATGATATACTTTATTAGAAAGGAGAAAGGGATTTATATCACTTAATTTTAAATTTCTGCCTGTAACTGAAATCAGGCTCCCTCTTTGGGAGTCTAGGAAAAATGGGCTTGCTTGGGGTACAGTTCTTCTGATATAGTTCTTCTGACCTACTTTAGCTGCCTACACGAGGATGAGATTAATTGTCTGTTATCAGGGACCAGGAGTGGTGGGGGCAGCTGGCCAGGGCGTGGCAGCTGGGGCCTGTCCCATCACCCTAGACAGGACCAGGGAGGCGGGGGGCACTGGGGTCAGACGGTGCATATTTTATTTTTCTGGAACAAATGAGGGTTCGTGGTTACTTTATGGAGTCTTCATTATCTTTGCAATCTGAGGTTTCTCTCTGTTACAATAAAGACTGCATGACACTTAATAACTGAGGCACCTTCTGTGAAAACTATTTGCGTCTGAACTTAATTTCTGATACATCTTGAAATTTTTGCTTAGGAGAATTGTTTATTTAATTATTCTGTCACTACAGAAACATATAATAGGCAAGACTGAAATTTACTTAACGAAATTAATAATGATTAATCTTATCTCTGCAAAGAGTTTCTTCTGTAAGCTCTTGAAATACTTTGGAGACAGCTAGCCCAGTCTAAACTCTTTTACATCACTGGGTTTGTAAATAACTACAGCACCATTTCTTCACTAGAAAAGCGACAAATGAAATATATATATATATACATATTTATTTTTTTAGAAAAGAAAGAACACAAACCAACTTCAGTTTTAACAGCACGGAGGAATTAGATTTCCAGCAAACTGGAAAATTAGGATCAGCAACAGGCTTAATACTTTGAAAAGTATTACTGAGATGTACTTACATTGGTTAATAAGAATTTGTGGTAAAGAAACTCATCCAGTTCATTTACTTACGTGAGACTGTTGAACACATGTAAATTTGACACCCAGACTGCTTTCCTGCCTCCAGCAAATAATAGATCTACACTTTATTCCTTGTATCCATTGCACACTGACCTGCATTTTACATTCTTGCACAAACTCTGATTTTGTAATGACAAGTCACCTAATATTTGGGAGCTATTTTTCTGATACCCATAAGAAAAAGCACAAAACAAATTAAAGATATACATATCTTTATATATGAGCATATCTTCATATATATATATTCTAAACTGCTGCATGAGCTTTACAGCAACTCTAGTTTTTGAAGTTATACCTAAAACATTAATAGTGTTAATAATACACAAAGGGAAGAGTGGTAGATCAGTAAGTTGACGCTTGCTACAGCCTGGATTTATCTTTCCTCTCCTCTTCTGAATAAAATGTTTTTTTCACTCCCTGACCTCTTTCTCTTCTCTGCAGCCTTCTTTCACATATAGTCCAAGAGCTGGCATACATTAAAAATAAATAATAATAATAATAAAAAAGTTTAAAAATTGTCTTCTTGCAAAGGACTAGGTCATTCATAGGTTAGTCATTTGCTCAATAAAAGTACAGCAAATTAGCAGCAGCTAAGCTAGATATACAGTGAGAGATTTGCATCAGAATGACATTCAGCTCCCTTCACCAAATACACACACAAAAATGTCTATAATTAGGCTGTCTGAAAATACTAAGTATGAAGCATGTCCAGGCAACCCACAGATCTCAGTACCTAGCTGAAGGCTGAAAACCAATGCATTCTTGTATTCAGGATCCAAAAACTAGACTCTGTCCCTGATAAGAGTTTTCTTGAAAAAATGTCTGGGACCTACCTTTTCCTTCTCAGCTAGACCCATACCAGCTAATAGCTTACAGGTTGGAGAAAAGAAGTCTTTAAAGGGTTCACAGCTACATCTAGCACATCCCAGGAGACCAGTAATTAGAAGACTAAGCTTGATGCTTGATGTTGTGCCATGGTGCACTGATATCCAGTGAAGACGAATTAGCAGTATACGAAGGTGTCTTAGACTTGATCATGTGTATGCATTTAATTCTTTTCTGATTAATGTATAAAGCAAATTGCTTACGTGGCACTTATTTCAAAAGAGGGTTTGTTTGTTGTTGCTTTTTTTTTTTCTTTTAATTTTCCCATAAACATGCCATGCCTAATAGGACCTGTTAAACTGTCTTCCCTCCCAAAAAATACGGGGTGATAATAAAGGGACTCTTTATGGGATTAAATCTATTGCCTGTGTGGCATATTGAGCATATCTCCATTAGGCAAATTGGAGGAAAGGAACAACCTGTACTGAGCTAATTTACGTTTGACCTCACGTCTACAAGCAGTTATTTAGTAGCCAACCTGCTGCAGAAGAACTCTACAGATGATGAATTAACAATGTCTTGTCAGTATTCTCTAATAATTGTGTTAAATCCCTATCCTAAATTCACACTGCATAGAGATAAATACCTCTGCTACCATCTTGTTCATATTTAATAATTTATCTGCCATCGTAGGTAAAAACATGTGAACAGGATTTAGAATCGCTTTTTGTCTTTTTTTGTTTGTTTGTTTCTTTTTTAATTAACAAATGTTAAAAAATAAATGCTTTAAAAATGTTTTATAAAAATGTTACTCAGAGATATTTTCATTTAAGGCCCCTAGCTGAAATACTTAAATGCCAGTAATAAAGAAGTATATGTTTTTTTTGATTCTGTGTTGGCTTTTGTTGCTGTTGTTGTTGTATAATAAATTATATTGAAAAGAAGAATGATTGCAAAATGTTAAAGCTGATCTGTATGTCCTTGTCTGTGGGTGTATGTGTATATTTGCTTGTATGTACACATATTGTTTGGCAAAATAATTGTCAATTAGCTGAAGGGGCATGAAAAATGGAAAAACTCTCAGATGTTTGAGATGTAATACTCAACTTAAAGATGAGTATTTTAACAGCATATCCTTTGTCCTACCTTACTGATAGTCTGAAAAAAATAGTCTGAAGTGGTTTTAAAGAGCTAAGAGTAGGTTAAACTTAGAAAAAGATTTTCAGCGGAACTCCAAAAATGATTTAACAAAAGTGTAAGTGGTTTCACAGAATCATGTATTATCAAAGAATGATCCAGTTTCCAAATTCAGTGTAAGCGTATAGAAAATGGATGCAGTAGAAAATTTGAAAGTGGACATATAAAACCCTGCAGAAGCCTTGAGACTTTCTTACATGTTTTCCTAATATTTTGCTCAGTAGTTTGGGGCAGATTATTGTCTTTTAATTTTAATATATCTTTGAAAATATGTGAAATACTTGAATCAGTGTCAGAGACAACCTGGCACATACTGATAAAAATAATAATAATAATAATAATTGCCCTTGTTCAGGAACTTGAAATCAAGTTAGTTCTCCTTTCCTTTGACATGGAAGGAAGATTACAGATAAGCCTTAAATACTAGAGATGTCAGAACACTAGATGTAGACTGGGGTAAAACTTTGCTTGTAGACTGCTCTTTGAGCTGAATCCCAAAACATGCAGGGAGCCAGTGAAACTGTATTAGAAAGGATGTGGATGATGACATTGAGTACTTCAGCACACATATGAAAGAGCAGATGGCAACTATACTCTGTAAATTAAGGAATGTGGACCTTGGGAGACACAGAAAATAAATATTTAAAAGTCAAGAAAAGAAAAGATGAGTGAGTGCAGCACTACATTAGCAAGGTGCAGAAAGAGCCAGTGGATGCTGAGACAGTTCCATATGCACAAAGGTTTACCAGCAAGGCTCATAGCTGATGGCATACATCAACTCTAACACTGAAAGTTACTTGAGAGGACAGGAGGTGGGGGAGTTAATTAAAAGGAAAGAGAGAGGGATTGACAGAGAAAAGGAAAGGGTCTCCCCATGACAGTCTCCTGCAGAAATGACACAGGTTTCATCATAACCTGTACATAGTCCAGTTGATTCTTCCTGCTCATCATGCTGTTGTCACTGACTGGTGAGAGCAAGGAGGAGAGCATCCTGCCCTGGGATGGCTCAGGTGATGCTGTGCAGTCTGCCAGTGGAAGGAAGCTGCACACCTGCACAGAGGAGGCTTTCAGCTACACAAGGCACCTAAGACCCTGTGCAACAGCATGTATACAGAAAGTTAGTGCCCAATATCACCATTGCCTGATGAAGTTGTATAGTGTGAAAATCCTTTTCTGAGTTGAGACATAAGCCAGTTTTGTCGGTGCAGTCACTCATCAGCTTCAGATTTCTAAAATTAGATACTTAAGATCCAAATAAGCAGAAGATTTTCTTCATGTGTGTGGCGAAGCATTAGATGTAAAACTTATTTTTTCTTTTCCTTCTCCTTCATAATTTAATCAGCATGTAAATGTCTTAAAACATCTTGGAAGATAATGTAGAAATTCAGAATATATCTAATTAATTTGAAAGCATTCAGTGTCCAGACATTTATGAACTTCCTTTAACAAAAAGCTTTCACAGTTAATATAATCTCACTTTAAACTCTTCAGACTTTTAGTATCCTCTATATTGTTAATATCCTCATTCATAGCATGGTACATTTAAATCTATGTGATCCTCCAGTGTTTTGAAGTAATTGAAGAGAAATACATTATTTATTCTGAGAAGTCCAAGATGTCCTCTTCATTTCGTGGTATACAAAGTTGAACAAATGTATTGTTTATCTAGCTCCAGAGCAATCTTCAGCAAGAGAAAAAAACAGCAAAAACTTAACAAACAAACAAATAAATAAACAATGAGCTGTCACACTCTCACAATTTCATTCATTTCCATTTCATGCACATAAATGCTTCATTCCAAGCCACTAGCACATCCACTTGACATACAGCATCCTCGCTCTCTATTCATCCAAATAACCACTTTTACATGCTAGCCATTTAGAATCTTTAAAGATCCTAGGTTTTGGCAACCTTTGTCGAAAAACCAAATTAGGAACATATAAGCAAGATAGCTGCATATCCTAAGAAATGAAGATTGAAATGAAACAATTGCATTTACATAAGTGTATAGCAATATTTCAGATTGTCATATTTGCTGATATTTATATCGACAAAGATCACTGAACATGACTCATAGTTAAGACACAGCGTCTTGATGCTGACTGTCTTTTCAGGCAGGTTTGAAGGTGATGTTTTAGCTTCCCCATGTGTACGACCAACCCTAAAAATGTCTGTGATTTATTTATTTATTTATTTATTTACATTTCTGATAAATTTGACTGCATATTCAGAAAAGAGCTCATTTTTATTGATGTTGGTTGAGCTAATTTTAAATATGGTCTTCCTTCCTTCTAATAAAACTTTGTCTTCTGTTGCTCCTTCTTTTTTCAGAGCTTCTTTTTGGAGTTTCAGGCACCAGTAAGAATACAGATTTTTTACATATTAATTTCTTATTTGAAAAAAGAACATTAGGAAAAAAAAAAAGCTATTTGAAATGTTTTGGTTTGGTTTTAATTAAATATCTGTAAAAGACAGCCAACAAGCCTGCAAAGACATACAGAAAAATCTGTAGTCTTCCCTTGTGAATGAAAAAATTAGAAGAAGCTGGGGTAAAAAAATGCTTGACAAACTATTTTTCCTAAGGCATATGAATGAATGTAAACATGAAAACATGCACAAAGCAGAAAACAAATGCCTGTAATGCTACCTAGCACACAGATTCAGCACGGATTTAGAATCACAAAGATTGACAAACTATTTGAGTTGTTGTCACTGCCAATGGCTATCAAAAACCTGTTTAAAGTAGTAGCGCTAAGATTTTTCAGACTGTGCCTTCAGAATTTTTCCTTGCTCTCTGTCTTAAAAGTCACAATGCATTTCCAAAGGGATGGTTGAACAATGCCTTATTTCTGCATTGTAAGGCAGAATAGCAACATACTATGGTACAATACAGATTTACTATAAGGCATTACAAAATAACAGGGAGCTTC
Source organism: Cygnus atratus (assembly GCF_013377495.2). Taxonomy (NCBI): domain Eukaryota; kingdom Metazoa; phylum Chordata; class Aves; order Anseriformes; family Anatidae; genus Cygnus; species Cygnus atratus. Next base: position 20,054,762 of record NC_066364.1, on the reverse strand, counting down.
TAATGAGCTCCATTTACCACTTTGAAGTGATAAATTCGCCTGCACCACAGGGATAAAAAATATTAAACTCTTCCTACAATATTAAAAAAAGAAAAAAAGAAAAAAAAAGAAAAGAAAAAAAGACTGAATTGGTCTTGAACTCTTTTCTGTAGCAGTAGGAAGAATCAATTACATGTTGTATACAGTCTACAGTTTGAATGCAGCATCACAAAGAAATATTCTGTTTAACTCCAAATGAGTTGGTATTTTTACACAGCACAATATAGAGACAGGATCTGGCACTCATGGACATGGCATGTAAGAACCAGCCTTTTTTTTTTTTTAATTTTATTTTTTTTCCTGACAAGACTGCACAATATGTTACAGATGTACCCTTAAGCATTTACATGGTTTGTGAGTTTGCTACAAAACAGACAGATTGAAAGCTATTTCCCATTATTCATAAACCAAGGGTCAATACCAGGGTTACTATTCATTGTAACACAGGTGACATGAAATACATGTTCAACATAAGTGTAGATGATATCAAATTGTGTATCCAGATAGGTAATGGGTCTCCATCCTCAGAGGTCTTCAAGATTCAAAGCCCTAGCAAACCTACTTCTCTGTTGGCAGTAGTTTTGCTGTGAGCAGGAAGCTTGCCCAAATGGCCACCAAACCCCTCTTCAAAACAACATTTCTGTGATTCTAGAGTCCTGTGTTAAGATGGTTATGGAGTTACCTCAAATGAAACTAAGATATTAAACCACCTAAATTCTAAGCAGGTCTGGTACCACTACCTATTACTGAGATTCCCCCAAGTTACCATGATCCATGTTTCCTAATTATTTGGTCCCTTTATGAACTAAGCATTGCTGCTATAAGATTTGTTCTGTGTCTGAACTTTTTATTTAAAATTTTTCACCTGAAGATGTTGTCTTTTTTCAAAATGGAAACTAACATGAAAGGGGTTCCCTTCAAAAGTAAGTTACAAAATGCCAACAACTGTTCTTTGAAACTATCTATGTTTTGAAACACAGATCTGAAAATGATAGCAGGATGCATATTTTAGGAGTTGCTGGATTGTTGGTGGTTTTTTTTTGTTGGTGGTGGTGGTGGTTTTTTTTTTTTTTTTTTTTTTTTGGGGTGGTGGGGAGGGGGTGGTGAGGAGGATATGCCCAAATTTAGAATCATAGAATCATAGAATCATAGAATATCCCGAGTTGGAAGGGACCCATAAGGATCATCAAGTCCAACTCCTGGCACCACACAGGTCTACCCAAAAGTTTAGACCATGTGACTAAGTGCACAGTCCAATCGCTTCTTAAATTCAGACAGGCTTGGTGCAGTGACTACTTCACTGGGGAGCCTGTTCCAGTGTGCGACCACCCTCTCAGTGAAGAACCTCTTCCTGATGTCTAGCCTAAACTTCCCCTGCCTCAGCTTAACACTGTTCCCGTGGGTCCTATCACTGGTGATAACGGAGAATAGGTCACCTGCCTCTCCACTCCCCCTCGCGAGGAAGTTGTAGACCGCGATGAGGTCCCCACTCAGCCTCCTCTTCTCCAGGCTGAACGGGCCCAGTGACCTCAGCCGCTCCTCATACGTCTTCCCCTCTAGGCCCTTCACCATCTTCGTCGCCCTCCTCTGGACACTCTCCAACAGTTTAATGTCCTTTTTGTACCGTGGTGCCCAGAACTGCACGCAGTACTCGAGGTGAGGCCGCACCAGCGCAGAGTAGAGCGGGACAATCATTTCCCTCGACCGACTAGCAATGCCGTGCTTGATGCATCCCAGGACACGGTTGGCCCTCCTGGCTGCCAGGGCACACTGCTGGCTCATATTCAACTTGCTGTCAACCGCAACCCCCAGATCCCTCTCTGCGGGGCTGCTCCCCAGCGTCTCATCGCCCAGTCTGTACGTATAGCCAGGGTTGCCCCATCCCAGATGCAGGACCCGGCACTTGCTTTTGTTAAACTTCATGTGGTTGGTGATCGCCCAGCTCTCCAATCTGTCCAGATCTCTCTGCAAGGCCTTTCCACCCTCATCCGAGTCCACAACTCCTAATGATTTAGCCAAATCATTAACTTTTCCCAACCGTAGAAGTAGAGGTAAAAATTTAGGTGGTATTTTTTTGCAACAGAAAGCCTGTAGAAAGCTGAACAAGAAGATGCAGCCCAGAAATCCTGTGGACAAGAGCAGGCAGTCTAAAAACACAATTTAGCTCAGTATATAGGCTACATCTATATTAAGGTATAAGGCTGGGGCTTGGATTTGGTCTTTTTCTCACAATCATCCATGTGCTTTTTTGACCTGTATCAGTTCACATTCTCCTATATAATGCTGGGGCTCCAAGCACCACTTCCAGCACAGAGTGTGAGATGGATTGCTCCAAGCCTGAATTCGAAGATGGAGATCTTAGCATGAAATCCACAAAGAATTTAATAATTCTTATTCGGAACTGAATTTAAATGGTGTGCAGTAAGTATGGCATGGGGTCACATACTGAACGAGACAAGAAAATGCTGAAGAGCACAGATATGCTGTTCACAAAATGAGCTGTGCTGGTTCATGTGGAAAATAATATATGAGCATAAAGCTAAGGAAATGAAGCAGAAACACAAGGGACTGAAGTATCACGGATGATCTTCAAACTGGCATCTCTATTTGAATTTGCAGCTTTAATTATGCTTTTTTTTGTGTGGCAAACCTATTCCTTTTTTTGTATTCTGGCCTCGTGTCCTTCTACTTCCCTGCTGTAGAGCTTTGGGATGAGTGGATATACATATCACGAAAGAAAAACAAACCAAAAAAAAGGGGGGAACCAGGAAATCAGCTTCCAAGAGTTAGACCCTATTCAGTGTTGAAAACAAGATGAAGAGTCAGAGCAGACTTTCACATTGTAATCTTGTCCTGGACTGAGTTCCTTCCATTTATTTTTCCATCTCCTGCATGAGCAATGCCTTCCCTTTCTCCCATATTTGTATATGAATTGGAGGTGGTTAAACACTGGTAGGTAGCTCAGCTCCACCACACCGCTCTCTCACAGGGGACAGGGAGGGGAAATATGGTGCAAAAAGCTCACGGATGGAGATAAGGACAAAGAGATCAGTCGCCGATTACCACCATGGTCAAAACAGACTCAGCATAAGAGAGATTAATATAATTTTTTAACAGATAACAGACTAGAACAGTGAGAACTAAAAGCAAACTAAAAACACCTTCCTCCCCATCTATCCTCTCCTACCTCCTCCCCTGATCAGTGCAGAGGAATGGAGAATGGCGGCTACAGTCAGTCCATAATGTTTCATCTCTGCAGTCAGTCCATAACGCTTCATCTTCATGATCACTCTCTTCCCCTGCTCCACTGTGGTTATTGTGGTTTTGCCTGGCAGGCAGCTTAGCACCACAATGCTATTCGCTCACTCACCCTACCCCCATAGGGGGATGGGGGAGAGAATCAAAGGAGAAAAAAAAAAGTGTAAAAACTGGTGGGTTGAGACAGTTTATTTAATAGGAAAGAAAATGAAGGTGAAATTATAATAATAATGATGATAAAAGAATATACAAAGCAAGTGATGCACAATGCAATTGCTCATCTCCCTCCAACTGAAGCCCAGCCCTCTCACCCCCAAGCAGGGGAAGCCCCCTCACCTCAGCTAATTCCCCCCAGCTGTTATTGCTGAGTATGAGGCCACATGGTATGGGACATCCCTTTGGCCAGCCTGGGCCAGCTGTCCTGGCTGTGTCCCCTCACAGCTCCTGGTGCACCCCCAGCCTCCTCACTGGCAGGGCAGCATGAGAAGCAGAACAGCCTTTGGCTCTGTGTGAGCACTGCTCTGCAACAACTGAAATATCCATGTGTTATCACCACTATTTTTATCACAAATCCAAAATATAACATCATACCAGTTACTAGGAGAAAAATTAATTCTATCCTGCATCAAGAGAGGCATGGCCAGCAGGTCAAGGGAAGTGATTGCCCGCCTTGCTCTGCCCTTGTGAGGCCTGACTTGGAGTGTTGCATCCAGGTTTGGGGGCCCCAGCACAAGAAGGATGTGGAGCTGTTAGAGCAGTCGAGAGAAGGGCCACAAAGATAATCAGAGGGCTGGAGCACCTCTCCCATGAAAAAAGGCTGAGAGAGCTGGGGATGTTCAGCCTGGAGAAGGCTCTGCGTGACCTTGTTGCAGCTTTTCAGTACTTAAAGACGGCTTATAAAAAAGATGGAGAGCAACTTTTTGCTTGGGCAGATAATGATAGGACAAGGGGAAATGGTTTTAAAATAAAAGAGGGGAGATTTAGATTAAATGTTAGGAGGAAATTATTCACTCAGAGGGTGGTGTGGCACCGGAACAGGTTGCCCAGAGATGTTGTGGATGCCCCATCGCTGGAGGTGTTCGAGGACAGGTTGGATGAGGCCCTGGGCAACCTCCTGGTCTAGTGGGTGGCAACCGTGCCCATAGCTGGGGGGAAGAGGGGGAACTAGATTATCTTTAAGGTCCATGCCAGTCCAAGCCATTCTCAGATTCTGTGATCCCAGACAAAACCAGGACATGTGTGCTCCCTGCTGTGGGATACTGTCATTCCCAAACTGAGCCTGCGGGGGCTGCCCACAGGCAGCAGCTCTTCAAGAACTGCTCGCATATGGCTCCGTACCACAGGGTCCATCCCCCAGGAGCAAACTGCTCCAGCACGGGTCCCCCACGGACGGCAGCTCCCCCCAGACCTCCTGCTCCTGCATGGGCTCCTCTCCACAGGCTGCAGCTCTGGCCCGGGGCCTGCTCCTGTGGGGGCTCTCCATGCGCCGCAGCCTCCTCCAGGCCACATCCACCTGCTCCAGCGGGGGCTCCTCCACGGGCTGCAGCATGGAGATCTGCTCCATGTGGGACCCATGGGCTGCAGGGGGACAGCCTGCTCCACCAGGGGCCTCTCCACAGGCCACAGGGGAACTTGTACTGCATGCCTGGAGCACCTCCTGCCCTCCTTCTGCACTGACCTTGGGGGCTGCAGGGATGGTTCTCTCACACTTTCTCACTCTTCTCTCTCCTAGCTGCAGTTGCACAGCAGTTTTTTTTCCCTTTTTTCAATCTGCTATCCCAGAGGCCCACCCACCGTCTCTCCCTGGCTCAGCTCTGGCCAGCAGCGGGTCCCTTTTGGAGCCAGCTACAACTAGCATTTATCTAATGCAGGGCAGATATGGATTCTTCCGGACTCTTCTCAGAGAGGCCATACCTGTAAGCTTCTCTACTACTAAAACTTTTCCATGAAAACCTAATACAGTGAAAGAAATGCATTATTAATGCTGAAATCCATCTCAACTTGGCAACTAATTTCTGTCCCTACCTCTTTACCAGCCTCTCTGAATTTGGTAATGTCAACATAACTGTACATAGTATATTGAAAAGCAAAAGTGTAAATTTAATGTTTAAAAACTTTTGCAGTCACCAGAAATTCTGTTCTTGGTCATGAGTGAGACATTGGATTATAATAATCTTTTTTATAATTAATACTTTTTAGTTTTATAAAAGATTGCTTAAGTGGTCAAAGAATTGGGCATTACAAACAGAAAGTCATTCACTGATTGTGTAAAGGTGTTTTTAATAATTGTTAAGCCAATAATTGCTAATTGTTCATATCTACAAAGCATTTCCTCGGCAGAAATTAAGTCTAGATTACCATGATATGCATAAAACATATTTCTGTCATGAACCATTCTTGTCCCTCTCTGAATATATTTAATCAACGGAAACAAAGACATTTAGGCTGGCCTGGCTTATACCCACATAACACAGAGTAGTTCCTAGTATTGAAAACCAATTTTCTGATCAAAGTCAGCTTGAGTGAGAAATCAGTAGTCTGTGACTCCTTGCAGAGTAATTGTTGTGGATGGGGCTCCATAATAATTTGCCTACATTGATCATGTCTATCTTGTGTGTATTTCTAACGTAATAGCTTGGGAGCTCCTGTATTGTGCCCTATTTAGCTGTGAAGATGCACTGGCTAACTGCTCCAGAGCTTGTACAGTGATTGTTGTTCTGAACAGTTTCAGGCAACAATATTGGGGAGCAAGAATGAATCTTTTCATAGCACTAGCGACTATGCATCTGTGACCAGACGGCTCTACGAAAATTTCCAGGCAGCAATACACACAAGTACTTAAATTGCTTGTCTCAATTATGTGAGCTATTTCCATTGTGTACTAAATCTTCAGTGTCAGTGTGAAGTTTTGTAATATGTATGGAAATTCTCTTCATATGATTTACATCATTAACATCTTATTGTATGTAATTGGTATTGATTTTGACAAAATCCTGGTGTGACTTCATGTAAGACGTTTGCAAAATGTTTACATTTGTTTATATTTGTTTAATGAACAGTAGTCGACAGGAAGAGAAATCATTACCATCATTTTATACCCTCTTCTTTAGCACGGCAGAGGAAAACCTCTTCCTTCAACAGTAGAGAAATACTGAGAGTAAGAAGGAAATTCATGTACATAAGATAGAAACAAAGCTGATAGTTATGAGTGCTGTTGTGAAAGAGTCTGTAAGACTCTTGAAAGCTTTAGAGACCCTGAGGTACTTTCACTTGTTTCAGTTCTTTGCATAGAGCACAATGCATTGACTACTCCTGTAAGAGCCTGACAACTCAGCCAGTTTCTCACCGGTAGTCTCCCCCTCCAGGCAGTGATCCCTTTTTTAGTGCTTGGGCTGGAGACATGAGAATCAGTGTTTAGTGCACCTGTCAGAGAACGTCTGATGAGCAAGGAGCAGTGCTCATTTTGCTGAGAACGGTTTGTGGGAAGTGTAAAGATACAACAGGGAGTTGTAGGTTTTGAGGTAAATGTGAGTGAAGTAAGCCTCTTTACTGGTCTTAATGATTTCATGGGAATTTTGATTGCCTGCAGGAGGCCATAAATTGGCACAAACCAAAGCACCTTAATCTTTTTAAGTAACTATCAGAAGCTGCCAGTCACTGCAGTCCCTCCATGGGGCTTCTTAGTCATAAAATGGTAAATGGGCAAATATATCTTTTTTTTTTTTTTTTTTTTTTTTTTTTTTATAACTAGTTCCAGTATTTTTCATGTCAACATTGAAATTCAAATGAATGCAAATGTTAATGCAAGTTCTGTTACATCTGAAAACTAAATTAATATACCATGGATGGAGTTGCACATCATGGGAGCCACTCTAACTGAACAGGCTGTTAGGGGAAATGATACTGTATGCAATTGAAATACTCTCTTGTTGAGCTCAGCCCACAAATACAACTACATCTGTCAAGTAGAGCTGAGAGAATATCCCTGAAGCCAGCACAGGCATTTTCTTCTTCAAACTTTTCCTACTATAGCTGAAAAATCACCAGTTAACTCTAAATGAGAGGGAAAAAATAAATGTTTCTGATATTATATGCCCAGTCTTGAACACCTCGCTTATAATTGACCTCGCTTTGCATTAGAACAAGGCTTAAAGTCTCTGAATCAAAGACTGTAGTACACTGCTTATCTGTAATGAATTCTTGGGAACAGAAACATCCTAAAGACAGGAAAGGTATAAACCTATCTCAGCTTTACATCTGCTGTTATTATTATGGGTATTATTATGGGTACAGCAGCCACAACTGGCGGACAAGGAGTTTGGCTAGGAGTTTGTTAGCTGCAATATTTTACATTCCTCTTTTTTTTACAATTTAGATATGCTTGTCTAAGTGGAAACGCATGAAATACAGCAAAGCATTTCCATTCTTTTTCCCTCAACTTCAATCTTTGAAAACATAAAATGAGGAAAACTTTCTTGTTTTTCCCCTTTCTTTTATGTATGAAGTTAATAGTTATCAAACTGAGTCACTCAGTATACAAGTGACTGAAACAGTACAGGTTTTTGTACTTCAGAAAACAGAGTGACTCAGAAAATTTTGAAGTTGTGGAAAATTATATCATTTTGAGTTAGTATATTTGGTGTTTTCATGAAGAATTTTTAGGATAGGGTCACAGCTCAATTATGTGTTTTTTAATAGAAATTGTAAATATTTATTTGAAAGAACAATGATTCTGATGTGGCTGCATCGTACGGACTTTGGCATGCAGGATATACAAGGTGCATTTTGGTAGAAAACTTGTGAAAATATACACCACCTCTGTGGAAAAAATGTCCTAAAAATAAAACTATAAATTGTGTTAGTGAATTAAGGCACATAAATATCAGTTTCAGATAATTTTTATTGTAAAAATATATATCTGTAATGCTCTGTATTTGCGCTTAACAGGGATGGTTGATTCATTCAGTCTCACTCTGCTCTTCAAACCTGCAGAAACAATTGTTGAAGACATGTACCAACTCCTCCTAATCCATTAAGATAAAAATGATGCATAAGTCCATAAATCTTGGTACTTGAGAAAAAATTATTTTCATATTTAGTGTTGAATTTCACTTGTATCCAACCTTATTAGTTACGCTTTTGAAGAGACTCCCATTTTGGTTCATATTGTATTTATGAGTCTAGGAACCCTACAAAACCAAGTACTATGGTTTTAAATATAATTTGGTTAAATATACACATCAAATAAATACACATTAAGAGTATTAACCCCACAATAGAACACTAAAAGCGTTATTAACAACAGTGAAATTAATGAATGAAAGTTCAAATTAAGAAAATTCAATGGAATTTCACTTTTACATCAAAATTCTGATGTATCTCTATTTAGAATAGGTATATTCAAGCTAAATGTGTATCATCCAGTTTAATTGCAGCACTCAAGCTTCTGTTATGGCTAAAAATATAGAGAACAGATCAGTGGTATACTATGAAATAGATAAGGTATCATGGTGGAAACTATTTAAATTAACTAGCCTTTAGCTGTGCTATTATTATTTATTTATTTTTTAATTAATGGCTGCTAAAAATACTACATAGTTCATTTACGGTAATGATGCTCATTTGTATTCTAGTGTCCTTCTGTAGTTTAAGATATTCATTGCTTTTTCCAGCAGTTGTAGAAAAGCATACCAATGAAAACACTGCAACTCTGTCAGAACATATGGGAGAAATGACATAGCTGCATTTCTCAGGACTATATTTGGAGTGCTGGAAATTACATTTTTCTTGATTTATTAGTTGCATTAAATAGGTAACCATTAAAAGGCCAGATCCCCACATGCAGTACTCCAGGGACCTCAATTTATTCAAGATTACCAGCAAAACTCATATTCACTTTTAGAAGACAAAAACACTTAGAAGAGGAATGGCTGAATAGAGAGGGCAGATCTGGGGACAGAACAAAAGGAATGGAGACAGGGACTGGGGGAGTGGGAAGGAGATAAGAAATGTTAACAATGAACTAGATTGTACAAGCACATTCAACCTAATGGGATTTTAAAAGCACAAGAAACAAGAGTTCAGTGTTCAAAACAATCCTCTAAGCTCCTATCTATAAACTGAGCTATTTTCTTATGTAAATCTGGTCATCAGGATAAACTATATAGAATTGAACCAGTTGCTTACATCAATATATTGAACATTTAGAAGGGTATAGGAGCAATCCGGTTACTGTAAATACATGTCAGGGAAAGAAATTACAGCAAAGCTAAAGCAGACATACACAGTGGTAAGAGAATGGTACAACATCAGCAGTGCAGTGGGAAATAAGAAACCCCTTTGAAACTGGTGGGAATTTTCTTTCCTGTTCAATGGTCATTCAAAGTAATGGCTTTTTGTTGTTGTTGTTGATGTTGTTTTGGAATAATATATATATATATATATTGTAAATAGTTCTAAGACAATTAACAAAAATCTGATTGCAAATTCAGGAACTGAGAAGACAAATCAATTATTTCTTACAAATAGCTTATGACTAAATCATGTTAACCATGTTGGTTTTTTATTGACACAAACACTTCATTGATGACAAACAGTTTTGCCATATAACTTCAAGGAGTTATCAGGACTGACAATTTCTGCTACCAAATTTGCATCTTAATGAACTTTCTGATCACGCAGCTTGCTGCTACTCCAGTTTCTTACTGGAAGTGGCGTATTTTATTTTCAGTGTTTCAGTCCTGTAAAACACTGCAGAGAAGGAGAAAGATGTGGGAGACAGCAGCTAGGCTCAGAAAACAAAAAGCTGAGGGCATAGCTGAACTCTCAGGTGTTAAATTAGAAGCTGGATGAAAGTGCCTGGCAGATGCTTCCAGGGTTTGTCCCACCTCTTTGCAGGCAGGGTGCTCCAGGGACAGGTGGCCACCAAAGAGGAGATCATGTCCTGCCTTCTTCAGTGAAGGTGGCCACCAATGAGGAGATCACATCCTGCCTTCTTCAGTGAAGGTGACCACAGGCTGACCACAGCTCATTGCTCCAGCCTCTTCTTTCAGTCCAGCATCATTCACAGACCAGGCTCCTGTGCGTTGCCCAGCCATATGATGCAGCTTGACAGCAGTGCTGTTTTTGGCACTTTTACTCAGGGCGTTATTATAGCAGTGTTAGCCTCTAACTACTTAATAGTCATACCATCAAACTCCTAGTTAGACTGTCTGTTTTTAGGACATTATATCACTGCTTTACATTTCTTCTAGCCACATGCAAAAAACTTGGGCCAGGGGAGGCACGTGCATGAGCATCTTTCTCAAAGCAGTGCACCAAAAAGCAGGTAGACTTTGCTTCTTGTTCCACATCCATGGAAGCAAAATAAGTCAGGATCAGAAATACACACCCTCCTGCAACTGCCCCTGCTCCACTACTTCCATCGGCACCCAGATTAAGTGCAGGATTTCTCCCAGAACAACAACAAAAAAAAAAAAATAAGAGCTGTGACTGGCAACCAATACAAAAGTAGGGGAAAAAATACCCGGAAAAGACTCTCATAAGATGTTGATAAACAACTCAGATAGTGTTTTGCCTGAGTATCCCCTGTAATGTGAAGTTGCTTATCCAGTCAGTGTTTTCTCTTTCCCTGCATTGCTCCCCTCACCTCTCTTTTTTGTGTGTTGCTTCCTTGACTCAGGAACCAATTTGTGCTGCACAGCATTACTCGTGGAGCCTCCACAGCTAGATGAGGTGAGCTAGAGTGTACGGTGATGTGAAAGAGCTTACTGAAATGGGCTGCGTGTGAGCCTAGGAGGCCCAAGAGACATGTTGCTTCCAACAAAACGATAAGCAGATATTGAACTATAAGCACTACAGTACAGCAAAAGCTTTTTCCTCTTTTTCTTGTTTTCTTTTTCTCTTTTTTCTTCTTCTCTTCCTTTTTCTCTTTTTTCCTTTTTTCTCTTCTTTTTCTTTTCTTCTTCTTTTTCTTTTTCTTCTTCTTTTTCTTTTTCTTCTTCTTTTTCTTTTTCTTTTCTTTTCTTTTTCTCTTCTTTTTCTCTTCTATTTCTCTTCTATTTCTTTTCTTTTTCTTTTCCTTTTTCTTTTTCTTTTTCTCTTCTTTTTTTTCTTTCTTTTTCTTTTTCTTTTCTCTTCTTTTTCTTTTTCTTTCTTTTTTTTTCTTTCTTTTTCTTTTTCTTTTCTCTTCTTTTTCTTTTTCTTTTTCTTTTTCATTTTCTTTTCTTTTTCTTTTCTTTTTCTTTTCTTTTCTTTTTTTTCTTTCTTTTTCTTTTTCTTTTCTCTTCTTTTTCTTTTTCTTTTTCTTTTTCATTTTCTTTTTCTTTTTCTTTTTTTTCTTTCTTTTTCTTTTTCTTTTCTCTTCTTTTTCTTTTTCTTTTTCTTTTTTTCTTTTCTTTTTCTTCTCTTCTTTTTCTTTTTCTTTTTCTTTTTTCTTTTTCTTTTTTTCTTTCTTTTTCTTTTTCTTTTCTCTTCTTTTTCTTTTTCTTTTTCTTTTTTTTCTTTTCTTTTTCTTTTCTCTTCTTTTTCTTTTTCTTTTTCTTTTTCTTTTTTTCTTTTTCTTTTTTTCTTTCTTTTTCTTTTTCTTTTTCTTTTCTCTTCTTTTTCTTTTTCTTTTTCTTTTTCTTTTTCTTTTTCTTTTTCTTTTTTTTCTTTCTTTTTCTTTTTCTTTTCTCTTCTTTTTCTTTTTTTTTCTTTTTCTTTTTCTTTTTCTTTTTCTTTTTCTTTTTCTTTTTCTTTTTCTTTTTCTTTTTCTTTTTCTTTTTCTTTTTCTTTTCATTTTTCTCTTTTTTTTTCTTTTTTTTCCTTTTCTTTTCTTTTTCTTTTTATTTTTTTCTTTTCTTTTCCCAGAAGCAAGCCTGAGAAGACAAGGTAAGCAAGATTGGGCCTCCTTTCAAAAAACAAAAGTCTCAAAGGTGTCAAAGGTATACAAGAAAATTAGAGAAGGTCTCAGTGTGATAACTTCAGAAATCTTGCTACACTGGAGATACTTCCATTTGAAACTTAACATGAAATGAAAATCCAGGAAAGGTTTTGTGGTGTGGTTAAAAATCCACCATCTGTGCACTTGGTCTTGGTCAGATTAGCGAGCTCCTTGGTCCATGCACTCTGCAAATATCTTCTCAAGCACTTACCTTTCCTGAGAAACACAGGTCCTGAAAGTGGGGCTGCAGCCTTCATTTGGCAGAAGGGGACCCAAATCTTCAGTACGCAACAGAGAGCTGAAGCTGCTTTCTCTGTTATAAAACCAGTTTTCTTGTAGAAAAGAAAAGCCAGGTTTTTACACAGTGACATGGGAAAAGATGTCTGGATTCATACACATATAACTGGATGAAAAAATAACTTCCTGAATTTTTCTCAGTCCTGGTATTCCAGTGAAGTAAACACATTATTTTGCAGCAAAGGGGCATGCAACATTCACCTAAAACCCACATTCTCATCTGTGTGTTCTGATGCTAAACAAAATCCAGAATAACAATCAGAAGTTTATTCCATGTTAGGTGTTCTGATTTTGCTTCTGCAACATTGAGTAATATCACCTTCTTTTACCATGGCAAATGAATACATTTCCTTAGTTTTCATTGCTAACTTCACCCTACAATTATTGTGTTCGGTGGGCCTGAGCCGACTTTGTTGTATGCTGATGTAGCTCCGACAACTTTCAAGAAAAGATTTTTTTTGTGTGTGTCCATGAGATAAATGTTCCTGTAACAAGGCAAAAATGTGGGGATTACTTAGCACTCTCAGCAGAAATGCTAAGCAGTGAAACATCACAGAGACCTGCTCATTCTGCATTAGTGCGAGGCAATGCATTACCTTCAGGATCAGCAGCTTGCTGCCCACTGCAAGCACCTTTCCAGGCAGATCAGGGGTGACCCTGAGCAGCTGGACAACTGGCTCTGAGCTTTTTGCAAAGCCTGAGCTTGTGGATCAGGCTGCCTGCAGGAGTCAGCCAGACTGCTGTTACTGGCTGTGAGGAGAGCCTCCCTCACATTTTACGTCTAAATAGGGTGGCTTCTGCTACCATTAGGAGTCCATTTGAGTCACCACTGAGACAAAAGAGAGGATTTGTTTTTTTCCTGCAGTATATCAAAAGCATCAGCATAGGCCACTTGAAAGAGACAAGCAATGTGTTTTAACTCCAAAACAGGTAGCACAGACAATGTGCAATAAAACTGGAAAATTCCAAAACATAAATTCCCTAAGCTGCTGTGAGATTGGGGATAGGGCTGTAGGGGCATGGGCAGTAACAGAGCAATGCTCTGCCCTCCTCCACTCCCACCCTAATGCCGGAGCCACTCGTGTCACAAGGCCAGCTCCAGCTTGCAGTGTGCAGCTGTTTCAGCCACTCATTTCTGCTCTGCAAACACAGGTTACCTTTCAGTATGAAGCAAGGCATCATAACTTGATGTCCTTTGAGACTTCCCTGGAATAAGAATTGCTTGTGCCATATGCACTGAAGTTGATTTTTAGCAATAGTATTTTCCCTGAGCAGTGAAAATTAATTCACATTGATTCCCAATGAAGGAAGAAGTCCTTTGTGTTTGTCCATAAAACAATGACGGCTGGAATTTTCTCTCAGGAAAAATATAAGGATGAAATCTCCTCACCTTGTTACATCCAAGGCAGAGCAACCAAAAGAAAAAAGCAAGAGCTTTATCCTTCTCAGAAAGGATGTTCCAGAGGTCTTTCTAAACCTCAATAAATAGCATATGCTACAATACATACTAGTATTATGGGAAAGAATTCAACATATTTTTATTTCTTTTTCTTTTTAACTATCATATGTTCAAATATAAATTACACATAAATTGCAACATGTTTACATGGCTGTTCACAATGATTTGTGTGTTAATCCTGAATGCAGAATAACTTTATGTTAATCATAGCTAAATGGTTTTAAATTAGCATTCAGGGTGCAAGGCATATTTTATGCAACAGCACCATCTACAGTAAGGACTGAGATATCTGGTGGTAAAGTTTGACTGTGTTTTATCAGATGTCAAATCTCACCATAGGGTTGAATTTACATTTGTCTGTGGTCTTCTTATGGTTAATCCCAATAGCCTCCCTTTGCAATATCAAAACTGCTTATTTTCTGATTAATTGATGATAACCTTTGCTTTCTCATCGATTCTTATTCTAAGTTTGTTTCACTTGTTTATATTTTGTATACCAACTGTCCTACTTTTCAATTTGATAATACTGTGGTCTGTTGTAATTCTTCCTAATTCTATAAGACCTAGGAAGTATTTAGGTCACATCAGATGTTGTGAATGAAGCAGAGATCTGCAACTTAACTCCTCAGCTGTGTCACACGTTGTGTTCCCTGACCAGGTGTCTTCACTTACCTCTTTTTTATCACAACAGGTAGGTGCTTGCTGCCAGATGAATTAGCTGCCCCACTGTGCCCACATTCTGGTCCACTGGTCATCCACTAACATGTGTGTTAGATCATGCCCAACTGCTCTCAAAGGAACTGATTAGCTTCATATGAGTGCAGTTCCCAGGTGGTTTTGGTTGTTTCTTGTTCTGAAGCGAAGGAGAACAGATAAAATCATGATTTTCTTCCATACCACCTGAGTTTCTGTAAATGTTTTATCTCTAGAGGGCACTATCACACACAACATCTTTCATTCTGGTCTTCTGTTCTATCCCACCCTCCTCTAAAATCCTTGTAATTGTACAAGGTCACTGTATACCTCATCGTATGCATTTAAATTCAGTATTTCTGTTAAGTGTGTAACTTTTGCTGGAACTGTCTGTAGTTTAATACAGAATTTTTAATTGCCCATTGCTTATGATCTTTTCCTTTTCTTTAAATCCTACTTAAGGTGTAACAAATTTCCCTATACATATTTATTACTAATTTATACCAGTTTGCACTGTGAGATTCGGGGATATACACTACCCTCCCAAATGCTCCAAAGTTTAAAATTGTATTATTTGACCAAAAGGAACTTATTCTAAACCCACAATTCTGTGTTACTTACTGTCATGGTAGAAAAGAGTACATGAACAAATTGCACCAGAAACTGGTATGCATGAGTTACAGTGCCTATTTCTGTACTATTGGTAGCCCTTTAATCCTTTAATTCTACTCCTCAAAGAAAAAACTGTTGTAGGCAAAGAAAAAAGTAAGGCAGGGGGTGAGGGGTGGGGCAGAAGTATGAGAAGTCCCAGGGTAGGAACTTAAAAACATCTCTCCCATGTCCTACAGCAAATCTTCTTAACCAAATACTTCTGAACAGTTTCAGCAAATTATTTTCCTTCTGACAATATAGTGCAGTTTCAGATGATTCATTTCATACTTTCTCCTGTCACAGCTCATTAGTTTGACCTAAGAAATAGGTGGAATTAGAATTACAATCCTATTTAATTTAAGAGAGGAGTTCAATTTATGGAAAGACTCTGTTGTGAGTTGGAATAATGGCTCCTTGCAAGCAGCCTTCACAGTTAATAACTTTACCTCATGAGTGTCAGAAAAGTATTGGCAGAGCTAAGGAGGAGCTGTGGGAGCTGTACTGGTGGCCTAATGCTGACTCTTAAGTGGAATAATTCCTGAAGGTATGTGTAATGTAACATGCATCTGAAACGATAAAGCAGCTGCTGCACAGCTTGCTCCATTTTTTCAATAATACTAGCAGAAGGTACATGAATTGAAAAGTCAGCTAACACTTCCTGTAAATTGGGCAGGGCAACAGAGATGTCTGAAAATTTCCAAACTGTCTGTAATTTATAACTTCAGGTAACTGGATGTGGCATTTACTTCATTTCGGCGGGGTGGTGGTGGTGTGTGTGCTTTGTTTTTAAATGCTGAGTCAGTTTCAATAGTCTTCTCAATCACAAAGTCCTCCCAAGAGTGTTCATTTGTCTTTATATATCTTCCAGTTAGAAAGAAATGATGGCCTTTTGTACACTAAGAGGGAGAGAAATTTATTATGTGCAGCCTGTTCACTTAATGACACATAAGGTTTGAGGCAATCAAAAAAACATTAGACTGCCTGGTCTGATATGTCATGTCTGACACACCATTCTTTTTTGCATGGTTACTCCTGCCTTAGATCCTATGATTTATGATAAACCCCATAATTTATGTTTGATCAAAATTTCAGCAAGGTTTTCTGATCTTTTCGTAGATGAAAACAAATAAGAAAACAGTGAGAACTCTGCATGACTGGATTAAGCCACTTGTTCATCCTAATCTCATGGTGGTGCTGCCTTTCCATTTCCTACACTCTAGCGTTGCTGTCATATTCTCCTACCTGCTGCCTCCAGTTCTTCCCCTGTTTCTAAATGGGCATGAGATGTCATTTTAGCTTTAATTACATTTGATACCTCATTTGTAGCATGATTGTGCCTCCCTGGCTGAGAATTAGTCATAATTTGGAGAGTGGGAGAGAAGATATCCCTCATTTCATGGGTAGTCCTCTCCAGCTGTTAATGATTTTGTGCCTTGTTTTGAATGTAGTTCTCTTGGTTCAGGATTCAGTTGCATTTTGTAGCCTTTTCTGCTGCATGATTTCTACTCATGGCGATATTAAGATTTTGTAAAAAAGTCACAGATTTATTTTTTGTTATTATTATTATTAAAGAAGCTGGAGTTTTTAATACAAAGTATTTTCTGTAGTCCTCAATTGATTTTTGAAACTCTCTTTGCACCTCTTCAACTTTTTCAACATTTTTAAATACTAGCAGTGCTGAGTATAAATAGAATGTAATATGACATCCACTACTCACTTCTCTCTTGTATTAAATTTTAACCTAGCATCACATCAGCTTTTTTTGAAACAGTAGTATCTTGAAAGTTTCTGTTGTATTACTCAAGACCTTTCTGAGATGCCTATTTCTAGAAGAGAATCCCCTTCTTCATTAGGAACAGACTGCGTATTGGTTTTGTATATCTTAGCTAATACTTCACACCATTTTGTGAAGCAGTACCAATGCTAAAGCTGTATCATCCTCATTAGGTTAGGAGCTGAAGTTACCAACAGCTTAGACCATGACTGACCCAAACTATCCATCAAACTAAAAAGTACCAGGAACACTGTTCACCATTTTGATGCAGAGGCAAGCAGAAATGCAAAGACAGCAGGACAAGACAGAAAACCTGTCTTTGGCCTAGTGGACAAGACATTTACTTGGGAAGAAGCAGAATATCTTTTCAGCTGAAATGAGTGTGTGTTTTCAAACACTTTCACTGGATATGAGAAGGTCCTGGAAGCAGTACAAGTACCTGAGGTTTTCTTCCTTTCCACAGTCCCACACTAAAATTTAGATGATTGTACATTCTCCTGGAAATATTTCAGTTTCCCACAAAATCAATAGAGACTGAAGGAAGCACACGGAAAAGTCATGTTAGAAGTTATAAAATAAAAATTGTTTCAGAAGTTGTCTCACTGAAGAGAAAATGGGTATAGTCTTAGTGGTTTAACTAACAAGAGATCGTGAAGATAATACCACACTCGGTAACTTGAAGTAAAATCATGACAATTTTTAATAAAAACATGTTCACACACAGTTTAGTCATAATAAACCTTACTCTCAGCTCCACCAGCTGTAAGAAGTCTGGCTTATAGTACTTCCAGAGAGGTGTGAGGCTTCTGGCTCTTACTGAATGTGGAGCTTGGAGGAGCTCAGTTACTGAAAGTCATAGATACAGGCTCCCTCTTAGTACCCTCTCAATCCTGGTCCTGGCCCAGCTGATTTCATGCCACTGAAAATCTACCTGTGTCGCAGTTTTCATATCAGCTTTATTGGCTTGTGATCCCCATGCTAAATATTCTACATACTCATACTATACAACCAATCCAGTCCTTTTTGATGACTTTTGAGTCTAAGTCAGTGAGCTGACTTCCTAGGGTTTTGAATCATGTCTTGTGATTTGCAGCAAAGTAAGTTGAATTTCCCAGATCATGCAAGTGCTTGAAACTGTTTTTCATCACTATTCATTGCTGGTATGGCTTGAACATTACCAACCACAAATGTCAGCAGTCCTTTAACATCTTCCTGTAATTCCAAAGGGAATTGTTTCCAGACCTGGAACACAACCTCCAAAACCGTGACCAAGCTGTATTCTTGTTTTGGTTTGGTACATGCACAGGGTACATGCACACATTTAGACATTTCAAAATCCTTCTGCCTTTATCTGTTATAGCTTCCTCCACAAGGCTTCTCAAAGCTGTGAAGTATTATTTAGGTGAGGGATTTACTGATTTCCTGCTTTTCCCAGCAGAATGCATTCACTACCATTGATATATTGATTAGACCAGCAGGACAGTTCTGGACACAGACAGCCAAGTCATGGTTCAGCAGGCCTTTGGAAATTACATAAACATTAACATATACACAAAAATAAAATTCCCTAAAAAAAATAAATCGAAATTGTCAACAAGAAAAACAAAAACCAGCCTTTTCTGAGGAGAGTATCAGCTTCTCTGAATGCTGCCAGTGCCCTCAGTGAAGAAAAATACAGGGGTAGCATAGTAAGTTAAGTTCACACCTCAGCACAAGAAGATGATTTGAGGCTAGAAACCCTGGAAATACCCAGCCAGATTCTCTTTTGCCTTAGTTTTTCTCCTAATTGTTTAATACTTCAGTTCAAATATGCATTTTTTACAGATGAATTATTATTTTTATCATCAGAACTTCATTTAAGTGACCAGCATGCCAAAATAAATATGTGCAAATATTTTTGCATGTCAAATTTCAATCTACCATAAGCCAAATGTTTTGGGGTTTGGTCAGGTTGTTGTATTTATATGTGTGTCTTCAGGGGTTATACAAAGGCATTGCTAAAGTTATAGTCACAGCCATGCACTTAGAGACCTAAACAGTACAAAACACTCCTTTCAAGTTTTTCAACATTCTTATGTCAGATGTTAAATAATCATTTGTGGGAACTTGAAACCAGAGTTGAATAAAACTATCAATTTTTATTTCAGGGCAGAAAGACATATTAGCTTTGTTTCCTCTCAATGTATATATTTATGTGTTCATGTTGATACTCTATGAATCGACCTCTCCTGAAGCTTTCCTGTTCCTCAGCTGCTTTCCTGCTACTGGCAAATTGCAGGGGAAATGTGGCACTCACCCCAGCTGGTTCAATGATGGGCTCTGGCCAACAGCTCATCTCCAACACATCAGTCCACTTCTGGTCCTCTGCTTTCACAACACATTCAAAAATCACGACAATGGCTCCGTCAACCTCTGTTCCTTGGGGGATCATAGCCAGATGGTGGCACAAGCTGTAAATAAGATAGGTCCTGTGGTGATATTAAAGTATGCCTTGCCAGTCATTTCAGGTATATCTATACGTACCTATGTAATTGGATTGAATGAAGAGTAAATCATCACTATCTTTCAAAATAGCTTTGATTAATAATTGTCTCATAACAACTCATCTTTATAATGGAGGATCACTTTGGTATATTTGAAGGTATATCTGCAATAATATTTTCTCGTTTAGTCTGCATTTTTGCAAAAACACCTCAGTATGCATGGATCACAACTTTTGCTGAGCAACAGCATTGGAAAGACTGCTGAGCTTGGGGTGACTTCCAAACTTGAGGTCAGATAGAGGAGGGCTCACTTCTCAAGATGTGTAAATAGAATGCTTTCCTAGTAAGGTGTTTATACCTTGTTTTATTTTGAACTTGTTTAGCTTTAGCTGACAGTTGCTGGACAATTTTATGACTCAGTTTGCAAGATTAATGACCCATATACTCTCAGAAATCTTTTCGCATGTAGGTACTTAAAGACTTTGATTCAGCTTCTTGCTAGAGTCAGATTAGAGATTGATATCAGCTGTTTTAGCATTGCAGTACCTTATAAGTTCCTGTCCAGTTTGTTATCCACCATGATAAGGTTAATTCCCTTTCTGAGTCTGTGCTGTCCTAACTTGTAAGTAACATTCTCTTTCTCTAGAATATAGCCTCACATTAGCTGCATTAAAATATGTATTGTTCAAATGAGTTCAGCTAGCTGCACAAATAAGTTTGTTCTGGAAAACAGCTGTCCCAGCAAGGCTTTGTATCACTAACAGTTTTCTTCAGGGTAGTAGGAAGCTAAGAATATTTGCTTGAAGAATCTCAATTGAAATGTACCTACTGAATAATTACTAACCATTTACATTCATCTTTTAAGGATAAGATAATTATTTTAGCGTAGACTTGAAATTATAATGTTATACAATTATTATTTTTTTAGTAGAATGACCTAATAGCTATAGAAAAATAGTGATATTAATTAGGTTAAAATCCTTTAATTCCTTTGTGAGAGCATCATGCATCAAATTCTTTCATGAAAAATGTAAAAATAAAATACAGTAAGTGAAGGTCATGCCTAACTTCATTAAAAGGCAATATAAACAGGAAGGTATGATTTGGAGGAATATGATTTAGAGGAATTGCAGATGAATGGAAGTGTAGAATGGGATAATTCATCCAGTCTGATCAAGGGATAAGTTAATATGAATTGGAGTTTTGCAAGGACAGTCTTTTTTCATTCCTGGAAATCTTCTCAGGGCAAAATATTTTCTCAGTATTTTCCCAGAATTTCCAGACATCCTTCAGCATAGCAGGAGCTCTAGTCATAATGTCTGTAGCTGACATTTGCCCACTATGAAACCTCAGACCATCATCGCAGCATCAAAATGTCCAGTGTTACAGCTCTGATCCTGTTCTACTGAACATGTCGTCATCATGTCTGGACATGTTGGGGTTACTGCAGATAGAAAAAAAAAAAAAAAAAAAAAAAGGTATAGGACATGTAAAGTATGCCTGATGCTTTTTGGACATGTTGGGCTCTCTGAAGTGCTATACATAGCATGCTCACACATAATACTCAGCAGGAAATTTAAGCAGAACTTTGGACTTGTTGCTGTCAGCCATGTGGTCTCAATATTCTTTTGTGGGCAGTAGTTGTTTGAAAACATTACCAGAAGATTTTGCTTGCAAATTCCCAGGAGGACAGTTGCAACACGATACAATCCAATGATCCTGGACAAAAGAACAGATCTTGGAAGCTGTGACCTGTCAATTCAAGAGAGCAACCCTGAAGCCCTAATTTGCATCAGCAAATTACCAGACTCCCCATGCTCTGTGGCCAGAAAGGTCACATTTTCATTTTCACATAGGAGAGATGGTAATGAAACATAGTCACAATAAGAAAGTAGAAATCATACCACAGAGTGACTAACTGAGGTACATAATTTAGGTGCAAAGGGATCTGAATATTGGGCAAACAGCACCAGTGGGGAAAACACAATCTACTCTACTTGCTTAAATTCTTTCTGCAGTCAGCAGAAAAAAACCTATAGCTTTTAAGGCCTCTGGAGAGCTATAAAGTTAAAATACACTAAGGTATTTACCTCTCTTGTTGACTTAATTGAAAATGCCTACATCCCCTGGCAACCCAAAAAGCTGGCTTCCTTTAAAGACTATAGCAAAGTGGTCAGAACAGGACAGCTGTGTACGAAACTCTTTTTCCCCTCTCTTCCAGGGAAATGCCCTAACTGCTAGCTTTTGGGGTTGTCTCCACTCCTTTTATAGTTGTGGAGCCAAAAGTGCAGAAGTGGAAAGTCATGAAAGAAGGAGGGCAGGAAAGAGGGAGCCCAGATCTGACTGCAGGGGAAAGGCTTGGACTTTCATCCCCTGGTCTGTCATGCCAGGAAGGAGAAAATTGTGTTTGTGGGTAAAAAAAAATAAAAAGATTTTAAGTTTTTGATCTTGAATAAGAAACAGACAACTGTCGTCATTGCCCCAGCCTTTATAAGACATTCATCTCCTCAGAAGATAAAATCATTAAAGTCCATATATCAGAGCAAGGCAGTGCTGCAGTGGTTGAAAGCCATCTGTCAGACAGGTTGTCAAAGTTATTCCATCAATTTTATTTAATGTCTATTAGAAAACTGGATCACTTTATTGAGAAAATGAGATATCTTTCAATTAATTTATACTGTTGTTAGCAAAATCCTCCAGGGATTAGCCCTGAAATTGATTTATATGAAGGAATTCTGTATAAGAATGTATATCAAAACTCAAGCCAAGTTTCGCACTTAATTACCACTCGTAACACAACGTTTCAAAGATATGATGTTTTACTGCTTGCTGTCAGTGCTTGCTCTCTACACAGGTGTAAATTCACCCTAATTCTTGATAAGTACAAAGAGCTGATAAAAAACTCAGGTGACGGCCATTCTTTGCTGCTCTATAGCTGTCAAATCATCTGATACGCTCATTTTGCACTTGTGATTCCATTTCTGTAACAGATAGGGGAAAACGAGCTTGTGACATAAACATGAGGTCTGCAGTGAGAACAAAACTCTACGGAGACTTCAGTGATGCCACACAGTAAAAACATAGTTTTAAATAGATACTTCAACACAACCAGATGCTATGTAGATCTAAGTTATTGCCTGGTTTATTGCATTTATATACAAAAGACTTACAGCATAAAATATTTCATTTACTTTTTAAAAACAACAAAATTAAAGTTGATGTCTCAACTAAACAAAAAATCAAGTGGATTATGAATCCTTTGACTCAATATTTTCGTGGTGATTCACCCAAACTAAAACTCTGTGCAGGAGTGTCCAGTTCTAGTGAGATGTTTGCCTGCTGGGGGAATCTGACACCCAGAGCAGCACCTCTGTGCAAGCAAGCCTGATCCCAAAATAGCAGCTGGGACACTTGCTGGGTCTCTGGCCACAGGGTGTGGGAGACATGCATTAATAGAGTCATGCATGGAGAACCACTCAATTCATGTTGTTTGAATCAAATCAGGATCAAAGCAGTTTATTGATTTTTAAATGATGAAAAATTATAGGTAATCAGTGAACAATACATTCACAATCAATATCAGTAATATGACAAAACCACAACACTAGATACATACAAAATGTCAACAAACACCTACAAATTTCTGGATGCCCTTTTATAATGAGTTCCAAAAAGCTGTAATCCTATGCCAACACATGCACACAGATGTGCACGCGCGTGCCCTCTCCATGGCCCTGTGGGTTACACATGCACCCCCTCTCCTGGGGCTGGTGGCTGCCCATTTACAAACTTACACTTCTACTTCCCCCTGGAATGTGAGTGCTCCAGCTCTGTGTGTGCCCCTGCAGCTCTCCACAGCCTGATGGGGCTCATGCTTGTGTGAAATCCCCTACAAGGTCCTGCAGGCACATCAAGGTGTGGGTCCCCACATGTGGCCCCCAGCCAGAAGCAGGCTGCTTGTGATGGTCATCAGAAAGTCTGTGATGCCACAGAGCAACTCCTGGCAGTGCCAAACTAGCCTCATGTGCTTTTCTCACACCTTCATCCCCAAGGTAAAAAAAAAAAAAAAAAAGAAATATTTTATGCATCCTTTCAAGCTGAGCCATTTCATGAACCAAAAGTCCCCTGGCAAATGCCTGGTTACTGTTTAACCTGGCTGGTAGTCATCCTCCTCTGCAGCAGCACCAGTCTGGGGGCAAACACCCTTGCAGGAAGTTTAGGGTAGTACATTCACACATACAGCTTTCAAGCACTTGGGCTTGTTACCTTTTGTGTGTGATTTTTGTCTGGTTGATTGGTTGGTTTTTATTTCCCAGATACAATTAATGATTTCATCTGCTACGGTCATTTAAGAAATGTAATGGATTGGTTGTAAGTTGTAGTCAGAAGTTTGAAAAGGACTTTGAAACCAGGTACTTAATTTTTATCTTCTTGGAATGAGGTACTTTAACAAAACCTGTTTTCAAAGATGTCTTAGTGTGGAAGAGAGATAAAGGTTTATCTGATTGCTGCCTAATGCAAGGACTATAGACAAGACAGAGCTAGAACTTTCTTACCAGTCATCAACAAAGGGACAAGAAGTACCAGTTACAATTTGCAGCAAAGACAACTTCAAGTTTTTATTGACATGTAGAAAGTCCCTATGAAAAAGGTTAAGAACAGGTTGCCAGGGGTCTTGTGGTATCTCCATCACTGGAGATATTCAAAAATTGTCTGGGCAAGCCCATGAGCAACCTGAATGGACTTGGAAAGCAGTGCTGCTTGGAGAAGGAGGTTGGGTTGGATGGCCTTGGACCACCAGCCTAATTCTGTGATACAGTGACAGCAAGCACTCTGTTGCAGCAGGTGTTTGCAAAGGTGAGTGAAGCAGAGGCCCCAGAGCTGGCCAGCACAGAGCATCAGGATAGAAATATTCCTGTTCTGGGCTTCAGAGCTTTGAGATTTCAAGTCCTTCTACCATAGTAAGGACAAACACATGATTAGTGTGAGTTCATCTGCAGTCTAGCCTGGCAATTAAAGCACTCATCAGCAACACCACAACTACAGTAGCAGTAGTAGTGCATGAGCACAAAATTGGCAGAATCTGGACAACACTGTTTACTAAATTCTCTTAAACACCAAAGCAGATTGGTATCATTGCCAGAACCATGAGAAATACAGAAAGATGAGCTTGGTGCAAGAAAATGTTAGATACTTGAGGAATTATATAAATCTGTGCTAACTGTACCACTATTAGGAAAAAGTTGTAATAGCTAGGTAGACAGAATTAAATGTAAATATAATTGTAACTGGCCTAGTAATAATTTTGCCTACTTTAGACTAAAATGAAAAAAGTACTGGCTCCTCATAGAAGATGTGTTTCTTTCGCCCACTTTACTCACATAGGGTGCATCCTGGTACCCTAACCTTGAGAACTTGCTGCTGAAATTTGGGTATAACAATTGATGGAAAACATGAGCAACAAATATAGCTGGGGATGCATCAACTGATCAGGACAACCAGGGCTGATTTGAAACCAGGATTGTTTGGAAAATTTCAAGACAGCCTGTGCTGTAGGCATACCTAGGGAAAATTTAACCATACAAACAGGTTCCAGTGTCCTTGCTAACTAGCAAAAACATATCCTAAAAGAAAGACCAACCTTTAAACTAGAGTCGAAGGGGGAAGGGGATAGAACCAGGCACGCCGGTGATGAGCTAAGGGATGGTGTGCTAGAATCAGAGGGACTGTGTGCTAGTGAGGTCCTTCGGTCAGCTCCACAAGGTGCTGCTTGTAGGGAGGCGCATTTGAAGTGTTTCTACACAAATGCACACAGTATGAGGAATAAAATGGATGAGCTAGAAGTCTTGTCCCAGTCCCACAGCTACGACATCATCGGCATAAGCGAAACCTGGTGGGATGAGTCCCGTGGCTGGTATGTTGCAATAGATGGTTACAGGCTCTTTAGGAGGGACAGGCAGGGTAGGCGGGGTGCGGGGTGGCGATGTATGTGAAGCATGGGCTGGACTGTGTGGAACTTCAAGTTGGTGACAGCAAAGTTGAGAGCCTCTGGGTAAGGATTAAGGGACGAACAAATAAAGGGGATGTTGTTGTGGGAGTCTATTACCGACCACCTGGCCAGGACGACAACGCTGATGAATTATTCTTTGCAGAACTAAGAGATTCCTTGAGATCAACTCCCCTTGTCTTTATGGGGGATTTCAACTTGACAGATGTCAACTGGGATCACCACACGGCTGACACAAGCAAATCCAGGAGGTTCATAAAGCACCTAAATGATAACTTCTTGGAGCAGGTGCTAAGTGAGCCAACTAGGAAAGGTGCCCTCCTAGATCTGTTGCTGGAAAACAGAGAGGGTCTTGTGGGAGACGTGGCAATTGGCAGCCATCTCGGTCATAGTGACCATGAAGTGGTTGAGTTTAGAATTTATGGTGACAGAAGGAAAACTGCCACCAAAACTTCAGCCCCGGATGTGGGGAAAGCAGACTTCAGGCTGCTCAGGGAATTAGTCAGCAAGGTCCCCTGGGAAACTGCTTTTGAAGGCATTGGTGTCCGTCAGTGCTGGTCCATCTTTAAGCACTGCCTCCTAAAAGCACAAGATCAGGCTATTCCAAAATATCGGAAGTCAGGCAAGCGGGGCAGAAGGCCGGCCTGGCTGACCAGGGATCTTCTACTGGAGCTTAGGCAAAAAAAGAAAGTGTACGGCTGCTGGAAGGAGGGTCAGGCGACGAGGAAGGAATACAGGGATGCTGTTCGTGTTTGTAGGGAGAAAATTTGTGGGGCCAAAGCCCAACTAGAGTTGAAGCTGGCCATGTCTGTGGGATACAACAAAAAAGGTTTTTTTAGATATGTGAACAGAAAAAGGAGAACCAAAGAAAACATAGGTCTGCCACTTGATGGGGAAGGTCTCCTCACAGACAATGACATAGGCAAAGCAGAGACGTTTAATGCCTTCTTTGCCTCTGTCTTCAACGCTAATGATGGGCTTCGGGACCCAGGGTGCCCTGAGCTGGAGGACCATGATGGTGGGAATGACAAACTCCCAACTGACCTGAACGTGTGCGGGATTTGCTGCTCCACCTGGATCCATACAAGTCCATGGGTCCGGATGGGATTCATCCCAGGGTGCTTAAAGAGCTGACTGACGTCATCGCAGGACCTCTCTCAATTATTTTTCAATGATCTTGGGAATCTGGAGAGGTCCCAGTAGACTGGAAGCTGGCAAATGTTCCAATTTTCAAGAAGGGTAAGAAAGAAGACCCTAGCAATTACAGGCCTGTCAGTCTCACGTCAGTACCTGGTAAAATTATGGAGAAGATGATCCTTGAAGTTATTGAAGCATGCCTGGGGGACAATGCAGTCATTGGTTCCAGCCAACATGGGTTCATGAGGGGTAGGTCCTGCCTAACAAATTTGATTTCCTTTTATGATAAGATCACCCATCTAGTCGATCAAGGGAAACCAGCTGATGTGATCTTTCTGGACTTCAGCAAAGCTTTTGACACAGTTTCCCATAGGATCCTACTGGACAAAATGTCCAGCATACAACTTAACAAAAACATCATACGATGGGTGAGCAATTGGCTGACGGGCAGGGCTCAAAGGATTGTGGTAAATGGGGCCACATCTGGCTGGCAGATGGTCACTAGTGGGGTCCCTTAAGGCTCCATTTTAGGGCCAGTCCTCTTCAATGTTTTTATAAATGATTTGGATGTAGGACTAGAAGGTGTTTTGAGCAAATTTGCCGATGACACCAAACCTGGAGGAGTTGTGGACTCGGATGAGGGTGGAAAGGCCTTGCAGAGAGATCTGGACAGATTGGAGAGCTGGGCGATCACCAACCACATGAAGTTTAACAAAAGCAAGTGCCGGGTCCTGCATCTGGGATGGGGCAACCCTGGCTATACGTACAGACTGGGCGATGAGACGCTGGGGAGCAGCCCCGCAGAGAGGGATCTGGGGGTTGTGGTTGACAGCAAGTTGAATATGAGCCAGCAGTGTGCCCTGGCAGCCAGGAGGGCCAACCGTGTCCTGGGATGCATCAAGCACGGCATTGCTAGTCGGTCGAGGGAAATGATTGTCCCGCTCTACTCTGCGCTGGTGCGGCCTCACCTCGAGTACTGCGTGCAGTTCTGGGCACCACGGTACAAAAAGGACATTAAACTGTTGGAGAGTGTCCAGAGGAGGGCGACGAAGATGGTGAAGGGCCTAGAGGGGAAGACGTATGAGGAGCGGCTGAGGTCACTGGGCCCTGTTCAGCCTGGAGAAGAGGAGGCTGAGTGGGGACCTCATCGCGGTCTACAACTTCCTCGCGAGGGGGAGTGGAGAGGCAGGTGACCTATTCTCCGTTATCACCAGTGATAGGACCCACGGGAACAGTGTTAAGCTGAGGCAGGGGAAGTTTAGGCTAGACATCAGGAAGAGGTTCTTCACTGAGAGGGTGGTCGCACACTGGAACAGGCTCCCCAGTGAAGTAGTCACTGCACCAAGCCTGTCTGAATTTAAGAAGCGATTGGACTGCGTACTTAGTCACATGGTCTAAACTTTTGGGTAGACCTGTGTGGTGCCAGGAGTTGGACTTGATGATCCTTATGGGTCCCTTCCAACTCGGGATATTCTATGATTCTATGATTCTATGAACCTTTATCCTCCGTGGACATTAAAAACTATTTTCTCCACCATGTTTGTGAATGCCTTATACAGTGGTTGATAGAATAAGTACATCATCAACTCTATTTGAAAACAGGCTGAGAACAAACACAAAGTGTAGCACTGTCACGTAGTGATGCGGACACAGCTTGATGACTAAGAACAGACCTATGCCTGCTCTTCCCAGATCAATTATGCATCTTCATTGCATTCCCTTTGAGGCTAATAAGAAAAACAGAAATACTCTTGAGAATAAACACCCGACATGAGAACCTCCCCTCTCCTCTCCCAAGGGAGTTCCCTAGCTGTTGGTCTGTTTTGCAAAAGTGGTGCACAACTCCCGTTTCTCAGGTGATACCATCTGTGGTTGCTTTTCAGTACTTACTGTGAGGCAAGTGGTGCACAAAGATGATATCCGGTAGATACTGCTTTCTCCAGGGTTTTAGTAATCTCTTTGTCTCAGTTCTGAATCATGACAAAGGTGAGACACAGAAGACTAAAAAATCTTCTTTGTGTTTGTATATCTGGGGGAATTCACAAATGCAAAATGTAGACAGCTGTCACAAGTATGGTCTGGATGTGAGGTTTTCCAAATTCCTCTTCTTGGCTGTGGATCTGGTGGAGCTGTGAAGCTGGTAGGATTTTTGAAAGAACACTATGTCTGAAAGTTAGATAAAAAGAATGACAAAAGATGACAAAAATAACTAACAATGAATGCATTTGGGCTCTCAGAAAGTCTACATAATGAGGGGAAAAAAAAGAAAAGGGACCTGGAAACTGTCTTGAAATTATGTATATATGTGTATATATATGTGTATATACATAGAACTCAGAAACTTGTGTATTTAAGAGTCATTGTGAACAACCAACACCAGGAGGAGGAAAACTAGAAACTTCTCTCAGTAGAATCCCCTTCGCCCAGGAGTTAGGCTTTCTTTAGCTTACTTGCTTTTTCTTTTTTTTACAGTTTGTGCTGTAAAAATTGCAGGTTAAATAGAGAAAGCTCTAAAGAGAATCAACTCTGAGTTTTCTGCCATTTGGGGGGCTACAATGCAGTAGAAATTGTAATGCAAACATCCTCAGGCTAGTACAAACCTGGAGACTTTTCCTGATTTCTTGGCAACTGCTGTATCACAATTTGAAATAAGCCATCCTGCTTGTAAGTGCCTTCTCCCAAAAGAGTAACCAGTGTCTGGATATTAAGCTGTCAGAAGTACCTGCTATGAATCCTAAGCTGGTCACCTTACCATTCACCCATCTGGGACTTCCCAGGTAACAGAGTGGTGCACTCCTAACCAAGGCTCTCTGAAATCACTGTCTGGAGACCCCCATGTCTGGGTAGGAAGCCTAGGAGCAGCCTAGGTTTCCTGAATCATTTCATGAAAGCCTGGAATCTGATTTTAAGTACTGAAGGATCTGAATTAAATACATCAGGTGGGCAGTCTGAGTGACAAATTTCTGTTATCTTTGAGTAGTGTAGGTTTTCTGCAATGATTTTCTCCAGTGCAGGCCAAAACAAAACAAAGCAAAACCAACAACAACTATTTCACCTATGTAAAGTTAAAGCCATATTGTCTTCTAAAAAGGCATAAATAACATAATTATGCTAAGTTATGCTGGAAATTATTATGTCGTTCTTATTAAATTATTATTATTAATTATAATTATCAAATAATTATTTCATCCTGATAGCATTCTGCTGTACATGGACTTCTTTTTTTGCTACATAGGTACTAAGACAGAGAAAAAAAAACATTTCAAGTAGTAAAACGATTTCCTTCTTCAAAAATACAAAACCCCTTCACAGGGGGTTTATTATATTTTAGAAAGTGTTTCAAAGTTTCCTTTTACTTTTCTAAGACCTAGAGGAGTACCTCAGTGGTGTTACAGTAACAGATTAAAAAAAAAAAAAAAGTTTTCACCTTTCTCTGTAAAACTGATGTTGAAAATTATCCAAAAGCATTAGGAAATTATAGAGTTAAGTTTCCAATTCTGCTGTTAAACCTTGAGTATAGCTTTTATACTACACCCTTTAATAACATAAGCATATACTATATTTTCCACAGGATGCTACGTCATTCAGTGCATAGGATAGACTGTAAGGCCTGAGGTGAATGAAACCGTTGTCTGTACAAACCCTGCCTTATGTCTGATAGAGTTTGTAAGTTGGGAAGGGAAGGAAAAAGGGAAGGAAAAAGGAAAGGAAAAAAAGGGAGGCTTAAGGAGGAGAAATGATGGTCCTGTTTGTAAATTCGCTGAGTACAGGTTGGGTATTTTTCTGCCTCTGCCAGAGGTCCAAATTCTCAGAAAAACCTAATTTAAACATATTTTATGACAAAGAGCAGAATTGTTGGAAACACTGTGCAAACTGGCTGTTAAATACATTTATCCTTTTTTTTATTTATGCATGCGTTAAACATATTTATAAATTTTAAATGCCTTTACAAATCAAAGCTTAAATCATAATGTTTCATGAAGTGTAGACAGTT
This sequence comes from Cygnus atratus, assembly GCF_013377495.2. Classification (NCBI taxonomy): domain Eukaryota; kingdom Metazoa; phylum Chordata; class Aves; order Anseriformes; family Anatidae; genus Cygnus; species Cygnus atratus. The sequence continues at coordinate 20,024,047 of NC_066364.1, read as the reverse complement.
GATACTGCTAAGCAAAAATCAGAAGATAAACCCATCTATTGCAATACCTTCTAATTTGTAGTACAAATTACTTTCTGTTAAAATATTTGTTTTATTTCTAAATTCGTCAGTTTTCAACTATATTTTGGTTTTGGTTCTCCCTCTTGAGTACGTAGGAGCTCCAGGAATATTCACAGACATAAGAATACTTGTACATGCTGGGACACATTTCTTCCCCACAAGGTGGTGATATTACTATGTCTTATAGTATTTTTGTTTTGCAACAAACTTAAACAGTTGTATTTTCCAAAAGGAAGAAAATGTCATGCCATTTCATGTAACTAGAGCAGTACAATTTAAGCTCATGTTTCTCTAATTAAAAGGTTATATTACTCCAACTTTTTCAACTTTTAGGATTAAAATATCTTTTGTAGCTATCTTTACATAGAATTACCTAGACACTAACTTTACCTTAAGAACCCAGCAACAGAGATGCAGAAGGATAAGCTTTTCTGTGTGGTTAGAGGTGTTGGATAGACAGAGCTGGACAGAGCACTCACATACATTTCTAAGTGTTCTCAGCAGCTCACATGCGGGTTTTGGGCAGCTGATGGCCAGCGTGCCTAGTTGTGTGGAATGGAGAATTCGCTAAACTGCATGGTGGAATAAAAAAATCTCTTTTATGTCATTGATTAAATATCAGTATTCATCACTAAATATTCAAAATTGCTTGGATAAATTAATAATCAATTAAGTTTCAGAGTGGTGTTTTCTAGCTATATGCCCATTTTGAAAGAACAGCAAACATTGTAGTGCTTTTTAAGTGCAAGGAAGGAAGGCAATAAGCTGAAACCAATCCCAGACACAAAGAGAAATGGAGCAGAGAATTCAGATATCACTGTAGTTATTAAGACAGTAAGTCTGTCCTATCTTAAACTTATTTTGGAAAGTGAACTGAGTAACTGAATATCACAGCATGGCTGATATCCCAATCCGCCAAAAAACATCTGTATCAAAGTATCAGAAACATTGCTATTTGGAACCATCTGTGCACTTGAGATAGAAAGGGTCATTTTTATGATTGCTCGGTGTTTATCAGATAGTGTTGCAAGTGGCTTTTTACAGGGAGGATCAGTATACAGGTGTTGTGCTGCACAAAACATCAGGTCAGAAGTGGTGTCTGAAGACACAAATCTGAAAACATTGTTAACAGTATTGGCATGTCATTTCTAAGGGAAAGGTGTTTTATAGATGCAAAGACCGTCAGCTTTAGATCAGCCCTATACATATTAGAACATTAAACCTGGTAAAAAGTCATTAAACTTTATTTTGCTGAAGCATCACATTTCTCCTTTAATCAGAGCAATATCTATAGTGAGAGAATATATCAGATACTAAGATTTTCACTTCAGTCAAAATATGGCACTGAACACTACCAGTCTATGTATAGTAAAATTCTGTACAAATTTTTGGCATAGCCCAAAACAATCTTAATAAAATGTAACTAAGTGCAACTGCATGGGAAACAAACTTTTGGAAAACAATGGTAAAACAGCTAAAATCTGCCCTCAAAAATGCACACACTATTCACACTGGGGAAATGATATTCTTAATTACTCTTTTACAACCTGGTTCATTGGCCAGCGGCATGTATAATGGCAGAATTTAACTTTCACATAAATGGAAGCAGACTTTGGCACTCAGTGGTTTCTTCAGGAAGCCTGGTGGTCTGAAAATGTTACTGATGCATCTGCAATCATGTGAGAGAAACATATTTAAGCTCAGCTCAGAGGAAGTATTTTTACTCCAAGCTATGAAGTGCACTGATCGTATCAGTCATTTCTAGGATAAAATTATCTAGAGTGAGGAGTGACCTGCTCTGAATAGTATTGCTTCACATAACAGCTTGCAAATGGAGAACAGCAACAAAAAATGCAGCAAAAATTTGACTGTAGGCAGCTAAGAGGAAACTCCCAACAACACTGAGGGTTCGGCCTTAGCCTAAGAAGAGACAAATGAAGGTACTTTTGTAAATAGGATGTTTTATATTAAAATCCTTAGCAACTGATTTGTTTTTGCTTTTGCCTTGAATCAAATTAAGGAGAGGTTAGATGAGAAAATAATTAACATGTTCGCGGTATATTCTTATGAAGCTCTTTGCAGTCACTATATAATTACTTTTTAAAGCATTTTCTTTGCAGAAAATGTTTTGAATATTTTTTTTCATTACCTGGATAAACAGTCTGGTTAAAATATTTTATTTTTCAAACTGGTAGGAAAGGAGTGCTTTAGTGAAGGAACAATAAATGCCTTACTGGAAGAAGAGAGTTAACGATAAACAATTGAGCATTGGTCCATTTTACTACAATGACCTTATTTTCAGGGGAAAAAAAAAAAAAAAGACAAAAGAGGAAAGTAATTAATCTAAATGATAGCTAAAGCTGCCCTTTTTTGTGGCTTATGTGTGTTGGTAAATTGGGCTGCACTGCTTCCTTTAGGCTCTTAATCTGTGAGTCTTGTAATTTTTGTTTTTGATTTTTTTTTTTTGAACATACGTGAAAGAGGGTTCACAGAATCACAGAATCACAGAATCGTTTAGGTTGGAAGAGACCTCCAAGATCACCTAGTCCAACCTCTGACCTAACACTAACAAGTCCTCCACTAAACCATATCTAAGTTCAACATCTAAACGACTCTTAAAGACCTCCAGGGATGGTGACTCAACCACTTCCCTGGGCAGCCCATTCCAATGCCTAACAACCCTTTCAGTAAAGAAGTTCTTCCTAATATCCAACCTAAACCTCCCCTGGTGCAACTTTAGCCCATTCCCCCTCGTCCTGTCACCAGGCATGTGGGAGAATAGACCAACCCCTACCTCGCTACAGCCTCCTTTAATGTACGTATAGAGAGCGATAAGGTCGCCCCTGAGCCTCCTCTTCTCCAGGCTGAACAATCCCAGCTCCCTCAGCCACGTCTCGTAAGACTTGTTCTCCAGACCCCACACCAGCTTCGTCGCCCTTCTCTGGACTCTCTCGAGCACCTCCATGTCCTTCTTGTAGCAAGGGGCCCAAAACTGAACACAGTACTCGAGGTGCAGCCTCACCAGAGCTGAGTACAGGGGGACAATCACTTCCCTAGACCTGCTGGCCACACTGCTTCTTATACAAGCCAGGATGCTGTTGGCCTTCTTGGCCACCTGGGCACACTGCTGGCTCATATTCAGCCGACTATCAACCAGTACTCCCAGGTCCTTCTCGGCCAGGCAGCTTTCCAACCACTCATCTCTCAGCTTGTACCTCTGCTTGGGGTTGTTGTGCCTCAGGTGCAGGACCCAGTACTTGGCCTTGTTGAACTTCATACAGTTGGCCTCAGCCCATTGGTCCAGCCTATCCAGATCCTCCTGCAGAGCCTTCCTACCCTTGAGCAGATCGACACACGCACCTAACTTGGTGTCATCTGCAAACTTACTGAGGGTGCACTCGATCCCCTCATCCAGATCATCGATAAAGATATTAAAGGGTTACTCACATTACTTGCTGTGTACATATGCCAAGTACTTTTTTACATTAAGATGGTGACAGCATGCAAATCTCAGCTTCAGGGTTTCTGCCTGAGGATTTTCCCTGCTATCTTTTGAGCATGTGCAGTGTGGGCTGTCTTCAATTGGGGAATCATGTGCTTGTGAGCATCTGCTATCTACTGATATATAATTAAAAAAAAATCTTAATACTGTCATCCAATCATCACCAAACTGTCCTATTTCTATGCACACCATGAGCAACTCAGGGTTACTCATCTTTTACTCCCTATGTGCGATGATCATAGTGCAGAAATTAGAGCTCAGGACTGTCTCCCTTCCACTACACTTTGTGATGACTAAGCTACCAAGCCAGGCTGCCCTGTGTTTGTTCCCCTTCTGGCTACCTCTTGCATTGTTTCCTTCATCTGGTAAACCCCAAATGAAGCAATGGCAATACTTCCCATCCCACTTCAGTCTCACATTTGAGCTGCTCTTCAACAAGGAATTAATTTGAAGTTGTATATATCCTTTAACTGAGGCAGTAAATAAACCTAATTAATTGACCCTAAGTGACCCTAAATAAAGATATTTATACAAAAGATGGGAATTTTGTACCACCTTTATAATCCATTCCATAGTCATCTTTTAGAAGCATTATATTTTTGATGCCAATCTAGCATAAGCAAAGAATGTATAATCACTGAGGTCTGGCACAAATTCCTAAACATATTAATGCCTGGAGGTGGCACAGAACCAGCTACAGTTTTTGACATCAGAGCTTGAGCATTATAGGAATCCTGTTCATAACATGAACTTGAAAATGGTCTTAATTATTCTTAGATAATTAAGGTAACTCTAAAACATATTTTAATTAGTCAGTAAGCCTGCCTGGAGCCTTGACTCTGTGCTTAAACTTGAACAAGCCAAAAATGTTCACCATTACCCATCGTTGGCCATTTCTATTGCTTACCCTTCCCCTCTCAGTGCACAGGGGGTTCTGAGTATCATTTTGAATTTTACAACCCTTCCCATGCCCTGGGGACTGTAACTCTTGATTCTGGATTGCATGCCAAGGAAAGGTGCTTAAAATAGAGTTGCTGCACTGCCTAACTTCAAGATCCCTAAATCCTCTCTTGGCTCAAAGCTAACTTCCCATTGGAAATCTATCCTAATGCCTAGGAACCCTATGAAACTGAGAATTTCAGACTGATAAAAATGCAGGATTCAGAACATGGTTGAAAAAATACGTCTGAATACATCATGCACATTTTTATGTCTTTTCTTCCAACTGCAGATTAATTAATGTAAAATTATTGTAATAAAACCTGACACTGGGAATCACATGAGATAATTGCATGTACAGAACTGAAATCAAGCCTATTTAAAGATTCCCTAAACTTCATAAGCCTTTTCATATTCACCCAGACCACTTTGAGGTTTTACACTGAAATTATGTCTAACTTGGAGTTTTGACGTGACACCAAGTGAAATTCTTTTTCAATTTTTAGTTCCATTCAAACACAGAAGAAAAAAAAAAAAAAGACCATATCCTTATTTGCTGTAAACCAGCATCTCTACATTACTTTCTATAAGGCTGCATAGGTTTACAACAACTGAAGAGCTAATCCTAGTGAAGTAAAGCCATGTGGTGAATTGAACCAAAGAAAATGTTCAAATGAATAAGGCCAGCTGTACAACACAAGCAGACTCTGAAGATGGGCACTGTGCCAGGCTTCCCCATTAATTGCCTCCCTATGCTTCATTGAAGGAAGTTTGAAGCCAGTCCAAATTTCCTAAGCTCCCCAGCACCACCCCTCTGTTTCTACTCCAGCTGCGGCTTCCAGACACTGCTCTTGCTGGCAACCAAAATGGGAATACACACGAGGAAGTTTTCTAAACAGTACTTTGCGTGAGCTGCAGAAGTGGGACTCAGTCAAGGGTAACTTTAGTTCCTGGAGCAGCGGTGTTGCAGGGGCTAATGAACAGGAGCCAAGCAGAGGAAATGAGGTAGGAGGAGGAGCTGATGGAGAAACAAGAATAAAGAAGCATATGGGACAGTTAAGAGATCATCTGATCTGGTTTCAAAGGAAGGGGAAGAGGCAGCTCAGAAAGCATGAAGACTTTGGGAAAAGAACAGGATAGGAAAGGCCAAAAGAGAGTGCATGGGATAAGGTTTGTGAGCGAGGAGATGTTTGCGAGGCAGTACTGTGCCTTGAGAGGAAATGTGGAAATGGAGTGGGGCAGTGTGGTGTAGGACTGAATAGCTCTTTTTGGACATAATCAAGGATGACTGAGCAGGCCAGAAGATTGTGGGGGTGTTAATAAGAGACACTGTTGCTGGGGAGATTGGAGCTGAAAGCTGGAGTGGGTAGAAATTATATTGGATAAAAGTCTCAGAAGGAAAAGCATGGACTGACTGAGTAAAAATCAGGAAACACCTGACTGAGGAACTAGGAGAGCAGGGAGTCTTGGCCCAAGCATGGAGGTGGGGACAGCAGGAAAAAGGTTTCCCCTAGGGAAAAGATATGGCCCAAAGTGTCGGTATCCAGTACAACACAGTCACCCTTAAAACCGAAACACAGATCCTCATTCCTGGGCATCGACATTTCTAGTGATGGCACATAACAGGGAGAGCCGGAGCTAATTTTATGCTGGAACAATCCAAAATAGTGTGTACTGGAACGGTTCTGCCCATCGGCTATCTCTACTGTTCGGTGTTAGTGTTCTGGCACTTTAGTTCACTCCTTCCAAAATAGCTCTGATGAAGCCTATTGGCAAGCAGTCTCAGATCCCTTTCATGGCTATTGCGGAGATGATAGCAACTCATTACTGCTATCAATTAAACACTGAGTTCAAGTGATTGAAGAGGAAATGAGAACACAGTGCAAGCTATGTTGTGAAACTGATGAATGAATGTGTGTGGGCCAAAAGGGCTGTTTGGAAAGACTTTAAAATCTTTCTTTACTCCAAATTTAAAAATGAGTAAATAAAGATTAAAAAAAAAACCATGAAGATAATTTCATAGTTTTGCTACCTGTAGGACCTCTGCCTGATATGTCTCAGAACAGAGTTGACAAGAAATGAATGAGACAAGGAGGAATGGAAAGAAAAATTCCTGGAAAAATGCAGTTCTATCCTATAGGGTGTCACAAAGTCCCCTTGCCATGCTGGGCAATCAAGCCTGTCAACCAAGGCACAAAGTCCATATTTCCCATTCCCTGGTCCCTGTCTTGGAGGACTGAAACAAAGACTATTTATTGTTTCCTTTCTCACTTTAGCTATGCTCTCTGATGAAAAGTGTTCAGCTTCAGTACTTCAGCCTGCCATCAAAATTCTCAAATTGGAAGATCTGATGGCTTTAGCTAGCACTTTATCTGCTGCTTATGACACTAGTTCTGTTCAGAATTATGCATAAAACAGCTATGATGAATACTCAGAAGACAGTTTGCTAAATGTTTTAGTAAGTGTTGCACATAATCAGTAGGGAGCAATACAGTTTGTTTTTACTCTTTAAGTCTTCAGAGCAAATGCGATCCTTCAGTCCGCTCGCCCTGGCAGGCAGTTCATATGGCAGTGCCAGCTGATGGCTCCTGGAGCACAGCACAGAGCGGGCACACTTCTCCCTCTGCTCCCTGCCAAGTACAAATCATCCTCCAAGTGTGAATGCTATAACTCTCTCTGAACAGGCAAGTCCTCAGCTGGCAAGGCAGAGTCATTTTCAGTTGATTCTGCAATGCCAAAGGAGAAAGTTGAACCATGAATGGAGTTTTACATTTTCTCCCAAATATTCATTAGCACAAAACTAACTGCAGACATCATTCTTTCTGCTTTGACCAGTCCAAACTTTGGATCAAACTTTGCTGTCAGTAAGGATGATTTAGACCTCACACAATTATATTCTACTCCAAAGGTACAACAGTGTAACTACTACAAATCTGTAGTTATAAAGGATTAAATTCAAGTCCCACTCCTTCTACGCTCTGCCATGGCTCCTTTTAATCGGGCCTTTCTTTGTTGTTATGTCTGACAACAGCAAAGACAGCATTGTGTCATCTGTAGAGTCCAACTTTTATAGGTTTTTGGTTGCTTTGGTGAACTACTCTCCCACCCCTATCTCCTGTTATAAAGATAGCATGGGAGGGGGAGGGCACAGTACATGACAGAGGGATTTTCTTTCTTTCAAGTAGTTGTCCATGGTATTTATCCCAGAGGGGGAAAAAAAGAAAAGAGAGAAAAAAAAAGCAGAGGTTATATGAAGAAGTTTGAAAAACATGTGGATGGCATGTACTGGATTTATTACCACTCTCTAAATTCCCACAAAGGTTTGACTTCCTTTGTTTTTAATCACCAGCAATGAAACAGTTCACAGTGCGCTGCAAACACAGAGCCAGCTTTTTGTTTGAGACAGTTGGAGAGGAGGGGGAAAGAGAGGGGAAAGGCTCATGAGAAACATGAATGAGTAGGTTTTGCTGACTCTTCTAACTACAGGGCTTGACAAAGTGCTTATAAGCACATTTCCCATGCTGTTAATAGCAGAGCAGGAGCTTTGTTGTACGATATGTAGGTATTTTGAAGCTTGTCAAACCTAGACAAGTGGGAGGAAATAGCAGTGAACATAACATTAAAAAGTTGGTCTGATGTATAAAACATTAACTTTTCCATCTACCTCATCAAACAGTAATACATAAAAATACTGTTGCTTTATTGAATACGTTTTCAAGTTACCTCTTTAATTATTAACATTTTTTAAATTACATAGAATTTCCAAGTCTTTCTAATCCATATCACAATCTTTAACCACAAATACTAATTTTGGTTATTAAGTACAACTGTCCATTCATGGTATATTGCACAAATGCCATTACTAATTATGTACGGTTACATGATTGCAAATAATATGAAAAAAAAAAAAAAAGAGAAAATGTATGAAAATATATTCCACACCACGTACCTGAAAGGAGTGAAATTTTCCGTAATTATCTTTCACTTGCCTATATGGTTAGAATATTTCCTGAAAAACTGTTTTGGTCAAGAATTAAAAAAAATTATATGTTCTAGCAAAATCCAGTGAAAAAAGTTTTAGCAGACATGAATATGAAGCAGCATTTCTTTTCCACTAAAGGAAAGAAAAAAATTCAAGTGCTCATTGTGATTTACTACGCACTTCTGCTTTTTTTTTTTCTTAGCTAAATCCACTGAACCTGCTGAATTCAATAAATTCATTTACTATTTATTAGAAAGGAAAGAGAATATCTATACTCTATCCAAATCGTACCAATATCTTCTGAAAATTATGCAATAAATCCATGGTGTGTTTCCTGTTGGCATTGATAACTTCTAAACTGTATTTTCGCTCCCTATTTGCATGAGGCCTGAGATATATTTCTTTACTATTTCCAGTGGAACAAAACTACAGAAGCATACTCATGCAATCTGATGCCTGTAGTTGGGAACCAGATGATCTTCAAAACTGGCTGAGATTTCAGTGAAAATTCAGGTCTATAATATACCCCCTGTAGCTGCACTCTGGAGTTCACATAGCATTTTCCCTACAAAAGAGCCACAAAAAAGCATTATGCATTTGCTCAGTGACATTTTCCATGTGTTTCAGTATGTATTCCTCTATTCACTACCCTCACTTCCCCTACTCCCTTAATCGTATATCATCTTCCACGACACCTGCGTGATATGGGTAATTGGACTCCTATGCACAAATCCAGTTGAATAGACACATGTTTTAGAAATGTTTTACTTCTTACTTCAAAACTGTAGATCCCAGTCCAGCATCACTTCCTCCAAAACTTCAAACCTCACTCCCAATGAGCCTAGTGAGTAAAGTTGTTTCCTAATTGTCTTCATCCATTCGCTCACCTTAGTTGCCTCAGCAATCTCTTTACATATGCAATATGTATTTATACACACATAAAGTCTCAGATCTTCATTTTTTTCCATAGGTTCACTTTTTTTTTTTTTTTTTTTTTTTTTTAAATCACAGACTGTAAGTCTCAGGAGGCAATCACTATCCAGGCTACTGCCCATGGCACAGCTTATCTATACCTTTGGAGCAGAACCTTCTTCCAAACTACAGCACTTTTGTCCAGTTGCTCACAGCCTCCACCATGCCTTCTCCTGTTGTTCATAAAACATAGATTTCCATATGACATTTTTCACCAATGAAGAAATAATCATTAACTTTTTGACTCCAGACAGTGGAAAGGGCATATCGGGAGCCAAATATCTATCACTTATAGCCTTAAAAGGCAAGAACAAGAGTGATAGTTGATCTGATGTGTATGAAAAGATGTGCAGGGGAAAGGAAAACAGTGATGGCAATGAGGTTACTGGAAGAAGTCAAACAGAAAAATGAAGGTAGAAGACTGTACATAAGAATAGATAAGACCTGAGAGGCAGGACATTGTTAATTCAATAAGTAAAAATTCACTGCCCTTAAGCTCATCATCCTCACCACAGGAGAACTTATGCAGCTCTTCCCTCCTCCAGGTGGCTCTGGCTACCAGCAGGTGTGAGATAGGGAGTATGATGTACATTTATAACAATCAAAGGCCAGGCCCCAAATGGGAGGTGAAGCTTTGGTGTAAGATTGGGGCTGTTGGTAGAGCAGGTTCTGGGGCTGCTGTTGCCACATTGAACTTGTGCAGTATTTAAACAAGAAGAATTTAAATGCAGTTTTCCAAGATTTCAAAAGGTGCTCTTTCTGGGATGCATTTAAACGTACTCAGGTTATAATCAAACAATGATTTGGGAGGCTTTAATTACATTCATAGAGTCAGCATGAATGTATAGCATGAAAAAACATGGAAGGAGCTTTTGGGCAATGTTAAAAAAATGAATGAAAACCATTCAAAGCTTTTGTCATTTTTGACTCCAGGAGATATAGTAAAAGGAGTAGTCTGAGGAAAATGGCCTCACAATAGCAAGTGTCACAATCTGAAGCGCATTCACTTATTTCACTTCTACTCCGTGGATTTGTGTGGACTGCTATCTCAGCATAAATATTAGACACTAAGAATGAGAGAACCTAGTAAAATAGCACAACATGTTTAAAGTACTGTGTAGGCTAATGAAAACAGGCTATCTAAAGGAGCATTGCAAATCTAAGATCTTGAGAGTTTTCCTGATAAAAAGCTTACAGCAGCCTGTTTAGACAGAAAAGCATATGATTCTTTAAAGTGTGGGGTTTGTTCCTGAGCCAAGAAAAGTTTAAGACATTGTTCTGCTCAGGGCTGCAACACCTGAAGTTGGGTTCCTTGCTGCACACATGGAGCTGACAGTGCTGTCTCAGGTACTCCCATCCTTACACTGTGAGTACAGGGAGAGTGACAGATCTATGCATGAAATTCCCAGCAGCCAGCATTGGGCATGGGCTACCCAGGCAAGGTCTTCAGGAGAGGTTTTACTAAAAGGCAGTTATCTGCACTGCATTTAAACTCCTTGATGCATATCAGATTCACAGGGAAGGTTTATAGATAAGAATCACATTTGCATTTCACTCCAAATCTGAACATTGTTTTTGAAGGGAATCTCCAAGTCACGCCCATTTATCATGCTCGTGGTCTTAGAGCACCCATACTAGACTGGTTTTGAATAAACCAAAGTGTGCTCCAACTACTAGGAGACATTCAGTTTATGGGACTATGGTGGTTTTACCTGGCTGGGCAGCTCAACTCTACCACAGCCGCTCTCTCACTCCCCCTCCTCAAAGGAAAAGGGGGGAGGAAATACAATGGGAAAGGGCTCAGAGGTTGAGATAAGGACAGGGAGATCACTCAACAATTATCGTCACAGACAAAACAGATTCAGCATAGAGAGGTTAATATTATTTATTGCCTATTAGTAACCGACTAGGGCAGTGAAAAACTAAAAGCAAACCAAAACCACCTTCACCCCCATCCACCCTCTCCTACCTCCTCCCCCCGGGCAGTGAAGGGGAACGCGGAATGGGGGCTATGGTCAGTCCCTAACACTTCATCTCTGCCGCTTACTTGTCTCTGGACAGCAACAAGGGTCCTTTTTAGAGCTGGCTGGAGCTGGCTCTGATCTGACATGGTGACATGGGGTAGCTGCTGGGCTCTGCTCACAGAGGCCACCCCTGCAGCCTCTCTGCTACCAAGCCCTAGCCACATAAATGAAATACAGAGACAAGACTAGTGGTAGTTTAAAATCTAGCCAAAATGTGTAAAGCATGGATGTCTAGTGCTAGCACCAAACCCCCTCCCTAGAAAGCCATTCATAATGTATCACATGAGTTGCTAACATAGACAGCCACAGCTTCTAGCTGTTTCTTATGCTAAAGTCATTGTGTTTTGGGGTCCAGATGACCAGATCACATTTTTTCTCCCCAAACATTGCGAATGCCATGCTGTTCAATCCTGAGTGCAATTAGAATCCCAAGCTCTGAGACACAGATCATACCTGATTGAGAACAAGCCCAAGTGCCATGCCAGAGGCCTGGGAAGTCACACTGACTGTAGGAGACCCACTACCATGGATGTGGGATTAATAGCTGTGTGTGCTTGAAGGTCAGAATAGCAATCAGTCATCATCCAGAGACTAATGGAGCTGAAAAGGGCATGTAACCTGGCAACTGGATCCAGTCAAAACAACCAAAACTCTGACTAGCAAGCGAGACAAGTAGTAACAGGTATCAAGCAGAGCAATCTAAAGGTTCTCCATCTTTCTCATTTTATTGCTGTCCTTATTTCTTTGGAGCCACAGCATGGAGAGGCTGAAGGGAAATTGAAGAAATCCTTCAAAAATATCATCAAACCCACATGTTCAGAAAAAAAAATTGTTGTTTACACTAAATACACAATGCAGGAAACTGTTCTATCAGATAAGATGTTCCTCACCTGATTATGATTTGAAGGCAATAAATAGAAAGAACTAGTCATAAAATAAATGTGAACTGAAAACACATGCATTTAGGTCTTAGGCTCCAGAATAAATAAAGTACAAATGTAGATTTTTCATATATCTGCCAGAAGTCAAATATGTTTTGTTATTTTAGCCTATTTAATAGGTTGCTTGTATGAGAACTTTTTTTTTTTTTTTTAAGCTGAAATACTCACTGTGAAAGAGCTTTAAAGATTTTGTTACCGATATAGTTGATATGAAAGGGTCTTTTCTGCTCTTCTGTGCCTGCACAGCTACCATAAATGCCAATTAAGATTCCACATATATGCTAATGGCAAAATGGACCCCAAGGTCTGTTACATCATTAGGTCTTCTTACTTCTTTAAGTCTTTCACTGTTAATAAAGACTGTTCTCAGTAGTTTATGTGATAGTTATATTTATTTAAGTAAACTTTTTTTTTTTTTAAATATTAGAATTTAATGGGTCACATTCAAAAATAAATAGTTGAATTCAATTCAAAGGTAATACAAAGTGACTACTAACATTTAAAGAAATATTCTTGATCCAGCCATTGGGCAATTTTGATGACATCCTTGAACTCTATAAACTAATGTTCAAATCATTTTCCTCTAATATCGTTCCCCTGAGATAGGGTCAGATCTCTTTAAATTACATACTTTGAAAGCACTTAGACACCAAAGTCAATTAAATCAATTTCAATGAAAGTTAGGTGCTTTGTCAGTGTAGGACTTAGTCTTCTTGTTTTTCAGTTTCTGATTTGTTGTACAGAAATTCCCAAACATCACCAGCTGTTCAAATGTCATTTTGAACAGTAAATTTTCACATCAGAAAGGGCAAACAAAGCCAGGAGACTGCTGAGCACCAGCAGACACAGATATTAAGTAGTTTATGTTCTGCAATTTTTCCAAGTTGTCATCATTTTATTTGCAGAACAGCTCTATGATTATCTCAAGACCTTAAAGAAGCAGAAAACTCTGATATTTGGAGCTCGCTGTCATTCTATGGGACATGTCACCCTCCCTCAGAAGTACCATTTAACTCTCCTACATACTCCTCTATATACTCTTTTATATGTCTAGTTCTACCAGCACTTCTAAAACACCATAAAGGAATTAAGGCTGCATAGGCAAGTGTAATTCTGTGACTTTGACTCCCTGCTTTTTCATAATCTTTAACTACTTTATCATTAGAATTAAAACATCAGGATTACGATGGTATTTAGGAGTCACACTCATGTTACACAAAACCTCACAGCAGTAGTCCCTGCTGTGAAGACTGTAGGCTCAGTACTTATGAGAGACCAAAAAAAAAAAAAAATTCTGGCATTACAGGTCTCCAAACTGTAATACAGCCTGATGTTTCTACTCTGAGCACTTCAAAGCAGAAAGTAACCTCTTTCCTGTTAAAGCAGTAAGTGGCAGCATTGCAATAGCCTTTGCTTCCTGATCTTTTTTGTTGTCTTTCAAGGTAACATCTTTCAAAACAATGCTTTCTACATATATTTTTTTTACACAAATATTCCTCTGCCATTCATTTCTAAGTCTGTAAAATCTCATTTTACACTGGAGAATGATATGATATATTTAGAATAATTTTATATGTGATAAATTCACGATAAAAAGGAATTTACACATTTTGTGTCTCTTGTAAATGGAATCTGTACACATCAAATCCAATCAATCTGTTTCTATACTCAGTCAGAGGGTGTTCTGGATCCTAATTAACATTTCTAAATTGTGTGTCCTGAACAAATTAAAAAAAATATAAGGACAGCTGGAGTCTTTTCTTTCTGCTCCTGAAGCAGAGGATGTAAATGGGGTGTCTATAATTTAGATCCTTGTTCTTGAGCTTTCTATTTGATAGCCTCTAAAAAGTAAGCCTGAAAAATCAGCATCAGATCATTTCATGTTAATTGCTTTGCCAGTGATACGGGATTGGATTTATTCTGTTTTCAAGTGCTTTTGGAACAACAGCTGTGATTTTTCCTGGCTTGTAATCATCACCAGCCGTAAGGAAACTGCAATCAGAATGGAGGAGACAGATCTGCTGATGAAGCACAAGCCTGCCTCCTATCTCACTCCCTCTCACAGACCTCTTTGTTGGCTTTCCAGTGCTAAAAGGAGCAACACGCACCGAGAATTGGGTACCGTCATTTGCATAGGCCTAAATAGGAATTACACCCTATTCAAAATCTACAGAAGTCAACAGCAAATTTCCAGTTGTTGAGTAGGACTAAAGAATGGAGCTGTTCAGCAAGAAAGGAATTTCCAGGATAATCACTTTCCCAGGTAGACATACAGTGATTAGTTTGTGTAGACTTTAGTTCTTAAGCTGTTTTCACACTATCTGGCTGCCTGCATACCATGATGCTGGATGTCAGTTGTCAAAGGTTATTGCTTCACTGCTGTGCCATTTATGCTACTGGCCCTTGCAAAGAAATGAACAGTGCATGCTCTGTCTCTTGTGTAAGTGTGTCTTTATAAAGATCCAGTTTCCTTGTAAGAGCACAGCAAATTGTGTAAATCAGCTTTTCATTGAGAAATGCTGCTTGTCACCTGTCAAGGTTAAGAGGTGAATGAGAAGACTCATTTATTCTTCAAGGAAAAAATTGAACATTTTCAGTGACAGACATTCTGGAAACACTTGCAACAGAAAGGAAATTGTTTCATAATAGCTTGCACGATGCCTTTGTCAAACAATCACTGGTTTTGCGACACTTCTGAGTCCCCATTTTGGCAAGTGTCATATTAACTCAGGTCTGACTTGGTACCTGGGCTCCTTTTGTCATCCTTAGGAGAACCAACCGTAATGGTGTTTTAGTGGGAACTTAAAAAACAAAAAAAATAGTTACAATGATGATACACTGTGTAGTCTGGCAAATTATTCAAAATTGTTTCACTGATATTAATGTTTATCTGCAACAAGCCATCCGAAGTACAAATGTTTCTCTTCATCATGTTTTAATGTACTTTGGAATATTCAGAGTAAAAGTGCTTTATATATATAAACCATTACTATTAATTATTACTACAGAATTTTTCCTTCATCATCTCTGTGACCTTTAAGGAACATTAATGAGAAAGTTTACTTGTGAGAGTGAGCTGTTTTTAATGGATGTCTTTCACTGAGACTATATGACTGCTAAGATGAAAGCTCTCAAATGTTAATGCACTTGAGGTTTATAATGTCTAATGTTAATGTCATAGGACATAGGTCAGAGAAGGGAACTGGGAGTGATTGTGCATAATAAACCATCTGCATGTTATTTTGCAGCAACAAAACAGGGCAAACAAAGTCCCAGGACACATCTACTGAGTTATGAAGTTATTGAAGGACTTCATCTAGCATTAATGAGGCCTCATTTGAACAAATGGGAAATTCTTGAAATAGGATATCACAGAACCAACTTGTAAGGGGCTCAAGGGAATGAATCTTAAGAAAGGTCTAACTAGATCTGGCCTTTAATGACGCATAGGGAGAAGGAGGAGAGGAACTTCTCACATTTCATACTCCAGTGTTAGGCTACAGAAACTGCCCAGTGTCCCCTTGAGAAATAAAAAAGAGGATTTTTTTTTTTTCCAGAATACTCTTTTACCTTTGCTTTCCTCTCATTCCATCTGTGTCATTGTAGAGTTCAAGAATGGAGATTACATGTTCACACATAGAACAATGTAAAAAAACTTTAAGCTAGATGTGTACATCACAACTATAAAATGATTTTTTTCTAACGTGACTGCTCCTGCTGTGCTCAAAACTACATTGTGCCTGTTAGTATCCAGCTACAAATGATGGGTTTCAAGCTAAGTTCATATGTCAGCTAGATAGTGACTTTCATGTGCTTTTATTTTAGGGTCTGGCTTACATTCTACTCAATTTTGTACAGTTTTGTGATGGGGGACAAAAACTGTACACAGGGTGGAGCAAGACTGGAGAAACTAAATGCCTCTTTTAAATTTTATTTATTTGAAAATGAATTTAATTTTGAGCTGCACTACTTGAAAGTGTCTAAGTCGGCAAATGTTTTGAGACCACTAGTTTAAAGTGTTATGCTTTTTATTGCTACAAGTTACAGCTTTAGAGTATATAATGGAAGCTGCCCTTAAAATGGTACTGTGGAATGTGCAAGGGTTATATTATCCAATTAAAGGCATGTGTATCCTGCTAGCATTTAAGAGAGCAAGAACACAACCAGTTCTCTTATAAGAGATGCATTTATTTCTCCCAGCTCTCTCAAGCTCACAGAAGCAAAGGTTACATCAATTTTCCACGCAGTTTCTTATGCTCTTCCTGTGGGATAGCTAAATCCTTACACTACAAAGTGACAAACCCACCCAGACCCAGAACTGTTCTTGAAGGATTCCCAGGAGGCTGGTTGATGGGAGTGAATGGGGTTAATGCCAGCAGAGAGTTTGAACTGTTTGTTCTTAAGTGGGAAAACAGCATCAGCAACCATTGTCATAAGTCTCTTTTGTAAGCTTTATAAGAAATTAGAGATATGTAAATAAGGTACAGGAAATAATTTCCCTTTCCAGGGAATTATGCTGCTTGATTACAGCATGCCTTGGTTATTTAGCAACATCTGGAGAGGCAATTTCAACTGCCTTCGAGATAAAAAATTAGATAAAAATCTTGGAACATACCATTCAAGTGCTGGGATGACATTGAAACATTGCTGTGTATGAAACATGGAAATAAATAAAATCCATATATTCAAGTAATGTGGCAGTACATAACATTCATTTTTCTAGAACTTCGTTTTTTGTTGGTGGTGGTTTTTTAAACTTATGCCAGTCATTCAGACACAGACACAGACACAGATTTCTAGGTTGGAAGAGACCTCAAGATCATCGAGTCCAACCTCCGACCTAACACTAAGTACTCCACTAAACCATATCGCTAAGCTCTACATCTAAACGTCTTTTAAAGACCTCCAGGGATGGTGACTCCACCACCTCCCTGGGCAGCCCGTTCCAATGCTTAATAACCCTTTCGGTAAAGAAGTACTTCCTAACATCCAACCTAAAACTCCCCTGTCGCAACTTTCGCCCATTCCCCCTCGTCCTGTCACCAGGCACGTGGGAGAACAGACCAACCCCCACCTCACTACAGCTTCCTTTAAGGTAACTGTAGAGAGCGATAAGGTCGCCCCTGAGCCTCCTCTTTTCCAGGCTGAACAAGCCCAGCTCCCTCAGCCGCTCCTCGTAAGACTTGTTCTCCAGACCCCTCACCAGCTTGGTCGCCCTTCTCTGGACTCGCTCGAGCACGTCCATGTCCTTCCTGTAGCGAGGGGCCCAAAACTGAACACAGTACTCAAGGTGCGGCCTCACCAGAGCCGAGTACAGGGGGACAATCACCTCCCTAGACCTGCTGGCCACACTGCTTCTTATACAGGCCAGGATGCTGTTGGCCTTCTTGGCCACCTGAGCACACTGCTGGCTCATATTCAGCCGACTATCAACCAATACTCCCAGGTCCTTCTCGGCCAGGCAGCTTTCCAGCCACTCATCTCCCAGCCTGTAGCTCTGCTTGGGGTTGTTGCGCCCCAGGTGCAGGACCCGGCACTTGGCCTTGTTGAACTTCATACAGTTGACCTCAGCCCATCGCTCCAGCCTATCCAGATCCTCCTGCAGAGCCTTCCTGCCCTCGAGCAGATCGACACACGCACTTAGCTTGGTGTCATCTGCAAACTTACTGAGGGTGCACTGGACGCCCTCATCCAGATCATCGATAAAGATATTAAAGAGGACCGGCCCCAGTACCGAGCCCTGGGGGACACCACTTGTGACCAGCCTCCAACCAGATTTGACTCCATTCACCACAACTCTCTGGGCCCGGCTATCCAGCCAGTTTCTAACCCAGCGAAGCATACGCCAGTCCAAGCCCCGAGCAGCCAGTTTCTTGAGGAGAATGTTGTGGGGAACGGTGTCAAAAGCCTTACTGAGGTCAAGGTAAACCACATCCACAGCCCTTCCCTCATCCACCAAGCGCGTCACTTTGTCATAGAAGGAGATCAGGTTCGTCAAGCAGGACCTGCCTTTCATAAACCCATGTTGACTGGGCCTGATCGCCTGCTCGCCCTGCAAGTGCCGCGTGATGACCCTCAAGATAATCTGCTCCATGAGCTTTCCTGGCACTGAGGTCAAACTGACAGGCCTATAGTTACCCGGGTCTGCCCTCCGGCCCTTCTTATAGATGGGCGTCACATTGGCTAGCCGCCAGTCAACTGGGACCTCCCCCGATAGCCAGGACTGCCGATAAATGATGGAAAGCGGCTCGGCCAGCTCCTCCGCCAGTTCTTTCAGTACCCTCGGGTGCATCCCATCCGGCCCCATCGACTTGCGCACATCCAAGCTCCTTAGCAGGTCGCCAACCATTTCCTCATGAATAGCAAAGGCCAAATTCCTGACAAGCAGTCTCTTTAGAACATGTTGCTCCTTGCTACAGGAGAAGACATTAATCAGCAAGTAAGGTATTTTTGGCAACCACCTAAGTTCTATCATCTAATAATAGAAATGCTAAGTAAAAAAACTTTCAGGGTGCAATAGCTTTCTACTGGGCATATATGGGAGCCTTGGACAAACATTAATTCTCCTCGATTCTGTTCAGGGGAGGTATGAAGTCTGTGAAAATGACACACTCGTGTCATCAGTCTTTAAATACAGACAGATGCCCCTCAGTCTCGCCCTCTGGGCTGAACAGATCACCCATGGATAGAAAGAAGCATGAAAGAGCACATTCCTTTGAGTTAGTATGGATGTCTCTTCTGGGATGAGATGAATTACACCCAAGGATGAAGGGCACCTCATTGTCTAGTATAAACATTTACCTTGTAGACATCCTACTTAAGGCCAATGAATCCAGTATCACAGAACATCGGAAGCAAGGTGGAACTGAAGGAAGGAACTGAAGGAAAGGAATCCAGAGTTCATTGATGAGGTTAGGTCCATAGTCAGCAAAGCAGACAGCCTAAGCAGTAGACATTTGCCCACATAGGTTGTGTATGCAACCAGTTGCCAAGACTGATCAATCATTTTTCTCGATGTGGTACAGTAAACAAACAAAAGTCCAAAGACTAATGGGTAAAATAGGATGAGAACTGAATGCTTCTCTGTTTTAAGTCATACTCATATAAAGAGCTTGCTTCATGATCCTAAAAACAAGCAAAACAACAACAACAACAACAAAACAGCCCCAAACATTGTCCCAGATTGGAGAAAATTAATCATTTTTAGTGGAAGAGTCTGCTAACTAACATGTGAGCTTGGAGGAAGCCAGGTGGTTTGGCCAGCTTGCCTATGAGCTTGGCTTTTGTCTTGTAATTAGTGGGATGATTCTAGGACACTTCTGTTTACTCCTACAATCAACATCAGGGAAAGTGGAGTTAGAATCATTGAAATCACATCTGTGTTTTACACTTTTGAGCCTTTTACACTTTATTTTTAATAAAATAATTCAATATAGCTTTTGGGCTTAGGAACCTGAGATTGAGTAAAATATTTTTATTATTTGTTTGGGACCTACTGGCAGAATTCTGATTTTGCCTATGATTTTTATTGTCTTACAGTGGAGGTACCATACTAACATTTGCTTACTATGTAGTATGTCTTATAAACTGTATAAATTATGAATATCCAAACTATATAATAAAGGTGAATTCTGTAATCAGAAAAAAAAATAGTGTAGCTTGTAGATGACATTCTGTGAAAGAAGGAAGGAAAGACAGAAGGAAAAAATTCTGCAGAACCCAAACTGTAAGCGCTTTCCAAGTCTAACATTGCCAGACAAGCTGCAGTTAGAAATAGTAGCTGAGTTGAATGGTCTTAAATGACTATCCCCTTTACACAGCTGTGACTAGAAACACATACCTAGCAGAGTGAATTACTTTAATTTACTTAGGAACAGCAATAATTTTCTGTATTTTGATGTTGTAATTTCCTTTGCATCAGGTCACTCTTGCTTCTCTGATTATTTAAGTGACCAGAGACCTAAACCGTCTGCACTCAGTTAACAATGTCATTCCCACTAAAAAGCGAGCTTGTATTATTTGTGAAGATATTCATAAGGTTCTTGTTAGTTTGAAGAAATGTGCTGATTTAACTAACCATCCACAGGAAAAGGAAAGTTGGCACTCACTGTGGGTACTATGGCTGCTCTTACACATTCTCCTTCTTGCTACATGGAAAATATTTTGAAGCTGACATTTTTAAAGAGCTCTTGTGACCCTTCACTGTGATACTGAAAAGCAAAACGGCACAAAACATAGTTGTCTGCTTATAAAGAACAATTTCAGTGAGAGCCATCTCATTTAACTTTGGATACTTGCAAAATATACATTTACTTCCAAGCTAGTCAGCCTTGGTTTCTTCTGCAGGCAACAAAGTGAATGAGTTGCGTCTAGTGCAGGAATCACCTTAGCACACAAATTCACAATATTATATCCTATCAAACTGTAAAAGTGTTGATTTTTCTTCATTGATGGTAAAGGGAACTAAGCTTGACTATCTGAGCACAGATGCTCACATTATAGGTTTCTAAAGTGAAGTAGAACAAATCTAAGCAGGTCCTGGCTGTTCTTTAAGAATCTGAATTGTCTATCACCTTTCTTTTGTGTTGCAGTGATTTTGTTGTTTAGGTATAGGCCATAACACAGCATTTCAGAAGGTTGGTGGCCTCCCAGGAAATTTCCAAAAAAGATGGAATATCTGTAAAGTGCAATAGAATGTAAAACAAGCAATGAAAGAAGAAGTTACAAATTATGTAAATTACAGACTAGGTTACATATTGCACCTCTGGATGCCCACAAATTAGCATCCCATTGCTTTTGCGAAACTCCTCTGTCCTGCATCCATCACCCTCTGTGTTACTACAGCAGAGCAGAATACCCTCTCCCTTCTGCCTCTTGATTGCAGACAGCAAGTGCTCTGCAGTGACAGGTGCAAAGCTCTAGCTTGTAAATGTAATGCAATTTGAGTCCCTATTTTTGCTCAGATACTCTTTAGGGGCTTAATATTTCCTGTGGCTGCACATCTGAAGCAGATGTATAAGCTAGTTCTTTTTAGGTTTCCTTCTCTGTCTCACTGATTGTTCAAATCACATATATAGAAAAGACCTGTTAAATTAAATTTTTCAGGATTTCTCTTTCAACAGCAATGACTATAAATGCCAGAAATGCTCAGTAGTGGAAGACTGTAAAATCTCAAGTGTTGTTTTTTTTTTTTTTTTCTTTCCCCACTCTGAAGCAAAAAAGATTTCACACTCTGAAACATATAAATTTCATTATTCTTTTTCATTCATTCATTTTATGCCCTAAAACCAAGCTTTCTGCTTTTCATATTCATATGAATATTCATATTCATAGTATCAAAGACAGATAGTCTTTCCTTTCCTTTTCAAGATATTCTGGATTTTTTCTTTCCTTTCTGACACTTTGCATTGTCCAGGGAGATATACCCACATATCTCTCATAAGGATGCTTCTCAATAAATTTCCTCAGAGCAGTTTAACAATTTTTTTTCCCATAGACAGTTGTGTGAATGATTTGCTCCAGGAAATAAGCCCTGCTAGAGCAGCAAATTGGCCCAAGGAGTGTCTCAGTAGTGTCCCAGCAGTGGCTAGTTTGCTAATTGCTAACTATTACTCAGTTCCTTAGAGTCCATCCTATTGATAAAGGCCAAACTTTCCAGGGGCTTTTCTGAGCATTGATCAGCACCCAATGTAAGGTAGTTATGCTATTTCATCATGTAACTGCGCTCAGTGTGGGGCCTTCTTTCTATGGACTTTTTTTTGTGTTATAGCTGAAATTTTGACCTTTTTTTTTTCTTTTTTTTTTTTTTTCTCCTGTTTATGAATTCTTTTGAGGTATGGCAGTTTTCCAAAATAGCACTTACATGTAACAATATCAAGAGTACTTCATATTTTCCATGTATGTCACATTAAGTGAACTGGAGTTAAACATTCAAGTTGATTAAAGCATGACATATATTCTTGTGCTGGCACAACTACACAGTCTAAATCACAGATTTCTGTCACAAAACAAAACACAATCTCTGAGTAAATTCCTTTGCATAATTACCGTTGTAAAGGCTGTGACAGTGCCAGGTTTGCAATGATTCCATATCTGCTAGACTTAAAAATATGCTGTGCAAGTGAAATGCTTCATTCACTGCTTAACCAGTTATTCCACACTTCTTAGTAATTTTGTATGCCAAAAAACTCAAAGTCATGCTGAGACACAGAAGCTGATGATTGCCTTATAACAGTACCTTCCAGTAATTCAGAGCTCACTCCTCAAGGATTATATGACTGAAGGACTGCAATACAGTAACTTCTATTCAGGGTGATTAGTTATCTCTTATTAGTTATCCCCTCTTTCTTCAGCAGCAGAGTGAAGAGACAAAGTAGGAGAGCAGCTGTTTTTTCCTGTGTTCAATAAATAATTGAAAGCTCCCCTTTGCCTGCGTTATCACTCTACTCACGCTAAGATTTTGCAGCCTTTCCAAGGATCTCCTGACTCAAACAGAGATCTTAAAGGAAAGCCAGTACAGGCAACTAAACAAGCCAGTCCTTTCTTTGAAAGGGATATAATTTTCAGTGAAAAAACAACAGACAAACAAACAGAATTTAACATTTGCTGTTGTTGAGTCTCCCAAGAGACTATATCTCTGTTTGAAATGATCATTTTTTCATTTGGAAGAATAAACATTATGTTTATTTTCATAAACATATATATATATATTTCATTCCTTTTTGATGGGTAAGAGGTTCGTTGATGAGGTAAGAGGTGACTTTTTGGTTCTGAACAGCTAAGGGGAAAGTGTAAGAAGCAGATGTGCTGATTGTTGTGTCTTCAAACAGTTCACAAAAATCCATTCACAAAATAAATGTCTGCAGATGTGGATTACCAGTGGTTTATGATGTTTCACGCCCAGTTAAGCCAAGATATTAGAAGAGTCTTTAAAAGTGACATATGGCTAAGGTCACTATTTAGGGTCCAGGCTCCCACTGCACTCTGTTAACATCTACTGCTTTTTAATCCAGGTTTTCCTCTCCACCCTCATCCTTGCAGATAGGACTTCAGTTAGTAAACAGCAATACTTCTATTAATATTTCTGTAGTACATCGATCTCTCTTTGCTACTCATTCATTTTTACGTGGTACTTCTACACACTATTACACACAGAAGTGCTAGGAAGGTTTGAAGCAGGATCATTAGCCTTCAGCAAACTTTCATTTAGCATTTTGCCTTCTGAGGAGCTGAGATTCAGGCACTAGACCTTGAGCCTTTGTGTCTCATCTTAACTGGGTTAATAATTCAAAATCTCAGTTTCTGTTCTCCATTTATTTGCAGGAAGCACATCTGGACACAATATTGTCCAAACAGAGTTTCTGGACCAACAACCTACATTTGCTCTCAGGCTGCTAGCCTGTGAAAAAGAGTTTTGTGACTAAATATAAACTTAAATTCATTTCTTTGCAAAACTGATTGGTGTCCAGGGAAACTTCTGAGTTTGTTTATTTCACTTACACTATCTTTTATTATTATTATTATTATTATTTATCAGTCACCACATGTCCTAAACCAGAATCTCCACTAAAATTCCTTTGAGATGTGACTACAAATATATAATGAAGTTGAATATGGATAAAATTCAGGAGTTTTGTTTGTGGATGCTATAACTAGCTCCTTTGAAATTATTACACCCATATTTCAGATCTAATACAAGTTCTTTTCCCTTAATATTTGGGACTTGATAAATTTAAAGAGTCTGCTTTTCAGGGTGTGGAGGCTATCTCCTTAAAAAAAAAAAAAAGATGCTTATTGCAATTGGGCAGCTTTTGAAGACATTCATTTTAGTCCTTGTGTATTTTGTCATGATTATCAACGACGCAGATGAAATCTAATTTTGCATCTTCCCATATTCACTATAAATACACTTGTTTGCTGAGAAACATCCTGTGAGAACAAAGCAACAGAGAGTTCCCTGCATGAGAGCTCATAAGATTAGGCCAATTGCAAAGTCTTTTCCTGAAAGAAAGTTTAGCCCAGGAAAACATTGTAGTTTGCCTCAGGGTTAAGAAACTAGAAGAATCAAATCTCCTGCCAGACATCTTAGCTATGGGTTAAAGTTGCTTCACAGCAAATCACAGAGATCTACATTTGCTGGCTCAAACAGTGCACTCACATTCTTGCACAGGGGTCAATGGCACATAGGTGAAACCCATCCTGGGTACAATGGGAGAGAGAGAAAAAAAGTTTGTATAATTATGTTGGAGACAAAAAGTTAACCAGCATTCTGTATTGTGGGGTGGAGAATGCCCCTGAGAAAATCCAGCAGTTTCCATACACTTCTCTGGTTTTGTTACTCATCCTCCCACATTTCTCTTTCCTTCCTCATTTCCGTCACAGCTGCACTTCAAATACTCTGGGTTGATTTTGGTTTTCATTGTCCATTTCACTGCAGTCCATTGGGGCTAGGACTTGTTTTGTTTCTTTACTTCAGGTAGCAGTAATGTTATATCCAGGGATGGGAAGGTAGAATTTGAGTGACATAGAGTTTGGGAATGGCGCTCTGAGAGAAAAAGTAGATTGAAGACTATTCATTCACAGTTATAAGTCAATAAATTACAGAGAAAAGATGTGTCCAGTTCCTCCTCTGAAGACCAAAACATCTGCATACAGAAGTTCTTTCCAATTTTGCAGTAGGTATGGATGAGACATCACGTAGACAACAGTGTTTACTGATTTGTGAGATCTTTTTTTTCCAGGTATACTACTTAGATATTACATTGCAGGGTGTTGCAGTTAGGAGTAAAGTTAATTACATCAATTTCAACCCTAAAATTAGTATCCTGTATCACAGAATCATAGAATGGCTTGGGTTGGAAGGGACCTTAAAAATCATCCAGTTCCAGCCCCCCTGCCATGGGCTGGGATGCCAAACGCTAGATCAGGTTGCCCAGGGACTCATCCAACCTGGCCTTGAACACCTCCAGGGATGGGGCATCCACAACATCTCTGGGCAACCTGTTCCAGTGCCTAACCACCCTCCAAGTGAAGAATTTCCTCCTAACATCTAATCTAAATCTCCCCTCTTTTAGTTTAAAACCATTCCCCCTTGTCCTGTCATTATTTAACTGAGCAAAAAGTTGCTCTCTATCTTTTTTATAAACCCCCTTTAAGTGATGAAAAGCTAAAATAAGGTCACCCTGGAGCCTTCTCTTCTCCAGGCTGAACATCCCCAGCTCCCCCAGCTTTTCTTCATAGGAGAGGCGCTCCAGCCCTCTAATCATCTTCATGGCCCTCCTTTATATCCGCTCTAACAGCTCCACATTCTTCTTGTGCAGGGGCCCCCGACCTGGATGCAGCGCTCTAGGTGGGGCCTCACAAGCGCAGAGCAGAGAGGCACAATCCCCTCCTTCAGCCTGCTGGTCACACCTCTGTTGATGCAGCCCAGGATGCAGTTGGCCTTCTGGGCTGCAAGCGCTCACTGCTGGCTCATGTCGAGCTTTTCATCTACCAGAACCCCCAAGTCCTACTCTGCAGGGCTGTTCTCCATGAGTTCTCCCAGTCTGTACTCCTGTCTGGGATTGCCCTGACACAGCTGTAGCACCTTGCACTTATCCTGTATCTATGATATACATAATGTATAGACACATGCATAATCACAGAATGGCTCGGGTTGGAAGGGACCTTAAAGATCATCTAACGCCAACTCCCAATGCTGTATAGTTACATTACGTATCTATGGTATCCTGGGTCATTCTTTCCATTTTGAGTGAGTGGTAACCAAAATCATCTCTAAGGAACAGAATGGATTAGCTTTTGGAAGACACTCAAATCTACAGCATTCAATGCTTAGGTCTACAGCTTTTGAATTTCTAATAAATAATGAATCACACATGTAATGTAAACAAAACTAATGCATGTATTCCTTTACATATGCCAGATCTGGCCCAGGTAACCTGAGTTACCTACTGTGAAGAAGATGAGTTAAAATTTAACTATGTGTTAAGACTGACTATTGACTATTACTGTGTGTTACAAAGAATTCCAGTGATGTAAGTTTCCATTTTTTATTTACGATTCTTCCTACCAGTTTTTGCCTTACTAGGGTGAACAGGCTGATAAGCAGTCCAGAATCATTGTATCGGTATCATGTTAAAAGAGAACATAGGAAAAAGACAGGCATCTTCAAGAATTTCAACTTTTATCTAAGTGAGAACAAACAATGAGAAAAATCAGCTTTTTCCTTGAAGTAAATTTAGAATTTATGGTATCTTGCTAAGAAAATAATAAAAAATTCTCTAAAATCTCATTGTTCGTCTGACTGCAAAAAATGCTGAGGTTGTCAGGTTCTTACAATTTTGTCAGTAATCCATAAGGAAATGCAGAACCCAGACAAAGTTTAACTGGATTTTTGTTCCTCTCGGTTCCTTCTGTGCCAATGTGCAGACAAGGTGACAGGAGCTCAGCGAGAGCTGAAGAGGATGAGTACCTTCTGCTCCCCAGCCCTGTGGAGCCCCCATAGTGACTGCTTTCACAGTTGGGGAGGTAATGGGTACTGGAGGTAATGGGGAGGTAATGGTACTGGGGAGGTAATGCAGGAAGGTGGCTGTCATCCTTTGGGATAAAGTCAAGAAACTGTACCAGTTACATCCTTAAATCTTGAGTTGTCTGGAAGAGTCATTTCATGTATTGCATACATCCTACGCTGTATTCTCAGGCTGCCATATGCTGGTTTTTCTTCTTCTAAAACAGTAACTTCTTTCTTCTTCTAAAACAGTAACTAACTGAGATCTGAAAGTATTTTCATTGTGTAAGTGTGAACTTCCTTCCAGAGGTCGTTGACAGAGAGGCCTGGACCCAACAACTTGCAGTCCCCTTAAAACAGATAACCATCATCAGTCATCTCAAGCCTGCACTAAAGACTATCATCTACCTTCCCAAAGCGGGTGCTTTTTAATGGACAATTTTCCCTCCCTCATAAGCACTGATTATGCATACAAATCAAGGAAGACTGTAATGAAGAAAGAAGCATATGCAGTATCTGCATGAGAAAACACAGCAATTATAGACTTAACTGTCATCAATAGGTCTTTTTCAAATCAATTCTGTGTTTGATATGGTAACCTGAGCTAAATGCTAATGTTAAGAGCTAAATTGTTACATTATCCCACTCTTCTTCACAACGCAAGCCTTGCTAACATTTTGATGTTAGTGAAAATCTCATCTCCAGGTGTATGGGTGTAACAGGCCAGGTTGGCCAATTGTCAGTGTCTCAGGAAGTTTAAAAAAAAAAAAAAAAGTTGTTCCCTTCCTCTTGTTCCTATGCCATGACACCAATGAGGGAAGGTGATCACTGGGATCATGCAGCCCTTCGGGGTATCCTGGCGAAAGGTCACCTGTGCTAGTTTTCAGCAACCTTTCCAGAGTGGAGGCTGAAGAATTTCTTTTTCTTGGGAAGGACCTGCACCCAAAGGAGCCCTTTCTCCCTTTTGACTCTTGTGGTGCTACAAACCAGTGATTTCTAGAACTATAAGCAGCAAAGATTTTGGAGGCAGCATCCAGCTCTCCATCTATCAGTGCACAGAAGTGCTCTCGAGTACAGGGATCGCTTAATGTACAAGATCCATCCCGTCGGGAGACCTGGAGCCTCTGTCCAGATGGAGCCCTGGGTAAATGCACTGTAAAACACAAAAACAGCAGATTTCCCGCTAATAACCAGTAGATGGGAGCAGAGAGCTCCTTCCTCTGCAGAGCACTGAAACACTGTTTACATAACATACTTAATCATTTTTTTTCAAATGTGTCATACAGAAGTTTTACAGTGCTGCTTGTCTCGAAACTTCTTCCTTTCAAGGTAAGAAAAGGGGCTGCTCTTGAGTGTAATCCAATTTATCGTTCCAACTCAAGACATGTTGCTGAATTGAGCAGAGCTCTGTTTATGGTATAATGTTTATAACGATTTGTGTATTTTAAAGGTACATACAGGTATGGTCTCATCTATTCAGGCATTCAAAATGACCAATGACATGAATTTAATGAAAACGAGGACTTAGATATCTTTTTGTTGTTGTTACACTTGAGGTACCCTGAGATTGTATAATATGTACAGAGTTTGTATACTGTCTTTGTGTTATATATAAAATGGAGGGTCAGTCTAAATGAGAAAGGCAGCAAATTAAAAACACATTGTGAAAGACTGCTACATAATTATGACAAACAACGTGATTTTGAATAGTATATGAAATAAATCACAGAACTTATTCCTAAACTAAATCAACAAGACCTTTAAAGAGTTTTCCATTTGGCCCTCTCTTTCTCAGGTTATTCAAGGAAAATACACATTGAATTAAGTGCCACTGATTCAATGTACAAAGCAGAAAAGGCCAAAAATAATGTTAGCAGGAAATCCTTCAACTTCACACACAACATTTTATACTGCCAAGCTACTCCATTTTCTTTTGCATTCTGGAGATTTTAGCATAAATAATTATTTTTAAATTGTCAGCTGTTAACTTTCGTACTGTTCAATCCACTTTAATGAATTTAATTTGAGATTGAATTATATAAAACCATTCCCCAATTAGCAAGCTATCCATTAGTAGTGGCTTCTGATGATTCTTTATAAATACAGGAGACATTGGACATATTCTTCATTACACCTACAAATCATATGCCAGGGTCAAACAACTTTAACACTGCAGGGAAACTCAGGGATCACTTCAAATATTGTGAATTAAGATGCTGTGATAATTGCACAAAGACAAGAACAACAGATCAGGACTGAAGAAGTTGTTTAGCATTGGCTGACTGGCAGTCTGGAAATAGGATATTCACATTCAAAGAAGGATAGACGATACCTTTAGACAGCAAAAGTTTGACCCATCATTAAGCCCTGGCTAGAATTAAGTTGAAAAAAAAGGAATTCATATGAATTAGCTTTTTAAACAAATGTTTATTACGTTATTTATTTTTAATTACATATTAAATGTCACCGCAATGAATTTAAAGTAGTAATCATAATTTTAAAAATGATTTTATTTCAGTGGAAGGAAGGAAGAGAGTGAAGAGGCACACCAGAGTCCTATAGAGCTACTGCACTTCAACACTTCTGTCATGTTTCTGCTCTTTACATTCCTTTCCAGAACAATTTCTAAGTATTAAGACAGAGCCTGCTACCCATACTTCTTGCTTATTTTATAAGGATGTGACAAGATAGTTACAAATACTCCACAGGCTGACAGGAAGGATATTTGCAACACTCAGCTTTATACATCCAGCTTGGCTGATTAAGTTAAAAGGGTGTTATGCCTTGAGCTCCTTATGTAAACTGTAGGGAAAACAGCTCCTTTGAGGGAGACTGAGAGCAAGACTTACATCATGTGGATGGAACGGAACAAGCTGAGGGCAACCAGCTGGAAACCAGATGGGTCCTGGATGACACCATGATGACCATGAGATAGCAAAGTGCTTGGTGGCAAAGACCAACATCTTCCTGAGCTACTTTAGGTGAAGCATTGCCAGGAGGTCAAGGGAGGTGACCCTTCCCCTCTACTCAGCACTGGTGAGACCCATCTGGAGTGCTGGGTCCACCTCTGAGCCCCTCAGGACAAAAGAGACATGGACATACTAGAACAAATCCAGCAAAAGGCCATGAAGACGCATGAAGAGTACCTGTTGTGAGGAGAAGCTGAGAGAGCTGGGTTTGTTCAGCCTGGAGGAGAAAAGGCTCAGGAGAACCTCAATCAATGTATATAAAAACCTTCTTATTCCTCTTTGAATTTTTTTCTTGCTTCTCAAAATGTAAGTCATATCACCATTATCATTTTCACATCAGTAAATCACTTTTAAGTGATCCTAATAGCATTACTTGATGACAGGATTTTTGAGGGAACTAAGGGAGTCTAATTTATACATCACCCTCATGCTTTTGTTCAAAGGCTTTTTGTTTAGTCTGTTCACATACGAGCCCTACATATAAAGCCATTTCTGATGAAGCAGTTATACTATTTTAAATATATATTCACAGATAGAAAGGCCAGATCTCTATCCTGAGCTTCATAGTACAATGTGCAGTACGTAACTTTGCAATTCTACTCTATGCATGTAATTCTTACACAGTAAGAGTTTTTATTTTCAAGAAGTTACCTTCCTATCAAAAAATGCACCAAACAAGGCATGACAATAACCAGTACTAACAACTGAATGCAAAAGTCGTTGAGACATAAAACAAGTCATAAATAGAAAACACATTTCAGTAAGCATCTTGATAATAATGTTACAACTGTCTAGAAGAATCACACATCAGGCTCATTTTACTGCCATCTTTCATACCAGTTTTACCGTCTCTACCCCAGACAGCAGGCTAAGTATAGGTATCACTAACATATATGAAACCAGACGGCAGCCAGTATTCTTGCATAGCTTCCAGCTCAGCTGTCATCCCGTCTGATTCTCAGTGGGCTCAGATATAATCCATTGAAGATGTCATTCCCACAGGAAGCTGGGGATCAGTTCACACAGAACTTTGTGTTTGTTTGCATACGTGTATTCACTGTAGTTAATGTCATTTTACTGACTGCACTTAAAAATTCCTCTCCCTGCCCTGTACCATGTGAAATGAGATTATCCCTCAAACCATGAGACTGTTTCTGACAAAACATATGCGAATGACACCACAGAATGTCTGCCACATCCATGAGAACTACCGGTTTCAGAAAACAAAACCAACTTAAATAGCTTCAAATCCTATATCGTCTGCATTACTTCTACTAGAAATGATGGATTGGTCACCTTTTTAAGCTTATGGTCCAGAATGATTGCAAAGTGATTATAAACAAAACCTTTAAATCTCATACAGATCTCAACTTTTTCATACAGGATGTCATTCACTAATGTTGCTATGTCACATTATCTTCCCAGGATATTTTGAAAAAAAAAAGAAACTGTTTTGACTCAAAAATTATTGTAAGGATAAAAATACAAAGAAAAACAGTAAAAGCAGGACTAAAAATAACATCTATTAATGAAAATGTTACAATTTCTCCCACAATATAAAGAGATTTTAGTAAGACAGTCAAAAATCTTAATTTAAGAGTCAGTTCATTTATAGCTAGAATTATAGGAGATGTATGTTATGGTACTGAGCAGTGAGTGGCCAAGGACTGTTCCAAAATGACCTTAAGCTCATTCTTCTAAATCAGTTCAAACTTTTTCCCCATAAGCATCGCCTACCAGGCCCTTTTCCACTACAAATTCTATGGACTCATAAAAATTTATCCTCCCTGGAAAAAAAAAAAAAAAAAAAGAGATAGAAGGAAATCTGCATTTGGTATGATGGACTATGATAAAGAAACTGGGATTTGTACATATGTACTTGTCTGTATGTACATATGTGTCTTTATGGAGGGCAAAAGTATAATGGGGCTACATTGAAAAAACTAATGATAGCCACTGAGATTAAGCTGAACGAAGAACAAAGTATATTTTATAGAATTGTGTAATCTCAAAACACCAAAGTCAAAGTGAGAATTTATGGTACATCTGCTACCAGTTTCTAACTGGCTGTGGAAAGACTAGACACAATTTCAAGAAAAATCTTAATACAACACTTTTTAGCCAGTTGAATCCATCGAAATAAATGGATGTCCATTTATTAGTGATTACTAACTATAATGATTACATAATAATCCTATGGGGTCCCACCACTGACTAGAAATGCACAGCTGTAAGAATATGTGGAGGAAAATTGTACATTCCACAGAAGATTCATGCAAATAAGAAAGAGAAGAGCAGGAATCCAAATGTTGCCAGCTAGGATAGTAAACATACAAAAATAATAATCTCTTGAGCTTTATATTGGGTACCCTAATATAAAATCATAGCTTCTTATGCGTCACAGCACCCAACTACAGTAAAGATAGCCAACCATACTCACCAGTATGATGCGTTAAGTGCTATGTGTTATCACAGCTGAGACTGATCACCAGTTTGCACTGTCTGGATAACCCGGTACTGTACACTGATATTGTAGGACAAACCTTTCCAAACCCTTTAGCAACACTGACAATACAAATACTGTCCTGTGCCAGTACACTGCCAAGAACCATGATACTGTCCACAGCAGCCTCACAAAAGAAGTGAATGGTATGGTAAGTGAGAAGCACAAACTTGAGCTCATGTAAGACAGGTTGGAAAGGATGAGTAAAAAAATGAGTACATTACTTAAGGAGGAGGACTGGAAACATCCCTTCTTTTCCCCATAAGATTTCCCTCTCCCAGTCATCAGCCTTTGAAATGCTGTTTGGGGTACTCTTTTGGGAATTCCTTTCAACTCCTTCCAACCAAGCCTCTATTCAACAGGCAAACTTCTGATAAAGGCAGAATGGTATTCTACTTTAAGATGCCAGTGTAGTTTTAATACCTAAATTCTGGGATTCACCCAAAAATTCTCTCTATCAGAACTCAATCTTTGTTTCAAGGGATGACTCCAATACTGAAATGTACTTAATTAAGTATACTTAATTCTCCTGGGGAATACCATCAAAGTTGGTGTATAAAAACTTTGGTATATCAGACCTACATTCCTTACTGCTTCCTGTTTTATTTCTGTTACTTGTTTTTTTCATTTGTTTTGTTTTGTTTTTTAAATGTTAGTGCAAACAATTTTTTAACAGGTACCAGAAAAAAAGGAGGAAAAAAAAAAAAAAGATTAATATTCAGGCACAGTTTGGAGTAATACATTTTTTCCAGGGAAATTTGCAAGATAATATGGAAACAAAAATACTCTTTGGCAAGAAGCCAGCTAATAAAAGAACTTTAGCTGTGGAAAAGCATGATAACTTCAGAACATAACATAACAAAAGCTCTGATAAACATCCTGACTGCAACACTCCCAGAAGAAATCCCCTTCTGCATAGTGACTACTGTTGCTGTGTGATAATTTTCTCTTGCATGTCCCTGTGAAAAACTAGTACTCCTGGCTTTTTTTGCTTTTGATCACTGATCTTCTGTCTCAGTGGAAGTTAGCCTTTGACTTCAACAGAAGCTGGGTTAAGATCCAGAACAAACAGTGACAAAGATTGCTATTTTGAGTTGTATAAACTGGTGAAAAATACATGTTTAAGTGTAAGGAAAGGGGACGGTTAAATTAATTCATTTAATAGTGGGGAAGATTCTTTACCTGGGACACCAAACAGTATATTCTGAATCAATATTATAGGCCCATATTTCTCACACTATATCTAAACATAAGCATACAAATAAAGATAGTTGCTCCAACTTGGCAAACTTGTCTGTTGTTTTAGTGGACAAGCCAAGGATTGACTAGACACTAGATCAGAGCTGGCAAAAGTCCTTGTGGTTGTATTAGATTGATTTATGCTGACTGAAGATCTAGCAATACATCGTCCTCTAATAAAGTAAGCCATACAAGAGGCAATGTGCTAAAACTTTTGACAGTTTTGTCTGCACTGAATCTATATTACTAACAGAAGACTTCAGAATTAATTCTGGCAACATTCAAAAACAGCTACTTGCAAAACATTTGGAGTCAAGCCATTCTGGCAGTAGATACTTGGAGCAGATTTGAAAGGTATTGTCCATGGCAATCTTTTATTGAGAAAAGAAGATTTCTTGCCAAGAAATCTGCACAAAAATTTTACACTATAGACCAGCAGAAATGCAAGTCCTTTTCATTAGGTATAAACCCTATTTTAACAATTAGGTGTAAAAAGAAAAGAACTTCCAAACTAGCATTACAATAAGTGCAAAGAATTGCTACTGATTCCTATGTATAATTTCAGTGAGATTATTTCTAATGTAAATTTAACTTACACCTAAAGCTGATCCCAAAATAGTTGAGCTCTTCATCCATTATAAAAATATTGTATAATGTCAGTGGAAGTGTTGCTTCACACAGAGTTACTCTTCTGACACCTCTAAGCAGAAACATCTGTTATTGTAAATAACATTAGTATAATTGTGTTAATGTAAATCATAGCATGTGGCTCTAGAATTTGTTAATACTAAAATCCCAACAGCAGTGATTCAGCCAAAAGTTTCAAATCTGAAATCAAACAAGTAGGAAGAAAAATAGCAGATAGCCAAACATGTGCAGGTGTCTTTGCAAACATGCAGGTGTCTTTGTTTTCCATCTCTCTTTAAACTGTTGCATTATCAGGAAATCTCTGCTGCTGGTTGTTTGGTTTCACAATTTTTAAATTTTACTTAACACGAGATTTTTTTCATATAAATTCTTCTGTCTGATTTGGCCTTCTTTTTATGGGACACCTGTTCTTAACGTCATTTCTTTAATATGTGAAAAGAAAAATGGAACCAGTTCTTTTCACAGATCACAGGATGGTGGTTTTTTGTTGTTGTTGTTTTGGTTTTTGGTTTTTGTTTCTTTGTTTCTAATTAACTGTTTACTGTATTCACATATTCACATGTTGATTTTTTTTTTGATGTCACAAAAAGTAGCAGACATACAATATTTAAAATATATGGTTCAGATCACCAGCAGGTACAGACTTTACTTCACTGAAAATATTGACATTAAGAATCCTTTTGCAATGTTACTTTGGTTCTACAGTCCTTGTGTCCAAGAACTCAGAACTGGATTTTTCTGCTCATTTCCCTCCCACTGGATGAGATGCATCAGGGAGATGGGAAAGCAGGGACGAGCAGGGACATTCCTGAATGAAGCTGTCTGCACAAGCAAAAGCATCTGATTCTCAGTGACTGTTATGCCAAGCCTCACATTAGACTGAATAATGGAGTTTTAACTGGTGATTCTCCAAATATTATTCCTATTTATGCTGCTACTGTGCACACAGCTACTGTTTTCACAGAATAGCATTTTACCTATTCAGTTGACTCCATGCAAGCTGCATGGACCTGTTCTTGATTTGAGATAGACTATTTTATCTTCTGCAGAAATGTTTTTCAGGCAACAAATGTTTGTGTTTATAAGGTTATCCATGGATGGATAGCATTAATAGATCACCATAGTAAATTAGTCTTAATTGAATTCCCGATGAAATAATAGGAAGTCAAATGCCTTACAGGAGAAAAAAAATGTTAGGACATTAAAAATCCTATTGAAGAACAACTTCATTATCCATTGACTTCTGTGGAATTATCATATTACTTCTATTGCATCTTTATATTACTAAAAAGCTTATTGCCACACTTCATAATTTCCCAACTCTGAGATTTTGTGTTTTTAAAAATCTCCAGGAATATTTATTGAGAAATTTATGGGTACACTCCTGATCCACAGACTGTTTTAGTGAATGGAAGTAGTCCCAGTAACATCAATGTGCATCAGGTCATATATTTGTTGCAAATCACTAGAAAATATATCATACATCAATGGGAAATATTACATTATATGACCTATTCAGGAAAATAATAGGGAAATCTGCCTGATCTATGTTAATAATCATACAGTGTAAACATTCAATGAATACAAAGGAGTATAAAACATTTTTTTACAACAAGACTTTAAAACAAAAATTTAAAACATTCACAGGAACAGCCAAACCTCTTGTGTATTCTCTCAGACTAATACACTGGCAAATACCATTCAATATTCAGGGTATTCTTTGGTTTCGATTAGTCACATGGACAATTAAAACTTCCACACTTTCAGTCTGAGGCCAAGCAAGGCTTCACTGGAAACCTTTAGCTGCCAGATTAGCAGAGTCCCAGAACTTTCACAAAATTTTCTTGCATCCTTCTGCAATAAAATCAGTGCCAAGGTTAACTGTCAGATATTTGTAAAGAGCAGTAAATCTCACAGTGAGAAAGGTATTTCCCATTTTTAGTTTAAAAAAAAAAAAAAGACAGAGAAAAAAGACCATCCAGTTGGAATATGTGTGAGGGGGAAAGACAAACTGTGCTTTGAAGCTGGAGCCTTTTTCACGACTGAACATTTTGATCCTTTGCACCAAAAAAACATTTGCAAAGAATTAATGTCTGAATGGGAGCTAGCAGTTCAGCAGCCATTATGGAGTAAATTACAGATTGCAGTCTGAGACTTTCCAGGGCACAGCCAGTTTTATATATTAAGCATTCAAACCTATTAACTTAATTTCTCCTCGTCTGCCTATGACTATAGCTTACAGTTAGTTTGTATTTTCTTCTGGGTGGTTGTTCCGATTTTTCCAAACATCTAAATAAGATTCCTTCAGGAGTGTTTTTTGGCCAACATCACTCCTGTTCTTTTATATGGAGCACTTCCAATTTGGATTGCTTATGGTATTTTCTTATTGCAAGCTAGAATCAGTCAGAAACACCTGCAATTCTTTCAGCATCTTGGTATTTATAGGGCAGGATCTGATATTTACACTGAAAAAGCTGTAATCCTGCTGGTTCTGTAGAAGAAGAATAAAACAACAAAAATGTGGGCAGTACCATTTTTAGCAGCGTAACAATGTAATAGAAACAGACAAAATCTCAAGGATTCAGATTCCTCCGCAGAGCAAAATAAGCAGAAAAAATATATTATTTTTTTCTACACATCCATTGTTTCCCAACCCAAGGGATGAGATGGAGTATCCTATTCTCTTCCAGCTATAGTGATGGAGCTGTTAGAAAAGTTCTTCTACTTACCTTAATTTGACAAATTCCCCAAACAACGCTTTACTTTCTTCCCTAGAAACTGTTTCAATTTTTATACAGCCTGTGACTCCTACCCTAGGTTAGAAAACATCCATGTTATATGAACTTAGGTAATAACTATGGTGATAGAGAGCACACATGTTCACACTCATCTTCTTATTACTTGTTGCAATGGGCTACCAGAAAAAAATAAATACCAAATTGTGCATAAGATTTCATTCAGATTCCTGTCTGTACAGTCAACCATTGCTTACAGCTACAAAAAAAAAAAAAAAAAAAAAAAAAAAACTTTCTTTAACTGTTTTCACACATCTTTTAGGATACAGATAGCACAACTGAGAAAAAAAAATGTGAATATTTCTACATCAATAGCACTTAACAGCAGTGCTCATAGATCAAAAATAGGGAAGCAGAAAAAAATGAAATATATATAGATATATATGGTATGTGACAATACAACTGTCATGAAGTCAACAAAGAGTTGTGGTGGTTTTACTCGGGTGGGCGGCCGAGGTCCACCGCAACTGCTCTCTCACTCCCCCTCCTCAAAGAGGAACGGGGAGAAAATACAATGAAAAGGGCTCAAGGGTTGAGATAAGGACGAGGAGATCGCACAGTAATTGTCGTGACAGGCAAAACAGACTCAGCGTAGGGAGATAGTAAAATTTATTACCTGTTACTAACAAGCTAGAGAAGTGAGAAACAAAGGAAAGAAACCAAAAGCACCTTCCCCCCCATCCACCCTCTTCCACCTCCTCCCCCCGAGTGGTACAGGGGAATGGGGGAATGGGGGTTATGGTCAGTCTATAGCGCTTCTTTGCCGCCGCTCCTTCTCGGTCACTCTTGCCCCCTGTGCTGTGGGGTCCCTCCCACGGGATGCAGTCCTTGCTGAACTGACCCGGCGTGGGCTGCCCACAGGCAGCAGCTCTTCAAGAACTGCTCCAGATATGGGTCCATCCGTCAGGAGCAAACTGCTCCAGCCTGGATCCCCCACGGGCAGCAGCTCCTGCCAGGTCACCTGCTCCTGCATGGTCTCCTCTCCACGGGCTACAGGTCCAGCCCAGAATCTGCTCCGACAGGGGTCTTCCACAGGCCACAGTCTCCATTGGTGCAGGTCCACCTGCTTCACCGTGGTCTCCTCCACGGGCTGCAGCGTGGAACCCTGCTCCACTGTGGTACTCCATGGGCTGCAGGGGGACAGCCTGCTTCACCATGGTCCTCACCACAGGCCGGAGGGGACTTCTGCTCCAGCACCTGGAGCACCTCTCCCCCTCCTTCTTCACTGACCTTGGCGCCTGCAAGGCTGTTCCTCACTCCTCTCACTCTCCCAGCTGCTGTGTGGCGCAGCGTTTTTTTTTTTTTTTTCCCTGTCTTAAATATGCTCTCACAGAGTTGCAAAACAACATCACTTATTGGCTCAGCTCTGGTCAGCAGTGGGGCCCTTACCAAGCATGGGGCAGCTTCTAGATCCTTCTCACAGAAGCCACCCCTATGGCCCCCTGCTACCAAAACCGTGCCACCTAAATCCACTACACTGTAATGGAAACAGGGCTGAGCTCTACACCGAATATTAAGGAAGCCCAAATAATTAAAGAGACATATTAATCTTCCCTAAACATGTAAACTGGAAACAGAAGAAAATCGCTTTCTAAACTCAGTTTCATGGTAAATACCAGTAGAACATCAACAGTGATCTGGGCTCTGTTTTCTTCCCTACCTGCAGACAGAATAGATATGAAATGGAATAATTGATTCAGTGAAATCAACCTAATCAGTGATTGGAATGTTAAAATTAGTGCTATATAACCTATATAGGAAACATTGGCAAAATTAATAGTTTTCACCTAAAATAGGCTTAAAGATTTAAGGATCTATGCCTTAGATGGTAGAGTACAAGCTGGACTATTACTTGTGTTTTGAAAATTTCCAACTTATTCTACAAAACAGAGTGAGTTCTGTAAACATCTGCTTAATGAATAAGGAAAATTAATTCATTACATGAGGAAATCAATATGAATGACATGTAAAAATGTGAACTGCCAGGACTTAACCATCCTTGGAATTTCAGAATATGTTACACAGCAGTTCCCTCATTCGGTGACTATATTCTCAACAAGGTGAAATCTCATTTTGAGAGATAAAGAGGAATTGGTTATATAAATAAAAATTAATGGTAGTATAAGTACAAAAAATAAGTTTGATTACCCGTGCTACATTAAGCACAATGAAGTCTGAGGAGGCAATATAGGTAATTAGTGCCTTGAAAGGAGACATTCCCCAAAGTTGAAAAGGATTATGAGCTGGTAGAAGGAATTAGAAATTTTAGCAGGCAAATCATATTATAATTGGGAATAAATTATGAACATTTTGCTCTATGCCTGGAAAATCATAATCCTAAAAGCAAGAAAGAAATCAGAAATCTGTCTTAAAAAAAAAAAAAAGAGAGAGAGAGAAAAACACTATAGTATATAAAAATTAAAACTGTAACAGTCTATTATTCTGTAGAAATGATACATCCTTAAAATGATACAGAAGAGGTAAAAAGTGATGGTCAGTATTTTTTGAATTTAGAAGGAAGCACAGTAATGCCTCAGAATGGACAGGTAAAATGCCATCAGAATGATAGTTCTAAAAGCACTGTCCCATTCTTTATCTCAGAATTTTAAAATCAAATGAGATCAATCAGCATCTATTTTGCCAGTGATTTATCCAGAAAAAAAAAAGTGCAATTTTCATATTTCCCCTCACCCATCTTCTCCATCCTTTTGTGCTATTTTTCTTCTATGAATACTTGAATACTTTAATTTTGCATACAGCTCATCTTTGCTATCTGTGTCTCAGGTGTCATCCTCAGTGTCTAAAGGAAAAGGATTTTCACTGCATCTGCATTAACAAATAAAGCAGTGACAGGGAAAATTCCTGGGGACTAGAAGTTGAATGTGTTGAATTCTGAGAAAAAAAAAAAATCCCTGGCACCATTTCTCCCTAGGCCAACAATTGCTCTACCAAACAACTTTGAGGCACGGGCTGAGAGTGCAGGACAGGGACTGGTCTCAGGGGATGGTCACCCAAAGTGGTTTGGTGACTAAGATGAAAATGGTTCTTTCCCATGCCCTACTGCTGAAGGATAGTTCCAGGCACACAGCTTCTTAATAAATGCATAGCCTTTTGTGTCAGGTCAAATAAAGACAAATTCAGAATTAATTCCTCAGATCCAGAGCCAATGTCCTATCATATTTTTAACCATGACTTTTAACTGTTCCCAGGCCAAAGTCATTTTATTTGACTATTTTCAAGCTATGCTTTGGATTTAATTATCCTGATACTCTACTAGTATAAGACCCATTTTTCTGCCCACCTTTCCATATCAGGATCAGAGGGCCTTGAATGTTTTTCAATCATTTTAATTTTTTTTTTTTTCCTGCGTGACTTTGTTTAGCACTGCAAAGCAAATCTAACAGCTTCCTAAAGGAGAATATGGAAAAACCTTGAAATGTGTATGTTTCATATTGTCTTTCAAGCTTAGAATGGTGTAGACTAATGATTTCCTGATGATGGTTCCCATTTAATGACAGTTGTGTTGGTATGGAATGAACATTTCAGGAATGATGGCATAGCCTACCTGAATACCTTCAAATATAATATTTGTGAACCTGTCTAAAATCAGTGCCTAAGTTCCTTGCTTTGACTATGAAACCTCCCTACACCAGTAAAGGAGAGCCTTTCTGCCCAGCAAAAGCACCTTCTGCAGCTCCAGTGACATACCCAAAGCC
Organism: Cygnus atratus; assembly: GCF_013377495.2. Classification (NCBI taxonomy): domain Eukaryota; kingdom Metazoa; phylum Chordata; class Aves; order Anseriformes; family Anatidae; genus Cygnus; species Cygnus atratus. Next base: position 19,983,251 of record NC_066364.1, on the reverse strand, counting down.
CACCTGTACCCTAAGACTCAGAGTAATTCAGAAGTCTGTCTGCCTTTAAAAGTACACAGAGCGAGGATGCATCTGATCCTTGTCTTTCTCTTGATAAGGCCACACAACTGCATTCAGCGTACACTCTTATCTTTGGCCTAACAGATTAAAATGACTAGAGCACTCAAGCACCAAAGAAGAAATCTGAGTTCTTGGGTCCATTTTGTTCAAAAGAGAAACCTTTAAACACACAAACATGGAATAGCTGGGTGGAAGCTCCTTGCCTACCATTCCCTTTTGAAGGCAAAATTCTGAACACTGAAGTATGCTGGAGTTTGTGCCGGAGCTTGTGCCAGAGCTAAGAAGATGGCACCACTTTCTTATGCTGTTGCTCAAGTAGGCAGGTGAGACAAAGCAGAGACAGAGATCTGGTGCCTGCTTGCAAGAAAGTTTTATTTGTTTTATTAGTCGTCTAAGATAAAACATGTACACCTTCCAGGAAACATATGTTGAAAACCGAAATCAACCCAGCACCGGCCTCTCAGCAGGATTGAGGTGCCTGTGCCCTACTGGTTTTCACACAAAGCAGCTTGTATACTGAAGTGTGCAGTGGATTTTATGTGAAATGAGGAATGTTTTCCTCCACGTTCATGGCTTATGAATTAAGGAAATGTCCAATGAGGGGAGTTCAATATCTTTGCATTGAAACCAGTGCATCCCACTTTAAGAATTAGAGCTTTAACCACAAGGGTATCATACAAGAAAAAAAGTGCTATTGATGTCTGTTGAAACAGACAAAAGCAATCCTCTGCTCAGAACAGCCCCTCTGCACATGAATGTAAAATGTCTGAGAAGTGTCATGTGAGCTTCCAAGCTAAATTAAGATGTGACAAATTAATATTGATGCCCAAAATCTTAGGACATCGTGAAGTTAAAATTGAAAGTTTCCTTTCTGAAACTTAGAAGAGATTTGGGATTTCAAATTCTAAGTTAAGATGGGAGACCTTAGGAGTACGTCTGTACTACTAAGATAAAAATATTCAGGAGCTGCATTTGGCACTGAGGCAACCCGGCATGAAACAGCCCGTGTCGTTAATAATAAATGGTCTTACCACTCCAAAGCAGGGTAGCTTCATCCAAACTGCCTTTCTGGAATGATTCTAGTACTGTTTAATTTACTGCTATAGATGTTTTAGGTGGAATGGATCTCATCCAAAATTAGCACAGTTCCATATCTGAAACAATCTTCAAAAAAGTACTGTATTTTACCAGCTGTTTTTCTTCTCTGTTTTCATCCAGAAAAGCATACACTACTGATACATTTGATTAGTGGAGCCCATGCTTCTTAACTGGTTCTAAGATTATATTTGTTAGAATGGGAAAGATTTATATTACTCACTACACATTTTTTCCAATATTTCTTGTACAGAAGCAGTAATCTTAAAACGCATACAATCTTCTATTATCCTGGACCTTCATTTGCAGCTGTTATTGCTGCAAGTGGGAGTTGGATATGAGAATTAAAAACAAGCTATTTCCTTTGGGGACTGATGCTAATACTTCTGTTTAACAACACTGAGTCATCACATTTACTCTAATACTATTCACTTACCGTGTGCTAAACACAGAAACCCAGATCTTCCTTTCCTTCTAGCCCACAATTTTAGCAGAATTTCTCTCTGCTTTTTATTTTGTTTCCAGTGCATTAATTCTATCAACTTGAATTTACTCTGTTTTGTGAAATATTCCCGTATGTTTTATGGGCTGTGAAGAGCAAATATATTTTGACAGGATTCAGACATGACATTACTGAAGCCAAATCACTTAGCTGTTTTCCAAAAACTATTGTACCTGTGTATGAATAATGAAATTGTCCAGAGGACAGAAAACATTTGGAGAAGTTTTCTTTGATATATAAGTCAGCATCTAACTGCTGGAGGAGAAGGAACTTCCCCACAGGTAATATGTGCCTCTTACTCCAAGTTGAAACATTTGCTTCCAGACATATTGGCCTGAAAGACATATTGGCATACCTTTATGAAAATAATTTACATATTTTTGTTCCTTTCACCATTATTAACAGTCTTCACAAATGTTTAAATTATTCATAGTTTTAACGTAGTAAATTTGCCCATGTCATACCCACTGCTTACTACTGCCTTTCATCATAAATGTTTGCACAAATGAATACATATGAAAAAAAAAAAAAAAAAGCAGAAAACAAGTGGGTGTACGCAATCAAGTCAGGAAGTCAATTATAAGAAATGAATTTAGCCAACAGGGGAAAAAATAAATAAATAAATCTAGTCGTGCAAATTTTGCAAGTCAAGCAACAGTGGCTGACTTTAGGTTTCTCTGGTTTACTGCCAAATGAAAAAGAGTCAAATAGTAAAATATCCAGTCCTGTCCCTGAGTTACACAACTAATTTTTAATGACATTTTTACTACTTTCCTCAGAACTCAGTATTTCCTCAGTTCTGTAAATATTTTTTTAATTTTTTTTTCTTTTTTTCTTTTTTTTTTTTCCTATTGAACAGACTGTGCTTATTCATAGGATCTCTGAGGGCTTTTTCTCCCCTTACACCACTATCCAATACAAAGCCATTGATTCAAAAGTCAATATGCATTAAAAAAAAAAAGTTTTTGAAGTTAGAGAAAATTCAGCCTTTTACTTGAATGAGAAATAGAAAAAGGAATGGAAATTTTAACTTTAAATCTATATCAATATGAAGGAAAGTTACAAATCCACTTGGTGTATGGACTTAATTGTGTGTGATCATTCAAAATGTATGGAGAACCCATTGAAGCTCAAATACTAAAAATTTCCAGGAAAACTGGAATCCCACTGTATGTTTTCTCTGAGAGGTCTTACAGCAAAGCAGATCGGATGCATGTACATGATTAATGACAATGACCTGCCAAGAGAATCCACACCACCATGATCCAAAAATGCAAGCAGAAAGGATAGCAAAGCTACAAAACAGCCTGTGAAAAAAAGTCTGAAGAAAGGCAGAAGTGAATAGGGAGCCAGCAAATTAGCTGTCAGGCTGTAGAAAACAAGACAGGAAAAGGAGTAGCTCAACAGGAGACAGAACGTTCAAGGGCTCAAGCTGTCATAATAGAACAGCTGGAACAGAAGAACCTTTTCCTATGGTGGCTATTTCTTCACATTTCTATTTTATGCTGGGATCTTGGGAGAAAAAACAGACTCCATTTGTGCTTTCCCTTTTCTTTGTTCATAAATTCATTGGAATATGGGAACTCAAATGGTGTGAATGACATTTAAGACATAGAAAATAGGAGATGTTACTTCAGAGGAGAGCTTTCTAACATGATCTAGCAAGCTAACCATGTCTTGTCTGACTGTGAACATGCACAGTTTTCACCTAGTTTTGAATATCTGTTGTAACTGACAGCAGTTAGAACAAGAGCTCTCCTGACAGGAAACAGACAAAGATGTCCAAAGCTTTGAACACTGCTCTGGGAGAAATATATTTTGTTCCCAATTCTGCATGTGAACTGCTGCTCTTTCTCTATTTCTGTCAAGTTTCTCAATTCATGGCTGACAATAATAGTGTCATATAAGAAATAAATACACCATAAACATTATAAGCAGCCTTGATTTTAAAAGTATATATATATTCATTTCAATTAAGGGTGAATTAAGTGAATTTCAGTTGTTGCCATGGACATATTTTTTTTTCTTAGTTAAAAAAAGCAAACAGATTCAGTTACTGGTGCCTCCTACCCTTCTCTTATTTTCTTCTGTCCATCTGTATCCTAATTAAAAATGATGTGAAAATGAAAGCAATATTAAATGAAAAAACAATATTGCTTTGGTTTGAGGACATGCATATTGTTTAGAATCTAATAATTTTGGTTGGTAGGTAATCCTGGAGGCCATCTAGTCCATCTGCTTCCAGGTTGCTTAGGGCCTGAGTTTTGACAGCTTCAAGGATGAAGATGCCCACAGCCTTTCTGGGCAATTCCTCCAGTGCTCGGCCACTGTCACAATGAAAATTTTATATTCATATACAGCTGGAATTTACCTTGCTCTAACTTGTAGCTGTTGCTTCCTTTCATTGACTGTATCTAAAATCAATTTAAAACTCTTTTTCCCCTTCAGGTGGTTGAGAACCACAACTAGATAGTTACCCTTTTCCTTTTCTTCACTGGGATGGACAAGCCCTGCTCTCTTAGCCTCTTATACTTTATGTGCTCTGGACCAGTTTTTACCTTGGTGAATGTCTGTTGGACTTGCTCCATTTTGTTAATATTTCTTGCCTTGCTAATATCAAACAAAACAGCATCTACTGCGGCAAAGAGAAGTAATTTTTGTGCCAGATGAGCCTCAGCAATTTTTCTGCAGCACCCTGGATCCAGGCCTCTGGCAAGCAGTGAAGCTCCCAAGAGAGCTCCCAGGCCTGGTCAGCAGATAGGTGCTGCCATTCCCCGCAGAATGCAGCCTCTGACCACCAACACCCATTGCTTCCCTTTTGCTACACAAGTTGTACCCTCAAACCAGGCATGGCCAGCCTCCCCCGGTAGTCTGGAACATTTTTTTATGGAAGAAGAATTCTTACTGGCCTGTAATAAAACATTGTTTCTATGAGCTCCATTCTTTCCCTTGGAAAAAACAATAAATAAATAAGTAAAATTCTTTCAGTTTTAAGGGATGTGACAATAAGGTTTGAAAACAGGTGAAGATAATTTATTTTTGAGCAGAGTGATACAAAAGAAAATACAGTGATCAGCTAAACTTTAAGTTAATCTCTTTATATGACCCTTGCACATGCCAGACACTTAAATACTACTGTCCAATCTGGGGATGTTCTGAAGCTACTGATCAGGAGTAAAATACTTCCATAATGAGTATAAAGAACTGGGTGAATGCATTGGATTTATGGGGCTAGGGCTTGGTAGCAGGGGGGCTGCAGGGGTAGCCTCTGTGAGGAGAGCCCAGCAGCTGCTCCATGTCAGATCAGAGCCAGCTCCAGCCGGCTCCAAAAAGGGACCTGCTGCTGGCCAGAGCTGAGCCAGGGAGAGGCGTTGATTGTGCCTCTGGGAGAGCAGATTGAAGAAAGGGGGAAAAAAACACTGCTGCACAACAGCATCTGGGAGAGAGGAGTGAGAAGTGTGAGAGAGACAGCCCTGCAGACCCCAGGGTCAGTGCAGAAGGAGGGCAGGAGGTGCTCCAGGCACTCAGCAGAAGTTCCCCTGAGGCCTGTGGAGAGGCCCCTGGTGGAGCAGGCTGTCCCCCTGCAGCCCATGGGTCCCACATGGAGCAGATCTCCACGCTGCAGCCCGTGGAGGAGCCCCCGCTGGAGCAGGTGGATGTGGCCTGGAGGAGGCTGCGGCCCATGGAGAGGAGCCCACACAGGAGCAGGGGGTCTGGGGGGAGCTGCCACCCGTGGGGGACCCATGCTGAGCAGTTTGCTCCTGGGGGATGGACCCTGTGGTACGGAGCCATATGCGAGCAGTTCTTGAAGAGCTGCTGCCTGTGGGCAGCCTCCGCAGGATCAGTTTGGGAAGGATGGCATCCCATGGGAGGGACCCCATGTGGAGCAGGGGCAGGGAGTGATCATGAAGGAGCAGCGGAGATGAAGCATTAGGGACTGACTGCAGCCCCCATTCCCCATTGTCGTGTGCTATTCTGGGGGAGGAGGTAGAAAAGGGTCGATGGGGGGGAAGGTGTTTTTCATTTGCTTTTAGTTTTTCACTGTGCTAGTCTGCTAGTAACGGGCAATAAATTATATTAGTCCCTCTACGCTGAGTCTGTTTTGCCCATCATAGTAGCTGGTGGGTGATCCCTCTCTCCTTATCTCATCCCTTAAGCCCTTTTCGTCATATTTTCTCCCCCTTTCCTTTGATTAGGGGGAGTGAGAGAGCAATTGTGGCAGAGTTCATCTGTGTAGCAGGGTTAAACCACCACAGCGAACAAGTAATTATATGAAAGAGACATCCTGAAAGTACACCTGGGATGTACTATAGGTTCCTCACAAGGGGAGCAAAGGAGCATGTGCCGATCTCTGCTCTCTGGTGACAGCGACAGAATCTGAGGGAATGGCATGGAGCTGCGATAGGGGTGGTTCAGGCTAGATATCAGGAAAAGGTTCTTTACCCACTGAGAGGGTGGTTGGGCATTGGAACAGGCTCCCCAGCAATTTGGTCATGGCACTGAGCCTGCCAGAGTTCATGAAGCATTTGGACATCACTATCAGACATACAGTTTAATTTTTAGGTAGTCCTGTGTGGAGCCTTGAGTTGTTCTCAATGATCTTTCTCAGTCCATTCCAGCTTGGGATATTCTATTATTCCGTGATTCTATGATTGTAATAAGTAGAATAGTATGAGGTGTAGAGCCATAGCCCTGAAACTGAAATACTGTAAGGTTTTTGTTTGCTTGTTTGTTTGTTTTGAGATAATAATGATCCAGAAATGGATTCCAAATGTTTTTCTCATTAAGAATAAGAAGTAACCTCAAGGACTAAAATCTTTAAGTACAACAGTACTACTCCTGTGTGAGGAAAGGAAATGCTATTTTTGCAGCATTTCTCTGGAAGAAAAAAAAAAAAAAAACTACAAAAGAGATCCTGAAAAAAAAATCAACTAATTCTATTTAGAAGTTTGTAAAACGTTTGATTTTAGCATTCCCGGAGTTTTCTAGCAAGTGAAAACCTCATTAATCACATTATAAAAGATCATTGCACTTGAAGGAAAATTCCCAGTCATTGTTTAGACTTTGACAAGTAACTCAGCTAAGATGAGATTGGTTATCCCTCCCCAAATATGTGCAATCATCTTGAACCTTTAAATGCTGCTCACAAGGAAATTCAATATAACATTCATCATGGATTTTAATTTTTCTCCATAACATGGAGAAAGTCTACTACCTAAAACAGCATATCCTAGGATTTGGGTGAAATCCCTACCTTTTCCTTCCTAATCCCAGTGTCCCATTTTCTCTTTTCAGAGAAGGGATGAATGGTGAGGAAATCCTTTACATTGCACTTATGTGAAGATTTAAAATATATATTTTTTTTTCCTCTCAACAATGGATTTCCTCCTCCTTCTAGGATATATTAAGGACTTAAATTTGTAATTATGACACCTAAACATCTATCAGCATGACAGGCTACGTTCCAATTACACTGTATAGTGTGTGCAGTCAGTGAAGCCTGGAGAATATTTCTGTTCCCTCTCCATTAAATGTACAGGGCTTGATTTGGTTTACAGGAGGGATCTGGTGCCGTTTGAAAGGTCCTATGATCTCCTGTTTGACATCCTGCTGCCGTCCAGAAAGGCACAGACTTCGTGGAGGTTCCATATCCCCTCTGTCTTTCTGCTCTGCGTGTCTGGGTCAGTCTAGGGTGTCTTGAGTAGCCCTCAAGAGCCACTGTGCCGATGGATTGGTTAAGCAAATAATCTTCAAACATTCAGAAATCACATGAAACCAAAGTTTAATTTCTTGCAGTGGAAGTTCAGACATTTAACAGGCATGTAGATATCTGTCCCCAAGTATCTAAATGGAGGTGTCTTTAGTGCCATCAGTGTCCAGGCTACCCTAATGCAGAGTGACAGAAGTGACACTGCAAACATTACCTATGATAATGAGGCATCGGTGACAGTGGCTTTAGCCACTTTCTGCTAAGAGTGGTTCTAAAAATAGGCTTACAGCAGAATCACTGAGCAATTTTAGAGAAATTGTCTGGGGAAGAATACAATGCAATTCAGCAAGAATGAATGTCAAGTTCTGCACATAAGTAAGAGCAATCAGCTGTGTAATGACAGGATGAATAATTATGATCTCTGGTGCTACAGAAAAGGGTCTTTGAGTGAGTCACAAGTTGAAAATTTTTCAACGCTAGGCTGCTACAAAAAGAAAAAGAAGGAAAAAAAGAACATACCATACTGGGATAGATAAACAATAGTTTTGTCTGCAAAACACATGAAGTAACTCCTTCATTTTACTTGTCGGTAGTATGACCTCAGCTGGAGTTGTGTGTCCATTTTTGGGCACTGCAGATCAAGAAGAATGTGGGTCAGTCCAGACAAGCAACCAGAATGACTGAAGGTCTTAAAAATTTGGCCCATAAATAAAGGTTGAATGAATTAGGATTGGGTAATCTAGATAGAGCTGAGAAGAGAAAACAAATTGCAACCATATATGTGAAACTTATATGTGAAACCACAGAAAGGAAGAAAATAAAGTCTTCCATACGCCCATGATTCATTGAGCAGTACTGGAACTGATACTGGAACTGATAATGATGAATCTCATCTTAGCCATTGGTTTAGATTACCAACAGGTTAGTACAAGCAGGAATCAATCTGACAACCTTCTGATTCTCTCCTGCACCTATCTCCTATGATTTTTTGTTTGCATACAATTCTAGATTGCATGTAGGATTGTATAGAGAAAGACAATATTGATGCATATTTGCCAAAGGAGAAATCGAGAGGATGGTGCGTGTGTGCATAAATGAATTCCGCAGCATGTATTTAACAGCTCTATTAGGGAGTAAGAGGAGACTTATAATTTTGTTTTTCTCTAACTTTTGATTCTGTGACAATTCAGATACTTGCTCGCACATGGTTTGGCTTAAAATAAAGGAGAGTGCAGCTCATTCACAAGAAGCACCTGTGCGGTGATTTTCCCTATTCCCTTTAGGTTCTTTAAATATGGAAAGAAGACACCGGAATTAGGTTTGAGTTTGGTTTAGTCAAATAATAGATTGGAGGAGACAGGAGAGCACCTCTAGCTTGGCTTTCATTGATATATATGGGGCATTTTAGAGAAAGTTTCACAAGGTGCATATTTAAGTGGATTTCTGCAGTGTTACAGAACAAGGGCTGTATGGCATGTCATTTGGGAATATGTCTTTTCTCCAAGCAAAGATAACACTGACTTTCTATGGGAGAGAAACATTTTGTACTGTAAAGATTTTTTTTTTCCAGAAATTCTCAGAGATGTAAGAGTGTGTGTGTGTTCTGGCCTACAAATTATATTTTGGCTCAGAATTGGCATATTTGCATACACATCAACAGATAAAAATTCACATTAAGTTTCTAAGATGTATTAACAATATAAGTGGTTTATACCATTAGCAGCACAGAGTGCTTGAGAGTAGGCGGATAATGCAGCAGTTTCATTGGTCACTCATAAACACTGAGTAGGACAGGATGGTATTTGGCATGACTTCACTTTTTCTGCCTCTAAGAGTAACAACGAAGAGAAAAAGGAGCAAGGGTATTTCTGGTGCTGATGCCTAGTAAAGGCTTGGCCTATATGATTTATCCTCCCCTCTGTGTGCATCACAATTGGGTTCCATGCAAACAGCCCATCACAACTGCTTAGCTCACCCTCAAGAGCAAGACTTTTGGCAGGAGAAGGCTCTCTGAAAATGTGGAGCTACTGCCAAATACTGAGGATTGTCCAAATCTAGTAATGTCTTTTTACCCTATACTGGGTATCAACCTCTGTTTGTGTGAAGACTTTACACCACATAAAAGAGCTGACTGAGTTAGAAACAGAGGCAAGCTACAAAAATCATTTAATGAAGAAGCTTGACTATCTCTCTGTTTCTTTAAAGGCAGAATCAGCTGAAGTTTCAACAGTGCTGCGGAGTTGTACACAAAATGTGCTTCTATTTAAAAATAAATAAATAAGACCACTGATAAAAACCTGCTGTCAGGGAGCAGCAAGGGCCAGCTGCTGCCTAAAGGCATGCAAGTTGAAGGACCCAGCTGAAGCCATGCCCTCACCCACGGGGTGCAGTCTCACATGGGCTGAGCAACAAGGCTGATCTGTGGGCTAGTTGCAAGGTCCATCAAAGGCCCCAGGATGCAGGTCCAGGGTCCATCCAGAGTATCCCATCAAGAAGGAGATGGGACCATAAAAATGGCTGCAAACAGGCACAGCTGCAAAATTATTCAGGCAGGGATTGAAGGTCCCAGGCTGAGCTAAAATTAGGATCCAGGGCCCATGGGCAACGATGGGGAGAAGCACACGGGGAGGCTGGGCAGGACCAGTAAGGCCCACTGGTGCTTTTGTGGCCTTGACACGTGGAAAATTTCAAAGGAACAAAAACATTGCATACTCTTGATTTAACACACACCTGGCTGATTTTAAGGACATTTTTGTTTAAAATTAGTTAACTCCACATAGCACTTGTAAGTCCTAAAGATAAAATATAAAATTAAATAAATGCACTGATTTATTCACTAGTATTGAATTCAAATATAGTCAATTCCAACAACAGTAAAATATCAGATATGTTTGCTAGTAAAGATGGGCTGAGGGGCAATGTTTTGGTCTTGGCTGAAGCTTAAAGGTTTAAATTTACCAGAATTATAGTTTGGGTTGGTGGCAAACAACCATTGGCAGCCATGCCAACATCTTTTTTTAACAGCTATGTGAGTTTTGGCAGAAAGCTCATGAAATCTCCTGAGAATTGTTGGGTTTTGAGAATGTGGCGGCATCTTAAATGGGAAACAGGCTCTTCCAGCTTTGGGACCTTACTGGAAGCCATAAGCATAAGACTGATGCTGAAGCTGGGAATTCAAATGTTTCCCCTCCCTTCTTGGACATGGATAAGATGAGTTGGATGTGACATCCTTGTTTCAACCCATCTGTTCTTTCAGGCAGTATCAGATGCGTAGCTCATTTAGCTGACAGCAAATTCTCAGAATAATTTGTATTACTTGTGTTCTGTGATAGCCTCAGTGATCTCTTCTCCTTCCTCACTTCACCCACAGATACAGACATAGCTATTCATCATGTGTTCCTCACCTCATTGTACTATGAGACAGCTGTGCTCTCATGGACTGCTTTACACCATTTGGCTGCAAAAAGCTGGCTGGCAATCCTGTACAGCTGTAACCTTGGCCTGCTAACTTTCTAATGAAAGCCATGCCACCATGGGTACCAAAGGGAAAACAAATACCCTTTTGTCCATGGAAAGTCTGGCAGGGAAGCGGATTCACTTTGGTTTCAATAGCAATTTTTCTTTGACTGCAGCCCTCCCTCAGTCATGCCTTTGATTTTTTTCACAGTTAGTCAAGTTGACTGAATAGCTGAGGGCAGGAGAAGATCTACAGTACTTCAGGCTACAGCTTCTGGTTATTTGAAACAAAGAACCTATGAACAATTAGCAAAGAAACTCTGCTAAAAGAATTCTTAGAATACTGCCTTACTGGGAGGTGGCTTCATTCCTCGAACTGGTTTCTTTTCTGTATGCACACACATTCAACAGAAAAGCCTTGAGCAGTGAGGAATGTCTGGCATTTCTCTGTCAGTGTGCATGTACATTGGAGTGCGATATTTTTAGAAGCCCATCACATCCAACTATGCATGAATTCTCACGTAACCTCATAGTGCGAACAGCTCACAGAGTCAGGGCTGTGAGGGCTTATCAGATTAAGCGCATGACTTGGTTCCTGCTGAATGTCCAGCAAATACTGAAGATGTGAAGATCTCCACAAAAATGCATGCCACACATTACAGTCCAGCAGAATATATTATAAGAAGCAAATGGAGAAGACAAGCAGAAAAGGCTATGAGTATGGCATAGCTCTGCAGCACAGAACAAAAATTCATTAGACTGCTTGCGGAAACCTGGATGTTAATACTCAGTAGACAGCCACATGCCTTTTGTGTTATTAAGAAGGTTATTAAGAAGGGAAATTTTCTGTAAATAGGAGATTTCTACTGGGCCTACTGTAGTGTCCTGACTCATGCCCAGTAATTAAGCCTTATTTCACTCCTGGCCTACCATCTGACAAACAGCATTGAAGCACTTTCACAGAAGAAAATAACACAGGGTCAGCTTTATGAAGAATGCCCAGGGAAGGTCAGCTTCAGAAAATGTCTAGTTTGAAACCTAGCTATTCACATGAGAAGGTGAACTTCAGCGAAAGGGTCAAGTTTGGGAACATTTCTGGAGGTTTTTCAATTTCACTTTATTTCCAAAAGGGTAAGAATGCCACTTATTATGCCACCCATCCCAGTGCTAGGAGTAGAGGTTTTACTAGTTGAGCCATAGAACAATTACAGTAGTTACTAGTTTCCACTTAAAGAAGGCACTGTTTTAAAGATAAGGTAAGTCTCTGATCTCCAGAGTGTTTTTAGATCCCTGAAATTTTGTAGGCCAAACAGCGGACAGTTTTAAGAGCCTTGCATCTTTGCCCTAGCAATGAAGCATCCAAAGTCACTTGACATGTAAATAATTAGGTGCACTGAAAAATAAACAGGACTATAATCCACCAGGGTACTTCTGAAAAAAAAAAAAAAGACTTTTTTTTTTTTTTCCCCCAGTAAAACAAGGCAGAAATAAATGTGAACTACAGGTCAAATATTTTTTAATTTTTTTCATTAAAGTGCTTAATCAGACTTTAAGTACCTAATTTAATCACCAAAGCTTGGGCCTGAAGCCATTTGCTGAGTGAAATCCAAGTTTGGAACATAAATACAACATTCCTGCATAAAGTAGCTTTGATCTAACGACTAATAACAAGGAAAGATTCTTGTTCTATTACTCCCAGAACACGAACGAAAAGGCCTTTGTGTTAACTTTCTGCAGTCTTGACTATATCTGTATGTCTTGTATGTCTAAGAGGGCAAGACAAAAGTAACTACAAATCTGTTAGCTTAAGGTTAATCTCTGTTTTTTGATCCAGAGATTTTTAGGTTTAAAGTAACTTTTTTTTTTTTTTTTTTTAAAAAGGTTTCTTTGAAAAGACAGAATGAATAAATGGAAAAAAAATGAGCTAATGAGATGGCCAGTGCTACTTGTTGCTTCCTGTGAACTTGTTCAGAATTTGGAAAAAGTTTTTCCTTAAGAGAGAAGATAAAATCTTACACAAATAAAGATAACGTGGTGTCACGCTACTGTAATTGTGCAGGCTCATAGAGCAGCCTGAAAAAACACTGTGGAAGAATATGCTGAAAATCTTCTGGTCCCTATGGTAACCACTGGAGTAATAAGTTGTTCTCAGGACAAGTGGAAAATAATGTTATGAGAAAAACAGACCCTTCCTGACTACAGCAAGGAAAAGGCATGATCTCTGCAGCCTCCTAGCAATAACGTACACCGTGATTATAACTTTAAGTATGCAAACAGAGATCCGAGTGTCACAAAGGGCATGAAAAAGAAAGAGCTGGCCCAAGGCTCTGAGGTTTTATGATGGAGCTTAAGGCACAGAGGTAATTTTCAGCCTGTAATTAATATTTCCATGCCTCTGCCAAGGCTTCCCCAGACTAATCTCTCCTCTTTCAGGGTTCCTAATTGGATATCCTCAGAACAAATTCCCATGGCTCTAAGTAATGCAATGATCACAATAAAATTACCAGATAGTAGCAGGTCTCCAAATACTTCCTAAGTACTGTAGGTGGCTCTGCTGCTGTTCCTTCTTTTCCTGAATTCTCACTTTCTCCCTTGACCGTCTCTTCGTTTTGCTCAGCAATCAACATCAATCATCTTCAGTGGTGCATCCAAGCCACTACCAGCCATGAGTGGAATTTCCTTACTCCAGGGCAGCAATACCTATTACGATCAGTGTAATGTAACTGCAGCACTCACTCCTGACGGAGCCCACTAAGCTGGATTTCTTGTCACAGCAATATCTTATGTGAATTTTCACAAGTGAAAAATGTGAATTGCTCATAACTGAATGTATAAAAGATCAGCTTGATATGCTGAAGCTAGGTAATCATGTTGTTTCTGATGTAGAGAGCACAGAGAGCAGGAAGGAAATGTTACCGAGCTACACAGGGGAAAGGAAGATGATCTGATGCATGAATTTTCAGCAGAGAATTGGAGGAACTAGCTGGGGAAGGTGAACACCTGGCATAGTAATTCAAGTTCATAACATGATTTTGCATGTGAACACTATACCTGTACCAAGCACTTAAAACTACATATATTGAATGCAGTTTCTAAAAACATACAGCTATACTCTGAAACATAAAAATATCATGCAGCAATATATTAATAACTGCAATAATGAACAGCTTTGCAGGAAACTGTAACACAGGAATCAGTGTGGACACAGGACATATTCATCAGGGGTATGTCAGATGGTAAAGCAACTAGTAAGGCAAAGCGTTATTAGGGGATATTCCTGCAGTTCATACTCAGATAAGTATTTTTATATTTTAATTATTTTAATTAATTTTAATAATTGTCCCAATAACTAATTGAGCATTCCCATGATGCTCAAATTAGCAAAATATTATTTTCTACCAAATAGACGATTGCTTAAAAATATTTTCTTGCATCTTATTCTAATAGTCAGAGCTCTCTCCTGCAGCTTGCCAGACTGCCACTGAATGATACTTTTCATGGTAAATGTAGGAAAATTGTTGTTATAAATACACACTCATAAATTCTTCACCTCGTTGTTCTCAGTAGCTATTGCCCCTTGAAATACCTCTCTCCCTTAACTTGAAAAGGAGGAAGAACAAACCCCAACATGTTAATTTTGTTAAATAAAGAAAACATATTCTTCCTTCCTCTTACCAATTCCAAAATATCAGCAACAGTTGTAACTCAGCTAGCAAAGCTTCCGAGACCTGAAGGGTGGCAAATTCATTTCCTCTTGCCCCAGGTAAGGTAAACTGAAGTCTAGGCAGTTTTTAACTGGCATTTCCTAGGCAGGAATATGTACACATGCTCTACAGCACAAATAGAATGAGCTGGACACAGATCTGGGACACGTGGAACCCACTGCATAAGTAATGCACAGACTGACCTCTCTAAGCAGAAGCATATATTTGTAATTTATAGCCCGTCCAAAACATGGATTATCAACGAACCATATGCACAATTCAGCTAATAGCGCAGTTCCAATGCACATAATACACTACTAGCCTGCATTGTAGTGGCTAAAGTTAGTGGCTAACATAGTACAAATCTTCCTCATAAATTCTGTTCAGATAAAATTTTCAGGTGAAAAAGGGGACATACCCATCCATGTCCACCCAGTTAAGAACTCTGCTTCTAGGGAATATGAACATCAAGTATGAATTTGCTTTTGAAATCCAGGATTTATTTTTTCATCTCTTAGGAATACCAGACTCCCCATCCTACATATCACAAAGCAGAAAAGTTTAGTCATTTTTGTTATTGTCATTCTTATCTTGGTGCAGGGAACCCAAATCTCCCCTAGAATCACAGAATGGTTAAGGAAGTCATCTGGTCCAACTCCCCTGCTCAAGCAGGGACACCTAGGGCAGGTTGCCCAGGACCACATCCAGGTGGCTTGTGAAGATTTCCAAGGAGGAGACTCCACAACATCTCGGCACTGCCACAGTAAAGAAGTTTTTCCTGATATTCAGACAGAACTTCTGTTCTAGTTCATCGCCTTTGCCTCTTGTCCTGTCACTGATCACCACTGAAACAAGCCTGGCTCTGCCCGCATTGTACCCTCCATTTAGATATTTATAGACATTGATAAGCCTCCTCTTCTCCAGTCTGAACAGTCCCAGCTCTCTCAGCCTCTCCCCAGGAGATGTGCTCCAGTCCCTTGATCATCTTCATGGCCCTCCATTGGATTCTTTACAGTACCTGTAGTTCTCTTGTACTGGGGGCCCAGAACTGGACACAGTACTCCAGTCCTTTTCTGCAAAACTACTTTCCAGCTGGGTGGCCCCCAGCATATCCTGGTGCCTGGGGTTTTTTGTCCCTAGTTGCAGAACTTGCACTCCTCCTTGCTGAACTTCATGAGATTCTTTTCAGTTCACCTCTTAATTCTTGACAGCGTACCTCTTAATTCTTGTCTGCATGCTGTGCTTAATTTTGCTATATTATGTACTTGTCAACACCCCTTCTCTCTCAGAAAGGAGGATACAAGTCTCAGAAAGGTCATCAGCATCAGGAAGAAGGTGAATAGAAGATCCACTTTTTGACAAATCTTCAAAGCAAGGATGTATGCACTTTTTTTCACTTCTTCTTCTCCTTTTCCCTTTATCAAAACCCTCCTCTTTCTACTCTTGGTGGGTTGCTCCAGGGCATCCCAAATGGTATGAGGTTTGTCAGTGTACCTTATAAAATTAGTACAAGTCCTTGGATTTGCAGGGTCCTAAGGGATTTAATAGTGCCACTGCACTCAAATGAACACATAATTAATTAGACAGTAAAATAGTCCTGGGCTCACAAAGTCGTACTCTTTCTCCAGCCAGTTCCAGCAATTGGGAGGGTATAACAAAAGAAGAGAAAGAGTAAGATCTCTGGAATAAACAAACTCACTATTAAATTATATGAGGACTGCAAATATATATAACATCTTGTACCGTGCACCCAATTTAGTTATCTAAGGGAAGGGCTGTTTTTCACTCCTTCGTGTGCTGAGGGAGAGCCTTAAGAAAATTGTCCAAAGGTAGACTGAAGATCATTGCTTTCCCCTGCCACACACTTCCTGGCCAAAAATAGGAGAGGAACTAATGAAGAATATAAATAAAGGAAAAGAAATACAGAAAGACTGAAAAGAGGTTACAATAAAAAAGAAATTGGAAACAGACATAAGTTAAAATCTAGAAACAGTCTAAATAGAGACAGGCTGGCATCAGTTCAAGCTATGGGACCTAAAATAATTTAGACAGTCACCTTTAAAAAGAAGTCATAAAAATGCCTTGGCTGTATCAACAGCTTAAGCCCTACTATTCAGTAAAAAGTATTCTCTTTATTTCTTCTCCCTGTTTTCTCATGCATCTTGTCATTTCTCTCAGGTCCTATCCCTTGTAGATAATTTTCCTCATGTTCAGAAAGGTATTTTTCAGATTTCTTAATTTTTATTATTATTTTTTTTTAAATTACACTGTAATCAACAGTATTGTTCTGGTATCTTTGACAGGAGGAAAGATTTTAAATACTAAATGAATACAACCTAATTATTTGATACAATTATTTTACAGTATTATGGCTCAATTAAAAGGCAAATAAAAGTATAGACACTTCAGAAGAGACAAAAATGTCTGAACATTGCCATTTTAAGAATAAACAAATTTTAAAAAGTAACATAAAAAATTGCTACTACCATAATAAAACAGCCTAGTATCTCTAAGGGGAACTTTTTTTGTTGTTGTTTAAATGGGGATAAAATGTTATTGAAAAAATTTTTAAAACTTATAAAATTTCCTGTCAAAGGAAATATGAGTGATGTTGGCTATGTCCCAAGCAGAAGACAGCTAAAATATCCACCATGAGATCACAACGATTTCCCAGGACCTCCTTGAAAGTATGAAGTGTGTCACAAGGGGGATTTTCCTGATGAAATAATGTATAAATAGCTTCAATAAAGTAAGCAAGGGAGTTACTTCTGGCAGAAAGGATCTGCTTTGAGTTGTTAAGAATTACTCTCTCCTCATGTATCTTTTGCTGACAAGTTTAATCAATGGGTACTACATCTCAAACCACCAGAGAAGAGTAAAAACTGGGACTGGTAAGTCATTACCTCATTCGCAATCATAGAACTGCGGCTGCCAGAAACCACCTCTGTCCCTTCTTGGCTCAGGACAGGACACCGTTCAACCTATCTGTCTGCCCTGTTGCCTTCCTACCTCTTTACACACATACACACACAGAGGAAAATGTAGCTACAGCTAGCTAGTTTAGAAAAGATAATTTGTTCCAAGCTGTTATGTTTCTCAAGTGAATATCAGATGAATTCATAATTGTGGGAACTCTTGAAACATTTCCAGCTTTATACGTGTTTGTTTTAGGGCTCCGGTGACGTCTGTAATGTGTAGGTCTGCTGAGATTTGGAACAGATGCATTATTTTCCTCAGCCACCTGGAAGAAAGTAAAATATCAAGAAAAGCTGTTTTTTAAAGACTCCCTGGTGTCCACAAACTGGTCTGGCTAATAAGACAGAAAATATTTCAGATTTTTTTTTTCCAATTTAAAAACAAATGGCTAAACATATAATTGCTGGTTTCTCTCAAGGAAATCAAAATGTCAAGAGACTAGCAAGGCTTAAAAGTAACACACAGTAGCTTGCCTGGTATCCTGTTTTGGGGGGACATTAAGGATTTGTGAATGTATTTTTCAGTCTTATGCTGCAATAGAGAAACTGAAGAGAGCAAAACCTCAAACTTGTGTGCAATTCAGTGTAAACTAGACAGCTTTAGTAGGAGTTATAGGAAATTCAGGAGGCTGTTTTAGGTTCTTAAATTCTTTTACTGGGGAAAAGATACGCTTGAAGTATACACTTGAGGTTGAGAGCAAAAGATCTCTGTGAAAACTGGCCAAGCCCAAATGGCAGCCCAGAGAATGGGATTTGATTCAGTTAGTGGGATGTTCGGCTTGTTGCAGATCTCCTTGAAATTAACAGGCAAACTATTTCACATACACAAACAGAACTAGCCATATAATTTGCTGAAGTCCCCCTTTGCTTTCCCTCAATACAATTAAATGTGGCCAAATAGTCTGTGTTCCCCATTCCCTCATTTGAAAGACAGGCATCTGACTCCTTCTTTAGGCTGAAAAACAAAACATGTGTCCAGCACCCTTGAGCCTGTGAGCAGACTGAGTGAACTTCACTTACTGAAGGCAAGGTTGTAGTTGGAGCAGAGCTTCAGACAGGGAGCACTGGAACTGCAGATGGTTCACAGCTTGATTTGCTGCTCTGCTCAGATAGAATCGCGTGGACTCAAAGGATCAGTGGTGGCCCCCAAAAGAAGAAATGCCAAAGTTGGCTCAAGATGGAAATTCTCAACTGTAGCTGTAATTTCACAGTGACTGCACACTGAGCCTTCCTATGTGCAGAGGCCATGAGTTGAGGCTCATGAGCCACAGGCTGAGCTACAGAAAGTGGATATTTAGTTCAAGCCTTTAAAGCACTCTTTTGATGCCCCTCTGTTCTGCCCCTGCTATAGCACATATCAAATATATGTGCTCATTTCTTTGTCTCTTTCCTCTTATTCCTCTGTCTTTAATCATGATTAAAGAAAAGGACTTTCAGTCACAAAACATCCCATGGACACTACCCCAGAGGACCGAGGCTGGACATGCACAGCTATAATGTTTTTATCATTCAAGCGAACAATCCTAATCTATGGAATACAGGACTGCAAGGAAAGAACCTGCTGGCTAGCCTACCTTTTCCTTTTGCATTTAAAAGATATGAACAGCCAAGTTACTGCATTGCATCCCCAGAATATCTGATTAACAATCAAGTGACAGGAACTGTTTGACTTCTCTTTGCCTTCTCTACTGTTGATGGAAATTACAAACACAAATACTTTCATCTAGCTAACTTCAGGATTTCTCACGTGGTCAAGCAGAATATTTTTTTTTTTTTTTTTTTTTAACCACTGTCACAGGCTGACCAGACCTTTCCCACATTAAGATAAAAATACATTGCCTGAATTTATTTTACAAGATGACCTGAAATGTCATCACTGTTAGGTAAATGAGGTAAGGTGTTTCTTAACTACTGCTGGGAATAGGGAGGAGTAGCATGTGCAGAAAAAAACGCTGGTCAAAGACAAGAGATTTTGTCCAAGATACACACATTTCGTCAGTAAATGTAAAAACCAGTTGCCTCATCAAACATCCTAAACTGTTGGCCTAAAATTGATATGTTAGTAAGTAGATCGTGTTCCAAAAGGGACAAATTTGTGACCAGATGTGCTTGCTTGCAGGCTTTACAATCCTGAATCACACCACTCCTTTACATGCTACAGCTCAGCTCCAAGACATATACACAGGGATTTCCAAAGAACAATGTTTTAGTCCTATATCCTGCACTGAAATTTCAAAGAAAATAGTCTGAAGCTATTGTCAAGAAAATAGAAAGTTTAACTGAAGTTTTCTTTTGTATCTCCATATTAGAAACCAAAAGGCAATGATTAAAACACTATTTTGTAACAAATTTTTATGTATCACTAATAAAATTTGTGCATTGTTCTTGTGTGCTGCCATGCATAAGACCAACTCTTTACCACAGTCAGTTCATCTCATCTTTGAAATATTGTGACATTTATGTGACAAGTGTCATGTAAAGGAATCAATGTAAGAGAAGTAGCTGCTACTTCTTAAAAAAATAAAACTGAATAAAAGGCTTTGCTTTCAAGCCTACCCTCTCCAAAATCAGATAGAAAGACAATTAGTTATAATCCTAAGAAAATAAAATATGGAATACATTCCCTTCCCCTCACCCACCCTCAAAATCTAAATCTTGATTATCTAGCAGTGTAAAATTAGCAACATCTGCAAAACTGTGTTGCTGCATTTGAAAGTCCCAAAAGTCCTAGTGCAATTTCTAACAGATGTATTGCTGCTCTTACACAAAGAGGAATAATGGTTCGATCAGCTCTTCAGCCCACTAACCACAAGAAATACATCAAGTTATATATCCAACATCTGGTGATGATATCATGTCCCTGTTTGTTTTTCAGCATCTTACATGAACCTAGAACTAGGTCTGGCTGTGAAGCTCAGCAGAGAATTGCACTACAGTTCACTTCTTATTGCCTTTTCAGAAATGCTATGAAACATTTCATTGAAATGATAATGTATTTGTGAAGACTATTATTTAGTGAGCCATTTGTCATCCTTGTAACATGGAAATAATCCAGGTATCAGGTTTACAGGAAATGTCTGCTTATGTTAGACTCAAAATTGCTCTGCTGGGGCTTGTTGACATGCTTGATTCTTCCAGCTAAGCCCAACCTGGAGCCAAAGTGGGAGTGATGCTAGCAGACTTGGATAAAAAGTTAATGGGAGTAGAAGGATTAAGATGAGAGGTTAAGGATGCAAGGAGGGAAAAAATATATTAAAAAAAATAAAGAAAAAAAAGAAATAAAGAAAAAAGAAAAAAAAGAAAGAAAAGAAAAAAGGCAACAAAGGTGGCCATGCACTAGAAAAGGCATCAAGAGAAGTGTCAGCAGAGCACAGGAACCTGCAGGATTTGCAGCTGTTAGAAAATAATTGCCTTGAATTTTGACAGTCCATATCTCAAGCATCTGTCAATCTTTAGCAATTAATAGACAGTTCTGGAGAAAATGGACTAACATGGTAGGAGCTAGGTTATCTGAGAACATTTATTATACTTTAAAACTATGTATTCACTGGAATATGTTGAATTTTCCTTTTATATTTTTCTTTAACAGAGTGATATGAATAGGTCCCCCCTCTATTTTATGGACTACATACAAATAGGGATAGTTAGCCAAAGTAGAAATTGCATAGAACTGGAGTGTTCAAGCAGCTCAGGTAATTGCCAGTTATCCCAGGGATCGCCTAGTCCACTGGTTCCTCAAAGTCTGTAGATGTCTAAAAACTGCTACCCTTTAAAACCGATTGGCTTGATTGTGGTAACTTTTTGGAAAGTGATAGTTGGCATGAGCTGAAAGTGTGCAGGATCTTTCTAAGAAAGCACTAAAGTTTGCAGGCATGGAGACAGACATTGTTTTATTTACTGTCATACAAAGCTTCATCATCCCAATCCTTTGGAGTCAGCTGCATGGCAGCAAGACTGCCCCGGCTTACGATCAGCTGCTAGAACAGCCAAGCCTTGGTATAAAGTTTTTCTAAAGACATTACAGGATTTTGCTGTGAATTTTCTCTGTGTTCATTCCATGAGCATTTAACATTAGACAACACCTAGTTCTCAGCCTCTCAAGTATTCCTCTGTCACTTTGCAAGTCATCAAATTACTGTAAAAGCACTGAAAAAATAAGGTCTCATCAGAGTTTTAAATTAAGTGTTAGCATGTAACTGAAAATTAACAGTAGCATGTCTTTTCTCAGTTATGTATGAAGGAAAATGTGAATTCACAGAAGCAATTGTTTTAAAGACTGGCTAAAACATATGTCCACTGCTGGCCCTTGGAACAAGGAATGGTCCTTTGGACTCCATTGTAAATGGAATATAAAGTCCAGACAGGGGTGATATTTAATAAACAACCTCATCTTCAGGGTGTCCCTTTAGGTTAGTGTAGGGTGCTAACTGTTCAGCATATGTTTTTTTCATACATTCCATTTTCAGTTTCTTAATTCTCATAACACATTATATTAAACTTAATATCCAACACTTACATTTCAGATTTTTTTTTTTGCAAAAACTTTGTACTTAAAAGATAAATATATTTTTAAGGGAGTTATTCAATTTTAAGAGTCTTATTTTGAATATTTTCAAATAATTGATCAGCTGGCGTGCCAACTTCTGTAGATTCCCAGAACCTTCACAATTGCAGTTTGGACCACTTATATACCACAGCCAAGAAATCACAGTGCACTGTGACTAATCAAATAGGGCATAAATGCTGGACCATACGTGAATCCTGTTTAACATCGTGATGTGGATGATGGGGCAGAGTGCCTCATCCTCAGCGAGCTTGCAAATGACACAAAACTGGGAGGAGTGGCTGACATGTCAGAGGGCTGTGCTGCCATCCAGAGGGACCCTAACAGGCTGGAGAAATGGAGAAATGGTCTGACAGGAACCTCATGAAGTTCAAGAAGAAGAAATGCAAAGTCCTGAACCTGAGGAGAAACAACTCCAGGCACCAGGACATGCTGGGGGCCACCCAGATGGAAAACAGATTTCCAGAAGAGGCCCTTAGGGTTGTAGTGGACACCAAGTTGAGCATGAGTAAGCAGTGTGCCCTTGCAGCTATGAAGGCTAACAGTATTTGTGGCTGCACTAGGCAAAGTACTGCGATAAGATTGACGGAGGCGATCCTTCCACTCTACTTAGCATTGGTGAGGCTACACTGGGGTGTTGTGTCCAGTTCTGGACTCCTCCACGAAAGATGGACATGGACCTTGTGGAGCGAGTCCGACAGAGGTCTACAATGATAATTGCAACAATAAAGTGCAGCTGATACTGCCCTTTATCAAGACCAATGGGGACTACTCCACAGCTCATGCAAATCTGGACACAAAAATACTGTTTTTCATTTAAGAATGACTTATAAAAAGCTATTCTTTAACACGGAAATATGAACTGTGGAAATGCAGTTACTTGATATGTGTTTCAGCCATTAGGAAGAGTACATCAGCACAGTAATAATTCAAAAAGATTAAAAAGTTGGACTATTTGTACTTCATACATGCCTTTATAATCATAGCATGCTTAGTTCACCACAGGGCACTTAAATTTAAAATGTCCACCGAGCAAGACTGGAATGTCACTCGAAGACTTTTGTATACTATTAGTTATGTGCTTTGGAACAAATTTTATCTAAAGAAAAACAAAACAAAACAAAACCATCTTAATCTGGTCTCCTGCAATGTAGAGTCTTGTTCCTTGGACTCCGAGCATAGAGTCCTGATAAAGACTATCTGTGGTGTTAATAGAAAGACAGTAATTTCTGGGATGGGGCTACCAGAATCATGATATTTGTAATCAAAATCTAAATCTGAAGTGAATTCTCAAACAACAAGAGGGCAATGCTTTATCCCTAGTTAGCAATAAATTCGTGAGATACCCAAAATGACGTCATTGTAAAATTTTTGTATGTTGTTAATTTTCCTATCACAGTAAAAACAATGTTAACGTATATAGGCTCTCTGACAGGAATGAGATATGCATAATTATATATGGCCTCACTGTTACTTATTCTCCACATACCTAATTCTGTGTACTTGAAAGGAACGAAGAAAGGACAGAGAATGTCACTTGTAACCCTTAATGTCCCCAGCAGAGCAGCTGATGGGAATGTGCAGGCACTGCAACGGCATTATCAGCCACTCTCAGACCTGGAAAACTTCTAACAGGCCATCTAGGAATCAACTTCCCCTTCTGGTTTCAGGTTCATGGAAGTGTTGTCTTCACTTGGTCAAACAAATTCCTATTCAAAACAAAGGCAGTGACAGTAATAATGAAAAACAAACAGGATAAGGAAATAACAGAAGAAGGAATAACAGTAGGTTTTCCCTGAGACAAAAAAGACCACTTTTGGTCAAAAAAAGACTAGCTTCAGTAGATTTAAAAGACTTCAGGCCTGCATTACTGTGCCTTTTTTTTCACAGATGAGAGGCTTAAATGTTGAGAGATCAAATGATTTCCCCAAGCATGCCAAAAGCTAATCCAAGAATAAAACCATCCTGTTTCTTATCTTCAAGGCCACCCCTCCTTCAATTAACTGTTCAAGATTTAGCCAGACAATGGTTAAGAGATGTTTTCCCCTCTTTGTGGCTATCTCCAGAATACTTTTTAGGATCAAGATGACACAAAGGGTCAATGTAGAATCCAGCATTGTTGGAGGCAGGAGGGCCAGCAGCTCTGTTAGCCGTGCATCCTCCCTAACCATTCATCACTCCAGACGGTTTCTTTAGAGTACTTCAGATAAACAATTTTTACAAGCATATTGCAGCCAAATCCTTTTAACTTCACCATTGAAAATACAATCCATTTTGATGTCTTTAACTGCAAAAACTCCTCCTCTAAATTCCATTTAACTTCTTGAGCTAACTTATATCTTCACTGGAAGAGCTGAAAACCAATTTCTCTCTCTTATTCTAGTTTGGACAATTAATTCTACCTCTGACATTTACTTTAAAAATAAATTTGATCCTAGTTACATCATTTACATAAATGCATGAAGTAGAGGATGTTCTATACAGACTGTAGAGTACTCCAAAATAGCTTATTTGCGCCATTCAATACACAGGTCTGTGCCTCCTTCAGGTCAGGGGAAAAGAATTTTAACAGAGGAGAGAAAATCCAGTTACTAAATAGGCAACTAAAATTAGAATCAATATGTAAAGTACTAAATATCAGATACTGAGAGCTAGACTCCTAATCAGGATAATGCTGTCATATTAATATTGTTAGCAAAGGAGTATACAATTTAGTAACACAGTGAAAAAAAAAATCAAATACTGTAGATACTGTTTACACTATGGTATTCATTTCATTTAGAGTGGAACTTTCTAGATATTGATGAAATCAGCATAAAAATAAAAAGTAGATATGATGTGTTTAGATATGCTACAATTCTTGATAATAAAGATTTTATTATGCAATTTACTATTTTTGTGCCCTCTGTACTTAATATTTTGTGAAAATTTTACCAAGAATTAAACAGATGAAACTCTTGAGCTTATTTCAGTGATTATTCCAGTTTGAGGAATTTTAGAGAATTGCTTAATGTTCGGTAGCATTTTTTCTTCAAAACTGCATTCTCTTAAAATTACCTTAAACAATCCTTTCCTTCCATATGCTTTTTCTAAATATTTCCTTCAAAATAATTGTGAATTTTTTGGTCCCTTCCTGATGGTTGTTTGGCAAAAGCTCATTTGACCTTCCCCATGAAATCAGTCCCTATGGTACCAGAAATGTTTATTTCACAGATCCAGTCCCTTTACAGAATACTTTAGACTAGATCATTGTTTAGGTACAGGGTCACTGGTGTCATATAAGAGAGAGGCATGTGGACTACAGGTGTCATTGGATGGGCCTAAGAAATATCACATGCATCTGTGAAGTACGTACAGGGCCTTCTTATACATAGCCACTACAGTCACAGAAAAACTATCTCAAATATAATTATATAAAATGTTTCATAAATAAAATGAAAATATATATAATAAAGGAGTATTATATTCAGTGGAAGTTGCCTTCCTGCTTACAGAGATATGCTTACAGAATATCTCCATAGAGATATTTTAACTAATTGGCTCTCAATTTTACAAGACAAAAGGGAAGTATGGTTTTTCTGCCTGATTGCCAGAATTTTTGTTCAGGGCCTGAGAGAAAAATGTATTAATGTAAGTAATGATCCAGTGCATGCTTCCTTGAGATGAATTGCCAAGACTGATATAACAACTTCGGGAATCTTCACTAAAGACTGAAATGTGCTAACTGAGATCTGAGATAGCAGCCGTCATCTTGACAGTTTGGCAAGCTGCCTGGGATAATTTGGTATCTGTACTGGGAGGATTATGGGTAATCTCTAAAGAGCAAACGATTTCCTGAAATCTGGCCAAAATCCTGTAAATTAACATGGATTTCAATTTTACTTTTATCTAGGTACTCACAGGGATGGTCCCTGTGTAACAGAGATGACCTAGGAAAAATGTAAAAATATTTTCTAGGATAATGTTGCCGAGATTTTTATTCTAAAATGACAAACCTGATGGTCTCCAATAGAAGGCATACCTTTAGTGGAATCCTGCCCTTAAACTGTAGTCACATGCTATTGTTATAGCATATATGCATATACTAATGTAATTAGGAATGATTTGTAAGGAAATTAGATATAAATGTTGCTTGGGCTACTTCTGTTTTCAGGAACTGCAATTATTAACATTTCTGTGTGTTCAATTCTGTTGTGCATACGTTAACAGGTAAGAGTCAGGATGCAGGTTTGGGATGTTACGAATAGAATTTTTTTAGGAATACAATTTTAATGTTCAGCACTGTCACACTGACTTCTAGTAGACCGGCATTATTGAAACTGATCTCTTGTATCCTAGACAGCAAATTCCTAATCCCTCTTAAGACACAAAAATTCAGAACCACGGGAATATTATTAAAATATCTGGGGGGAAATCCTGGCCCAACCAGGGTCCATCCCAGCCACATAGTGTGGGAAGGACCACATTTGCTTATTAGAGACAAGACTCCAGCCCTGTCTTTTATCTCCTGTTAACAAACTTTCATGGGTTTTCAGAAGGACAAGAAGTCAACTGACTAGATGAAGATAGGAAGGCAAACTTGAAAAGTAATGGTCCATTTAAGGAAGTAATTTCTATAGCACTTCCACAAGGTCAAACTGTATTAAAATCTTTTTTTTTTCTTTTTTTTTCTTTTTTTTTTTCTGTAATTTCATAGGAAAATTAAAGTATATGATTTTAATACAGCTGAAGTGAACTGGCCCAGTTATTGCCATCAGATTTTGTAAAACCAGACTTAGTATTACCATCTTGTTTGCTTTGTAAGTATCAGGGAATTTGGAACTATATTATTTTCTATAAAGTCTGGGATTAACATATTAGTTTGTAATCCAGTAATTATCAGTCTACACTTCAATACTTGTTTTATAAACTAAGTGTGATTGTTGTGTTATTTGCATTTTCTTTTTCTATTCTAAAACAACCTTGGCCATTCAAAGCAGTAATTAAAAAAAGAAAAAAAGAAAAAAAGAAAGAAAGAAAATAAATACTGTACAAGCAACTTTTCTGTGAAGATATACTCTAATATCCCATATAATACATATTTTGGGTTTCAAGGTGGCCAGAGTCATCATTTACTGACGGCTCCTGTCACTGCTTCTAGAATATGGGTAAGGCAGCATGCAGTTTTCTAATGTAGAAGTAAAAACATTATCAGTATTTCTGCACAGAACAGAGTTACTCCTTTCTACTCCCTTGCAAACAAGCAATTGTCACAAAGCCCAGCAGGTACTTACCACTGCAGGTACTTACCTGCAGTGCTAGTCTCAGTGGAGAAACCAAGACCAAGGCCTGAATGAACTCAGGTCTTCATCTGTGTCTGAAATTTCCAAAGCTGTGGTGAAGCTCACTGGCACTGGGAAGCTCTCACATCTGTGAACCATGGCTGTTCAGTAGGCCAACAAGGCATTTTATTTTCCAGTGGTGCAAATCCAACACTAAAATATGCAAAATTCCTGACCACAGCTATAGCTTAATGTAGCCCAAACTCTTTAAACTTGTAATATAAACATTTTCCCCAACCATATTTTTCTGCTCTTTCATAAGGGCTATTCTTGCTTAAATTTAATTTAAATTAAAGACAGAACCATAGGCAGTAATACAGACAAGCTTGTGGCCTGAAAGGGAAAGGAGAGACAAGAGTATCACTAGGAACACACAAACTCCACAGTATGTTACTGCAGCTTGAATCCTGACATTTCTATCAAAGCCTCTCTCTCTAAGCTATCATACTTTTCAATAATGTATTACGAATGAAGTAAACAGCAGCAGATGGGGAAAAACAAGAGTGGCTGTCATCAGCATTTTTTCCTTTGTGAACAATTTCTCACTATAGAAAGGAAGCAGGATCTCTCTTTATTTTTCCTTTGCTTTCTTGGTCTCTCAAGTGTGATCAGTTGGCTGATTTTGGTGCAAGGAATGTAAGAGAGGGATAAACCTGTAGCAGCATCAGAATTACTTTAGATTTATTAGATTTATTACTTTTAGATTTTATTAAACAATCTTAAACCATAAGTAAACAACTTTAATGATAATTAAAGTAATTATAGACAGATCCAGATTGTTTTCTAGACTGAACTCATCCAATCAGTATAACATGGTTAAATGCAAAATCATGCATAGGGGAATAAAGAATATGATTTCTACTTTCAAAACTGGGGGCTATAAAAGACCTAAAAGCAGTTTTAGAATCTGGCTGAATATGAATTCTTGGTATGATTTAGTGAGTCAGAGTCATCTTAAACTACAAGTGTGCATGCATAAAACCTTGTAATGGAAAAAAAAATAGGAGGAGGAGCATGATCTATTCTGCATATAGAAGTGAAACAAAGGTGTCAGGATGAGCAGTTCAGCAGCCAAATACCCACACAGAGACACTCTTGAATGTTCTTTTTGAGAGTAAGTAACCCACTATTAAAATGTATATTATGATGATGCAGAAGTAACATTTTAAAATTTTCAATCAAGACTGCATGTCTTCTTAAGATTCTATTGAAACACAGGATATTGTCTTAATGTGAGAAACACTGCATGAATTCAGTTTAATGTGCTGTGCAGATGCTAGGCAAGACTAGACTGACTTCCCCTGGTTTTGAGTCTACTAATCTAAGCAATAGAGGAGTTATGCCCCTTTTTATCATTCCCAATGTGCAAAGTCCTTGATCTTAAACAAGTCAGGCAACATGTTTTCTGAGCACATCTAAAGTTCAAATGGAAAATATTGCTGCTTGAGAGGTAAGATTTGTGGTAACAATAGCATTCCACCAGAGAAAAAAAAAGAAAGGAACATAAGACAACAGTTTTAAAATCCACATCAGCATTTGCCTGCACCAGAAACAATCTGTTGTGGTCTGACCTCAAGGCAGCTATTGTTTGTTATTGCTTGAATTGATTGTTGATATAAAAGAAAATCCAAGTAATCCCATGGCAATCTTTAAATACCCTCCCTAGAAGAGAATAGCCTGGCAACAAATAAGGCTATATGCAACCATGTCGAGCCAGGTCAGCTGAAAGAAAACATTTATTCCATTCCTACAATGTCTCCAATCTGTTTCACTGCATACAAGAAGGCCCTTCCTACAAAGCATAATGAAAATAAAATATAAAGTAAAATAAAATAAAATAAAAACGACAACTAAAAAAAAGCTTATCATTTTCTGTTAACAGCATTTGATGCTTTAGATAAAAGCATAATTTCCAAAATAACTGAATTTCATCCAGAGGGAGTGAAAACCCTTGATTAAAATAACTTGAGTATTCCTTCAGTAACTGGAAAGTAACTGGAATTGTTCCCCATATTATGAAAGCTGTCACATTTGCCTCCTATTTGTAGCAAGGTGATTGCTTTCTACAGTAAAAGTGATTTAGGAAAGAGCAAGTGCTGTGCTCAGTATCTTTTCTCAAGAGTTCCTGGGAACTTTGAAATCCAAATCATGGAAATTCATAATGGACCATGCTGAATCTGGTGCCCAAGTACAGGAAAAGGACAGGAACCCCAGTATACCCCTTTGTCTAATGTTTCTGACTGTCTGGCTCTGAATCCTTCTCCAGAGCAATCCATTCAGGCCTGTAACCAAGTCCTAATTCACCAGCTAAGACCTGCCATTCTGAGGGGCTGGGCTGGTGATTTGCCAGAATAAACTTTTTGGCCTTGCTGTATTGAGTTCTTCTTTAAGTCCCTTAGTTGTAAAAGTATGGGGTAGAAAAAAGAAATGGTGTTCTTCAATGAAAGAGAGGCAATGCTTTGTGGTGGGGGACTGAAAACCATCCCTATTACCACTCTGATATTTGGTCAAATAAATGGCCAAATTGATTCCCATTACTTGGGGACTCTATTGCAATCTAGCATAAGTGCTACTTTGATATATTTAATATATTCCTATATTCTTAATGAACTGTCAGATTCTGCCTGAAAAAATTAAGAGTACTAGCTGATTTATTTTATTTTATTTTTCTCCCCACCAGAACAAAGCAATAGTTCCTCTTCCTTTCTTGGGACTATTTCTGATTTTTTTTTTTTTTTGTCCCTCAGGGTATTTTTTCATGCTACTCTCTATAAAAAGAGACAAGAAGTGCTTACTGGGCTTATCCTAGGAATGGCTGTGAGCCAGGTTAACAGCAGACAACATCTCATAAAGATATTAGTAGGTAATGCGATTTATTTTGGCAACACAGCAACATTTTTAAAGCACGTGACTTGTGGGATTGTAAAGTTGTATTACTGAGGGAGGCATCAAACAGATACAAACATCTTTACTGAATGCAACAATTAGGTTTATTCCTTTATCACAGGAGATTCTGTTCTGTTCCATCTCTGAGTGTAAACAGAGATACTCAGTTCATAGTTTTTCTGCTAAACACAGCTGTTGAGATTCTCTTGTAACTTACATCTGATCTGTACTCAGCTCTGTCTGTTACGGGGCTGGAATGGTAAAGCAGAGTGAAAGGACCATTTATAACACTGAGGGTGGATAGCAAATATGTTGGGCAGAAAACAGAAGGAAAACTACGTTGGAGGTGGAGAGGTTTCTTTGCTATGTCACAGCAGGCTAAGAGTAAAAAAGGAAAGAAAAGCAACCATAGCATGAAACTAGGCAGCCAGGATAATTGTAAAATAAAAGCTTAATATTGCTAGGTTGTCTGCTTTAAAATATGGTATTAGCAGACAACAGTGCTGCCTTTTCATGACTCAGTACAATCTCCTCTTTAGGTACATCATAATGCAAAGCTGATTACAACAATATTAGTAGCTAGTAATCTAAAATCTAGTAACATGTTTACTAATTTACTGTTTCTCGTTAGTTTTATTATGTATAACATTGTTGCTTTCCACTGGAAACCTAACACAAACTCACAATCTTTCAGTGTTAGAGATATGTGTATATGGTCATACTGTTATTTGTTGTTCACATACTCCATCTAACAAGCTTTTTGTCACATACCAGGTCTCATTTTTCTTGTACATAATAAAAATCAGTGTAGTGAATTCAGAAATATACTAAGCTGAACCCCACATTGTAGATGAGAGAGACCATGAGAAAGCAGTAGTCTTTCTTCCTGATGGTAATTTTCTAATTGTACTATACTGTATATGCACAATGCTTAATCTATTTCCAGAAAAGTACAATACAATAATGTGTAAGTTTTGATAAAACTACTCAAATATACCAGCTTTTGATACCTCGTTTTAATTGCCAATGCAAAGCCAAGGAACAGCCCCTGAATGTCTAGAACTCTCACTGTGAAGATTACTGATTTGGCAAATGCTACAGGGGGATCAAAAAGAAAACAGAAGGAAAAAGATTTTTGATCATATAACAACTTGCACTATGGCAGCAGAATATTATTTTACAAAACAAAGTTACTGAGTATGGGAGGTCATTCCCTGTAATGAAAACTTTAATCATACTGCAACCAAATGATTCTTAGGTGAATTCAACCAAAGGGAATAAAGTGAATTTACTCAGAGTATTTCAAATCTCTGAATCTTTCTCAAAATATATCAGTAGCAGATCAAGAGTTTTATTCTAATGACTAAAAAGAATAATCTCTTGTACAGGAGACTAGTTTCAGAGCTGCACCAAGTACATGTGTTTCATGACTGTCTTTACCCTCTCAGCATCCTAATCTTGCTCTGTCATTGCTTTCCTTGGATTATCACCAGGAAGGTGACAGTCCTGTTTGCTTTGTTTCAGAGCAAAACATAAAAAGGCACAGAATGGAGCAGATACAAGGTGGGACTTCTTCATACATTGTCTACAGTCTCAGAAGTCTAGAAGTAGTCAACTACAGACAAGGGATTCCATGAACCTGTATTACTGTACTTGTGGAATGATGTCAATAAAGAACAAATGTTGAATCAAATGCATGGCAAGGCAGTTCAGGACTGGATCTATCTGAAGAGCCAAGGAAAGTAAAGAAACTGTGTAAGACCAGGCTGTATGCAAGTATTATGTCATTTCCATCAAGAGATATTTCACCTCTCGGCCAATTTTTTTGGCAAAAATGTCCAACACTAAGAACATTTTTAAATAAACTTATACTAAGAAATGAGTGCATTTAAATATTCTTTTGTGACCCTACATGTATTTTTTCCCATCACCTAGATTAGAACAGTGAATAGATATGTCATAATGTTAAAGAATCTATCTACATAATTCATTAGCTCATTCTTTAGTTCTCGGAAATGGCATTGTGACTACCCTGCATAAGAGAAGTGGTATAGTTCTCTGAATAAAATCTTCATACTGGAATCTTCAGCAATTAATCTAAACAATATATCTATCAAGAAGAAATCGTGTTTACTTGGAAATGTGGCCCATTTTATTTTAACTGAAAAGCATTCATTATACAGTGCAAACAGTTCTTTGGTAAATTTACTGATTAAAATAAAAACAACAAAGACTTTGTTTTAGGTAACATTAAAAAAAGAAAATAAATATGTAAAATTTGCAACATATTACAGCAATATTCTCACAGTGGATACTGAGGAAATGGTCATCTAGCCATTGGCCACTGTTTCAGAAATGTTAAAATTAATGCTGATTCTGCAGACATGACAATAAAACAAGCACAATCCATTACTGATTACACTTTAAACTGTGCATAAAGACTTGTTTTTCCTGAATGGTTTATAATCAGATGGAAATCAGCGGAAAATAACTCAAAATTACACTTATTTAAGCATATCCAGACTCCTAAGCCCATTTTATATACCATATGAATAAACAGTGAACATCGAAGAAAACCTCCCGCTTTATTCTGGAGGCTGAAGAAAATGAACAATCGGATATATGTTACTATTTTATAATGTATAAATGGAAACTCTTTTCTCCAATAAGTGGAAATTTTGAGAAAGTTTATTTAATATAAAATTGGAATAAAAGAATGTAAGTAGTAACCAGCTGGATGTATTACTGATTTATATATCTGTTTAGACAGTTAAATTATATTTGGTTCAGCTCCGCAATCCTTCCTCTTTGAGGAATTCCTGCTATAGGTCAATGGGAGTTCCATCTGAGTTGGACTTACAGGACGAGACATGTGGTTTGGACTCTCAGCAAAAGTCAACAAAATACCAGAGTATCAAAGAAATACAGGAATGACAGCCTCTAGAAACCATATGATACTCAAACATGCTCGCCACACACAATTTCTGAAAGTATTAAAATAGAAAATTACATGTCAAAACACTGAATATAAAATCAATTAAAATATTCTTAAAAATATAAATTGCAGTTCCGTGTACCTTCTACCACACATCTTTAACACACCACTCACATGTACATATTGCTCTTACTATAGTATGAAATGATTTTCTGTAGCAAGCTTTAAAGATACACCAAAGTTTGAATGTGTGTCATGGTATCTGATTATCAAACTTGAAATTATGAATGTTAGTAATCAGAGAAATTATGTGCCAAAATATAATAGTGGAACTTATTTTGTTGTGCGAGGTTAGTTATTAGACAGGTATTTGATTTACCATGCAATAATTAAGTATTCAGTTTGTTTGCATAATCTGAAATGTTTAAGATGAGAATGTTAAATTTTGTGCGGAGTTCTTTGATTACAGATCTCTGCTCCCTCAATTTGAACAACAAATTCAGAAGTCAGTGAAAAACTAAAGAAGAGCTTGGTTCTTGTTAATCCTAACTTGGGAATTAAGGACAGAGCCATAAATTCTAAAATATTAAGTAATTAGGGAGAGAATCAATTCTGAATAAACAAAAAACAAACAAACAAACAAAAAACTGTAAAATGAGGTATGATAGTTGTCCTTCACTGAATATAATATATAATTCCTGGTCAAAAATATGCAGTTTGTATTCTAAAAAGTATACAACTTTGAAATGCTAGTGTAGACATATACTCTGTTATGTTAAACATTTATTAAATGGGAACTAAAGTCCATTGGCAGACCATTTTTAACATGAATGATAAAAATACGAGGTAAAAATATATATGCATTAGATGAAATTGAACAACAACAAAAAAAAATCAAATACCTTGTCAGAAAAAGTAGTCAATCCACAATTAATCATGATGTTTGATTTAGATTTTTTTTTTTTCCAACAAACAGTGCCACAATATAATCAGGAACATATGTCTATTGACAATATGCACAGTAAATCAGTAGGTATCTTTGTATATAAAATGGCATGTGACGTGGTTTCACATTCTCAAAACAGGGCCATACATATATGTGAGCTGATCTGAGATTAAGAGAAGCATGCTTAAAAACTGGACTGGATGGTCATGTTACAATGATTTAAAATAGATGAAACAAAAATAAGTTGCCAAGCAATTACATATGTTTTGACAAAAAAAGATTATGTTCATGTTAAGATCAAATGCTACTGTGCCATGTGTGTTTTCCTAAAATGAGGAACACTGTCAATTATACCTGCAATATACATTCAATTGCTTTTTCTATCTTCCAATTACATTTACTCATGTTTCCCTAGTAATTCCAGCCTTTCTAGTTTGAAAATATTGAATAATTTTGCTCAGTGAATTAACAAGAGGATGTTGAAAGGTGCACTGTTTTTCTTTACTTTCTTGGTGGTCCATACGTAGAAGCGATAGTGTGATTCAACAGCATTTCCAAGCATATGTGGTTTGTAGAAACTGGTCCTCTATTGCATTGGTTTGGGCACAGTGAGTGACCTTTTGTTTTCCTGTCATTTACTAAGTAATAATAAAGAGCTAAATTTCAAGTCAGACTGGAACTGAAAATGGAACTTTCAACATTACTAATCATAGATGGGGAAAAAAAGTGTTCATTTTAGCCTAAGTCTGAAGCCCAGTCATTTTGGATACCTAAAACTACCTGACAGTGTTCTCTTAAAGTAGCACCAGTTTTTAGTTTGTCTAACCTGAGAAGCTTAACACACAATTAACTTTGACCTGTTTGCTAGTTTCCCTTTCATTATTTTTTGCATTGTGATTACCTTTATGGGCAGAAAATACAATGATATATTATGTTATACTGTTACAGCACCATTAGAATGTTGTAATCTTGATTTCTTGCTGTTTTAAGCCTGTAGTTACCTGTTTTTGCCATCAGCAGGCATTGATACGATCTGAAGAGTATGCACCCTAAAATCTAAAAAAAAAAGAAGACTTAAGGCTTCTTTTTATTAATATTTTCTTTTAAGCAGACTGGACAACAATCTCCTTTAATCTTCACAGGAGCTTCACAGTCAGCTGGCGGGCATGACTCCACAAAACAGGTAATCTGACCAACCTGTGTCAGGAAAACAAGGAACGAAACCAGACCATATTTAGCTACATTTTCCAAACAAGAAATACCTTTTTCCCATTATTGAAGCATGTGTTTTAATTCATCCTCTCTAAGATCTTGGTTACTAAAAAAACCTTCACATAGTTTATTTCAGTATCAATTGATATTGAGAAGGCTCTTTGTATTATACCTTCTTATTATGCCTTATAATACATTCTGTATTATACCTGAACAGTATGTCATCTTATTTAACATTCAGGCATGAAACTGGGATGCCAAGTACCCCCATATTTCTTTGACTACATTTTTAAAAATGCTACCATAATAAAAGAAAATGAAAATTTAGCAATAAGCTAGATATGCTTTTATTGATTTTCAAGGATTTTAATAGACTTTTTCAAGAAGTACAATTAATTTTGTAGCTAATTTTGTCAGTACCATCCATAAAAATGGAAATATAATAAATGTAAACAAGAGGTGGA
This sequence comes from Cygnus atratus, assembly GCF_013377495.2. Classification (NCBI taxonomy): domain Eukaryota; kingdom Metazoa; phylum Chordata; class Aves; order Anseriformes; family Anatidae; genus Cygnus; species Cygnus atratus. Next base: position 19,947,421 of record NC_066364.1, on the reverse strand, counting down.
TTAAAAAACATTGTCATGGGCAGGGATATGTGAACAGAATCTCTTTTTGCACCAAATAACTGAAGATCCATAAAAGAGAGTTAGAAACTATTACCCAGTAATTACCAAACACAAAACTGGAAATACTGATTTAGAAACAGAATCAAATATGATTTCTATCTCAAAATGGATTTCCACATACTTACTTTGCATTCACACACAGTACAAGGGTCCCTTTTCCAGGTTTCGTTGCTGGAATATGATTTACCCTTTTCATCAGTGCAATCGGTTTTACTGAGGCGTGATTCAAGTTTTTTTATCTATAAGTATTAAAAAAAAAATTGAATAAAAGCAAAGTTTTTATTTGTGCAAATTATTCTGTCTTCTCTCTTATGCTATGCCATCCATGATAGGTTTTTCTTCTGACTATCTAGTTTGCATAATGCTAAAAAACTGGAAATGTGTAATGAATATGTAAACAGCCTTTCAAAGGAAAACTAACAAAGGATACATCTTTCCTACCATTGGAATATACATCTTGAACATACAAAGACAAGCAAACTACATCTATATATATAAGGCAAATATAGGCAAACTAAGGCAAATATAAACTTTCCAAAATGTCTGAATGAAAAGGAGGTTAAAAAAAAACATAACCTTAATTAAAAAAGTTATCTTGGATCTTTGACTGTATTTTTTTTTTCTTAATGATGAAAAATAGGGGTTATATGATTAGTATAGCTTGCCGGTTGTGTGCCACTTAGGAACAGTAAAGGAACCATCTTTAAAAATCCCTTGGTCTTTTTGACATCCAAAAAGGACAGAAAAACAGACTGAAATGTAGTAAGACTTAACTTGGCCTACCAAAGCATTTCCACTGTCAGAGCGCTCATTGATGATGAGTGTAACAATGATTAAATAATGCCATCAAAGATGGAAGCAATCTGCTATGTAAATAAATACACGATGTATATTTATAAATAACATTGAAAAGCTGGAACTTAATTTTCTAGGCAAAATCTTTGGCCTATTTTGGATTTATTTGTCCTATACAGTATACATTTTTGAAACCAAGTTCTGATATTATTTTGATACTGAGTCATTATGTCTGAATTATTCTGAATAAGGAGGCTATGCTGCATCGTAAAAGTAAGTGATCTATATTTTAACTATGTTCATGGCAATCTGGCATATGATTTCGTATCGACTCCACATTTCAATCATAGTTTTACTTAGATTCTGTGCATTTCAGATAAGAAAAAAAGATTTTTTTCAACTACACAGACAAATTTTTAGAGCAAGACTAATCTCATGTTTAGAATACAATGGTTACAGAAAGCTTCAGGTTCAAAAGTCAAAAAGATCTATAGAACAGATCAAAGAATATTTTAATATGATTTCAGAAGAATATAGAAATAAAGAATAATAACACACCATGTTCTGTGTTGTGTTTTGTTTGAGATACTATGTGGTGGTTTTTGGCTGCAGTGGATGTCTAAATATTAAAAACATAAGACAAGTGATGTTAGGAGAACATTATAAATTAAATCTAGAATTAGAAACTATTCAGTATAGCACCTTACCTGGTTTCTGAGGCTTGAAATAGTTTTTTGCATTTCCAAAACAAATTCTTTGAAGTCATTCACTATGGGCATGTTTGCATTTTCATCAGATGCTGAGGTGGCATTACGAAAATATTTACTCTGTTTCATAGAACTGCAAGAAATTGATGCCATGTCAGGATATTCACCTAGCTCATTTCTATTTGTCTAGATATTTTAGAACACTTAGCACAAATGTAAAGAAGAGGAACCAACAAGTGTAGGCAGTTGGCCACACTGAACACCAGTGAGCCACAACAGTACACCAGACCCACCAGTGCTGAAGACAGCCTCAGGTCAGGTGAGTTATGGATTACTGTTGAGGTCACTAGTGACAGTGAATTTCTTCTGCTGAGAAGAATAATGTATGTATACAATGCATGGGGAAACACGAAGTTGTCATCTGTGACACTGTAGAGCATCACCTTAAAATCATTGGGAAAAGAGCCCTGGAATCTCTTGAGCCTTAAATAGGAAAGCAGACTAAACTGAAAGAGCTTTAAAAAGTGTTACTTCAAAACATGAAATTCACCTTTCACATTAAGATTCATAGTTTTCTCCTCTATTTACTCATTAGCAAACAATGTATTTAAAGAAATGTCTCTTTAAAAAGAAGTTGGTTTTCATAAACAAATGAGAAAAAGTGCTTTTAGATATAGACACATTCCTGTGTCCAATTTAATTAACGTTTGAAATGAATGCTGTTTATCATAGACAAAGTCTAGAGTACTCTGACTACAGCACTTTCTAGCACTTTCCTGGTAAGTGTCATACAACACTAACTTGTGTTACTCGATTCAGTCTGTTGATGGGAAAAATGTATACAGTTATGAAAGTAACTGTCTGTAATATATAATATATTATTTGGCAAGACTTAAAAAATGAATGTATTCAAAACCAGGAAAACACTAATTACATTTATTACATTAAGATCTCTGAGTCCATACAAGCATTCCTATTCTGTTAGCATGTCTTCCCCAGAGCTAAGGGATACCCAAAGAATGAACAGGCAAAGTACTCTTTTCTATATATGATTTATCTTCCTGTATAAATTAAAACTGCACTTATTGGCAGGTGTTCAAGCTATTTAGTTTCACATAGTTTTTCATCTAAATTAAAGAAAAAGAACTCAAAACAACATAACATGCCAAAATTCGAGTAAACCAGCTGCTATTTTGTAACTAAATGTTTAATCTTCTCCACCTGCTTATGTTATTGAAAATGAGGAAAAAAGAAAAAAAGATCTCACCAGAAATGTAATTTAAATACAATGAGCATAAGAATTGACAAGAATGTTAAAAAAATGTTGTTGCTCTAGCTTTATATATGCTTTAAATAAAGTATTGTAAATTTACAGTTTTGTAGTCCTAATCAGTACTTTAACTGTTGTAGATCTTTGAGCTTCATTTCTGAAAAAGTTAACAGCATGTTAACAAAAACAAGCTGTTTCTCAGACACATGTTTATATTTTCTTGCTTACATTTTTATGCAATTTAACCCTTCTGCAGCTTTATAATTATGAGACTAATTTCTTTAAAAAATGAATTACTTTAATTTGTAAATTCAATGGCTTCTAACTGTTCACTTGCATAGCCACATGAAATATCCTCATTCAAGGGTTTCTTCCAATGACCCTTTCTTTTCTTTTTCTATTGTCTCTAAGTAAGCTTAGACTTAGCTACTGCCTTTTCTTGTTTAAGATTAGAAACCTTTTACCCTTAACATCTAAAGGCTTTGTTTCTTTAGGACAGCTTCCTACCAATTAGAAGAAATATAATGCTGGTGTATCTTCAGTACATTCACTTGAATATTTGAAACTGCTGAAATAAACATAACTTTCTAAATATCTGTCCAGATAATTTTCTTGCCTTGAGTGGGTAGACTGGCTGAATATGAACCAATGTTCTTCTCAGTCAAGCAGATAATTTTATTTGCTAAAAGAACACATATATATGGAAACAATGAAGAATGTTCAGTTAAATAAGAGAGTGAAGTATCTCCATTTATATTCTTTATAAAGTGTCCAAGCAGAACTCATTTCATCACACTAATTCAAAGATAACTTTTGGTTCCTTGGAGACTGTAGGGACACTATGTAGATCATTTGTGACACTGTGGTTTACTTCCTTGCTAGAGTATTTTGAGGACTATAGAGTTATAAACAGCATTGTGTCTCTGCAGCACCCCTGCCCTCCACTCCTGCTTTGAGGTACTAGAAGCAATCTCTACTATCATAATAAATTTTTATGTTAGTGTTATCAACACTTGGTTTCCTCTTACTTCTACAGGAGGACCTGGCAGCTCTGAGCAGAAAAGGAAGCAATTTAGTTTGGTTCCTGCAGGCACAGCAGGGCTGTGGGATTCCAAATCCCCCAAATTACACTTTACTACTGGCTGTTTTTCCTGTAAAGCATAGGAAGAAGAACTATACTGTGTCACACACAAAGAGACTTACACAATTTTGAGCTTGAAAAGAAACTGATTTACTGTTAGTGGCTATGCAGAAGTGTCAGAATGAAATACATCAATGATAAACTGAAGAAAGCAGAGACTGGAAAAAAAGCGGTATGCACTTGCAAAGAAATCCCTCAGTTTCATTCCATTTTGAAAACAAATGCTTTCTCTTACTTTAAAAACAAAACAAAACAAGACAAACAAAAAAAAAACCCTCACCTTACTGTTTTGGACATTTTCATTTTCTTCAAGGGCTTGTCCTCTTGAAAGCTGTAGTCAAGAGAACGTCTTCCCCGAAAGTGATATGAAAATGCATTAAACTGTCCTCTAGTTCTACAGTCTGAAATTAAGCAAGAAATTAAACATTACAAGCCATATTATCACCAGTTAATATATTTTCACAGTATCTTCTGAATTGGCAAAGGTATATCCCTATGGAATCAGATTGAAGGCAACTGAATATCTCTGAGGGATGTAATACTTAAGTCAGCTGGAGGTAGAAAATTTTATTATCCACAGACCAGTTTTTTTGCTATGAAACAAAGCAATTTTTTATATTTTTTTTTTCTCAAATATATCACTGCTACTTTAACCATCCTTTTCATATCCAAAATTTCCACTCTCTTGGCTTTTAATTATTTTCTTCTTTTGGAATGAGATAGTTACATATGGAGGAAAACAATAATAGAAAAAACAGCCTGTTGCTTTCTCATCTATTCCAGGTTTGTTATATTTGGCATTTGAAAGAGAATATTTAATTAAACCCTGGAGAACATTTGCACTATGTACAAAGTTAAGAGATTCGAAGGTATCACCAGTCACTAAGAACTAAAACACTTTATTTGGTAGAGTAGAAGTCTCAAGCCTGAGAACAATTATAACAGAAATTTTCTCCTAAGATCCAAAGAGGATGACTTCACAGGATGAAGTATGTCTTTCCAGTTATTATTTAGCCTTCCAAAAACACTGAGTATTTGAAAGGATTCCCATAAAAAAAATGGAACAGCACTTTGGAGAGGAGAGAATTAGAAAATAGAAGTTTTCTTATTTCTGTTTGCAGAAGCTTTAAAAACAAAAAGTCATCATGGGCCAGGGTGTTGCACAAACCAACAGCGTATTCAACTATTACAAGCAAAGAGTCTGCTAACATAACAGAATGGAAAGCTGAATAACAGGATATATTATCCCAGTTAAGTCTGGTATTAGCAGAATGAGCAATGAAGGCAACTGAATAGGGGAAGAAGATATTTTCTCTGATGTTTCTCTTAACATGCAGCAGAACAAGTTTATTCAAAAAGGCAGTAACATCTTAGCAAATATTCTTTTGGAATTTAGCAATACCTACACCAAATACTTAAAAGTATTAACACAAATCATTGCACACACAAGTTTCAAGTCAAGAAAGAGTCTCAAAACACTGTTGAACTGAGCAACATGAAAAACGAATGTAAAGTTCTTGTCCCATGTAAATTAAACAAATAATATATTGGTTGCTCTGTGCTTATATGAAAATATGTATCTTGGACTATTTTTATTGTTTTTGACTTCTATTTAAGTAAGACTTCTCATCTGTTACTTTAAAAAAAAAAAAAAAGTTTGTTCATGGTTTGATATTAATGAAGACGGGGAAAAAGTAAGACCGACAAAAAAAGCCCTGATTAATTTTCAATTCGAAAGCAGTACCTGCAAATCATTCTTGAACAGTTTATCCACTCAGTTCTCCTTCCATTTTCCTTCCTTGCAGCTTGTTCCCTCCTTGATTAAATTTATTCCCTTCCTCCTATAATAAATGCAGCACTAAAGAACTACATGATATTGGCTGCCAACATATTGTTCATTCTTCTTGTGTGTTCTGCTGCTTCTCACATAAACGTCTTGCTGCTCACTCAGAAACTAAGCTCTTTCAGATGGGAACAGACTGCTGTGTCTGTAAGATACTTGCCATGAAGACATTTTTGATTACCCCTAGATACTTCTATATTTAGTGTGATGAGAAAAGGGTCACTCTGAAGGGTCACTGGAGAAAGAACTAGTTTTGGTCAGAAGAAATTTTTTCTTAAAGCAATCTGTTGCTTAAAATTTTCCTGAATGCCATAGAAATTTTAGCTTCTTTTGGAAGTCATTTCTGAAAAAAAAAAAAATTCTCCTTTCTTTAATCGCTGCTAAGGTCTTCTCTAGATTTTTCTTTGATACAAAAGCACAATGGCCTATTCTTTATTTCTAATCCTAAACTGGTGTTTACAATCAAAGCACCAAAATCCTGGGAAGATTTTAGCACCTTACACTGATAAATATGAGAAACATATGTTCAGGGGCAACTGAAGGTGTACCCAGACCTGACATTTCTGTACTTTTTAAGGACTTAAAAGTGTCAACTTGCCAAATGAACAACTCTAGTTCTTGGTTTCAGTTTCAGAGGAGTAAGGGAGAAAATTGTTATTGCTGAGAGTTGCAGGATAAAATGCTTTAGCTTTCAGAAAGACTTAAACAAGAAGTTTATGTATATATATATATATATATATGTATTACATATGTATATTAACACCTTATCAGTACTGGCAACTGAGAAAAATCAGCCTAAAAATCAGCCTAAAGTTCTGCTTTTCTTTTCAGTCTACCTAAAATTTGCCCAAATTAGCTATAACCCGTCCAATTCATTTGCTTTACAAAAAATGAACAGGAAAATAAATGAGAGCCTTAGGTTCTTAAAAAAACAAAACAAAACAAAACAAAAAAAAAAAAAACAAGGCAAGGCAAATACAATCTTCTCAGAAGAAAAATTAAACAGGACTATTTAGAAAGTTATGCAGATTAAAACCACATATCTTTGGACTACAAAGAACAGTCAGAAAAGGTGGATTCAGACAGACAGATAATACTTGGACTAAATAGAAATTTGTAAAGTAAGGGACCCCAAGAACTGATCTGCACATAAGACTGTGATGGTATGAGTGTCTGAGAAAGATAGTAACAGTTCACAAATAAAGAGACTCAGTCTGCCTTGTTTTGTTACAAATCACTGAGACACCTACATTAAGATGCTTTCCTACAAATGCTTCTTTTACAGTCAATGGACATAGACAAAGGCAAAGTAAAAAGGAGATTGCAGCCTGAACTGTCCTGTAGGAACACCTCTTTCTCTATTGCCTGCAGTAGACTTCAAGAGACTGGGGTCTTACCTCTGGGGTTCAGGAGTGTTTAAATCGAATAAATGTCAGCCTACTGCTTCCCCTTGCTTTTCACTAGCTACAGAAACTACTGGCATGAAAATCCTGCTAGCAAAGATGCAGTACTGTCAGAGAACAGAACTGTAGAACTGTATGTTACTCAACATACGCAGAAAAAATAATTTTATTGATTTGGATGAAATATTAATATATATATATACATTGATTCTCTTAATAAAATGTGTTATCATGCAGATATGATGGACTATAATAAACAAAATTCAGTTCAAAGAAAAAATAAGGTTTTTAAATGGTCTTAAAAGGTCTTTAAATCTCAGACCATGGAACTTCGTTTTAGTAGTCTGATATACTTAGAAGTTTTCTGAGGCTAATAGACACTGTCTTTAAATGTACATTTAAATGTAAGAAGATACATTTAACCATAGAAGACACATATAAATAAGATATGACAAAAGCAAACCCCAAGATCTGTGTGAAAAGAAAACATGCCCAGGCATGAATTGCATTTTGAAATTTTGAAGATCTCTTGGTAAACAATTTTCAATGTTGCAGAAGAACCTGCAGTCTCACCCCGAGACTGCTGTTAACATTTTGAAATTTGTAAAGTCTTCCACAACATTTAGTGCCTAGCCCAGTGTTACTTGGTATTTTCATTGAAGACAAAAGGGCATAATAAGAACATAATAAGATATAATACTAGAAGTAAAAGTCAGACAAGCTGTAGCTTGGAATAAAACACAATAGTTAAAACAAATAGTTGATGCTTTTCTGAAAGCCATGCTTAAATTAAAGAGATTAATGTGGTCAATACAAACATAAACTATGACATAATTCGTGGTCTGGTCTTAAAATGCAAGAATCCATAAATTTAGGTCTATCCCACTGGAAGACCACATATAAATGGACTCAGAGGAAGTATGTGTCTGAACCAGTGGGATTTAAATATGTTTAATCCTAATTTCTATAACAGTGTTTTCCAGAATTAATTCAAAAAGAACATTATCTGATTCAGAAGATATTTTGGTTGCTAACTGACAAACTGTTAAGGAAAATTGTCTTCGTAAACCAGTTTATGCTTAGGGGGATAAATTGTGCCTTGAATGAATCACTTCCTACTGGGTTATTATTTGACATAAAACAAAAGATTAAAGATATTTTTCATTTTGATTTATAAAAATTGTGCAAAACTTTTAAAGACTCACAATGGAAAAGATTTCTACTTTACATATTTGGAGTAAAACCATGTTTCCATTTGAGCCACTATCTGTTTGCACGTAATCTCCAGACTTCTTTTTTTTTCACATAATTCATCTCAGAAACATTTGTCATGTTCAGAATAATATGCTCATCTTTGAGGGAAGAGATAAAAAAGTGGAAATAAAAAGTCAGTAACAGTAATCACAGAAACTATACTGAGTACTTTTTTAAAAAGTCCTTTTTGCGCTAAGCCTGAAAAAAAGCACCAAAAGTGCTTCTTTGGAAAAATCTGAAGTTTGGATGCTCTTTGCTGAAACAAAGAGCTGCAATAATTCTTCAGTAACTTCTGTCTCCAACCATATAGATCTATTTCCAACAATATAAAGAAAGATAGAAAGTGAAGGAAACCAGAAGAAAGTCTTGTGTACTTCAGTGGAATTCATGCTTTTTTTTCCACACCATAAACTAGTAATTCTGTTGTATGATTTGTTAACTGAAATGTAAAGGTAATCTGGTATTGTTATTATAAAAAGGAATAATGCTCTGCTTTATAAGAAACAAACACTGGCTTTACTCAAGAATCTAAGAAGTAGCTTTTTGTAACTAAGAAGTTCTTCTATTCTTCATGTGGAAAAGTATTTTGACTTTAACAAAACAGGAAGGATAACAAAAACAGATGTGTTTTTTAACCAAACTAAAACAGCTGAACATATGGGTCACTTATTAAACATACATAAAGTGCAATGATATAGTGTTCTGTATTCTACTTTTTAACTCAGTAAACTCTAGAAGAATTTTAATTATAAAATGAGTAGTATTTTAAATGTGGAAAATGAATATGGTTTATTTTTTTTTTCTTCTAAATAAACAAACAATAGTAATAAATTCAAAGAAACAGTACTGGACAATCATCAGTTTAAAAGCTAAACTGTGCAACATCTTCGAACAGTAAATCTCTCTTTTTGTTTGTTTGTTTGTTTTACACTTTTAATGACACTTGAGTTTATTGTCATGGTAAAGACATAATAGAACAATTCTTCATTAGTAACTGTGTCTGTACTAGGTTGAAGGGACATCCTCCATCAGTTTACATTTTACAGTTAAACTGTAAAATTCTTAAATTCTGAGATGTGTCACCAACGGACGCTCTGTTCCTCAGGATAATTACATTTTTTCCAAAGGAATTAAACAGACACTACTAAAAGAGTGTAACTGCTTTCTCAGAAGTACAATCCACTGGTTCTTCATCCATGCACATCTTTTCACTGAATTTCACTAGCTCATTCAGCAGCAGTAAATCCAAAACAATCAGCAGAAGAAAAGATGAACATCTCAGATCAGAGTATCTCAGATCCAGATACCTCTCATCAGTGTTTCCACACGCTACTGGTATTGAAAGTGAGGATTTACTAAGTAAATTTTAAGATACTAATAATCATCAACAGATAATACCATTATCCTCTTTAATAAGAGCAAGTTTTTTTTTTTTTTTTACAGTTAGTAATTTGTTTGATGGTAATTTCTAGATGAGCAGAGTTCCACAGAAAAATTCCTTACAAGTGTTGCACAAGGGTCATAACAATCCCATGCAGTGGTATAGGCTTCAGGAAGAGTGGCAGCTGGAATACTGCCTGGCAGAAAAGGACCTGGGGGTGCTGTTCAACAGCCAGCTGAACAAGAGCCAGCAGTGTGCCCAGGGGACCAAGAAGGCCAACAGCATTCTGGTCTGCATCAGAAATAGTGTGGTCAGAAGGACTAGAGATGTGACTGTCCCCTTCTATATGGCACTTGTGATACTGCACATTGAGTACTGTGTTTAGTTTTGGTTCACTCACTACAAGAAAGATATTGAGTTGCTGGAATGCATTCAAAGAAGAGCAATGAAGCTGGTAAAGGGACTAAAAAACAAGACATGAGGAGCAGATCAGGGAACTGGGCTCAGGGAACTTAGTTTATTCCAGAAGAAAGGATCTTGTGTGGAGACCTCATAGCTCTCTACAACTACCTGAAAAGAGTTAGAAGCGGCAAAGTTGTCAGTCTTTTCTCAGGTGAGAAATGATATGAGGAAAACAGCCTCAAGTTGTACCTGGGGAGGTTTAGATTGGATATGAGGAAGAATTTCTTCATGTAAAGGGTGGTTAGGTATCAGAACAGGCTGCCCAGTAAGGTGGTGGAGTTGCTACCTCTGGAGGTACTTAAAAGATGTGGCATTTAGAGATGTGGTTTAGCAGTGAACTTGGTATTGTTAGGTTGATGGTTGGACTCAATGATCTTAAGGGTCTTTTCCAACCTAAATAATTATATTCTATGAAATTCCTGAATCTACTTTTTCAGCCATGAAGATAACAAGTAAGTTTCATCATGAGAAGATAATACTGTCAAGGAGAGCTCAACAGAGAGATGTCGTTGTCCTCTGAAGAATGTTGTTGTTGATGCTACTGCAAATCATTCCATAAATCTGTGTGATGCAGAAGATTCTCTTGGGAAGGGATCTTCTAACTGTGTGAAAGATGCAGTGACATCTGATGTGCCGATGCTTAAAGAGAGGTCATTCTGAAAATCTGTATGCAACATGGGTTAGAAGCCAATATTTTGGCTACCAAGCAGCATGGGATTCTCAATTTCTTTTGCTACATGACAACAGTGCTAAGTAAACTCTGTTTCTGGGGAAAACTCCGCCTATTGCTGAAGAAAAAGTTTTCCCACTGTCCTAACTGTTGAAGAAGGTGGCAATGAACAGGAATGTTTGTCCACAAAAAGAGGAAGATGGGAAAGCACTTATCTACAACATGCACTGCTCAAATCTATGATTACCATGTGTAATTTAATATATGAATGATCACTCATTAAACAAGGGTGGTGGTAGCTGTTTCGTATCTTATTTCATTATTAACAAGCAAGGAACATTATTACACTTCTTTCCTTTAAGGCTTTGCAGTTACAGGAGATAAAAAGGTTATCTCAAAGAGATTGTTCAGCATGAAAGCTGATCAGCAACAAGAGAGAATCCATCCCTTGGTAGAATGTCAGATGAATAGACAACTCCTTAAAGAGGACACTTCAGTAAATAAGAATCTTCCTCACTCTTTTTTTTTTTTTTCTCTTGGGAAGTTAAATAGTAATGTGCTCCAAATCTGAGTTTGTAACCATGCAATATATCTTAACAAAAAGTGAACATGAATCAAATATCTTCTTAAAATAAAATGAACAAACACCAAACAAAGCATACATTAATACACCAAAATCCACCTGTATACTGACCTTCACAGCAATCTTGCCACATCCTGAGATCCAGCTTAGGAATATCTTCACAGCTACTATATCCATGTGGGAATTCAGCCACCTTAAAGACATCATGTTGTACCCGGGTTATGTTGTCACCATTGTCACACAAAACTCTGGCAAGAGATGTCTGCTTGATCTGAGTGAGCTGAGCAGGCGTGAACACACCCGGGTTCTCATACCATAACCTGTAATCTCACAGAAAAGACAGGTTTGCTAGTGAAAAAAAAAATACAAAACATGCACAGATTTTGCAATACTGTATTCAGAATTAAATTAATTATTCTATAGATCCCATTACCAGATATCTTTACATTAGAAAAGAAAAGAAAAGAAAAGAAAAGAAAAGAAAAGAAAAGAAAAGAGAAGAGAAGAGAAGAGAAGAGAAGAGAAGAGAAGAGAAGAGAAGAGAAGAGAAAAAAAGAAAAGAAAAGAAAAGAAAAGAAAAGAAAAGAAAAGAAAAGAAAAGAAAAGAAAAGAAAAGAAAAGAAAAGAAAAGAAAAGAAAAAAGGAAAGGAAAGGAAAGGAAAGGAAAGGAAAGGAAAGGAAAGGAAAGGAAAGGAAAGGAAAGGAAAGGAAAGGAAAGGAAAGGAAAGGAAAGGAAAGGAAAGGAAAGGAAAGGAAAGGAAAGGAAAGGAAAGGAAAAGAGAAGAGAAGAGAAGAGAAGAGAAGAGAAGAGAAGAGAAGAGAAGAGAAGAGAAGAGAAGAGAAGAGAAGGAAAGGAAAAGAAAAGAAAAAAGAAAAGAAAAGAAAAGAAAAGAAAAGAAAAGAAAAGAAAAGAAAAGAAAAGAAAAGAAAAGAAAAGAAAAAGAAAAGAATAGTTCAGTTGGAAGGGACCTTCAAATATCATCTAGTCCACTGTCTGACTTCTTCAGGACTAACCAAAAGGTAAAGCATATTAATGAGGGCATTGTCCAAATGCCTGTTGAACACTGACAGGCCTGAGGCATCAGCCACCTCTCTAGAAAGCCTTTTCCAATGTTTGACCACCCTCAGTGTAAGGAAATTTTTCCTAATGCTCCGTCTGACCCTCCTCTGGCACAGCTCTGTGCCGTTCCCTCATGTCCTGTCATCGGTGACCAGGGAGCAGAGACCGGCACCTCCCTCTGTGCGTCCCCTCCTCAGGGAGCTGCAAGGAGCAGTAAGGCCACCTCTCGGCCTCCTCTTCTCCAGACTGGGCAACCCCAGGGTCCTCAGCCTCTCCTCACAGGACATGCCTTCCAGCCCTGTTATCAGCTTTGTTGACCTCATCTGGATGCTTTCAAGTATCTTAACATCTTTTTTATATTGTGGAGCCCAGAAACACACACAATGTTTAAGGTGATGCCATACATAACTCTTTGGGTCTGCATCAGCCTGAGCCCATGCTCCTTGGTTCTTTGGCCATAATGGGCACATAATGGAATGTATCTGAAGGTGTGATCCAGATGCCTAAAGGTAAGTGCTTGGTGTCACTTCAACCCCACTTTGTGTTGGGCTGAAACTCTGAAAGGGCCCAATTTGTCAACGAAATCTTTGACATATTTTCTTGTTCCATTTTAATGTCTTGGATACCTTCAGACATCTAAAATGGGTAGATTTAGACATCATCTAGACTACCAGGTTCAAGGTTCTTTTAGGGTAGTTTTAGATTACCATAGATTTCTTTTTCCAGACAACTTTCCTATGGGTAAAATATATATATATATATATAATATATAATATATATAATATATATAATATATATATATATATATAATAATAATATATATAATATATATATATATATATACATATATAATTGCTGAGAAGATAAGAGAATGGCTAATCTACATATATTTTAAGATTAAGATAACTGAGATTGTTAAATTTACTACAGAAATTTATTGTATCATTTTCATAAGGTGTTGGATAGTAGCCAATGCAATTCCAAGCACCAGGATCAGATAAACAGATTAAGAAATCTCCATCTTGACATGAAATTAGGCCCACTTCAAACATTACTCCTTTTCCCTGCACAGGCACATTTGTTTTGCATGGTGCTGACAGCTTTGATCCTCTGCCCATTGTGAGGGTTTTTCAAAGTGAGAGATGCTTTCATTATGTCTAATAATATTTTACTATTTGCTGGCAGGTTGCTTCAAAATATTTGTATTCTTTGGACAGCAGAGTCCCATTTCCTAAATATTAAATGTTTTCCTATAGTTACTAAATATTGTTTCAGGGAAGGGGAGAGAAATTTTTTGCTGGAAAAATGCACACAGACACACAAAAAAGCAAAATCATTATACTGTTGTGACACAAATAGGTACTTGTCATCAGCAATCTGGAGCACATACTACATATATTTCTACTTTTACTCTCTCTGCCTCCAGGCACGATATTTTTATGTTTCACAGCTTAATGTTTAAACAGATTTTATATAAGAAAGTTGTTTTTACAAAAAAAAAAAGCATACAAAAAGACTTTTGCTATTGACTACAGAAATAAAAAAAGCCTTTATACTACCTTAAGTAGCAATTCTATAACTAACATAAAGCAAATAATATTAGATAATGTAAATCACATCTAATTTCCTAATTCATCCTCTATTTCTTTTTCAGCTAGGACAGAACTAATCAGTACTAGTCTTTCAACTGTCATGCCATGTAAAAAACAGGATTGTAGGTCACAAATGATGTCAAAATGAGGAAAATGTTGACTTTCAAATTCCAAATGTGTATGCCGAATCTACCCAGAGGAGTTCTGCCTGCTGTAACAAAAGCAATGATCTTTTTTTTTTTTATTATTCATTTATTTTTATTCCTGGTACTGTAGAAACTCACAATGAGAAACTGTTCATAATTGGCATGTAAAGTAATTTAAGAACAATTATTCAATTGTGTACTTGGGGACAACCTGTCTGCTTTTAATGCACTTTAAGTGCACAGACTGCTTCTATTGAAATGTATGGTGTGGTCACCTACACAGAAAGTACTTTTTCAACCTAAGCTTAGCAGCAGAGATGATGAAAGGGTCTCAACCATCCCAATTTCTCTGCAAATAAAATAATTAAACACTAATAAAAGACAAGTAACACCCACTTTGCAGAAACTTAAGTGACTTGAATAACTGGTAACAGGAAAATCATGAATGAACTTCTAGCTTCCAGAACCGTGCTTGATCAGCATATGTTGGCTGTGGTGTTTTTTGGAGCTCAGTAAGACACATTCATCATAAAAAGTAATAGATTTAAAAAATGAATTAATCACAGATTGTAACAAAGTTTTAAACCTCATTTCTTCACCTTTCCAATGAAAATAAGAAATGTGGTTTGATCTTGAAACAAGACATTGCAACTACTATTAAGCGTCCTCTATTTAAAATTACTTTTGGTTTCCATGGTATTTCAATTTACCTGTCTCCATCCCGAATGCGCCTGAACTGGGTGCTTAACAGACACATCAAAGTTGGCCCCAGTCGGCTCCCTGGAACTAAGTCTTCTACCATTAAAGCAGGAAATAGGTCTATGTTCAGTGGGGAACCATACAACCTATAAAAAGAATAACATGAAGATTTAGTATCAAATATTATTCATTTACAAAAACAAAACAACAGTAAGTAATAAAACTAAGGGGAAAATATATGAATAACACACAATAAAAAATGACAGTGGTAGTGCTACATTTTTTGTGAAGAACCTGTGGTGTACTGCAAGAAATCCAGCAATGTGCATTGCATGTACATGAGTAATAGCATGGGGGACTGTAAGTCTACTCCACAATTTCACTTCTCCCAGTAGATTTCTGTTGATTCCTAATAACTTTCCTTTTCAATAGCTTCTCTTTCCTGCCCCTCTGAACACTTTTCCTTTTACACTACCAAAGACTCATTCTCTTTTATTTTGTGTAGATAAGCAAGAGATGGAAGGTAGCTGAAGGCTTAGTTTCAGACATTGATCCTTCTAAAGAAGACCAGATTACTTGTGATGAAAGATGGACACATGAAAATACAGTGAAAATAGAGTGATTTATATTCCTGTCTTAGTTTAGTTCTTGTTTAGTATGGAATGGATGGAACTGAGCATGTAAATCTTTGCATGAGATTGGCATTAAATATGACCTCACCTTAAAATAACATTCATATTTAGCAGCAGTTATAAGAACAATTGTTTCAAATCAATACCTTCATGAATGCATGCAACTTCATATTGTTCACTGAGATCTAGAAGTGGAGTAATTAACTGCATGTGGGAATTTTCCACATCTATTTCCTGATACGGTTGGAAGTTTCTTAAAAAAATCTCTTTACCATTTTCTTAACAAATATTTTCTTCCAGATAAGACATTTAGCTACTATTTTCACATACACACTTAGATAATGGATTGTTTTTCTTCACCTCAGGCTCACCTGCTAAGTTTCTCCCTGATTTCAGGATTCTTAATTTCATTTTTCAGATCTTCAAAAGTCTGAGCTGAAGAAAGATTACAGTAAACTCTAAAATCATGGTAGGGAGGAATTCCATGATCTCTGCCTCTCTGAATATTCATAGCTGCCAGATCTAAAGCCACAGTACGTGCCATGGAGAAGAGTCTTTCTGTTAACTCTGTATTGAGTAATTGTGATGGGACACGCATCTTACCAGCAACACCAAACAATCCCCTTAGAAGTGGATCAATGCCTCCTTCATTTACAATCCGAAATGGAGAGAAGAATGCCTTATGAAGAGGTAGATGGCCTTGTGGAATAGGTTCAAAATTTTCGTCCAGTCGATACAGAAAAGGATTAATGAGTGTGTGACCAAACCTAAAAGCGGCAGTTGCAAACTCATTAGTTATGCCAGAATTAACACTGGGATCATAACCTTTATATTCGCCAAGCATCTTCATGCCTACCTCTCCAAAGATCTTAGGTAGCCAGTGGCTAAATGTTATGTGTTGCATTTCTGCACCAACAATTTTGCGTGTTTCATGATATATTGTGTCACCATCCCAGTGTGGATTGAGTTTCAGTAGCTCTGTGGCAATTCTGTTGTGTTCTCTAAACCACAAGGTGTGGATACTGGTAAGACCCAGCTGTTCATTAGAACGCTGATCACCAGCTAAGAAGCAGGGAATTGGGCTCTCATTTTCATCCCTCATACATTCTGTTGGTGGGCCAGTAGCAAATGGAAGAAGGGGCTTGCCAGATCTTTGTACAATGCCCTGTCTCAGAAGACCCCTTTGACTTGCCAAGTCTCTGATTTCTAGTGCTTCATGGTCTGAACTGCCATACACGTTGGATGCATCAATATATGAAGTCAGCTGGTTGATCTGTTCTCGTGGGTACACAGAATTCATCAAGAGAGATGTCATGCCACTTCCACAAACTGGACTGGAGCGTACAAAAAACATGCAGCGTGCACCGTTTCTAACTCTGGGATCATTTGGTGGAATCATAATCGAAAAGCATGGAGGATCATTTGTGCAAACTGAACTGCAATGCTGACCATCTGAAAACCTGGCCTCACTTAGGGCAGCAACGGTGAGGTCAAGGTCGTGATCAAGAAACTGACCCCACTGCATGAGCATGTGAGTGTACTGGTCATCAGGAGTTACAGTTTCAGTTCCAATCAGAGTAGTTGAAACCAGTCGAGGCATTGGGAGTGCATATCCATTAGAGAGCCTCCTGGGTTCGATTCCCCGAGGCAAATTAAATCCATTTTCATAGACTGATTTTAACAGACGTTCAAAGGCTGTCAGAGAAGCGCCCCACATGGGATGCTGCAGGTTGTTGCATGTTCCATCATGTGTCCGGTACTTCTGGTGAAAGCACATATCTGAGCAATTGTTCACTCGTCGATGGGCTGTACAGCCTGAGAGATTAGCTATCAAATTCAAGTACTGTGGGGATACAAGGTCATTATAGTGATAACCTGAAACCAGAAGAAAGAAGAAAGAAAATCAAAGATTTGTAGACTCATGGTCCCCAAAGACCATGCATTTCTTTGGAAAGTTATTTTATAATACTGTATTTTCCACATGATTAATACCCTTACTGTTCAGGAAAAAAAAAAAAAAAAGAATAATCACATACATATATTAGAGCATTAGGTCATTTGAGCAACAACTACTATTAGGTCAGGAGGTGATTTTGTAAAATGACAATTCAAGCAGAACTTTTATAAAATATTCACAAAAAGAACTAATTTCTTATTTGGCCACCTAAGAAAGTAGGGATATTTTCAGAAATAACAGCCTCATACTGAAAAGAACGGAAAAATTTCCCCATGTCAGTAAAAACATTCTGAAAACTCAGCAACATTTCTACAGATATCAAGACTTTCTCTTTTGAGACTTGCTAATTCAGTGAGTATATTGCTATTTTGTTTTGCTTTATCACAAAAAAGTTGTAGAATTGCAAGAAATGAAAAAAGAAAGAACAAAAAACATAAAATCATGACCAATTTATCTAAACAGATGAGTGGTCTCCTAGACAAGTGGTATGGAGTAATCTGCACTCACGTTACTCAGAGCAGTCCACTGTAAAGAAAATTATTGTTTGCATAACACTTGACACAGATTTCCTCTGGGATCCATACTATTCACCTTTGGGACTATGACATATATATTGCTTCAAGTTCAAATACAAGTGGGAGGTGACATCTCATCTATAGGTTAGATTCAACGGCTCCTGCCAAAACAAGGCTGTCTCTAGCAACAGACCAGCTCAGCTGTACCTTGTCTAGCTGTCTTGAAAACCTCCAAAGTCTGAGACTACTCAGCCTTTCTGCATAAGTAGCTCCAGTGCTGCACTGGCCTCCTGGTGAGAAAGCATTTCCTACCATCCAATCTGAACCTCCCAAGCAGCAATTTGTGGCCATTTCCCTTGTTATACTGTCTGGCACTGTGGAGGAAAATTTGGCTCCATTGTCTTTCCTTGCAGTAGTCCAAGATTTTACATAAAAGTCTCTGAATAGGAAATTGTCAAATTTCTCAACTGTTCCCAATGCAAAAGTGCTAAATAACACCTTTCATTGGGCCCTGCATTTTGAAATAAAACCAAATAAGGACAAATATGAGTACCAAAATCTGAATATTAGGCTGTTTAAATGAAAACAGATTTATTTTATTATTCAAGTTTCTCTAAAAGCCAGATTTCTATAGATTTTGTAGGGCTGAGAAGTAAGCTTTGGTTGTGAACAGAATTCGCAGTATCACAGAAAGTTGGATGATTTTGTGTTCATTACCTTGTATTTGCATGCTTTAATGATAATTTTTAAGGTGATTTAAGCCTTAGGTGATTGATTTCCTCTATTACAAATACTAGTGAAAAGCAGTCAAGTTATTCTCACACATCAGATTTTACATATCTTTACTGCTACAATGCACTGTGTGAGTATTATATTTGATATGTTTGCACACCCATCTAATCAGAGAGGCAAATTCAATCACATGCTCTTATAAAATACAAACTTTTAAAGAATTTAGTGTAAATTTTTGTGGTTAACTTTATCACAAATTATTTACTCAGCTCTAATAATGAGTAACAAGCTTCTTTTATTATCAAATGTTACAGTACTCCACAAAGCCTGCAGTCTTTGGTTTTATAAATACTTGACTAGTTCAGGGTCATTCAGAGTTAAAGTTTTCGGAAGTTACAATAAATACTCAATTATAAACATCAAAAGAAATATAATAAGAAAAAAATATTTCCTCTAGATTTTCAGTGTCACTTTTGGCTATGTTTCAAGTCTCAAAAGCTCTCCTAAAACTCCATCATTATTTCCAAATGCTTCAGTCCTATGTTTCAAGCATTTCCACACACATATGTACACACACACACTAGTTGTATATGCTCCATCTGGACTTCATGAATTTGTACTTGGGAGTTCAATACCTAAAAGGCAGAAATACCGCATTCTTCCACTGTTTTTAAAAACCAGCAAAAAAAATGTGTTTTTCAATACATGAGATCAGAGTTAAAGCAAACAATTAGCTTAATTTGATACAGTACTTAAAGAATGAGTAGCAAATAATTCTTTGAATACTACTGGGGCACTTGTGGAAACATTGTTTCACAAAGAACATAAATCCTTCTTATCATCTTTTTTTTTTCTGCATGATGATACCAAATTTTACTTAAAGAAATAGCAATAAAGTACTGATTCTTAATACATAACAGAGAAGGTTTGCAATGAAATAATGATCCTAATGAATTAACACACAGACAGTTAACAAACAGGATGCATTAGACAAATCCATTATACCAAATATGATCAGGAGAAGAATCTGAACATGACTTTTTCCCTAATATGTCAACGTGATGAGAAGTACTCTACTCTCTACACTCTACTCGGAGAGCTCAATCAAATCAAGCTTGACCATAATGTAGCAGTGTGCAAACCAAGGACTGAATAACATAAACATATTTCTCATAAAGTTTTGTGAAATCATACTCCACTGATTTCAATGTAAGGGTTCTGCAATTGGGACCCAGATTCTGACAATCTCTTTTGAAGTATTAATGACTTAAGAAACTTCATCACTGAAAAATAAGGAAAGAATACTGACTTGTTCCATTCAGGTCAACCATTAGACCATCCTGTACGTGATCTTGAATAAGCTGTAATGTCCTTTCAAATATTTCCCCAGCTCTTGCTTGCTCAACAGTGTACGGATCCCTTGGGTATCGAAATAAGGCTAGCAAATCATTTGGAGAACGAGGACGACTAATAGATAATTTGGAAAAAAAAAAAAAAACAGTAAGTGCACACAGGAGTTGCAACATAACACTGCATACTGTAAAAGTTCAACATGATTAGAACATACCTTGGTCACTCATCTCAAAATGGAAGGCAAACAAAAATAAACATATATGTTTAATAAAAGAATATGGAAGTAAACATTTACTAGACTTTTATAACACACTGTCTCCCTGGAAAAACTACTTCAGGAAATAGAGATCTCAACAGATAAAAAATTTGTTCTCTGCAACTTAGTGTTTAAGTAATAGGAATCTTTCCATGCTAAATGACTACTATTCCCAGAACTAACCAGATGTGTTAACATTGCCATTTAAATAATAAAATGGCTTCTTGCTTACTAAATGTTTCATTATTTCTACTATACATATTAATTTTGACTTCTCAGTTAAAAAAGAAGGGGATACCTGTCAAAAAGATGTGTACGTGTTGAATTTATAGCTCTGTCAACAGTTGCAATTGCTTCCACAATTGACGTTTGTACAAAAGGATCTCCATTTCGGCTGACATTAGGGACTACAGGAAGAGGAATTCATGTGTTATTGCAAAAATGACCACACACACAAAGATACTTCTGTAAGACAGGGTCTAGGCACGGCATCATTTCAGATGTATAAAATAAACTTCTGTTCTTAAAGCATTAATGCAAGAATTTAAGGGGTTAAAAGGAATGTGTTATGAGAGGAAAATACTTGTAGACTTATTTTTTCCTTTTATAATATATAAATCACAAAAATTTGAAGAGATTTCATGAAAACATATGAAACACAGAAAATTAAATTGGAAAAAAAAGGGAGGGAAGGGGGAATACAGATGTGCATACGTTCCCGAACAGCTACAATAATTACCACTGCTCCTGTCATGATTTTACTCTGATAAACAACACATAAAAATTTTATTTATTTTGATCACTACTTTGTTTTCCATTTTAAAATTATCTAACATTATAACACTACATTAAAAATCACATGCTTCTATGATTCTATTTACAGCTCTTCTACTCATAGTACAGGAACATTGAAGCATGGGCCTATTCATCTGCCTTTTTATGTGCTGCTCTATTGCAGCTGGATGTTTGTATAGCGTATCTAAGACTAATAACCTTCCTTTCAGCCTAACCTAAGAACTACCAGATCCAGGGGCAACAGCTAACAATTTCCAGAGTGTGTTTAGATTGGAAAACCCACAAAGGAAGAAGGGTAAAGTAGGGAAAACATCTAAAGCAAATACGCTGGAATAAAATCAGCAGATGTACAAAATCAGCTGACAAAAAAATTGTTGTTTACAAGCTTTTCATGACCTTTATTATTTTTTTTTTTCTCTCTCTCTCCTTTCTAGGCAAGATTTCATTAATCCTTCATTACTGGCAGCTTAGGTTATATCCATATGAGTTTCAGAGACTAGATCTGGGCAATCAAACTCTACCACCTATATTGTCAAATAAAACAGTCGCTGGCATTGTATAGGTGGAGTTGGAGCCCCTTGCTCTGCCCTGAGGCCAGCTGCCTTGGGCTGTTGACAACATACTCTCAGCATCCAAAATGGGCTGACCTAATGGCAATAATTCTCGATCCGTGCTAATTACCAACTGCCCTCCTTGCTTGAGAGCTTCATTTGCATAACAGCCATATAGATGCATAATGAGATAAACCACCTATTTTAAGGAGAAATATTTATGGCTTTGCTACCCTTGTTTGAGTTGTTTCAGAGAGTGCTTGCATGCCATGAACCATCTTAGCACTTCAACATTATACATATAAAAATCCAGTGGCTGTTTACCTTCCCTGTGGCTGCTTACACTAGGTGTAATCTCAACGTTCACCTTAGATATGTCTCCTGCAGGGTTATCTTTCTGATTAATGGTGCATGTGGGCTGAATCATAAACCTTGGTCAGATGTTAACTATACAGAACCTTATTTTTGTATGAACTATTTGCTGCCAGTAGCTCACTTTTTAGACTAATAAATATTAAAAGTTACAGCTACATGCAAGCCTTTCAGGCCATGCTTTTTTTCAGGGGAAAAGAAAAATGTCACTTTGTCTGTTAAAAGCAACCTAACAGTTTTTAAGCAAGAAAAACATAATCTACACAAGCCCTGCCCTAAACCTAACCTAGAGGCTTTTACAAAACAGCAGCAGATAAGGTCAGAAGAAAATGACAAAAGAAAAACATCTTTAAAATATAACTAAATGTGCATTTGATTTTTTCCATCTCACTGGTAAGAAAATATATTTATGTATTAGAAATACCTATAAAACATTAACTTTGTATAAAAGAAATATTGACATGCAAGTTTTTGTGCGCTCCTGGCTACGTCATTATTAATACTATCCAGATAGCAAGTACCCAGTACTGATAATCTGCCCATTTGTCTCCTTGATTCTCTGACAATTTTTAATGGCAAAACCAGAGAAGCAGTATCTGATATCCCACTAATTTTTAGAAGAAACATCATTTACAGTTTCCGATTGATTGCAGATAAATCGAACCACCCATCCTTTTCTTTCTTTGCATCTCCAGAGTGGCCAAGATGAACTGAAATTTTATGGACTTTCCTACATTCATACATTCACAGACTATAAATGGAGATGAAAACTCATCAGTGAATGATTCCCAGCCCTGCAATTTTTCTCTCAGAACTCAAGATACCAGGTGACTGATATCTCATGATAATCAGTACATTAAAAAAAGTCACTGATATTTATTCATGAATATAATAAGCAAAATACAGAACATTAGACATAACACTAGGAAACAATATCCAATATGTTAAAGAAACCATGCTTAATAGTCATTTTCAATGATACAGAAATATCATGCTATTTCATTTTCTACTGAAAGAAAAAAAATCACACGATTTCCGTAAGGTTTTCAATCAAAATAAGACTGGAAAATCTGTTTGTACGATGAGTCAGGAAAACACTGGGATCAGACTATGTAACAAAGTTGTTTCCTTACCCTTTTTGACTGCTTTATTACAAACAATTACATATAATAATTAATATTTATTATTTGTCATTATTACTTTCAAATAATTATTATAAATTCATATTTTCTGTTTTTGTTGTTGTCGTTTTTTTCCTCTCTATTTTCTCCTTTAAATTCTTAAGAGTATTACAACTTTCCTGAACTCTGTCATAGTGGTTACAGCCCAGTTTTCAACCAATAGCTGTAAATGTCCCTTGAAAGATGTCATTGGAGTTTTGGTCAAGTCTAATTTGGTCAATTAGACTGTGTATTCAACAAGAAAATTTGAACAGGTCCAAATTAAAAATCAAGAGGAAAATAGCATGACTAACAGGAGCCCAAAACATTGTTTTGAAGCTTAAGTCCTAGAGACATTTTGGCTGACATATTCCCATCTTACTCACATCTGTGCAGATAATTGCCTGAATTAAAAATAAATAAATAATTAAATAAAAATGAGAGGTTTTTAAGGGAAAGGTAAAAAAAATGGATAAAAGAAAGAATTCAGCATTTTATGAACTTTTTGCATCTTACAAATAAGCCAAACTCTAAAAGTAATCTAGTTCATACTTCCGACTGATTCATACACCTTACCGTTAACACTAAGCACCATGCTAACAGAGGAGTATCCTATGGTATTCCGGGCAACACATTCATATCGACCTTCATCAGCAGTTCCAACATCACGAATAGTAAGAAATCCCTCTGGACTAACATGAAATTTTCCGCTCTCAGTTACCTGTACTCCATCCTGCAGCAAAGAAGAATGTTTTTTTTTTATTCTGATATATCCAATCCTAATTTCCAGACCTGAATTTTTGTTCTTTTTCCTCAAAGAGTGACTTAGTAAACAAAAAACAATACTGAAGTAGATAAACTTATATAAAATTTAACACACAGTTGTCATGTGTGACAGGAGGACTTGCATGTAGATCTAAATCATACAGTGTATTTATTTACTTTTAAAAGCACTCATTATTATAAATGAAAGTATTTTAATAGTTTTAGGCCTTCACCACATAGAATTTAAGCCCCCAAAATAAGATAGCACTTCCTGAGAATACGTACGCATTATCTTACTCAAAATTTGTCAATTAAAAAGATCTCCAGAGTGCGTATGTGTCAATTCTTCATATACTATGCATTTAAGATACATTAAAGTACATTTATTTTAATGCTCACTAACTGAAAATAATCAAGAAGACTGAAGATTAATAGTAGAAACCCTTGAATTCACCAGTAATTCTACCTTTATAAATGTTTAATACAGCAAGTGTTGCACTGACGGAAATCAAAACCAGAGAGAAAGCCTGATTTTTCTTGCTTTTATCAATTACTTTTTTTATGTTTAATACTCTTCTGTCATTTGCAGTACAGTTGTTAGAGGAAACACTTAGAAAAGTTGACACAGAAAGACGGGTTACCAAAGAGTTACCAAAACATGCCCTGGTTGGAGCCCTAACAGCATAAAAGGACTCAGCAATATAGTAGTTCTCATTGTTTTGGTGCTATATGCTTTTATTGCTATAATGTCATTGAAAGTGGGAATATTTATTGGATATTAACAAAGAACTGTCACTGAAATATATATGACTATTAATATCTATATTACTGATTCTGGTCTGCATAATGTTTCCAAAAATTTGCATAACCATATATATGTCTGTGTATACACACACACACACATAATTCAGGTTTGCTATCTGTATACATACTCTGTATTGCAGTTGACTTGCTGATCAGACTCAAGGTAATGTTTTCAGAATCAAAGTGATCATTGTGTTAATTTGCACTTTAAGCAGTTAGTTATGAAGAGATGGAGAGGCCATTGCCTTTATGAAACAACCAAAGAAATATCTATTACCTTATTCCATGTAATTACTGGCTCTGGCTCTCCTTGAGCACTGCATGGGATCTGCACATTTGTGCCAACTTCTACTGTCATGTCACTGGGAACACTGGCAAATACAGGAGTCACTAAAAAAACAAATGACACATTCATAAGGTATGAAATACAACTTGTACAAAAGGTGATCTAAAAACAGGTCATCATTGTATATTTCTTTCAGTTACCCAACACTTCTTAATCTATAATCCTATTCTGTTTGCAAGTTTTACCTGATTATAGCAATGCCTTAAAGACAATGTTGCTTATTTTTAGTATCTGCTTCAGGCTGATTTTTAAGTGCTCTTAACTTCTAACAAAACAGGCTAGTAGTTGCCAAAAATGCTAAATTCTGTAAGCTAATAGCTCTGAAAAAAAAATCCGTAAATAGGTAACTTTGAACAAAATCACCAGAATGATAGGAAATTTCCCATCAACTTCTGCCAAAATTTTAAACTTTCAAGTTTTAAATAGCAACAACAGAGATTTCTCAGATGATTAAAAACAAAACTTCCCAGAACTCACTCAACTCTAAGTGCCCCAACCTGATCTGCTGGGGTGTTAAACCTTCACAAAACTGCTGTGTATCTGAAACCAATGAGCCTGGGCCTTAAACATCAACTGACCTTTGATTTTAAGGGCACAGGGTACACAACAACCTAATTCCACGGTGAAGAAAATTAATGCATTTTTAATCCTAATTTCCTTCAAATCTAGATCAACATCCAGCACTCAGATGTTATCATGAGAAACACGTACAAGATTATGAAGATGCTTTAGAACTGTATTTCTGCTGTAACATATCAGCACTTTGCAGGGAGGAGAAATGGGGCTATGGTTCTACCAAGAAGCATTTGGCCACACAGCCTACTACCAACCAGATCTGGCCTTGGTGTTAAATAGTTTGTACTGTCTCTTACAAATGAAGCATGGTTATTAAGGAGTAGAGACAATTTCAAATAAGGTGTCCGTGCTGGGATGTAAGAATGTCTAACTCTGAGGATGTGAGGTATGTCTTGTTAAGGACAAACAGACCTGAACCTTTAATCTGTATTCATTAATACAGATTTAGCCACAGTGACCACTGACTAGACATTCCTGAGATGAAAAGTCCCTTTGTTATAAACCCAGTGGAAAACATTTTCTCTTGTTGCACAATTAAAAATACCATTGCAATGAATATATGGAGAGCTCCAATTTCAGGAACATATATGTAGCCTTCAATCTTGTATCTACTCTCTTTTGATGACTGGATTTTGCAATCTGAGTTGCACAAAACTAATTTCATTAAACTTAAGTTCAGTGAAGTTCAACACAACTGGAAACCCATAAAACTTTTTAAAATCGTTTTGTTTTGTTGAATTTTAGTCAGCAATTTTATGTAGGTGAACAAAATCTGGACTTTGACAAATCAATCTCCCATTATTATTTTTAATTAAGAAAGATCAATGGAATTATTATTATTTTTTTTGGACAGATGTCTAAGCTTAGGAAGACTACAATACACTTTTACTGAAATACTGTTTTAGATATGGTCACTACCAAGGAAGTCTTTTAATTAAATGTTTAATCTCCTTCAATTTAATTAAACACCAAAGTACTTAACTAAATTATAAATATTAATATGATTCTAATTAATCATGGAAGTAGCTTACTTAGAATTTACTTGAAAAAAAACATTAAAAAATGGTAGTTTTTTTTTCTGTGTTAGCTTATTTTAGGTATAAGCAATAGCATTTCATTGTGAAAGTCATTCGGGTGTTGTAAAATAAACTGTTTTGTTTCTGGACATTAAAACATTATGTTAATAACGCTATTTAGTTAGCAGAATAGAGTCTTATAAGGAATTAGTCTAACATGCACACAGAAAAAAAGACAACATTTTCACAAGAAAAAATACTTTCACAAGCATAGGAATACAGTCATCCACAAAGCAAACCTCCATTCTTTAAAAACAAGAGTAGATCAGATAAACCTGTTCCACAGAATACAGATTGCTTTAAAGAAATGATACTCTGTTCAAATCCTAATAAGTATCCATATGTTATTTATTAAAAAACACCCACAAACTTAAAAAAAAATGTGCTCAGAAATAATGATCAGAAATGTGAAATATGAGCAACACCCTGAACAACAAGTTTTCTAAATAACAAAAGATATAGTTCTGCTCTTACAAGCTCTTATCAAAAAAGTCGATGCTTAATTGCAAGGTTATGTGTTCTCCAGGTGACTTTGAACTAAGTCTATCTGGGCACACTGATCCACATGCTCAATTTATAAGAGCTAATAAGACACCTTATAGTGCAAATCCAGCAACCTAGAATCACTGTAATATTCAGCAAAACTTCTAAAGAAAAACCCAAGCATTGGGTTTATTTAAACTCTGCTTCGAAAGCTTTTTTACTTCTAAATTAAGATAAATTTAACCTACTTCACATTCACATATATGCCATACTGTGCCAACAAAAATGATTAATTTTGATTCTTACATTTTAGAAAAAGAGAAGAATAAATCAAATATGGAGAACATACCTCTAGGCTGCACAGTCAGGTATACAACAATCCGTTGAGATCCGATAATGTTGACAGCTTGGCATTCATACTGTCCTTGGTCATGCAGGGCTACCCTGGAAATCCTTAGGGTACCAGAAGATAGAACTAAATGTCTTCTGTCAACAGACAACTGGCCTCCTGAAACACAGAGCAATAGCATTTTGCTCTTTACAGCAGTGCAGAACAAAGTCTCTTTGTTTCAGAAAAAGGGAAATCTGGAAGTATTCAAATTTGGTAAAACATTGGAAACAATTAAAAGTTTCTTAAAAAGAAAGAACTGGTGAAACCTTTAATTCACAGAATATGAACACGCAAATATATGTATGCACACAGTCATAATTCTGATCTCTTCCCCTTCTCCTTTTGTGGTAGAGAGAAGTATTTTCATTTAAGGAGCAGGACAAAGCACCCTAACAAGAAGGCGCCAGAAGAATGGCAACAGGTATTACTGTTAATTATTATTGTTAAGTATGAAAGACACTCACAATTCATCTCATCTGCCTAGACCATCTAGACAACCAATAGAAAAATACATACAGCTCTGAAAAAATGGAATATAATACAATACAATACAAATGAAATGAAAGGCACAACAGTGTCTGTACCCTGTTCTTCCTTTCTGGACATTTCATTTGATTGGAGCAACCTTGGCAGAGGGAGAAACAGGGACATTATCAGCATCAAAATGATCAAGAGTTTGTTAAAAATCTGCTTTATGTACCAAAATTTAGAATTCCTTAGGAGTTGCTTTTCCTGCTAGAGCTACTTCACTTGACTCAACTGGCACACCTACTTACATACAACATCTGCTAGAGTATTTCTTCCCACTGCATTGGGCTCAATGCCTTTACAACCCCAACCTGATACAGCAGTCAGCAGAGTGAATCCCAGTGTTCCTGTCGATCCCCGTTAAGTGACAGAAACACAGTACACAGAATTTGTACTGATGCCAGGAT
Source organism: Cygnus atratus (assembly GCF_013377495.2). Classification (NCBI taxonomy): domain Eukaryota; kingdom Metazoa; phylum Chordata; class Aves; order Anseriformes; family Anatidae; genus Cygnus; species Cygnus atratus. Next base: position 19,918,656 of record NC_066364.1, on the reverse strand, counting down.
GGACTGTTCTGGTTTCTGAAGAGGGCACATCCCAACTTATTTTAGATCTCATCAGTGATGGTCACCTCAATTTCCGTAGTAAATTGTCAGTAATAGATATTGCCACATGTGATTTGTCTTGCATTTCTTAAACCTTTATTAGCAGGAATTTGTTATGGAGGCATACATTGTAGTGACTCCTTTTTACTGAATACTGAAGAACACTTGGGCAACTAGCTTCTGCTGGATATTTTGCCTTTTCTAGCTAAAGCAGAAAGAGATGAACCCCATTTCCTTCAGGACTGAAGCATCTGAACAAATACATGCATTTCCTTTCAATTCAAGTGTCATTCCAAAATCTATTCTAGCAGATTAAAAGTACGTCCAGAACAAATTTACCTCCTTTCGTCCAGGCAATGACAGGCTGGGGATAGCCTTGTGCTTCACAAGGGAAATCAACAGTTTGTCCCTCAATCACCGTTTTGTCTTGAGGAGTGACAGTAAACTGAGGTAGAGCTACAGAAGAGAAAATAAACTGGTAAAAAAAAAAAAAAAAAAGAACTGAAAAATATATGACTGTATGAAATTGCATACAATTTCCTGCACGATGTGAAAAGCTCATATAGGTGGGAAACGGGATGCCAGTGTTTTTACATTCTATTTAATCTAGAGCTGAGATTTAGGGCAGTCTCTTATGCAATAGGAACATCCCCATCACGTTACGCCCTGGTGTCAGTGAAGGTCTCTGGTATCTATTGCGGTATAAGATACACAATAAGACTTAAAGAATCTAACATGGAATGTTCCCTAGATTAAAAATGCTTTCTTCTTTTTCTATCTTTCAAAAATTCCTCAGCTAAAATATGAAGAAAATGTAACACAGTCAAAACCCTCCTTAGCTGTTTTGTTTGTCTTTATTCAGAACGAAAACAGTGAGTGGAGTGCAGGACAGTTTCTGCATCATGACATTATCAGTGTGAGAATTTATTCAGCTCTCAAAACACAATAATCCACTGGTAAATGATAAATGAACAAAACACATGGACGAGTTATTTTGTGTAGCTTTAAAAACTGAACTCATTGACAAAGCATTTGCAACCTGAACTCTTTGTCAGAGATCTTAACATCTTAGAACAGAAATAAATTTAAATTGCTCATAACATTTTGCAAATAAAAGTTCCAGCATTAAAATGTTTGCAAAATAAATATTCTCCACATATATGCATAGGAGAAGGTTTTTTGGTGTATTGTCCTTGAAACACTTTATATTCTTACTACTGACATGCAATACCAAAATTATTGTGATCACAGTACATTAGGAGTGCTCTGACTTTCACTTTGCAGAAAAGCCTCAGCTGGTAGAGTGACTGTTTCCATGAATCTCAGAAGAAAATGTGCCCACGTTCACTTGGCTGTCTATGAGAGAAAGGTGCCATGGATCTATACTCAAAACTCCATTCTAGTACTCCTGGCATAAATACTAAACTCTAGGACTGCTACTTGTTACAGAAAAAAATTAGTCCCACACAAACTGGACATTGCATGTTTTATTCATACCAGCAAACAAAACTATAAGCATTTCAAAACACAAATGTTAACTTCAGTAAATAATCAATGGAATTTAACTTTCAGAGAATTAGTATATAATATCTTACTCTGGGTGAAATATACAGCAACTTTACTATGGATATATAATGTAATTAAAAGAAAAAATCCTTATGGTTTTAGTTTGGCTCTGGCAATTCAAAAAAAAAGAAAAGAAAGACAATCATACAACTTGAAGTAATATACTCTTCATAATATGTTTTACAGCATGTCACTGCAAGTAATACTCACCTTGGACTATGATGTATGCAGTTGCATGGATATTATCTATGCTGTTAGTTGCAAAACAGGTATACTCGCCGCTGTCCTCCTGCTTCACATTTTGTATGTAAAGTCCTCCTGATGGAGTTATCGTGATGCGAGGGTCACTTGGTAAAGGGGTTCTGTCACCTTTGGTCCATGTAATTCGCGGCTGAGGGTGCCCAGTTGCACTGCACTCCAAGGTAACACTCTCTCCAACTAATACCTCTGTATTTTGTGGGTGAATCACAAAACTTGGCCGGGCTGTGAGAAAAGAACAATGCCTAAATATGACTTTTAGCCGAGAGCACTAATTTGGCTGAACATTGCAATAGTTTGGGGAACCAAGTTTTGGTTTTCTATTTTAATAATAGCTCTGTTGCAACGTACCTCTAATCTTGGTGCAAACTCTGCTTGCTTTAATCCTAATCATCTTGGTGCAAACTCTGCTTGCTTTAATCCTAATCTTTTTTTTCCTTACCCCCCTTTAAAACAATTATTAATCATATCCTCATTTACTGATGTTTAGAGACACAGACACTGAGACCCAGAAAACAATCTGGCTAGAAGGTGCTATGGGGTGCTCAAAAAGAAAGAAATTACTAAGTATTTTTTCCCAGCAGCATGTATAAATTGAAATGACATTTTAAGTTTACCTGGTGGTGAGTATACAAGCAAAATTTGTCAATGTCAAGAAGATACAAGAAGCAATACATCTTATTTTTAGCAATCTTATTAAGAAAACAATTCTCTTTAGAAATGCAAAATCCAGACTCTGTTTTTTTTACCTGGTGATCCAAAGTATCTAAGAGTAACTTCCTGAGTTTTCACTTCTCCAGCCACATTTTTTGCCATGCACTGGTAAATGCCCTGGTCTGTTTCTTGAGTATTCTGAATCATTAAGGTGCCATCATCTAGCAAGTTTAGACGGGAATCTTCTTTCATACTGAGCTCATTACTGTGAAGAAAAGAATCTGCTGGAGTTAAACCTTTAAATCACGAGCACAGAAAACTGTCAAATAATAAAAACCTCAATATATTACCCAAAATACCTTGGAAAAAAGTAAGTTTTACCATGTTAAGTAAAATAGAACTTTTAGTTTTCTCCTAAAGAGAAGAAGAGGACAAACAAAAGATGAATCAATTTTGCTTATGCAAGTACTACACCTTCAAAATGAAAAGCCAAAATATTTTTATGAGTAAAAGCTTATGGGGAAAAAAAAAAAGACAAAATACCTGGTCTCATTCTCTTTTAAGAATACAAGCTGTTCTATCCGGCAAATTGATTTCAAATGTTTCCACTGGAAGTATACTAAGTAAGTTCAATACTCAAAATACATTCTACTAGAAGAGGAGTTAGTTGCTTTAATTCCTGGTGCCAAGCTCTCTCTGGATTGTTCAAGGAGCACTTATGAACCTGACTGTAATTTGCTTTGGCATGAAATGTAAATTAAAATTAGCTTATTGTGCTATGTCATGGGTACAACATTTCTGTGATACTATGTAAGTATATTTAGGGCATTTTATTGAAGGAAATGTTTCTCACTTCATCCTGCACATGATGAAGAAAGCACAGAAGTGGGATGAGGAACTCACCCCCTATGTACAAAATGCAGACTGATTATTTTTATACCCCAACCCTCCCTGGTGGTCTAGTGGTTAGGATTCGGCGCTCTCACCGCCGCGGCCCGGGTTCGATTCCCGGTCAGGGAAGAGCTTTTTGATGGGCAGAGGCCAATGGGATGAGGTCCAATGTGGCTAAGTGCCAGGTCCTGCAATTTGGCCACAACAACTCCATGCAATGCCACAGGCTTGGGGCAGACTGGCTGGAAAGCTGTGCAGAGGAAAAGGATCTGGTGGTGTTGGTTGATGCTCGCCTGAACATGAACCGGCAGTGTGCCCAGGTAGCCGAGAAGGCCAACAGCATCCTGGCTTGTATCAGGAATAGTGTAGCCAGCAGGACCAGGGAGGTGATCGTTCCCCTGTATTCAGCTCTGGTGAGGCCGCACCTCAAGTACTGTGTTCAGCTTTGGGCCCTTAGTACATGAAAGACATCAAGGCCCTGGAGCGTGTCCAGAGAAGGGCTACGAAGCTGGTGAACGGCCTGGAGCACAGGTCCTGTGAGGAGCAGCTGAAAGAACTGGGGTTGTTTAGTCTGGGGAAGAGGAGGCTCAGGGGAGACCTTATTGCTCTCTACAACTACCTGAAAGGAAGTTGTGGGGAGCTGGGGGTCGGCCTCTTCTCACAGGTAACTAGTGACAGGACTAGAGGGAATGGCCTCCAGTTGTGCTAGTGGAGGTTCAGGTTGGAAATTAGGAGATATTTCTTCTCAGAAAGAGTAGTCAGGCATTGGAACAGGTTGCCCAGGGAGGTGGTGGAGTCACCGTCCCTGGGGGTGTTTAAGGAAAGGTTGGACCCAGTGATTAGGGATGTGGTTTAGTGGGTAATATTGGTGGTAGGGGGATGGTTGGACCAGATGATCTTGGAGGTCTTTTCCAACCTTAATGATTCTGTGATTCTGTGTGATTGCTGATCTACTCAGCATTCAACAATTGCTCAACAGGTTAATGTCTTTTGACTAAAATCTTTCCATATTCAACTACCTTGCAAAGAGTTTTCTCTCATTCATGCAGCCAGGAAACAAGCCAGAATCAATAATCCCACACCCCAAACTCAAATTTCCTCTTAAAACTCTTTCATATGCGTATTCCGAATAAGTTTTCTTTGTTTATTATAAAAAGTACATGAGCCAAAGAAAATTTTAATGAAATAATTACACCATCCAAGTTTAAGGCTCTGTTTTTTGCATACTCCATAAATGCTGTACCCTTGCCTCATGCAGGGATCTTACTGAAATCAGCCTAAAGCTACAGAAACAGGACTCTATGTTGTTCCATTCTATCAGTAACTAACAAACTAAAATGGTTCCCTTATTAATATATAATGTGAAAGAATTTGTTTTCCAGATCAAGTTCTCCATTTGTGTAAAAGAATTACTCAGCCAAAGTCTGATTAAGCTGGTGGTAAACTCACAAATCATGTGCCCACTGTAAATTCAGGTCAGTTTTGGTGAGATGACGTGCTGCTGTGTTGCTGGTTCAGCTACGATGTGCGTGGCTGTGCTGGAGCAAGCTGGGATCTGCTTGCTCAAGCAGCCAGGTTGGCTCATTGGCTCCCAAGGGACACACATCCCTTATAGTGTGCCCCTTATATCCCTACCCTCCTAAACAACAAGGAGAAGCATTCGAGAAGGTTGCCCAATGAACTTGTGCCATCTCCAGCCTTGGTGGTTTTTAAGACCCAAATGATAAAGCCCTGAGCAACCTGGGGTGTTCCTGTAGCTGTCCTTGCCTTGAGCAGAAGGCTGCACTAGAAATCTGCTGAGGTCCCCTCTAACCTGAATTACCCTGAATAATCCTGTGATATAGGCACTTGGCTGCCTTGGGGCAATTGATATCCCCTTTTCTAGGATGAAGCTGCAACTCAGAGGAAAGCTTACTGCTTTGGAGCTGGGGTTCAAGGAAGCCTCTGAAATCTAACTCTTGTCCAGCTGGAGCCCTTTAAAAAAGCAGCTATTGCTCTGCCTCGAAATGTAATATAAACAGACCTACGCAGCATATGCAAACACTAGCTAAGCCCACAAACCACATGTGCGACATGTCCTTGTTGGATTCTCTGGTACTTACATGTAAGTGATTTACAGTTTTACAGTTGTGAGCAACTTTGCATGTATAATTACAGTTGAAAAACTTACCAATAGTATTATATACATGTAGTCATAAATTAGGACTTTCTAAAATCATCAGTTCTTAAGAGTTTAGAATTATTAATAAAACAGATCTGGGCCATTATTACTCCATATACTTCTTTTTATTATAATATGTTTCTGCTGTTACTATTCCATATGTTAGCATGTAATGCATATGGCCATGCACCCAGAAATGTACACACACACAGACAAACATACTTACATTAAGCTTCTCTATTCCTCTTTTAAACTTACTTGTTTCGAAGCCAGATAATTTCTGGTTTAGGATTGCCTTCAGCTCTGCAAGTGAAGTACACTGTATTCCCTGAGGTAACGTCCACATCCTGAGGCTCTGATGTAATTCTTGGCCTCTCTGTATCAAAAATAAAATATATAAGGAATCCTTACTTGTTTCAACACTGCTAAAGAATGGGAAATAAATATTTTTTCTATATACCTTGTAGAAAAATATTTTTCACAAATGTTTTAAGTTAAAATATTTATAAGCTTAATCAGGATTAAACACACTTTTCTTTATGTAAAAGTGACTGCTGCCTTTCTGACCTCCGTTGTTTACTAGGAACTTTTAGCAGACTGGAAATAGATTGTGCAAATTTGTATCAGGTTCTAAAGTAGCTGTTTTATTTGTTTGAACAAAGGCTCAATTTGCTTATGAGGAACAAACTTTAAAGCAGCAAGCACAAGTGCCATTTAAAATAACTTCCTCTAGATTAGTATCACCGCCTAACCTACCTCCTACAGAATAATTTGTCCAGCTTGCTTCCTGCAGTTTCCATATTCAGGCTCCTTAGATGTGCAGAGAGCTGGGAGGATGCCATGTGAATTATGCTTGCACCAAATCCCCTTTTACTTTCTTTTCCAAGAACCTTGTAGACACTTATGGTTATAATTCCCCTGATCAGAATTATACCCAACATATAAATAAAAGGTCAATTAGTTATTTTATATCTTCTGAGGCAAATGCCCATTGCACGGTGGAAAACCTGCTTTTTGGATTCGGAACAGGAGAGGTGCGAGCCCTGGGGTGTCCATTAATCCCGCAGTGACAGAGGATTTCAGTGCCCGTGTAGGGCACTCCCAATAAGTACAGATGATTATAAAAGAAATCCAGTGACCTAACCTAACAAAGTCAGCAAGAGTTTTAACAATAAATTCTCTGAAATTAGAAGCAATTATATTTGTTTTCATTCCTTCTTCTCCCTTATGTAAAAGGGAATATGGGACACCAAAAACTTTAACATAATACCAAAGACCCTAGATGACAATCAAATCTGAAATATAAAAAGGAAAAATAAACTTCTTCTGGATAATCACATTTAGTTTCTTAATGACAAGCTCCAAACACGTCTATACTTGTTTCAATATAGGCTCAGGGGTAAAAATGACCAATTCTGTAGGAAGAAGACAAAAAACTGGGAAGGAACACAGAGAGAGTTCTGGAAATACACAATATTAACCAGAAGTAGTCAGTGTTACCAAAGAGAACAGAAGAACAAATTCTAATACAGTCTGGGTGTGTTTAACACATTAAAGAAGTCAGCACATAGCGGCAAACCCACCACAGTTAAGTTCCTCTGGTGTTATCGTGGCCACTGATCGTCCCTGGATCCTTCGTGGATACTCGCAGGTAGCGGCTGCCTGGGCATTTCCCGACTCCGCGTACGTCTTCAGCAGCTCCGCCAGCCACAGGATTTCACAGTCGCAGTGAAGAGCGTTTGAATCCAAACGCCTGCACGAAACAAGAAGTGGCCACCGCTCCTATTAGCAAGCTCGGACTATTTACAGACAGAAGGCAATCTTAAATGCAGTTGGTGGTCACTCGCTTGTATGCATTCTGGCAGTCTTTATTACAAAAGTGCATATAATTTTTACTGCACGGGTAGAACTGTGTTCAACCTAGCAAGCATATGAACAAGATTTCTAACTCCACATTCAGTGAAAAAATCTGAACTTATTTAGATGTTGTACAAACCTTCCTAAAATAAGGAACATATACAATTCTCCCCCCATTTTTTTTTCTTCTTAATACTTATTCATGCAGAAAGTTCAGTTAACTTGACTTTTTTACAACTTCCCATTTTGTTGGTAATGTAACTCAGACAAACACCCACAGTTTTATTTAAGTGCTAAGCTTAATAAGCTGCTCATTGAGTTCAGTTAGTCAGTAACCTCCTGCAATAGGAGCCTATAACAAGACCTATAAATTCTGTTGACTTTCTTTCTAGTTACTGTGTGGGACACTGTGCTTTCTAGTGGAAGGCCCTGTAGGAAAAAAAAAAAAAAAAGTATGGTAATCTGTACCATTAAATATATCTATGTATAAACTGGAAAAAAAGTTGCATGACAAAGTGACTTTAGTGTATATTTGGGGTTAGTTACCTTTTTGATCATTTTGACTAATATATTGACTAATATATTTTCAACATATTATATTATAAATATATAATATATATTATAAATACATATATATATATTATATTTGTATTGTATAAATATATAAACATAAATATTATGTTATATTATATAATATAATTAAAAAGCAATCAAAAGAAAATATCCAAATAATCAGATACTAAAGGATATCATACAAGGATCACCTAGTAAGACATAGACAAGAGGGTAAAAAGGAAGGAGCTGTTTTGTATATTATTTAGTCTACATAACAAAGTTCTGATAGTGAACAAGACCATACGTCTACAAATAATTTGAAGAAAGGAAACAAACAAAAGGAATTAGTCACTAAAGATGGTAGGATATGAAGCAATGGTCTCACTCTATGTAAGTAAACAACTGCAGCACAGTTTAGGAAAAATGATTTAATATTTAAAACACTTTCATAATGAAAAGCCTTGTCAAGAAAGATACACTTTGCAAGATGAGATACAGTATAATTAGATTATTTAAATTTTCTTTAGTTTGATAATAGTTCAATTTACTTACAGTCTCTTCATAGATTCTAAGTGACTAAATGTTCCAGGAATCAAATGAGCTATTCTGTTATTATGCAAAAATCTGTTAAAAAACACAGAAATATGCATGTAATAATTCAGATTTTGACATGTACACATTTCATGTATATTATTCTTAAGGTTCTTTCACAGAAAAATAATTTTACAATTTTTTTTAAAACCTTTCCCAGTAATCCACTGACTGCTAATTTTTACCTAATTTCTAAGGTATATTTGTTGATCCCATATGGGAAAAAAGAAGCCATAGAATGATAAGACAACTAAAAAACTAAAATGGAGTTCAAAAGCATTCAAATGAGCAACTCAAAAATAAAAAAAAAGTCATTCTGCTAAGTTAAGCCCAAAAAGATATTCTTGGCAAAAGTTACTTAGCAGTTAAAATAAAATTTTTAGCCTAGAAATAATTTACAGGATGATAAGAACATTATTTTCTGATTTTGAACATTTGATTTTATTCAAACAAAGAAGCAAGCTGACTCTTCTGCATCTTACCCCAAGATAAACAAACTTACAGCCTTTCAAGTTTTGGAAGATGGGTAAAGGACTCAGGTTCCAACGTTTCTATTTGATTAAAGTGCAGATACCTGAAAATATGTCAAATAAAAAGAAAAATGCTGAAACAGTTTCCTTAATGAAGGTAAAATATTATAAAGCATTTTGCTACTGTTTACATGTTTTACACATCTAAATGATGACCATGATGCAGTGGCTTAACCTTCTTTTGATATCATCTGAACTCTGTATTAGAATATGAAAAATACAGGAAGTGACAATCAAGAAAGATTTCACACTGCTATATATCGTGTGTGTGTGCACATATACTTGCAAAAAAACTGCCTGACAACCTTTACTTTGGAGATTTTGGAGATACTACTTTGAGCACTCTTGCAAAGTCTGCTTTTCATGAGTATTCATCCTTGCATATACGAAAAAAAAGAAAGAAAAATAGTATTTTAATAGGGAAATGTTGCATATTGTTTTAAAGATATTTATAGTTTCCAGTAGAATAACATATAAATTGAATATTTCAGTAATAAAGAATAAATTGAAAATTTCAAGATGCTGAGAATGCTATGAATCCTGGCATTTAAAGCTACTAGGTCTCTCAACAGCTCAAAAGACAAAAAAATTCATAGCATAAAACCTGAATCAGTCCTAGACTGATAGATAGATCCCTGCAACTAGTGTACAATTCACCACCACAGCTGTACTCTGGTTGATGCTCTGTTGATGCTCATGTAAGCTCTTAATATTATACAGCAATATATACATACAGCTATTAATCCCATAACATGGAAAGAGTTTAATGGAACGGGGTAATCAACCAGATTATTAATCTGCAACTGGTGTGGAAATAGGCTATTCATAAGGACTTCAAATGCAGGCTCATACCAATCCTGGCTGTGAGGACTGAGCTGTGTAGGTACCCCACAGCTTTGCAGAGGAGAGAACAAAAAGGAATTGATGGAATTGTGAAAATGATTTATAGACTTCAGATCCTTATTATATCCAAATGTATCCTCTTAAAGTTTCCTGTCTGACTGCTACCTCTGACAAACTTGGGAACATCTGGAGAGATCGTATATGTAGAAATCACCACAGGCTGAAGAACAATAAAGCCCATCATTTCAAAACAGAGAGAAAATCTCAGACCACCAAATCTTCTGAAAAATAAATACATAAACAATCCCACAGCAAAAAAAGTAGGAAGAAGGCGGCCACGGGAGCTCCCCTGCACTGCTCTGCTCCCTGACCTGAGCCGCACAGCTGCCGTGGAGAGCACAGCACGGGGCCCAGAGGAGATGGCCGTGGATGCTCTTGTTCCGGCACGCGCTGGAAGGCGTGTGGGGCGCTGATGCCAGGCACGTGCCTGGCAGCCTCCCAGCTCCCAGCCAGCAGCATGGCCAGAGCACAAGCCAGCGAGTGATGCCAGGCAGCAGTGAATGGGGACCGCAGGAAAAATAAATAAAAAAGCCAATAAAGCGGCACGGATGTGATCAGGCACATCAGAGCATCAAGCCTGCTTACTGCCAGTGCAACGTGTGGCCATGGATCATCGTGAGAACAGATTTTGATCCTGTTTGCATAAGGAAGCAAGAAATGTGTAATCATGCTGTTCCTGCCAGTCTTCAGCTCCGTTTTCAAAATACTGTCCAGCTTCATCTAAATTAAAAAGACAGACATCTCAAAGGCAGCTACCTCCTGCAAGTTTCATTCAAATCAACAGTGGAGAGAAGAGCGACCCCATCTAGGTCCAGTCCTGCAGAATGGCTGGTGGGACAGGGACGGTGTCTAAGACAGTCCGACCTCCACCACACCAGCAGCTCACAGCTAGGCAGCAGCAGGACTTGTGACTTCTCCTAAAGCAGCTTTACTTTTGGATTAAAAGAAATCCAGGCACCATTTCTTCCTGTACAGCAAGCAGGGATTTTTTTTTTTCCTGTTTTAACATAGTTAACTGTCTTTGCATTTTTATCATTCATGTATCTCTTGCATTTGTTTGGTACTAACAAGGCAAGATTTGTATGCATGAGTAATACCTCCTACTAGAACAAATAAAGTTGGGGAAAACAGGCACACTGAAGCACGCAGTACCTTCCCCAGGTCCACAAATCAGAAGCCATATTAGCAAAGACAAAAAAAGAGAAGGCACCTCTCTCAGATTGTGTAAGTGACATATATTTAATTAAACCCAAAGCAATGCCTCCTAACTCCTGTTCAGTATTCCAGTTGACAATAAGTAAAGATGTAAAGGATAGCTTTTGTGCCTGAAAACTCATTTTTCCAACCAAATTAATCAGTTTAATTAAAGCAATACCTCTGTTACAAACCTTGCCTTGTTTATACCCTCAGATCATCGCAGATACAACTGCAGTAACCCAGGCACTGGAGCACATTGTAACTGTCAACTTTACCTCATCAGAAACCATGCTGACTGCAGTAGCACAAAAATCAAATAATGAAGCCCAGCTAGGGAATGCTCTGAACTGCTTATATGACTAGTTAAGCAGGGCTTTGCAGGTTTTTAAAGGTCTCAGCCTTTTTTGAGGTCTCAGGCTATTTATGAACAGAATAAGGTGTTAAATATGTAGACAACCATTAGCAACAAATGTAACTGCAAAAAAATAGAGGCAGAAACTATACTGCATTATAGGTCATGCATTATAAGTACAATATAAAAAGAATAAAAAATTCCTGGCTGTATGACCTACTCTTAACTCACATTTTATCATTTAGTTTACTTACATTCTTTTCATTCTTTTCTTGTACGAAGCACAGTAATGTTTTTTTTTTTTTTTTTTTTTTTTTTTTCAATGGATTTTATTTTTTAATTAATATGAGAATTTCTTGGACTGGAAATTCATCCAAAAGGTAATCATATTCAAGAAATAATCTCACACTGTCATGTCTTTAGAGACATCTTTTATGTTCAGAGTATAACAAGCACTTGAAAAAAAGCAGTATGATGGAATGAATTTGGTATTAAAATACTTTCATACTGCAAATTAAAAGAAAAAGCATGCACGACTAGTTTTTAAAGATTTTTGTCTTCCTTTTTCTTTTTTTTGATTCTGAATTTGTTATCAAGTAGGAAACAGAAGGAAAGGAAATATTTAAAGAAAAAATAAATAAAAGAAACACCTAGAGGAAGATAAAGATTTGATCAAGTAAGCACAGCACAGATTTTTTTCTTTGTTATCATTAACCTTGGAGGATGAACAGTACATTAAAATTCAATACCGGTAGCATTTCTCTTCTTCCATAGGAGTAAATTTCGGATCCTATCTTCCTTCATAATATTATTGTAGAGGATTACTTGTATCATATATGCCAACCGTTCATTTCCAATAGTATCGCCACTTCTTTGGAAAGTACTTAAAATTCATTAGTAACATATCAATTATGTTCTAAATATTTAAACAGGTTTTTTTTGCCATTTTGTTTATTTGAAAGAGAATGAACAAACAGATTTTCCTGCCCTGCTCAGGCATATGACAAGAATTAACAGCTTAAACCACAAGGACAGAGATTCAGATTAGACATTACAATAATGGTATAAAGTACTCAAACAGGATGCTTAAGGAGATTATTGAATCTGTTACTTAAAGACTTTCAAAATCAGGCAAGATTCCAGCCATTTACAATGCTTGACCCCAGCTGATATTATTGTAGAATAATAGAGTTACTGTACTTCACATACCTTCTCTCAAAATATTTTATTTTATTTTATTTTATTTTATTTTATTTTATTTTATTTTGTCTCATTTTCCCTACCATAAGCATTTTAGCAGTACATCAAGACTTTTAATCCACTGTGTTAAATCTCCACTGTGTTAAATCTACATAAAACCTCACGTTTATGCAACAAGCAGGAACTCTTTGTAATATAAAACTTTAAAAAAATCATAGCAGCTTTTGAAAGTTACTGAAATATACATAGGAAGGAAATACATAAAATAAATAGAAGAAGCTGCATCATGGCATGTAAGATAACATTTTTATATGTTAATTTCCCCAAAGATATGTATATATGAATACAATCTGCAGCATAACTCTAGCAATAGCTTACAAAGAACAAAAATAGTATGTTAATGTGAAAGTTAAAAGAAAATGAGAAATTAGTATTCCACTAAGAATAAACGTTTAAATAATTCTGTGAGTATCTGGGACTCCCACTAGTTGAGGACTGCAGAGAAAGCATGTTGTCCCATGCAAATCTCTTAAATGAGAATTGAAAATATAGCAGGAAAGCCATCAAACAAGTACATGCATCTGGGAACAGACTGAACTTAGAGCTCAAATTTGTGATCCAATACCAAAAACTTGTGACCTCCCAAGCCAGGTATCTGTGATGTTTCAGGTGGGAATCAGTGGTCTATACACTAGAGGTCTATGCACTAGTGGTGTAGGCATAGAGAGGCAGCTTTGGTTTCCTTTCAGGCACCCTGGCTGATTTCAAGCTGCTGCTCCAAAAAATGCAGATTTCCTGCAAGTTTGTGTCATATTTTCCAGACCCAAACATATATCCTGCAGGTTCAGAGGGGTCTAAACTTGTCCTAAGTAATCACTTTTAAACAGATGTCTTTCTCCCTTCACACTCTGCAATGGCTGAAGAGTTAGGCGACGAAATATGTATGGCTCAAGTTCTCAGTGTGTACAAGCACCTAAAAAAATGCCAAGTGTTCTCAGAATTTATTCTACCACAAGTGAATTTCAAAGTCTGATTCAAAGATCTTATTATCCTGGCAGAAATTTCCGAGGAAAAAGACATTTCTACTACATCAGCAGCAAAGAATTCTGTCGTGGAGGTTTTAGTGGGATACTGCCAGCAGTATTTGCGGCTGCTTTTCTTTTTCTTCCCTTATACATGCAACAGTCCTCTTAAATCAAACTGTACATACAATTTCTCTCCAGTATTACTACTGAAGAATGAAAAAAATATATATGTAATAATAAAAAAGTGCTTACTGTGCAGTTTAATTAAAAAAAATCAACGATCAGTTTCACTCTGTTTCATTGGAGCACAGGAAATTACTGTGAAACAAGTGTGTTCTCCTGAGGTGTGGAGCCACAACCTCTCCTCTGAGAACTCTGCTGAGCAAGGAAGGAAAAGAGCATTTGGCTGAGCCAATGCATGCAGGTTGCAAAATGTCTTTTGACATTTTTTGTGCAGGTCACAGTAGCCTGCAACTTGGAAATGTCATACTGAACAACTGACACAGTCCCAAGGTGAAGCAGGAGAATTTGGGAAGGTGTTGTTTGGTCTTGTGAACACAGTATCTCTCCAAAGATAATGTGATAAAACAGATCTTGTACAGCCAGGACCTATTTACAAGACTCTAACTTTGTTTAAAATTTGATTTTATACAGAGTAACATTGAAGAATTAGTGATTCAATAAATACACCTCAGTGTTTAAAATTCTACACAGAAAACAAGAATTGCTATTAGCATGCAACTAAGCCCTACCAGTTGCTGTCAATATGCTGTAGCAATCATTTCTAGAGCAGGAGGAAGAGGAAGAGAAAGGTGTTAAGGGAACAAATGACATTTATATATGTTTTATAATCATCACTTTTGTTTTGTGCAGATGCTCTTCCTTCAGAAGGCATCTACTGCCTTCTAAAATGAGCTTCCATGATTTGTACACCATCTGAAGTATCATTTTACACACTATGTCCACTAATGTCTACTAGAGGTTTACACTAAGAAGGAAACTGGTTCATATCGTAGTAGAAGAGATTTTCAGCCTCCAAAATTCATATGCTACAAGACTCATCTAGAATTGTTATTTGGCAGTCAGGTTCTGAAATAGTGATGCATTTCTGTCTCCTTCTGTTTTCCTAAACAATACCATCATGCATACTAATACTTTCTGTTTATAAAAGAAAACATAGTTAAACCTAACAGAACCAATACAGTCAGTTTTTGTCGTGCTACTGACTGCATTTTCATTTTCAGCAGATTCATCTTCAGTCATTATAGAGGAAAAAGTGTAAGACTAATCAATCTTTCTAGAAGACAAAGATTACTGCAACAACTGCATTACAAACAATGAACTTTCTTACTTTTTAAACATCTGTATATGGCAATCATTAACATGTATCAATAATAGCAAGGTCTTAATTTTAAAATCTCTTATTGTTTATAAAATATAACGATACTGAGATAAACTTCAATAAACCAATTCAGCTTTAGTTAGACTAAAAAACAAAGTAACTGCTGTAGTCAAAGGAATTACAATATTATAAAACCTACAGAAATGAAATCAAAATCTTTCTCTAAGCAATACACATTAGATTTCAACATTTTCCACAATTGTGCTGTTTCTTTGTCAAAGCTATTTCATAACGTATATGGACACAGGGAATGCAAAATAAATAAATAAATAAATAAAAAATAAATAAAAGACAAACACAGAAATGAGGAATTTGACACAGAGATCAATTTTGTTTTTCCACATGCAGATGATTACGGGGCTCTCTGACTAACAACCCACTGAGGGCAGACATGCAAAGCATGCAGGCAGGATGTACGGATCAGAACGTGCACTTTTCCTCTGCAGGGGAACCATGCAGATGACAGCACAGAAGAGAAAAGGCACTTACAGTTGTTCTAGAGAGGCAAGTCCTTTAAATGCTTGCCTGTCAATTGACTGGATTTCATTCTTGTACAAATAGCTGAAACAAGAAACAATCAGTAATATTAGTACACAAACAAGAGCTACATGAAGGTGGAAAAGAAGAATTAAGTTGACACATGAAGACAGTTTTTCCACTACATATTAGGAAAAAAAATACAAAACAAAAACTAAACACATACACATAAAAATACTTTGTCCTTGAGAATTCATCCCAAATGTTTGCCAGGAAAAACAAAAGTCTGGGGCCTTGTAGGCTGTCACCCAGATGGTCTTTGGCTTCCCAGTTCTCACTGTTATTACTTACTGCTTCTTTGCCCCTCAGTTTCTTGATAGGCTTGCCAAAAGTCAAAATAAATTAAATTTAATGGGGCAGAATTGCATCAGGCTGCCTTTTCCAGAACACACCAGGGATGCCACTGGCCTCTTGTTTTCTTTAAAACATTTCATCTGAGTACTGGTACAAATATTCATATTATGATGGAATTTGTCTTTTGACTCGATTTAGAGAACAGTGAAAATTTCGATAACTCCATCTGTGTCACCTTTTGAATAATTACAAAAGAAAAAAAGTACAAGTCAGAAGATTGCTATTGCATCAATAAAACAGGATTGCATATTTGTTTTATCACTTATAAAAGATGGACTTTAGGTCGTCATTGATAATATAAACAGAATAAACATATGCAGAGTACCAGTATGTTCACAAGTGATGTCCATAATTTTTCCACAGAAAAAATCCGCTGGTTCTGGATGGATCAGTGTATGTTCATTAAGCTTTTAACATTAAGTACAGATGGTTTAGTGAAAGTGTGTTTGAGAAAAATCACACAGTTTAACTGATAACTGCAGTTTCTGCATGGGGAGTTTCTGCCACTCTCTTTTTGTGTTAGGTTAGGAACAGGTTCTCAGTAAGAACTTTCTCACAATTATTTGACAAATGGTTTGAAATTGAGTTAATCAGGCATGGATGTCTATGAAAAAGGGATGACGAGACTTGGTACCACAAATGGCTTTATTAGCTTTATTAGTAGTGTGTTTGGCTTTTCTATTGTTACAGCTTTTGGTTACTTATCGGAAACACTGCAAACATCTTTGGAACTAGATGGTCTTTAAGGTCCCTTCCAACCCAAGCCATTCTATGATTAAAGCAACAGATAAAATACTTGCCCTGCTGGAGCCAGTGGCAGCTTTTACACTGACTTGAAGGCCAACACTTTACAGCAGGCCTTAACAAGAAATAAAGTTGTAGGCATCTGATGGTACCTCAAGACAACTTTGGGGGACGATATAGTGTCTTTCCATTGAGTCTAAAGTTTTCCACTTGACAAGATCTGAACACAATAATAAATTAATAGTCCTCAAGAGTTCAAGAGTTCTCAATTACCATAGACATGCATCTGAACAAAAAAAGTACAGCTTCTCCAATGACAGAATAACTATCAAGCAAAAAATTGTGAGGTTTTAAAAATGTCCAAAAGTCAGAACAAATTAAACCAGAAAAAATAATACCATCAACTGAAATGCCTATAAAAAATAGAAAATCATTTGAAAAGAAAGAGAATAAGTATATCAGGCTTATTTTGGATGTGGGATTAGTTTTTATTCTATTTGGAAAAAAAAAAAACAAACAGAAAAACAAAAACAAAAACAAAAACCTTTCATAACCTTTCATTCAAATGTGTGTTTAGATTAGTGTGAGATTTACGAACTCATTTAAGGGTCAGTAATATTGCATAGTCATTATGATTTTGAATCTCTTTAATTTTCCTGTCTATACAATATTAAATTCCTACCTTTTTCTTCAGTGAGTATTTTAAATACACCATTTCTTCTCACTCCTTAGCAAATTTCAATGACTGAACAACCAAAGTGCTATTTACCATTCTTAATACACCCTGTCTAGCAGTTTGGAAATTCCTTATTCCTCTGAGTCCTAAACTTCTGATCAGAAACAGGAACCAGACTGATTTTAGATGCCTTGACATCTAAAGGCATCTTGACATTTGCATTTTGCATTTGCATTTGACAAATTTTATTCAAGAAATAGAATGAATCTGACCCCCCCCCCAAACAAAAAAAGTTTTATTAGAATCACTGCTGCAATTTTTATTTATTTTTTCTGGAGACCAAGTAAGGCAGAGTGAAGAACAAGGGTCAGTTAGTGAAAGACTGGAATAATGACTTTGCAGTTTTTCAGACATTTACCATCATACTGTCGGGAACTTTTTTGTCCACATTTGGAGCTCTTACCAGGCCCTAGTGGCGGGACTTTATTCAGGATTCAGCTTTAAACTACAATTTTTTTCCACGTTGATCAGAAAACCCTCAAATGCAGGACAGTCAACTGACCTCAGTCCAGCATGTCCCCCAACCACAGAGAAACCTCAGCAACCCCAAAACTACAAAAAAAAGTATATATGTCCTGTGACATACGATAACCACACTTTCATTTAGTTGAATAGAAAAAGTACATGACCGTGACAGCAAAAATGGCAGAAGGCACAGAAGCACATGTGATGTAATGTGATTTTGGGAAGGGTGAGGTAAGCGAATCTGCAGTTTGGCAAACCTACAATGTATCTTCTGTTTTGCACTATTGCTTCATTCACCAAATGCAAAACAAATCTTGCTGCATGTTCCCTCTTGGTATTTCCAAAACTGATATGTTCCATACAGTCTCAATTCCCTTTTACTATTTGCGTAGTGTCACTTCGTCATGTCTGATTTCTGACCTTTCCACTTTTTATTAAATGAACATGCCTCAACAGTGTTGCCAAAATAGTTTTTATTCTCCATTTTTATTTTTGAAACTGTCCCCCATGATATCCTTATCTCTAAATTGGAGAGACATGGACTTGACGGATGGACCACTATGTGGGTAAGGAATTGGCTGGTGGTCAAGTCAAAGAGTTGTGGTCAACAGCTTAGTGTCCAGGTGGAGATCAGTGAGGAGTGGTGTTCCTCACGGGTTAGTACTGGGACAGACGCTGTTTAACATATTTGTCAGTGACATGGACAGTGAAATTGAGTGCACCCTCAGCAAGTTTACTGATGACACCAAACTGTCGACATGCTGGAGGGAAGGGATGCCATCCAGAGAGACCTGGACAGGCTTGAGAGGTGGGCTTGTGCAAACTTCATGAGGTTCAACAAAGCCAAGTGCAAGGTCCTGAATCTGGATTGGGGCAATCCCAAGCACAAATACAACTTGAGAATGGATTAAGAACAGCCCTGATGAGAAGGACCTGCGGATGTTGATTGATGAGAAGCTCAACATGAGCCAGCAATGTGTGCTTGCATCCCAGAAAGCCAAGTGTATCCTGGGCTGCATCAAAAGAAGCCTGGCCAGCAGGGCAAGGGAGGTGATTCCCCCCCATACACTCTGCTCTTGTGATACCTCACTTGGAGTCCTGCACCCAGCTCTGGGGCCTCCAGCACGAGAAGGACAAGGAAGTATTAGAAAGAGTCCAGAGGAGGGCCACAAAGATGATTAGAGAGCTGGAGCACCTCTCCTATGAAGAGGGGCTGAGGGAGTTGGGGTTGTTCAGCCCAAAGAAGGGAAGGCTTGGGGGAGACCTTATAGTGGCCTTCCAGTACCTAAACGAGGCCTACAGGAAAGCTGGGGAGGGGCTCTTTTTCAGGGATCATAGTGATAGGACAAGGGGTAATTGCTCTAAACTAAAAGAGGGTAGTTTTAGATTAGATAATTAGGAAGAAATCCTTTACTGTGAGGGTGGTGAGGCACTGGAGCAGGTTGCCCAGAGGGGCTGTGGATGCCCCATCCCTGGAAGTGTTCAAGGCCAGGTTGGATAGGGCTTTGAGCAGCCTGGTCTAGTGGAAGGTGTCTGTGCCCATAGCAGAGGGTTGGAACCAGGTGATCTTTAAGGTCCTTTCCAACCCAAACCCTTCTATGATTCTATGATTTCTATCGCTTCCTTCACACTAGCTTCTAGTTTACTGCTCAGTAAAATACACTCTCTTTACCTGAAAAGCTCTTTGCAATTGCTAACCTATATTTTACATTTTTCCATATCTCCTCCCCCAATCCTTTCTTTTTTTGTCTTAACCTCACTCTTCCCACTACTGATCGCAGATCTTCTAACACGTCTTCTTATATGTCAAAAGCATATTCCTTCAATTCCCGATTGTCCTCTGTCTTGGAGAATAAACTGTTGACTTTCAGGATCGTGAAGGATCTTACACAGTTTCCACAAACCTGCCTACAGCTATATTAAAAGGCTGGGTAGTTTTTCTTTCTCCCCTTTCAATAATAACTAACTCAGTTAACTGAATAAGCATAAAGTTGTTCAGTAAACTGAATAAGTCACGGGAAGTCAATTAAATATATTCAGTGTAACATATACATCATGCAACAACATGCTTGTATATGCAGCAGCATTATAAACATATACCAATTTTTTTGCTCATATTAATACAACTTTTTAGAAGTTTATTTTATACAGTAGTGTTTACATTATCCTTTGCAAAAGGGGGAACAAAAACATTATACAGAATTACCAAAGTGCAGAAAGAAACTACATTATGGATGAGGTCCAAGCTACTAATGCTTTTTTCATCCTTTCTAAAGAACCAGATTGCCAATACTAAGGTACATGAAATAAGAAAGAAAGGCAGAAGGACAGAAAGAAACCTCTTGGTTTCATAGCAAAACAAGGATAATGACATATATTACTTTCCGACTTTTGGTATATGGATTCAGACAAATTATTACCACAGACAGCACAGCAAGATCATGAAAAACTTATGTTTATAGAACTTCAGAACATGTTTATATAACTGTAAAAATTTCAATTACATCAAGAAAAAGAAAGCAAATAATTCTAAAAAAATAAGCATCCAAAATCGTATGTGAATAGTTCTGTTTTTATAATTTAAGGACCAACTTTTACAATTTTTTCTCCAGACAGATAATTCTGAAAATAGGCACACCTCATAAAGCTATAAGCTCAGTTTCAGAAACGAATAGCACAAAAAAGCGTTTGACAATTCTGAGGCTTATTTGAGATTTCCTTGTAAAAGTTTTGTCTGAAAGCTAAAACTGATCTACAGTAAATACACAGGAATGGGCCCTGACGTCTCTCATAGATTGGCTTTTTAAATTTTTATTATATATATGCTGTATTATGTTTTATACTTGCATATTTTATATAGCAGTATATATTTGCAACTATTTTCTACATCCTTATATAAATGTATGTAAGTGTTAATAAATATATTTCACTAAATCAAAGCCATTGAGAAATGACAGACTTTCTAGAGCCTGTGAAGCCTAAATTTTCAAAACCATCTGCCACCCATTACCTCAGTTCTCATAAGGACACATGTAACACCGTGGGCTAATAATCTCATTTTATGAAATAGAAGAATACAAGTTGTGTTTGCAAATATCCATAGGATCACGCTGCCCAAACCCACAATTATTCTGGATGATTAATGATGATCGCCTCTTGCCGAGGCGATCTGCTCCGGGGCAGACGCGTTCTGCAGCGGAGCAGGGGATCGCCACAGGCAGGGCTTTTTTCCGGCATCGCGGCCGAGGGAGCCGCCAGGACCCGGCAGCCCTCGCGAGGGAGGCTGACGAGGCGTAGGCGGAGCCAGCAGCGCCCCCTCCCCGGCCGTTCAAAAGCAGCCCCTAGGGAGCGCGGCGACCAGGCCGGGCAAACAGGGCGTGGCGCGTCAGAAGGGCGGGGCGTGGCAGTGCGCGCAGGCAGGGCGAGGAGGGAGGAGCTCTCGTCGGTCTTTTGCGGCGGTCTTTCGCATCGGTACGTGTAACCTGCCTGCGAGGAACTTGGCCATGGTATCAACCAGGCAGAAAACCATGGCCTCCGCATCTCTTGCGGCCTCTCCAGCCGCTGTCACCAATGTGGCTACTCAGACGGAGGGCTCGGGGAAACACACAGCCGTCCAGGTCTTGGGCTGCAGGGTGTGCCCGAGTCTTCTGTCGGTATCCGACAGCAGCGGCGAGCGGTATGCCTGTGGGGGGTGTGCCCAGGTTGAAGAGCTGCTCAGCCAGGTAGCGGAGCTTCGGGAGGAGGTGAGCAGGCTCAGAAGCATCAGCGAGTCAGAGAGGGAAATTGACTGGTGGAGGTGTACTCTGCCCTCTCTGAGACAGACTCACGAGCCTGCCATAGCACAAATGTCTCCTGCTACGCAGAAGACAAAAGTTCCCTTATCCTGCCAGGCAGCAGGAGGGGACCTAAGCCAAGGAGGGGAATGGAGGCAGGTTCCTGTTTGGGGGGGTAGCCGAGCCCTGTCCCTGCCCACCTCACCTTCCCATCTATGCTTATATAACAGGTACGAAGCTCTAGAACATGACAACCAGAACAATGAAGCAGGCGAAAGCTCGTCGAGGTTGGTTAGGATGCCTAAGGCAAGGTCCCCTACCCCCCACATTGCTACATCAGCTCTCAGAAAAGAAAGAAGGGTTATTGTCATGGGGGACTCCCTTTTGAAAGGGACAGAGGGCCCAATATGCCGACTGGACCCTACCCACAGGGAAGTATGTTGCCTCCCTGGGGCTCGGGTGAGAGACTTCACTAGGAAAGTCAAGCGCCTGGTACGGCCCACTGACTACTACCCGCTACTGGTCTTTCAGGCTGGTAATGACAAGGTAGCAACGAGAAGTCCGAGAGCGATCAAAAGGGACTTTAGGGCTTTGGGGCGACTACTTAAAGGATCAGGGGCACAGGTTGTGTTTGCCTCTGTCCTTCCGATAGGAGGGATCGAAGCTGACAAGCAAACTTGTCACATTAACAAGTGGCTTCGGCACTGGTGCAACTGGCAGAATTTTGGGTTTTTCGATCACAGGAAGGTCTATGTGACCCCAGGCCTGCTGGCACCAGATGGGATGCGCCTCTCTCAGAGAGGGGTGAGGATTTTTGCTCAGGAGTTGGCTGGGCTGATAGATAGGGCTTTAAACTAGAGTCGAAGGGGGAAGGGGATAGAACCAGGCACGCCGGTGACAAGCTAAGGGATGGTGCGCTAGAATCAGAGGGACTGTGTGCTAGTGAGGTCCTTCGGTCAGCTCCACAAGGTGCTGCTTGTAGGGAGGCGCATTTGAAGTGTTTCTACACAAATGCACACAGTATGAGGAATAAAATGGATGAGCTGGAAGTCTTGGCCCAGTTCCACAGCTACGACATCATCGGCATAAGCAAAACCTGGTGGGATGAGTCCTGTGGCTGGTATGTTGCAATAGATGGTTACAGGCTCTTTAGGAAGGACAGGCAGCGTAGGCGGGGTGGCGATGTATGTGAAGCATGGGCTGGACTGTGTGGAACTTCAAGTTGGTGACAGCAAAGTTGAGAGCCTCTGGGTAAGGATTAAGGGACGAACAAATAAAGGGGATGTTGTTGTGGGAGTCTATTACCGACCACCTGGCCAGGACGACAATGCTGATGAATTATTCTTTGCAGAACTAAGAGATTCCTTGAGATCAACTCCCCTCGTCCTAACGGGGGATTTTAACTTGCCAGATGTCAACTGGGATCACCACACGGCTGACACGAGCAAGTCCAGGAGGTTCATAAAGCACCTAAATGATAACTTCTTGGAGCAGGTGCTAAGTGAGCCAACTAGGAAAGGTGCCCTCCTAGATCTGTTGCTGGAGAACAGAGAGGGTCTTGTGGGAGACGTGGCAATTGGCGGCCATCTCGGTCATAGTGACCATGAAGTGGTTGAGTTTAGAATTTATGGTGACAGAAGGAAAACTGCCACCAAAACTTCAGCCCCGGATGTGGGGAAAGCAGACTTCAGGCTGCTCAGGGAATTAGTCAGCAAGGTCCCCTGGGAAACTGC
Source organism: Cygnus atratus (assembly GCF_013377495.2). NCBI lineage: Eukaryota > Metazoa > Chordata > Aves > Anseriformes > Anatidae > Cygnus > Cygnus atratus. The sequence continues at coordinate 19,895,133 of NC_066364.1, read as the reverse complement.
TTTTGAAGGCATTGGTGTCCGTCAGTGCTGGTCCATCTTTAAGCACTGCCTCCTAAAAGCACAAGATCAGGCTATTCCAAAATATCGGAAGTCAGGCAAGCGGGGCAGAAGGCTGGCCTGGCTGACCAGGGATCTTCTACTGGAGCTAAGGCAAAAAAAGAAAGTGTACGGCTGCTGGAAGGAGGGTCAGGCGACGAGGAAGGAATATAGGGATGCTGTTCGTGTTTGTAGGGAGAAAATTCGTGTGGCCAAAGCCCAACTAGAGTTGAAGGTGGCCATGTCTATGGGATACAATAAAAAAGGTTTTTTTAGATATGTGAACAGAAAAAGGAGAACCAAAGAAAACATAGGTCTGCTACTAGATGGGGAGGGTCTCCTCACAGACAATGACATAGGCAAAGCATAGATGTTTAATGCCTTCTTCGCCTCTGTCTTCAACGCTGACGATGGGCTTCGGGACCCAGGGTGCCCTGAGCTGGCCCTGAGCTGGAGGACCATGACGGTGGGAATGACAAACTCCCAACCGACCCTGAACGTGTGCAGGATTTGCTGCTCCACCTGGATCCATACAAGTCCATGGGTCCGGATGGGATTCATCCCAGGGTGCTTAAAGAGCTGACTGACGTCATCGCAGGACCTCTCTCAATTATTTTTCAATGATCTTGGGAATCTGGAGAGGTCCCAGTAGACTGGAAGCTGGCAAATGTTGTGCCAATTTTCAAGAAGGGTAAGAAAGAAGACCCTAGCAATTACAGGCCTGTCAGTCTCACGTCAGTGCCTGGTAAAATTATGGAGGATGATCCTTGAAGTTATTGTCGCACGCCTGGGGGACAATGCAGTCATTGGTTCCAGCCAACATGGGTTCATGAGGGGTAGGTCCTGCCTAACAAATTTGATTTCCTTTTATGATAAGATCACCCATCTAGTCGATCAAGGGAAACCAGCTGATGTGATCTTTCTGGACTTCAGCAAAGCTTTTGACACGGTTTCCCATAGGATCCTACTGGACAAAATGTCCAGCATACAACTTAACAAAAACATCATACGATGGGTGAGCAATTGGCTGACGGGCAGGGCTCAAAGGGTTGTGGTAAATGGGGCCACATCTGGCTGGCAGATGGTCACTAGTGGGGTCCCTCAAGGCTCCATTTTAGGGCCAGTCCTCTCCAATGTTTTTATAAATGATTTGGATGTAGGACTAGAAGGTGTTCTGAGCAAATTTGCCGACGACACTGAACTTGGAGGAGTTGTGAACTCAGATGAGGGTGGAATGGCCTTGCAGAGAGACCTGGACAGATTGGAGGGCTGGGTGATCACCAACCACATGAAGTTTAACAAAAGCAAGTGCCAGGTCCTGCACCTGGGACGGGGCAACCCTGGCTATACGTACAGACTGGGCGACGAGACGCTGGAGAGCAGCCCCGCAGAGAGGGATCTGGGGGTTGTGGTTGACAGCAAGTTGAATATGAGCCAGCAGTGTGCCCTGGCAGCCAGGAGGGCCAGCCGTGTCCTGGGATGCATCAAGCACGGCATTGCTAGTCGGTCGAGGGAAGTGATTGTCCCGCTCTACTCTGCGCTGGTGCGGCCTCACCTCGAGTACTGTGTGCAGTTCTGGGCACCACGGTACAAAAAGGACATTAAACTGTTGGAGAGTGTCCAGAGGAGGGCGATTGTCCTGGTTTCAGTTAGGACAGAGTTAATTTTCCTCCTAGTAGCTGGCAGGGTGCTATGTTTTGGATTAGAATGAGAAGAGCGCTGATAACATGCTGATGTTTTAATTGTTGTAGAGCAGTGCTTACACCAAGCCAAGGACTTTCCAGCTTCTCGCTCTGTCCTGCTAGCGAGCAGGCTAGGGATGCAGCAGGAGCTGGGAGGGGACAGACCCAGGACAGCTGACCCAAACTGGCCAAAGGGGTATTCCATACCATCTGACGTCATGCTGAACAATATATAGGGGTGGTTAGCCGGGGTGGAGGGGGGGCCGGCTGCTCGGGGATAGGCTGGGCATCGGTCAACGGGTGGTGAGCAATTGCATTGTGCATCACTTATTTCGTACACATTAGTACTATTAATACTATTATTATTATTATTATTGTTATTATTTTTCCTGTCTGAATAAACTGTCTTTATCTCAACTCACAGGCTTCACTTTCCCGTTTCTCTCCCCCATCCCGGAGAGGGAGGGGGGAGGGTGAGCGAATGGCTGTGTGGTGTTTGGCTGCCAGCCAGGCTAAACCACAACAGCGATGAAGATGGTGAAGGGCCTAGAGGGGAAGACGTATGAGGAGCGGCTGAGGGCACTGGGCCCGTTCAGCCTGGAGAAGAGGAGGCTGAGTGGGGGACCTCATCGCAGTCTAGAACTTCCTCGCGAGGGGGAGTGGAGAGGCAGGTGACCTGTTCTCTGTTATCACCAGTGACAGGACCCGTGGGAACGGTGTAAAGCTGAGGCAGGGGAAGTTTAGGCTAGATATCAGGAAGAGGTTCTTCGCCAAGAGGGTGGTCGCACACTGGAACAGGCTCCCCAGTAAAGTAGTCACTGCACCAAGCCTGTCTGAATTTAAGAAGCGATTGGACTGTGCACTTAGTCACATGGTCTAAACTTTTGGGTAGACCTGTGCAGTGCCAAGAGTTGGACTTGATGATCCTTATGGGTCCCTTCCAACTCGGGATATTCTATGATTTGGCTACATAATACTAGATTCCAAACAATCTTATAACTTTGTGGAAATAATATAGTCTCTTCCCCTAATTTCTACTGCAGTTGATTCTATTGGGAAAAAGTCTGTTTTGTTTCCTTTGTTTCATAGAATACACTTAGCATGTGCTTACTCAACTGAACTTTTCACAGCTAAACTGTATTCATTTGGTACATTTGAGCCTTCTGTGCTGATATCTGTCCAGTACCAGCACTTTTATAATGCTACAGTCGTACAGTCCTGCTGAACATTTCACAGCCATCAAAATAGGCAAAAACATCCTCTTAAAGTCCATTTTAAAAAATAGGCAATATTTTTAAAGAAGAGCTCACTGTAATTCAGTTTTCAAATTTTACAGGGAAGAGGAAAAGAAAACAATCTTCCACTGAGCCATATAGGTATCATTTAATACACAGTATTATAAGTATATGAAAACAAGCATATTATAATTCAGTTAACTCTTTTCAGTCTTTTACTAAACTGAATGGAGAGCATAGTTCAGTTTTATCTCAGATTTACTACAGCTTTGCAAAAACAAGCATGTGAAAATAATGAACTAATTTTAACAGATTATTCTAATAATTAGAATAATAATATTATAAATAGAATTAATAATAATTATTCTAATAATTAGAACGGCTATTTCTGCATAGCTGCTGGCTATGGAAAGAAACCTAGACATCCTGAATTAGGAGACTTTAAGTACTCCACTACTAAATAGTTTGTATCTCAAGTTACAAAGCACCAGATTGACCACACAAACTTGTGTGTAAAAATAACAGATCATCATAGACTTTAATAATTTATTAGGGATGCTCTGTTCAATATTCTCTTTCCTCCATTTTTATGGAGAATACACAGCTTTATTACTGCAAGACAACACATATAAAAATAAGACCAGGAAATGTGTTCAAACAGCTTTGGAAGCCAACAAACATACCTGCATAAATTTATGTGAATTTTATTTTCCTTGCTTCTTACAAACCCTTACAGGTACATTCAGGCTGCATTCTTAAAAACTATATGGAAAATTAAATATCTGAATTGTTTCTGAAACATTGAAATCTCAAAGTCACCATTTTTTTCTGTACAGAACTTTAACAATGACCAATATGCCAAGAAAATAGAGTGAGACTTCTGTATGTGATACTACATAAGGAAGACTCCAGAGACTACAGCTGAGAATCCATGACAAGTTATTATTCAACTTTAGTCTTTTTACACATGAAAATAACAATCTGGGGTGCTCTTTGCTTATTTGGATAATTAATACACTTGATATGTCTGTTAAAAACATTTATTTATTTAACATTTTATTCTCAAAATAAACAGGTTGCCTGAAGACAAACCTCATGGTCAATCATATAGGTAGTTTTTCATTTTGTTTGACTTTTCTCTTATTTCTAAGTTACATATAGTTAACAGCAACTAGTAAGTCTTTCAAAATCTACTGCATACAAACAGATGTTGAAGTCTAGCAAATTTCAAATCACCTACTTACAGAAACAGGTTCACAGTTGTCCCTGCCCCATAAATTAATTTCACTAATTTTCAAAGCAGTTTATCACCTCAGAGAGTAAATCAGATTAAAACTCAATATCAGATTAAAAAGCTTCCCAATGAAGAAGTTCAGTTATGTATTGATACAAAAAAGTGACATTCATTTAACTTACAGATATTTCAGATTTTCAAGGTCTCCAAATGCCCCACTAGGTATTCTTTTAATTTGATTGTTGTTTAGAAGCCTACAAAAAGAAATAAAGAAAAATTTATTTTAGTATACAAGAACAGTATGAAAAAATGTGTAACGGTATAAATGCAGCATGAAAACATAAAAGAAATAACAAAACAAAAGACTTTTTTGTTAACAGTAACTGCCAGAAGAAAAACAGCTAAGTGTTTACAGATCCTCAGTCACTGCCTTGCAAGAGAAAAGTCTGGAAAAACTAGAAATAAAAAAAAAATCTAAAAACTGAAATAATGTTGCTTTTTGTAGACATCTAAGATGAAGGAAAATAAAATCCTGGTGCCACAATTACCCAGAGGGTTGAATTTGATAAAACTGACATTATCAAAGATTTGTCATTAGCAGGTGCATTTAAGTGACTTTCCCTGAATATTTCTTAGTGTTGTTCTGTGTACTAAGGTCTTCACATCACACACGAACATAACTGTCTGCATTCACAAACGTGCAGTTATCCATCAGAAACATGCTCGCAGCCATTTCAAAAGTGATATTTGAAGGAATGACAAAGGAAATACTAAGTAAAAAAACTATAATGCCCATATTGTTGCATTATGGTTGCGTAAAAAATGTCTTTTACAAAACATGGTCTTCTCTTTACATACATACATAGTAACTGAGATCTCAAAAGGAAGCTCAGTAGGATCAAAACTTTCCAAATTCTGCCATCCTGGCTGGTATTAGAATAAGAAAGTTCAAAACATTAGAAACAGAGCTTATCAAATATTTTGTAACTGCAACACAATTGAACACCTGAACCTTTGAACAGTTTTGTTGTGACTACATATTAAATCATATGGGATATTACAACTAAAATATTTATCACAATTTAGAAACAATGATATAGTAAATTTGTGTATTTTTTTGTATTTGCAATTAAAGAATGTTTTAATGTTAATAAAATGTTAGGATGCAAATACTTTCCTTTTTTATTTTAACAGACATATACCTGGTTTTGCTTTCAAATACTTTGGACTTAAACCTTATTTCCCTCACCTGTGTAAATACTAGAACTGAAATTTGTTAGACTACTTACCTGTGAAATGTGAGTAAATTTGGCACAGTATCAAGTTAACCATATTAAATCAAAAGGGAAAAGGGCCTTAGGGTTGAAAAATAACTTACAGTGTGTTCAAGTTCTTAAGCCGTCTAAATTCTCCGGGCTGGATTTCTTTAATCCTATTAAATCTTAGATCTCTGCAGAATAAAGAAAAAAAATCATGTTATTAAGAGCAAAGCAAACAAACAAAAATGATGTATTTTTTCATAAGAAAAACTGAACTAAGCACAAATCTTTGGGGACCACTGTGACCAGCCTCCATCCATAAACCTTAAATGTGGATGAAGGCAGAAGCAAAACAATTCTAGTTTGACAGGGTTTAGCAGAGGATTCACCAAATACAGCCTCAGCAGTCAATGCTGAAGGCTGCATCTAGGCTAAACCTGTGTTCATGAAGGATATTCTCTTCCACAATGAAGCATCTTGTAATAGGATGTTGGCTTGTATTTCACTCAATGGAATTGTCTTCATATTCTGAAAGCTGCTTGTAAATAATGGAGTAAAACTCTAGAAAAAAAATGAGATCAGAAAAAAGCTCAGAAAAAAAGAAAAAACAGCTTTCAAGACTTCTAAGCTACTCCACTCTTCTGTTCTGGATAAGGAGGCATAGGTGCCTTCTGTTGGTCTGCTTTTAAAACCTGTAAATCCAGTTGCTTGAAGCAATTTATTTTCTTATTTCTTTATTTTATATTCTTTTATATTTTTATATATTTTTTCTTTTATATTTTTATTTTATATTTCTTTATTTTCTTTAATTATACTTTCTCCTAACTTTTGATATGTCTTCACCACCTTCAGCTTCCAGCTATATTCATAGCTTAATGAGAATTTCTCCAAGAAGCAAACTCTGATTTTTCAAGTGAGATGCTGAAGAGAAAGCAGTGACATGGAGTTGTAGATGCTCAGAAACAGATTCAATCAACTCATTTTGATGACCAACAGACCCATGCAAAAGGAAAAATAAATAAAATAATAAAAATAATTAAAAACAAAACAAACAAATGAAAAACAGGAAATAATTTTCTGCCTGATTAGCAAATTGAGTTGGCTTCCTGGAAGGTCACAAAAGTGAGAGAGGGACTGCAAGGAAAGAAGACAACCAGATCTGGTCTGCCATCTTCCCTAGCACCTGATGAAGGACATGTGCATAAAGCAGGACCACGTCATCTCTGGCAAGCAAACAGAAGGGAAGCAAATGGAAGTAAGTAAAATCTGAAAGATCACGACCACCATGCTTATGGCACTGTTATTCTTAGAACAAACATTATCAATTGCTTCAAATAACAAATATAAAGAATACTCCCCTTTTTTGTTCTCTGAATTGTTACAATTATGCTTCATGAGCTATTTCTTGTACACAGAGAACAAAAAAATGTTAATTCATGACCACTGTAGATTTCTGAAGAACAGTTTCTTTCAAACTGTCTTAATTTCCTTATCTAACAAGATAATAAACCATGGATAAGGAAATCAGAGTATACATTATGCACATTAGTTTGGGGTTTTGATACAGGCCATTTATATAAACAAACCAGAGAAATATGGCTTGGAGGAAATTTCTGTAAAACAAGTGTAAAACAAAATTGGTAGGAAATAAGATAGAGAATAAGATTAGTTACTGAACAGAAAGGCTGTATCAAGTAGAACTGGGCAGAAATCTGCCATAACGTATTAAATAGTTCAAGACAATGATGGTAGAAGGAAAAAGTAAGGTTAAAAGTAAGGTTCATATAGATGCTGACAAGTTTGGAGTGACTAAAAATATTCTGGAGGATGTTTGAGATGAGAAACAAGCCTGAAGTTATAAATCCCTGAGAAGTGGAAGTAATTAACTGAACAGCAGTGAGACAGGGAACTACCAGAGAGCCAACAGTTTTTCAAGTCAATAAAGGCTTGGGTAAAAAACAACAAAAAGCCTCAACCAACAATGCCGTATCAGACTGGTAAAAAAAGCATGTACAACACAAAACAGGAGCACTGTTCTTCAGGCCTGAAATGTCAATCTCCCATGGTACAGACCATGTTCAAGATCAGCTTTGAGAACTACATTTTAGGGGACAGAAGCAAAAAGCTTACCAGGAGTAAAAAGCTGACTTGCAAGCAGGGCACTGGGACCTGTCACCTTGGAGTAAGGATGGCAGAAATAAGGACTGTGTTGGACTGCTGAACAACTACCGGTTATTCAGCAAGGCCATTACAATACAGATCATAAAAATCCAGAACAAGTATATTTTGTGTTGCTGAAATCATGTGGTTAATCATCAGGATGAGGTTCTTTGCCCCTTTTTCAGTCTAGTTCCTGCCCAACCATGCTGCCTCCTTTCCTACTCCCCAAAGCTTGTTCCTTGTCCATTTGCTTCTCTTTATGAGAACCTTTATGGGTTTCCCTCATTTTGTTTTTACAAACCAACTGAATCCCTGCTGTGTGCTCTGCTTTGGAGCTCATCCATCCTGACGTCCAAATCCTGCTACCTGCCAGATGGCAATGGATGGTGGAAGCAGTAGCCTGAGGCAGTCCACCTCAGTTTTTGACTGTCTTTTTTTTTTTTCCCTTCCTCATCAGTTACCATATATTACTGAAAGGAAAACAATAAATGAAACAATCAATAAAAATAATGCATTTATGGTGACAGCATGGGATTTTAGAATACTATAATATTTTTTGGATAAATATCTAAAACTAACTGTAATGTATTCATTTCTTGTACATAGAGGATATGAACAAATTTAGTATACCTGCCTCCTAATTCAGGTTGTTGCCTTTATTACATATTTACAGTGAAAATATTTATTCCCTTAAATTATACCTAGACAACACAAAAATACTTTTAGGGAAAAGGAGGCTACTGCGACTTTCTTATATTGAATACTCTGGTCTTCTGTTCCAGTACCTAAGCATCTTCCTTCAGAGCAATTCTGCCTGACCTCCCTAAATGCTTTCCTAATATTGTTATCTCTTTGCTCTCATTTACAAACAACGTCAACTATGCATCGTAAACCGACGACTCCCACATTACTTTCCTGGCCCTGTGTCATCTGCTCCGTGCTAAGTCATGGAGCACGAGCAGGAAATGATCGGGCAAGCGTGAGGTTGCTGGGGCCAAGAACGTGCCAGGGAGCACGCTGACAATTTAGCACTTGGACGCCCTTGGAGGCGCGCTCCAGTGCCTGCGAGTGGGCTGGGTCCCACTGCTCTGCTTGCAGATGCCAAAGAGCACACAGCAAAGGGAGTGCAACAAGCAGCTGCTTAGCAGGCTTCCCTTGCTCCGTGTTTTAATGCAAATCTGTAAGATCTAGTTGTATGCCATATACATAAATGCAAAATGAAAGAATAGCTCTAAATAAAAAGTTGGTTTCGTATGACACAAAATGGTGAATGCTGTGTATCTAACTTCAAAATTTGCTGAACTATCTGAAATGATGCCTCTGGTTTGCACTTTCTTTGTGAAATGTTAAATTTTAAGACCAAATATTTTTCTTTTTTGTGTGACAAAGATCTTGTATTAATGAGCAAACAAGTTGGGCTGCAGATACTTTTTGTCTGGATGAAAATGAACTCTGATAAATTCCTTATTTGAAGGAGCCTATTTTTAAAAAAGCAGACTCATAATATTTCCAAATTAGCAATCAAAAATAACTTTTAACAGTATTTTTATCTAATTAAACAAGATGAAAACTTCTAAATATATAAATAATATTATGCAGCTCCTACTGTCATATATAAACTAATTTTTCCATGGCAGCTCTTAGCACTCCACAATGCCCTATTTAAGTTTGCCCTGGCAGTACACAGTAATGAAAACTGAGTTCTCTGTTAACATGTTCTAATGAGCAAGACAACATTCAGGTACATAAATGAATTGCAAGTTTATAAAAAGTATTTTATAAAATACAGCAATATATACTGAAATGCATTAATGAATATTTGGAGCATGAAAATCACACAATAGAATATACAGTGAATTATACAGCTTTGGAATATACTGAACTTAAGAAAAAGCCAATTTAAAGAGTTTGTTATTACACTCTGTTTGAAATACAGGAATCCTTCACTAAGAAAGAACTGCTTTTATTCAGAACAAACCACGCACTGAAATTAAAACTGAAACTTTTTATTTTTTAAAGATTTTTTTTTTAAACACAAAATCTACACTAAATAGATTTTGTTTATCTTTTTTTTTTTTTTTCCTAATTATTGCAAAACAACATCCTGGGAAGAGAGTTAAGGCTCTACATTTCATTAGTTTTATAAAAGAAGAGACTTGGTGTGCTTTAATAATCCTACTGCAGATTCCTTTTGGCATATATTTGACTTTTAAAGGTGCTGTTTTTTCCTCAAACTAAAACAACAGCAAAAACAACAACAAAAAGAACTGTTCTAAATAAAACTGATTAAAAGCAGGGCTGCCAACATGTCATGTACTCCCATCACACACTTCAAAATGTAGCAGCCTGGGCATCCAGTTGTGGATATTCAAAGTCAAAACAAGTCCCCCCCAGTCGCTGGTGGTAACCTATTTGCTGCCAGGTAATAAGCACTCACTAAGCAGCAGCTCATACAAAAGGGGTTTCCCCAAACGGGGCAAATAGGCAAATTCCTGATGAAGGACACAATGGGAAGGAGAGCACCAGCACTTCTCCTGCTCCACCCCAGCCATGACCTTCTCATCTCGGCCTACAGACTGGCTACCCTGGTAGCCACGAGGGATTTCCTTAAGATCCCTTAACAGCTGTACACAGAGTATATTGGAAAAGACTTTTCATGTTTTTCAGTTTGAATTCACGTCAGAAATAAAGTGATCATGATGCAAAACCATATTAAGATCTTTAATAAGAAAGGAAAAGTAAAAAATAACCTGTTAAACTATTGCTTCATTCATAGATATCTCTCTCAATATATATACAAACATAGTTGGCCAATTCTTATCCAACTTATGGATATATAAACAATGTATCATGTGATGATTTACTTGGAAACATATCTTGTGCCATAGTGTATGTATGCAATCCACTGGCAGGGCATTAGCAAAGAACTCTACATCTCACACTCGCATCTGAGAGAAATGGTGAGATTAGAAAGATTTCAAATCTCGTATCACAACTACAAGTATTCTTTCCATTGTTATAGGTTATACACATCTTTTTTATACAGTGTTCAATGAATTAATTACAGAGCACTTAAACCTCAATACAAAAGCCTTAGAACATTAACTTTAAATAAAACATTTCATAACAGCAAAGGCAGCTGAAAACATTCAGAACTTTGGTAGTCCATCCTCCCAAGTGCAGGATGGAAACCAAAGCAAAAATTAAACTGAAGGCTCATTGCTAGGTATAACAGTAAGACTTACAAAGCATAACATAAATAAATATAGATTCCAATTTTAATAACTGGTATCACCAAAATACCTCCCAAATAATGATATCTTCAAATTATTAGACTAATGTAAGTGATAAAACTAAGTTCACTTTGGTCACTTTTTGTTCTACTGTTACAGAATGCTTGAGAGAACTTCTCTATATTCAAGTGGAAACTTTTAGGCATGACGTGTAATTTCATCATCTGTTTACAGCTCTCCTGATTTTGATAAAGATGAATGTAAACCTGGGCTATAAGCCCTATTTCCCTCGCAGATGAGAGAATAATGTTTGAATAATACATTTATTTGTTATTGTTCAGTGTTGAGGCTAAGGAGGACTAACCAAGCATGGCTTCTACTAACTTCAAATAATTCTGTGACATGAGACACTTTGTTTTTTAATACTTTTGGGTAGACCTGCTGTTCCACATCACCTATACTTCCAACCTGTAGAAGATCCCTTTAATCATTTGGAAACTACCAGCATTTTTCATAATTTTTTCTTGTCCAAAAATGAAAAAATATTACTTTACTTTAAGAAACACTACATGGCAATTAGACTAAGTGAAACAAAAAAAAAAAACAATCAAAAACATAAGTTCCAAGTAAAAGTAGAACTACCAGGTTTCTCCAAGAACAGCTGCTGTTTGAAACATGATGTTGACACATTAATGACTTCTATTATCTTCGTTAGAAAACAAAACAAAACAAACAAACAAAACAACAACAAAAAACACTGAAAATGAAATTAAATCTTGAATCTTCATTAGCAGTGAAGCTAAGTACCTCATTACATACATCATTTCACAGATTAAACGGTACTTTAGCATTGATTTAGGACTTGAAAGATTTTAAATTCAAATCCCTGCCAGGTCAGAGGTATTTCCTCAGTTCAAGAGAAGCAGAATCACCACAGCACCAAAATGGAAATAACTAGAAAAATACTACTCCCCTAAGTATCTTAAAACCTGGAAGCTCTCAAATGCGAAGTTTAGACCACAAAAGTACAAGTCCTATACCAAAAGCTCACCCCAAAGGCAGACACTTTTAAAATCTCCAGTGAAAATTGTTTAAAGCTAAATCTCTTCCTCTGGAAGCATTTGTAAACTGCATACTTCTATAATGTTTATCACTTAAATCTGAGAAATTAAAAGGTGGTGGCGGCTTTGGTTTGATAAGAATCAACAGGAATAATGCAAAATGCTTTCAAACGATGGTATCCTTGTTACTATAATCTCTCTGAAACTCAGAGATATAAAAAGTCTGAAAGAGACCTAGGTGTAAAAGCCCATATATTCACTTATTTATCTGTTAAGGGTAGCTAATCAGCACCAATAAGAAAAGCCAAAACAGAAAAATAATAATTCCATCAGCTGCATAATATACACTGAATCAAGAAAAAAAAAAAAGCACAAACCAGTTATTTTCTTTCTCTTTTTCTTTTACTGAAAGAGGAAACAATTTAATAAATGAAATAAATATTAAATTATTAGATCTATTTGGTTTAATAGGTTAAATTAATAATTTAATTTCAAGAATGACCATTGCATTGATCATTTGTTTACCTCTCTTTAGATGTTTTAAAAAGGTAGGAATTGTCATAAGTGGATCACATCACCAGTGGCAAATTCAAAAGAATGAAATAAGAGAAACATTATTTTTTTTCTAATAGCTGAAGATTAATTACAACCCAGCAGAAATAACCTATACCATAAATGCCAAACTACTATGTTTCTCAACACAGAACAAAAGAACTGCAAATGCCAGCAAGACTACATTGCTTATGTCTACTTTACTCTTATTCTTTTTTTATTCAAGGTCATCCCAGCAGGAAATGAAAAACAGCCATCAGCATAGTAAAAACATTCAAACAGAGCAGAGCATGAAAATTGCACAAAAGAGGTTATATAATCAAGTCAGAGCAGTAACTGGATGATGTCAATGGCACTTTAATGCTGCTTTAAATACTGCCCTGTAAAAAAATGTGTCACTTTGTTGAACAAACAAAGAGAAGTCCTCCACTTTAAAAAAATAAAACCCAAACCCACTTTCAGCTATAGCACTACTTATATTAATCCTCAATACTAGCAGCATGCCATTTTCTAGAATACCAGAGGAATCAAGACATCTTTTTGCCTGATTTTAAGATTTGGCCTTAGTCATTCTTTTAGAAACAAAATTACATTGTTCTCATTTTCTTGGCAATTCATTTTCTGGATGAATTCTAACCCCATCTAATTACTACATATAGTACATGATTTTCTCTAATTTGCATTGAGAGATTTTATTATCTGTACATCACCATTCAGCACATAAAATAAAGCCACTGCACTTTTATACGGAAAACTAAAACCTAATTCTTGCATGGTAAGTGTCTATTACAGTCAATAATATTTAGTATACCATAATTCTAGTAAGAAAAGTGAATGGCTGGATCATAAATACATTGAAATTTGTAGAATTGGACAGAGCAGATTTGGCAGTACTCACCTTGATCATAAAACCATGCTTACAAAATATAAAAATAAAAAAAAAATATGGATGATATTATTATTATTATTTAAATAATGTCCAATTGGGTCAAATAGGTAAGATTTGTTGAAAGGGACTTTCAATTTGTAAATCTTAAAAAATATATGTATCAGGTGCAGTTTTGGTGAATGGAAAGCTTATGATCTAGCCTTCTCCAAGAGCTGAGGATTTGTTTTAACTAACAATTATTTTGCTATTAGAGTTGAAAGGAAAACATTTAAATGTGAACTCAATGAAACGCAATACAGTATTGTCTTACTAAGTCTGTAGATCCCTTTGCTGCCTTTGTTGCCAATTTTTCCAACCAGCTATGCAGTACCATTAATAAGACCCAAGTGGGATTTGCTGGTTCAAAGTTTTAGGCACATAGGCTTAATTGACATGAATTACACATGGAAATTTTACTCGGCATGATCTTTGTCTTATCTACTTTCAGAGTTTTCCAAAATCCATCTGCTCCAGAAACACTGCATTTTGAACATATAAGTTCTATTTTATAATTGTTTCTAATTCTCATGCTATGTTTAAGGAAAAAAAGAGCGAGATACAGAGTGAGTGAGAGAGTTAGGAGTATGGCTAGAGGTAATGTTATTTGTGCATCTTGAAGAAATAACAAGAAAAGGTAAAATCTATTTTTAGTGCTCTCAGGGGTACCTGTTTCTAAAACCAAACAATGAAAAAGGTTATTGATAGTACAGTCATGACTCACGGCTGATTATTTTTGACACAAATATCCTCAGGAAAGGGCTGTTTTCTTGCCCTATGCTTATGCCATGCCCAATAAAATTGGCCAGAATATCTGTGCATGATGCTGCATTAAAATAAACACTAGATGGATAAGGTCTTGGATCAAGTGAAGAATGAACTGATGGTTGGCAGAATCAGTATTGCAAAGAAATATTGGTACATTGAAAAAAAATTTAGAGAATTAGAGAGAGCTTTGTAGTTTCTTTCTCAATATCTACTCTGTTTCAAATGTACTTCTCAATTGAAAAAAAAAGTTTCTCTTCTACAGTACACTAAAGAAGACGCCAAAGAGGGAAGTGTATGGCATAGCAGGAATCACTGACACAAGTGCTGCAACATTGTTTTGTAGGTAATAGTCATCTAAATTATTACAGTGAAAAACCCACAAAAATACTGCTTTTACGTTATGATCATATGTAAGCATTTGTTCTAATATCTACCATTGCGCAAAATAATGTTTTTGCACTTTTCTTCCTCATAAGGATGCTTAAGTCTAAATTCTTTATCTATGAAATACTGGTATTCTCAGAGGAAAGAACTGAAAGCCAGAAAGAAGCATTATCATCCTCTGACTTCCCACACAGGATGTGTCCCAGAACAGTAGAGAAGTTCCTGTCTTAAGGCAATTATTTCTGACAGCACTGAACTATGCCTTTGAGAAAAATATAAAACTGTGATTCAAAAAGACCATGAATCAAGTGAGAACCTAAAGAAAGTCATTCTGGTAGTTAACTTTGTTCACTGGTAAAAATGGGACAGTCTGACCTTCCTTCCAGCTTGAATAGGTTTATCTTCAGATTCCATTCACTGGAATTAAAAAGCTGTAAGTGAGATGCAGCATTGACTATTTTTTCTTAAAGTACATCCAAAGGAGTTAAGGACTGAAGTTCATACATGATTTTTTTTTTCAGTAATTCTTAAAGACTAACAAAAATAAAGTAATTTTAAAAATATATATCCTAAAACACCAAAAAAGGTTGGGCAGGAAAATATACTTCCAATCCTTTCTAACGAGGGTTTTTCTGATTTTGCTCTGTGGGTGATTAATTCTTTCTTTCCCGTCAGGAAAACGGATGCAGATGTATTACAAGCTACTGAGTGTTCATAGTCATAGAAGAAAACACGCACTGCTACAGAAGTTACCTGGGTTTCACCCAAGTACCAGAGGTCTGATCCCTTCCTAAGTCCCCTTGTAGCTCTGCCATTTCAGTCTCTCTTACAAAGGTACCCAGGCCATAGGCGGAGGGCAATCAGCTCCAAGTGTCAGCAGCTCTTACGGCTGAAAATGTGGACCTAAGTGAGAGCTGAGAGACGTAACAAATGGCAGGTAAACTAAAAAATATGAGCAGGAAGTGTGATTTTTCCTGTCAGTGCATTTTCTGCACTTTTCTTTCATCAGGGAAGGCAGCTTCACTGATGCAGTCCTGTGATCTTGCATTATGGTCATTATACCAGCAAATAATGTTCAGTATCTACAATGCCAGTGACTTTCCTAAAGAATGTCTATTTTGTCTCCTTCAATTCAAAAAGTCTTTTAATACAAGATCCATGTCAAGCCAAAGGATGTAGAAAACTGAAGGAATCACTGCAACTAAATCTAACATCTAAATCTAACCCAAAAGGCTTCATTCATCGTAAATCCATGCGTCACTCCTCCCTCCCTAAAAGGCAGATTTTATCAGAACATATTTCCAACTGTTAAGTACTTTCCAGTAATTTCTAATATAGTGATAGTCATATTGTGTTCAAACAGACTCAGAGGTGGTGTTAGAATTTATCTGGATGCTTGTTGTTATGGAAACAAAGGACATTTTACTATTCCTATGAAAAGCGTAAAGATCAGAAAACCAAATATTCTGTCACTTGGCTGCAGCCTGCCTTCCTGGTGTCTGACAAAGCGACATCTCTTCCTTCCACTTAATGGAAAATCGCAGGTCAGCTCACTGAGAAAGCTCCAGCTCTTGGGATTGAATTGTCTGCTTCCTGAGGCTAATGACAGGCTGCCAGAGTAGATAAATTAGCAATTTTCTTGTTCTGCCTCCTGCTCCTCCTGCTCCTGGCCAGGCAAACTCTGAGCAAGAACCAGGAGTGTTGGGGCTGCGTTAGGCCTCCTCCAATATTTATCTCCTCCTTCCTCATCAGTGCAGACAACCTCAGCACAGGAATCTGTGCATTCCTCCCTCTGAGGAGGAGAGAAGTTGTTTTCTGCCTACAAAGAGCACTGGAAGAAGACTTTTAACTGTAAAATACCCAATGGAGCAGCTTTTAGGGAAGGGAATCTCTGGAAATAGAGATTATTCCTTTCTTTTTCTTCTTGCTATGTCCATTCTAACACCTATATCAAAATTCTAATAATAACAACAACAACGAAAAAACCTTTAAAACAATTTTAGAGCCACTTGTCATTTTCCACTACTGCTCATTTCCCTAATCTCATGTTTCTCATGTTTCCTAATCATCAAGGAACAACCCATGTTACAGAATGTATCAAAAGAATAAATAAAATATTAATAAGAAATATTACATTTTATATGTTTTTATCATATTCCACAATGCGTAGAATCAATCAACGCAAACCTCATTTTACCTCTCAATGCCTGCAAACTGTAGATGTGTCTGATATTTCCAAATCAGTGTTATTAGTCTTGTATGTCTTTGTTAGTTTTTCTACATTACAATAGCCTCAGGAGATGACATTTGTCTTAAATCATGCACCCTTCTTGCAGTTCTAACATTGCCACTACTAAGTCAACAATTAACTAAAGAGCATTTTTTTAATATTTCTGCAATTATTTCTTCACCTTAACAAAGTCCTAAAAATACCAGAAAAAGGTATGAAAGTTGGATAAAAAACGTTTTTACATGTTATTCCTAAGGCAAAAAAAGTTAGTTTCTGAATATAACTGAAGATATCTGTGCTACTGCAGCATTCACAGTTTAATGCCATTCTGAAGTTGTAATTCAAGCCAATGTTTCCATTCTGAACACATTTCAACTTACATCCTTGTTTTCATCGCCCCTTACCAGTTACAAACCAACTATCACTAAGATGATATAAATATCACTTGGGCCACGGGAGGAGCAACCTCACGCACTGTCTTTAAAAACATAGCTAACTCAATGCTCTCATTGAGAGCCTTGAGCTCTCAATGAATCTTTACCGGTGTTCAAACAGAAAGAAAAATGCATTCAACAACATTCATATGCAACAAAAGGGAAAAAGTTAAAACATTTGATGATTCTTGCAAAAAACAGAATGAAAGTAGTAGAAATACGCCTGAAAGGTTAATTTAAAACATCAACCTGCCTTTTAAAATAAGCAGATGTTTTCAAATATCCACATAAAAAATACCGAGCATGACAACTGAATAGATGGGAATAGTATTATTTAAAAATGAATTTGGGAAAGTCAAAGCTGTAGACACTTCCAAAGCAATAAATTTGCTGTTCCCAGGCGAGGGCAGAAGGCGTGAGGAAGCGCTGAGTTGGTGGCAAGGAGACAACACAGGATGGGACCTCTTCAGCAAGGAAATCTTCAGCACTGCCACTTACGGTTCCCATCCCTCTCTCTGCCTGAACATGGCTCTCCAAGTTGTTTTCCAAAGCCGGCTTATTTTTAAGGTTTTCCCTGAGGTCAGGACTATTTTGGTGACAAAGGACAGCCTTAGGGACCAGTTAACAGCTTCCCTCAGTGGCAGCAGTGGATGAAGGAGTTTGTTTCCTCTTGCTCCTTTCCAGGCCACCTCTTCACTGGGGCTAATACCATTGTTCACAGGTATCACAGCACACAAAGATCAGGGAAATGATTCAGAGTGAAGCCACATATGTTTCTCCCTTGTTTATTTTTCAACTAATTCCACAAACCAGCTAAGAAGACAAAGAACAGAAATGAGCAACTACTGCTGGCAGCCAGCACCCAAAAGAAACTTAAGAACCTCTCATAGGGTGATTCTTCGGTATTGTTTCTTTTCTTTCTTTTTTTTCCTTTTTTTTTTCTTTTTGTTTTCAGTTTGGTTTTGTTTTGTGTTTGACTGTAAAGAGGTATAATCCCTATTTAATAAGTTAAAAATGATGCAAAAGTTCCCAAACCACCAAAGAGAAAATTCAAACAAATCACAGAGGTACATACCAGCGTTAATATACTAAATAGACCATATATTCAAATACATGAGACTTACAATTTTGTTTTAGGGGTTGGACTCAATGTTCCTTGTGGGTCCCTTCCAGCTCGGGATATTCTATGATTCTATGATTTTTAATATACAGTATAAATAGCCATCTCAAAATATATATACATACATATGTTCATGAGTACTATCTGCAGCGAATATTAAAAAAAGCTTAGTTTCAGTAACAATATATACTCACAAATTACTTCTCAGCTATGAATAATAGGTCTTTAAAATGTTACCTTTCAAAACTGTATTTTTATACATTTCGATAATGTATAATTTGCAATAATATATTATATATAATTATATATATATATATTATATATTATATAATATATATAATATATAAAATAATTTGCATTTGACTAAGAACACTGCCATACTGCTTAAAAACCAATGAAAACACTTTTATTTTTTTATTTGCAAGGATTATTTGCCAAATTTTAAGTTCACCTGAAAAAAAATCCCCTGGACCCACACCTAAAGTACCTTTGCAGTAAGACTGGTCAGAAGGACAAATATATCCTCTAATCCAGAGGCATACAGATGCCAATTTAAGGTTGGGATTTCCAAAAGCACTTAGACACCTTAAGTAGAATTTAAAATGCTGAAGAGTCCAAGCCGCAAAACCAGCACTTAACCTCTTAAGCACATAAATTTCTACTGGTAAAATTTCCTCAGACATCAGATGCTGTGCTACTACAGCAGTGATGTGGCTGAAGTCTCTCCGCCTGAGGCTCTGCCCGCTCATACCCTTGCTCTGGTCTCCAGAGGGACAGATCCTTCCCATGTCCAGACATAGGGCTAAAGACAAACTTGTGCTGAATGGACATTTTATTTCCCACCCACTGAAGCTTTGCTGATATGCAGTTAAAAACAGCAGATTTATGAAGCCAAAGAGACACCAACTAAAATAAGATTTATTTTTTTTTTAAATACAAGGAGGCATTCAACATTTTTTTCAAATCCTGATGCCATTGGAAATTTCTTGCATGTTGGCCCAGACCTTAAAAATAATATAATTTATGGACATCTAGCATCATGTTCAATTATCTCCAAAGTTCAATATTAAAATAAATAAGTTCCACTCAAATCATCTGCTTGTTTTGCAAGATTTTTCATTTGTTTGTTTATACAGTCCAGAAGATTGGCACCTGAAATATGAAATATCCGTTTGAAGAAATAAGGATCTTTTCAAAGCAAAGTCTGCCTGCAAAAGCCAGTAAGTAAAAATAAGATATTTTTATATTTAAGGAAATTATATTTGTATTGGGTTTACAGTGCAAGGGTTTGGTGAGCAGAGCCCAGAAATTGCCCCATATCAGATCAGAGCCAGCTCCAGCCAGCTCCAAAAGGGACCTGCCACTGGCCAGAGCTGAGCCAGGGAGCAACGCTGGGTGGGCCTCTGGGAGAGCAGAGTGAAGCACAGATCTTTCTATACAAAGAAAGCTCATTATAGAGAGCCCAATAGTAATCATTTACATCCCTGATAGCTATGCCTTCAATCTACACGTAAAACTTGCTTTATCTATACATAGACATCTAATAAGCGAACATTTTACGTGATTTACTTCAGCTAATTCTACCCCTACCTGGGTGCTATTATAATTACTAAAGCTTCACCTAGGCTAAAAAAATTGAATCAGCAAATTAATGGTTTGAATCTAGCTGGAGCAAACCACCTGTTCCCATAACCACACTGCTCTCACTGCACTTGGCACCCTATCGCTGCTTCTCATTTCTTCCTGCCCATTTCTGGCACTTGAAACCAAATGTCTGGGTATTCTCATACGGAGACTGAAAATGTCACCCAAGTCAAAAACCTCAGTTTTATGATTCAGCTTATGTCTTGAAAAAATACCCTAAAATACTCCTACTTTTCAAGTTTCTCAAAATGCCATCAAACCAAAACCTTTCTCTTGAACTCAAATTACAATTGTTATCCCCAATCTGAACGGTGACAACATATCCCCTAAAAGGCACCTTGCTCTAATAGGCAGCCTCCTAGCAGTGAATAATCACTCTATATGTTTTACGTGCACATACTACAAGCACCACACTACTGCTCCAGCTTTTTGCATTATCTGAGCAGACAGTATAAGGAGATCGACAACGTATTTATTTATTTATTTATTTTTGACAGGCTGACTAGAGTTACCTGTGCACCAGACCACACACTGCTGTCTGGTCTTTTTTCAAAAATACTTTTTTCAAAAATATTTTTGAAAAATGGAGAAAAAAACCATTTTCTTACCATTAAAATATTATAAGACTTTGATTCAGAGACACACTTTAAAAATCAGAATATTTATGATGGCTTTGCTGAATCAGGCATGAAACAGAATCCAACATCAGACAACAAAAGTATGATTTTATATACAAATGGCTGATCAAAATCATGAAGAGACAAAATATTTACCTTCTGCAGAGCACAGTGGACCTTGGACAGAGGCTACAAGCCTTCGAATTTAACTATGTTGAGAAGTCTGAAAACCTGCACAGAATTTCATGTTGCCCTAGCTACGATGCTTATACTGCCTGAAGATAAGCTGAAGCAAGCACAGACTTGCTTATGCTATATTTTATCTCCTATAAGGGAAACTGGCAGCCAAATAGCTAATAAAAGGCTACTGAATCCATGAGTCTGGCTAATGCAATGCTGACACTTAGCAGTCATCATCCTGCTTGCCAAAAGCAGTCATTACTCTTGTGTACAAAGTAATATTGTTTTCCTTTTTGAGAGCAGCCAGGCAATGAGCAGAGTGTCGTAATAGGTGATTTAAGGGGAAAGAATGCTTAAACAAGAATTTTCAGAAAGATCTGGGGAGTGGTAATTGGAAAGAGAAGAAAAGATCTGAAAGTCCAAAGAACAGATCACACCAAAAAAGGAAGCCATGTCACAGCCATTAAAACTCATTTTGGAGTTAAATAAATATACTCATTGTTTAGCTTAATAAAATTCAGGAGAAAAAAAAAAGGAAAAAAAAAACAGAACACTACAGAACACTGTACCAAAGTTTACAGCATTCAGTCTACAAGCTTTCACAAGGTTCAAGAAGCCATGCCAGGAGCTGCATAAACTTTTAAATGCCTCAATCTTTGCTACAAGTGACTTGCACATGTAAATAGAAATTAAAAAGAGAGGAAGCTGAGAGCCCACACCGATCTCTCTCTTGTGTCTTTCTCAAGAGGCTTGAAAATCTTTGTTATTTACAATAAATCAAACATTTGTTTAATTTTCTTTAAAAAAATCACTTGACACTCATTAGCAACAGTAATAATTCCATGCCAAAAATAAATAAATAAATAAATAAATAAATGATCCGTCAGCCAGATAAGCAAAAGGAAGCAAAAGGAAATATTTGAGTCACTCTATTCCAGCTCAGCCAGCCCTCATTGCACTATCTCTGTGGATTGCCTTGAAACTCTGCCCATCTTTACAGCAATAAAGCCTGAAAAGTTATTTTTGTTTTGTTTTCATCAAATCCAAAATGGAACAAATGATAAAGACAATTTGGCTCAATTGCTTCCATTTTACTGTAGGTATATGCATATACACACACATACACGCTACATGTGTAGCATGTATATTTATGAACACGTACATCACACAAGTTTTTAAAGTATTAACTTATTTGTATACATAAAGTTCTCCAGAAAGATAAGCAGCTATAAATACTTAGCTTGTGCAATACATCTTTTTAAATGTCACCTTTATAAATTGACCTTTTCTGTAAGGTGAAGTCATAGCCTATGAGGTCATAAACACATAGTTTGACTTGCCAGAAAGAGACGCAGCAAATATTCAGGCCCAGGAAGAGTCAGAAGTCTGGGCATTACTCAGGTATACAAAGCTAAGCATAAGCTCACATTTGCAAGATAAGAGCTAGAGTGTTTTGATCACAAAATACTGTATAAAGTGGGGAATAATACTGTAAACAAACTGCAATAATCTTTAAGTCTCAGAAATATGAATCCAACAAGAAGTAACTGAAACAAACAGCATTTTGAGAGATGAATCAAGATGAGTGAAAATTTACAGTTTGTTTTTCCATTGTTCAAAATAAGATTGGGGCCTGAAAATATTAATTTAACATTTTCATTTTATCCATTACACAGAGTAAAATTTTCCTGTAAAAGGACATTTTGTAATTCAGAGAATAAAAAATTGTGCAATTGTGCACATTACACACTATTTCTCTTCTTCTTTTGTTATTTTCTGAATAGTTGTTTGTTATTTTTTCATTTCATAATAGCAAGAACAATTTCTTCTATTATATTATGGTGTTTCTTTCCATAGCTTCCGTCTTTACCCTGAGCTCTGTTCTCTTCTTTGTCAGCTATACTTTCTGCTTTATTTCTGCTAGACTTCCAATGTTTTAATTTAAAATTAGTTTCTTTACAAGCCAATCCATGAGCACACATGGACAGCATAATGTTTATTTAATATTTAAATGGCCAACTTACATGTAAGAATGGCACAAAGTTGCACCAGGAGAGGTCCTGACTGAACATTCAGAAAAGTTTCTTTACTTTGAGGGTTGTCAAACACTGTAACAGGCTTGCTAGAGAGGTGGTTGATGCCCCATGCCTCTCAGTGTTCAAGAGGCTTTTGGACAACACCCTCATCAATATGCTTTAACTTTTGGTTAGCCTTGAGAGGTCTGGCAGTTGGACTTGATGATCTTTGAAGGTTCCTTCCAGCTGAACTATTCTATTCTATTCTATTCTATTCTATTCTATTCTATTCTATTCTATTCTATTCAAGTTTCCTGCTTGCTGATGACATCCCCATCTTACCTCTTAATGAGCACTGACCTCACCTGGGAGATAACTCAGTAAGAGCTACTCAGAAAAATGGAGGAGGTTGGAATACTTATTAGTCATATTTTTCTCTTAGGCATGTGTTTACCAGAATGTTAGATGAGACATTCACCCCTCTCCTTGTGTCTCGGATACAGCCCCTCCTGATGATGCGTGGGATAGGCACCTCCCTGTTGTTTTTCCACCAGTCTTCATTGGGAATTAGGACAGAGAGAGTATTTTCACTCATGTCCAAGCATCCATTTCTTACTCTTTCCAGTGAGTAATCCCATGTTTGCCTCTGCAACTCATAAATTTCTTATTCTTTTCAATGCCCCTAGTGCCCGTAAATTCCCCAAAGCAATGATGAAAAATAATATAACTCATCACTTTTAATTTTGTTGTTGTTTGGAAAAAATGAGTAAGAGCAGAAGCACTGAAACTGTGTGTCAGCAAAACTGGGAAAACAGAACACTCAAAACCATGATTTTGAAATGTGGGTTTAAACAGCAACAGTAAGTGGTCCACAGATACAAATCACCTTCCTGGCCTTCCAAAATGTTTTAGTAGAACAAATAAAAAATCTTGGACTGACCATAGTCCAAATTCCCAATGATAATCTTTTGAAGAAGCTAGAAAGCAAATGTCCTACACAGTCCAGATGATCATACGAAGAGAAGTTGGCAATAAATGGTAAATTTTCATAGCGGAAGAAGGTCACATGAAGAAGTTCAAAGATCTGTGATGGGTTCTGCATTGTTCATAAGTAGAAGTGAACAATGAGATGATAAAGTGCTGCTTATCATACTCATCTATTTTGACAAAGTCTGACTAGGAAGAACAGCAGAAGGACCTGTCATCAGTCCACGAATGGCTTTTAAAATGTAGACCTAATGCATGTAAATACAAAGTAATGTACACGGAGAAAACAATCCAAACTTTCCAAATAAAATGGTGGGCCTAGAACTGATGATTACTACTCATGGACAAGATCTTAAGCTACACCTGATGATTCCATGAAAACAACAGTTCAAGAAACAGAAATATGATGCTGAGAATTATTAGGGAAGAAACAGAAAATAGAAACAGAGACCATCAGAGTGCTGCTTTATAAATCCCATTAGCTCACATACCAGATCAGTCGTGCAAATACTGTGGAAATTTATAATTCTCTCACCTCGAAACACAGTAGAGTGGGAAGAGGGAAATTCAGATGAAAGCTCAGGAACACTGAGCTCAGGAACCTTTCAGTGAGAAGACTACTTCAAAAACAGGCTGGCACTGAGACAACGGAAAGGGATTGAGCATTCATTATTTTTTCCAATAGAAGAAATCATAGAATCATATAGGTTGGAAAAGACCTTCAGATCATCAAGTCCAACCATCAACCGGACCTTCCAAGTCCCATCATCAAACCATGTCCCTAAGTGCCACGCCCACACATCTTTTAAATACCTTCACAGACAGAGACTTCACCACTTCTCTGGGCAGCCTATTCCAATACCTAACCACACTCTCCATGAAGAAATTCTTTATAATGTCCAATGTAAACCTTCCCTGGCACAATTTGAGGCTGTTTGCTCATGTCCTATCCTTCATCACCTGAGGAAAGAGACCAACACCCTCTTCACTTCAACCTCCTTTCAGGTAGCTGTAGTTAAGGTCTCACCTCAACGTCCTCCAGACTAAACAACCCCGATTCCTTCAGTCACTCCTCATAACTCTTGTTTTCTAGTCCCTTCACCAGCTTCCTTGCTCTTCTCGGCACACACTCAAGCAACTCAATGTACTTCTTGTAGTGAGGGGCCCAAAACTGAACACAGTACTTGAGGTGCAGCCTCACCAGAGCAAAGTACAGGGGGACAATCACCTCCCTGGTCCTGCTGACTACACTATTCCTGATACAAGCCAGGATGCTGTTGGCCTTCTCGGCTACCTGGGCACACTGCTGGCTCGTTCAGGTGAGCATCAATCAGCACCCCCAGATCCTTTTCCTCTACACAGCTTTCCAGCCACTCTCCCCCAAGCCTATAGCGCTGCATGGGGTTGCTGTGGCCAAATTGCAGGACCCAGCACTTAGCCATGTTGAACCTCATCCCATTGGCCTCTCCCCGTTGATCAAACCTGTCTGGGTCCCTCTGAAGGGCATTCATGCTGTGGTCCTGGCTTATTCTGTCAGCAGGAAAGGCAGACTGCCAGGAATGGCTTTAGCAGGATTCACATACTACATACCCTCCAAGGTTGTTTTTCTAGGGAGGCTTGGTGTCCTTTGTAGCACCAATTTGGTTTGTTGGTACTCAAGAGTAAAGGGTCTAATGGGCATGCCAGCAGAAATACTCTCTTTTTAGGAACCTTTAAAGTAAATTACTTTCTTCATTGTGCATTCCTGAGCCTCTGATTTTTGCAAGTAGCCTCTTTCTGTGGAAAATATAAAGAAATCATCCTCTTCTAAAAATATATTAAGATTCTGTTCAGACAAATAAACATCAACATATAGATATTTAAACTCCCATTACTGTCAACAGAAGACTAGTCAGCAGTTGTCATAGGCTGGAGAATGATTCAACTGCCCATATAGCAGCAGCATGCTTCAGTTGCCCAAGCAGTTTTTTTCTGCTGTTGGTCTAGATGTCATAGGCTGAAACATCTGCTGGGAACAAACAGGTATGACACAGTGACACAGGCCCAATGGGAGACCTACGTCCTTTTCGGAGGAGCAGATGTAAGCTAAAAAAGATTCCATTAGAGGAATTCAAATAGGCCTAGATACTTACAGTTAGCAAATGAATCAAGTCCTTTGGGGTGGCCTGATTCTTGCTCCAGGGTCAATTAACTGCAATGGGTAAGTTAGGGAACCTCAGACACCTAAGATGGCTGTGAATTCCTAAGTGTAGACGCATAAATGTACGTGTTCTAATCTTAAATTGAATTCTGCACTTGGTCATAAAACTACTATGAAAGAAGACTTAAGATAATTTTATTGAAATAAATTTATACTTTCCCCCTGCTTTGTGTAATTTGAGGAAATCATTGTTGGCATCTACTGCAGTTTGTGGCCTAGCCAAGAGTCTGACAAGATCAGTCTGCATTCAGTTTTTCTGAAACACTTCAAGTAAACCTCCAGTATCTATTCATCTTTTTTTTTTTTATGTTAAGTATATACAGACCTTCATGTTTTAACTGAAATCTTATACCAGCGTCACATCTCTTGACTGTCTCCTGTATGTAAATTGATACTCAGCAGTCAAGTGACTGAGCTTGCTCACAGCCCAGATTTGAGACTACAACCTTTTGTCCTTCAGTGTCAAGGTGTAATTATTTGCTGTCTTAATTGTTTACAAAAAGTTTCCTAAAAGACTTTCAAAGATCTTACAGGGAATGATCCTGCATTTTTCAGGTGAGAATGTGATGCTTTGCTGATGGTTAGCACACTGTTTGCAAACGGCAGATCTGCAAATAGCATGCATCATTCCACTATGATAGCCCAGAGACTCCTGCACTGACAAAAATCATACATATCACACATTTCTTTTCCCTAAATGCCTCTGTTAGGAGGGATAATGTTATCACAAATCAACTTCAAAATGCAAAATGTCATTAAGTTTTCATTACCCCTATCTCTTTGGTAATTCATATACACAAATCACACATCTCTTTGGAGTGTAATTCTTTTTTTTTTTTTTTTTTAATTGTATTAAGACAGATGCTCTTGAAAACCATTAATAATGATTTTCACTGGCATTCTGAGTACACAGCATCTGATTCCATGAAAATTATCATGGAGCTCTGAAGAAAAGGTAAGTACTTCTTATCCTGCTGTCTAGAAACTTGGAACTGATTTAAAAAAACTAGCACCTTCCCCTTTTCCTTTGGATGGATCCTTGACATTTGCACTACAACCCAAAAGTTAAAAATAAAAATAAAAAAGGAAAAAACTATCCAATTTGTAGAATATGTTGGAATCATGTAAACAAAAGCATTAATGAGTGACACTGTTGCCTACAATTTAATTTCAGTGACTACCTTCAAAAGCTACTCACGTGGAACAATTATGATTACGATTTAAAAAGTCCTACTAAGCTCTGACCACTTAAAATTATACTCGCTTATCGAAAAGATATGCTATTCATAACACACATGCAAGAAAGCCAAAGTAATAATTGCTTGTAGCAAATATTCTTACAAGTGACTTACTTTGAAATGTAATTTTCTCCTTAACAATTTCTATGCCATTCTTAATGCAGATCAAGTCCACTTGCTTTTGTGACAAATATTTTTGGTCAATTTTTACCTGCTCACAAAACAAGTGAGATTCTCTTGTTGGTCAGTCTTTGAAACCCAACTGCAGTGAATTCAATCATGCTCATAGAGCTAGCAAAAATATCAGAGAGTGTCCACTTGCTGCGAAGAAAAACAATGGACAAATTTTAGTATTGGTCTGACTAGATGTACCTAGGCCAATAGACTGGTTTGGGTTTTGATCATGTTGAGGCAAGACACAAATACTAGCATATTGCCTCAACGCTCAAAGGCCCCCTGTCAGAATTACAAACACCATGAACTAGAAATGGCTGTAAACATAGAAATCCCTTCTGGATTTAAAATATCTTCCAAATAAATGTCAGATAAGGTACAATCAGGGGACAGCAATAGTTTCATATCCAGAATTTTGCATTCCTCAGCCAGTTAAATGGCCTAATACAAATATGTTTCAGCAACTCCTGTGAGTACACCAGCACTCTGTACTCAGTTAGGGATGAAAGAAACCTTCCAAGACAGTGCTGAAGGCATGAAGTGGTTTTGCAAATGACTCTGGAGGTGGGTCTCAAGAGACAGCAGACTGTGATGCTGGCCCTGCTGCTACAAAGAGGGGTACATCCTCTGTATATGCAGGAGAGCAATCATGTCATCTTGGGTGGAACCATGTGCTCGCACAAGGCTCCACAAGCACTTCTGAAGCTGGCAGAAGCCACTGTGCAGAAATCTAAACCACGGATCCCAGCCTGCAGCAGGGAAGGGGAAGTGCCAGAAAGTGGGGGAAGCAGGATAGAGTGAGAAAATGTACAGCCAGAAGTAGCACTGGCAAGGTCAGCAACCAGTAATGTTATGAGCAGTTTTCAAAAGCGAGACTGAGATTAGGAGTAGACGTTTTTGATATGTGGGGGAAAAACATTTGGCTGCGGTGTTGTTCTGGCTCCATGCTGTTTTAGTCCATAGAACAAATTATATGTGAAGTAGACCGAAGTCAACTCTGCTTCCAAAATGGGACAGTTTTCAGAACCAACACTTGTAAAAAGCAATATAAATATGTTTATACATATTTACAAGAAAAACAAGAAAAAACTTACAGTGATGTTTTTACTTCACAAATAACCTGTGTCTTAAGAAAGAAAGAAAGCAGACAAGAATGTATAATTTACCAATGCCAGTAAAAAGGGGCTTAACCCATCAGCAACACAGTTTGCAGGATTTTGTAAGGCCATATTTTAAAGGGGAAGCTGTTCAATTGAAATTAATTCATTGTTTCTAATTGTCTAGCTATCATCACCACCACTAAAAAGAGTGTACTTAATATATGAACTATAAATGGAAGACAAACTGTGACAATCAAACTGGCAATGAAATAACTGCTTCACGATTTCATGCTTAAAAAAGAAACTACTCTTGAATGTAGGCTGTTGACTGTTGTACTCTGTGGCTGATGGACTACCTCCACAAAGTTGTGTAGAAGCGCAGGTCTGCAGAGTAGTAAGGTAAAAATTGTTGGCAAACCACAGAGTAATTCAATGAGTACTTCAGACAGATCCAATACTTTTTCTCAAGCACATCCTATAGCTAAAGGTAAGCCCTTTATATAGAGTAGGCAAGCTATTTATATACAGTTGCTGTCTTCAAACAACTCATTATTAAATAAGTTGTATCACTGTTCTTTGTCCCAGAGATACGTATTGCCTGACTACCTTCTGGTCCATCTCTTCCCTATTCACTGCCATTCAGAAAGAGTAATTGTGTGTTTATAAAAAGTTGTATTACCAAAGACCTTAATTTATTTATAACTGTCCCCTAGTCAGCTGGCAAAAAAGAATACCAACAACCAGACGAAAAGTAAGGCCACCGTTGTGTTTTGAAGAACGTTGGTCATCCACAGGCCAATTTTGAGAATTACTTTTCTTTGTCAAACTGGAAAAAAAAGTAACTTATTTTTAATTAATTCTGCTGCGTTGTAGGTTGCATTATGCCAGAATGATCATTCAGATTTGGGATACTTGACAATTTGATATGTTAGTGGGGTTAGACGTGTATAATGCTTGCATTGTTCATACATTCTGCTCTGACTCACTGCAAGATTATAAATACCCACCGTAAGGGGAGCTCCACCCTGGCTAGGTTCATCTAATACTTTTTGCTGTTGCAGGCCCTTCTACCGCTAACATGAATCCAAGCCATTAAGATTTGACTCCATATTCTAAAGATCACTTTTTTCTTCTTTTTTAATATCTTTTATATCTTTTTTTACATTTAAGATGATTCACACAACTAGTTTTACACAGTTTCCTGTAATCTCAAGGCAAAAGGTGCTCTGTAAATGTACTTTGTTTCAAATGTAAGAAACATTAACCACCCACTTCCT
The DNA here is from genome assembly GCF_013377495.2 of Cygnus atratus. Lineage (NCBI taxonomy): Eukaryota > Metazoa > Chordata > Aves > Anseriformes > Anatidae > Cygnus > Cygnus atratus. The sequence goes on along the minus strand of NC_066364.1, from coordinate 19,865,388 downwards.
GTATTGTTCCCTAAAAGGTTTACAAGTACTGCAGGACTAATCGGATTCTGCCAAAAAGGCTGAACTTCTTGCCAAAGAGGGACTCAGTTAATGCTAAATGACTGTAGTCTTCACATTAAATAATACTTGGAAGCTGAAACACACCGAGGCTTTATGAATCCCTTTTGAAAATATCTGACAAAGTTGCAAGTCAATTTATTACAGGAGGCCCTGCAAGAAAATTCCCAGGGCCAAGCTCTGCTCGGCGTCCAGGGCTGCCTGTGTGCAGGGGAAGGAGAGGGCTGGTGCCAGGAGTCTTCTGAGCCCGAGGAACGCAGAAGCGGGTCAGTGGAACAAATCTCGTCCTCACGGCAAGCCTTGAGACAACACAGCGTGAGGTGTTGGGTTAGGTCTTTGCATTTATTGTAAGGACAAAAATGGATGGAAAGGCAATCGTTTGAGTGAAATCCATGTGATTGAGGTTGATCATCCACTGAGTTTTATTACCAGCACAATCCTGCTCAAAAGAGTTGAGCCCTGACCCTGCAGGGGCTCGGCCAGGCACTTTGACTGCCACTCTGGTCGTGCCTGCTTTAAAAAATAGGACTGCGGGCCCTAAGGTCGCATGTCCTCAGGCTTTTGCGGGAACTCGAACCGATGAGTCTTCGGCAAGCCGAGAAGACTGGGGGTCCCGTGGGGGTCCCGGCTTGCTGACCCACCGCCACCACGCCTCGGCACCGAGCAGCAAGCGCTGTGTCCGCCTCCCCATCCCTCCGCCAGCCGAACGGGCTCCGAGGGCACGGCAAACTCCTTCCAGGGACGGCGAAGCCCGCAGTGCCCGCAGGCTAACCAGGATACCCACCTCTACCCGCACAACGCCGGGCGGGGAGCCCCGGGGCTAGGGCTGGAACCGGGAATGGGGGGCGGCGGGGCCGAGCCCCCTCCCCCGACCGCAGACAAAGAGCCGAGGCTCCACCGCCCCCCAAAGTGCCTCCCACCCCAGGTATCCCCTCCTCCTCCTTCCTCCTCCTCCCTCCTCCTCCTCCCCGCTCCCTGCCCGCCCGGCTACTCACAGGATGGTGGTTTGGGGCGACACGGCGGGGACGCTCTCCAGCATCAGATGCATGCAGCGCACGGTGGTGCGGAAGCAGAGGCAGCGGCTGGGGCACCAGACGCTCCCCCGCTGCGGCGGGGGCTGCGCGGCGGCCGGCGGGGGGGTGGCGAGCCCCCCGCCGCGGAGCAGCAGCAGGAGCAGGAGACAGAGCCCGGGGGGGGCTTCGCGCCGGGCCATGCTGCACGGCTGCGGGGCAGGAGGAGGAGGAGGACGAGGAGAGGGGCTCTGGCAGATCCGCTTCGCGCCCGGCCGCGGCTGCCGCTCTGCTCGGCGGCGGAGGGGCGCTCCCGTCCCCCCGCGCAGGATGGAGGAGGGGACGGCGGTGGGACCGCCCCGGCCGGCGGCGGGACGGGACGGGCTGGGCTGGGCTGGGCTGAGCCGTGCCGGGCCGTGCCGGGCTGGGCTGGGCCGCCCCGCCGTGGGGAGCCCCCCCTCCAGCCCCCTGCCGCTGCACCCATGGGTGCTGCGGGAGCCGCGCACCGGGCCTGGGCTGCCCCCGGGGGGGGAGAGGAGGGAGGGGAGGGAGAAGGGAAAAGAAGGAAGGAAGAGGGAAGGGGATGGAAGGGAAAAAGAAGGGAGAAGGAAAGGGAAGGGGAAAGAGGAGAGGAGACAAAAAAAGACAAGGGGAAGGACAGGAAAAAGAAAGTCGGTGGTGATGCCCAGATACCCCGCATGAACTCTGCTCACGGCCGAGCCTCATTTGTCCCTTTTGCTCCCGGTCCCACGGGGCACAGACAATAACAGTGACCTCACATTACCCTTATGGGAAGAAGCAAGTTCCACACAACTAAGTCCTGCCGCTATCCTGCTCTGAAATCATGGACACAACCCCTGGACTGCCTCCTCTTAGTGCACTTACTGCTGGCCTAGGCAAACCTGACAAATTTCACCAAAAGTACACACTGCTAATGTGTTTGGGTAGACGTGTGCACTGGCCCGGAGGTGTAAGCCCACCAGAACATATCTGTACTTATGGGAATAGTGTTTGCATATTCAGCTCCCACAGCCTCAGCACTTCTTCAAACCAAATCCTGCACAAGAATACAAAACTAGATTCCCTTTGAGATTTCTTTCATTGCACTAAAAACATTGTCATTCTTCTGTGCAGTCAGGTCCAAAGTAGGCAGAGACCTTTTCTTCAACACTCTCCACTCTGAGTATCCTGGGTGAAGGCATTGGCAAGTTATTTCTTTAACAAATGTGGTCACAACTAACCTATTGAACGTAACAAAAACATTCTTTTATGAATTATGGGTGTCAGCACCTCCAGTTCCACCCCAGAAATAACTCGGGACACTTCTGCAGGGTTGCCTCTGATCCTTTTTCTTCAGGGAACCACATAGAGGCCATTCTTACTTAAAAACATTGCTGTGATTTTTCTTGCTCTGAATCTCACTGTGAGAAATTGGTTTTAGCATGTGAGTCAGGTGATGAATCTACTTCCCCACCACCACCACCACCACCAAATCAAATACCTCATGTGAGAAATCAGAGCCTGGAAGTGTGCTACAAGTGCTGGAAGTCACTGATGGGCTCAGTCTCAAATATGCTGAGATAAGTCATTTTCTGGAGCTTGCTTTCTGCAGAAATGCAATTTGACTAAGTTTCTCCTGAGACATCACATTTCTCTTCTCTAAAGTGAGATGTGACTCCCTATATCTAAGACAGGAGTTAGCTGGTGGAAGCACGGATGGGTCTGTCTCATTCTAAACAGCCCTGAGCCCTTTAAAACAGCCTTTGACCCTCCTCGAGCAGGAGGCTAGCTAACTGGCCACCTGCAGGATCTGCCTGGAGGAATACAGGGGATGCTCACTGGTGTGCAATCAGCAGTACTGATTCTTGGAGAGCCAGAGGCTCCCAGAAGACTCTTATCACTCAGATACGCTTCTGAATTAGGCACATTTCTAAATGCTGATGCAGAGCTGGGCTTAATCTATTATTTCAACACACTGAAGTGCTCAAAAACTCATATAAATGTCAGCTGTGTCTTACAGTGGAGGATACCAGACTGAAGTAGAAGCGAGGCTTGTGAGTGTGTACTGAAGCAGCAGGTTAAAAGGTGCATCACTTCAGTGTCAACTCAGCAAGCAGCTGCTATGTATATTGCTGTCTCTGCATTTGTAATCAGTGCTGGGCTATGTGCATAACCTGAAAATTAGGTTTGTTTCCTGGTCCAGGAAAAGCTCAGACACTTTTGACCTACAACGTGCAAGTATTGGCATGGTTGCCAGAAATGCCACTCACATCTTGGCTGTCATAAATCTGTTGTCCTGCAATGCCCATACTAAAAGCAGCAGAACATCTGAGGTTAAATAACTAAACACAATAATATAGAGATATCACTAAATTGGAATATTTGTAACATTTACAAAAGTATGATAAGGATTTACTTTGTGGTGCTGTGGTACTTTATGATGATTCTTGTCCAAAAAAAAAGTACACAGTCAAAGCTGATTATGATTTCTGCAGGAATTTAAAATGGTTCTGAAAAGTTTTTAGTATTTGGGAACTTGCTAGACTATTGTTTTATGCATTGGAAATATCTATGCTACACATATGCAATTCCAAGTGTAAGATTAAAAGGGCATTAAAAGGCATTTTCCTCCTAATTAGGTGATTTAGCCTTAACATGTTACATAGCATCCTTGCCATTTACTTTAAGTTGCATGTAACCTCCAGGCTCTTGGCTAATCTGTTATGAATTCCTCATAAGTCATTTCCTTTAGACTTTTTTCATGCCCTGTGGAATCTGGTAGTGTATCAGGTGGCATGCAATTAGCTCAGCACTAGACACTGGGTAGCATATTAATGCATCTAATTAAAATATAATGCAGATTAATCTGACATTCATTGAGATGCTGAGGCAGCAGTCAGTTCTTTCCCTGTCAGTGCACTGATGAAAGACCCAAACATAAAGGCTACATTTTCCAAGGCCAAGAACTCTATCTTGCTTTCAGTCTATAAAACACTAGCTTGGCAGGGAAGAGAAGAGAGAAATATGAGTAGATTGAGAAGTCATCTTGGGGATGAATAACAAGATCCAAAAAAGCTTTCAAGAGATTTTCTCAAGTAGTAAAGGGGGAGTTTAAAAAGATGTTTAAAGAGTGGGTTAAAAAGGAAATCCATTTTATTCAAAGCAGTATAGAAAAGCTATTTACAGTATTATGTGTCAATTAATCTGATTTTTTGAAGTTCTCATTGTTTCTTAACTGTTCTTCATAAACTTTCTGTAATATGAGATGTTTCATCCCCAAATTATGATTTATTTTTTGAAATAAACAAAGTTGGAATCTTGTGGAAAAACATATTTTATTACGTAACTGAAGACCATACCAGTTGCACAAGGGAGAAGACAAATATCTGATGTTTCTTAAGTTTTTTTAATGTTTGCTTTTACAACCTTATAATCTTGTCTATTTCTTTTTTCTTTCTTTTTTTTTATTTTTTTCCTCACAAACATTTTTTTTTCAATAAAATAACTAGAGTAAGAAGTTTGTCTTGAGCAAACTTGAGACACAAAGTGTTCAGGGCTACTATAGCTGAAATCAATGAGAAACAGTGGCTACCATAGCTGAAATCAATGACAAACTGTTCAGTGACTTCAGCAAGAAGAAAATCAGGCCCAAAGGCTTCTTCTATATGATCATTTATCATATTCATAAAACTGTAGCATGTAAAGATTGGATAAAATCTTATCCTTCTGTGAATTTAATTTAAATCTCTGTCTTCTGGTCCTCGCATGGTTTTGTTGCTGCAAACATAGACACCACGATGTGGTCTCCCTTCCCTCCCAGTTAAAAAAAAAAAAAATCTGGTTTATCTACATCTTATTTTCCTTCCTAAAATGCATTGGAAAAAAAAAGTATAATGGGTAAAAGAATATTTGTAAAATGTGCAGGATCATTTCTGTTGACCCTGCATATAAATATCTATGCAAAAATTGACTTCTGTTTCTGATTTCTCTAGTTGAGGAGTTCACCTATCAAATATATACATATATATGCTGGAAATGAAAGACCTTTCTTTCTGAGTGCTGGGATAAATGTTTACCTTACAAATAGATATAGTGTAAACCTCCATTTCTTTTTAAGTTTCCTGTGTCAAATACATTTTAAGCTTCCTTTGTCAAATACTGCCACTTGCTGGTTTTATTCCATACCAGTAATTTAGTTTTATAGCTTTTGCTTAGCTAAAGTAGTGAAAAAAATATATTTTTAAAATATCAACTAATTAATATCTTTACATTTGTTTTTGATAAAAATTCAGATATAAGAAATACAGGCACAAATCCTCTTTGTTTTAGTTTATACAGTTAACATTCTATCTCTGGATATGAAAAGAGGCATTCAAGACATGTCGAAATGTCTTCAGATATGTGACAATGGAAACATGTTCCATTGACTATGGCAGACACAGAATTGTGACCCCATTTATTGTTTAGGTCCAATTTGGTCAGCAGTAACTGTAACAGTTAAGAGGAGCAGATTGTAAAAATAGCTGATAAAAAAAGCACCATAAAAACACATGTAAAGTGTTTCTCTTATAATATGCTACCAGAGGACTCTGAAGCTTAAATACATCTGATCTTTAATCTTCCAAAAACAGAAGCAAAACTCATGGTTTCTGAAAGAATATAATCATGCCTTTTACTTCTATTACACATGCAAGTGAATGTTGTGGTGTAGCTGGATGGCTTGTGAACAAGTATGCTAAACTCAGGGTGCCAGCCAAGTCAATTATTTAAATTCATGAATACTCGTTCATAAGTTTTTCTCAAATATCCAGGAAAGCTTATGTTATGCTCAGATACATACTTTATGAAATACTGCATGCTTTTCCATAGTCAGATTAGTCAGAGGCAATATAACTTCTCTGACCATGAACTTTCAAGAGTTTATGACATCTGCTGGCCCAGCAAAGGCTGAGGATATTGCCTCTGCAGAATCTGGATTCACATACCCTTCTTCCTCTCAGCTGGGACAGCGATTATATTGATATCTTTTAAAGGTGACATTTTTATTTCCTGTATATAAAATTAATCTCCAGGGAAAATTGCACCTTGCCCAATTACATTTTGAAAAAGGGTTCTGTCCCAGTTCAAACAAGAATGTACTGTTCTCTCTGGCATGTGCTAGGGCATCTGTAATTGCCAGATCATCAGAACATACATTGTTAGTCTCTTTATAACAAGAAATGCCTTGGACAGATTCTATATAAGTTGGCAAAAAAAGCACAGGTTCTCTTCCAAAGTATCTTCATCCAGCCTACCTGGTGCTAATATATGTGTCCAAGGTAGGATGCTTACTGTATCTTAAATCAACCAGTGGTAATTTATGTTTGCCAGATATTTTGGGGTTTTGGACATTCTTTCTTAGTGTGTCCTCACTTTCAAAGACAGCATTTTTTAGGGGTAGCCATGGTGGGAAACAGACTAACCCACTATCTGCTATTTAGGGAAATACCTTTCACCCATCGTCTTTGTTTTTGAATAACTGTGCAATATGAATCTACTAGATAGATCTATTTGTCTTTTTTTTTTTTTTTCCTATCACAAAGAATGCACTGGGGGTAAAAATATCAGTTGGAGAGTCCGGTTTGAAAAGTAGATAGTGCAATAGGATAACACACTTTTTATCCTTCTGGCTTTTTTAATGATAGACTAGAAAAATAATATTAAATAAAAATGAAAAATAATACTAGGAGCAGCTTTAGCAAGCTGCTTAAAACTTCAGAAACCATAGGTCCTTGCTCAATAGCTAGCCAACATATTAGTGGAAGAATTTTCCTAAAGGAAAATACGAAAAATCCCCTGAAGAAGCTTTCCCAAAGAAAAATGCACTCACACCAATGAGCTCCTGGTTTCCCACACAGTAGTTTTCCTTAATATCAGCATAAAGGGAAATTGGGTGTTAGTAGTTTAATCCCTTGCCTACATTGAGGAAATACTTTACCTGGAAGAGATTTCAGGCTATTATTTGTACTACAGCTGTGCCTGGAGGCTTTAGACGAGATCAGAGACACCAGGCCACATGATTCACTGACATAAATAAAAAACAGTGCCTTCTCTGAAGACAGACGATGCGGTAGGACTGTGCCCATTTCTTAGATGCTTACTGTCAGGGCTCAGAGCATATCCCCCCTCCGGGGCATGTGGCTGCTGGTATGCAAGGCCAGCCTGTGGGGAGCAGAGCGGGTCCCTAAGGAGAAAGATCTGCTGTGGGGGAAAGTCAGAGCACTCTGTGAGGGCCCACAGCACTCATTTGATGCATGTGAGGCTGCACCTGGAAGGACACATCCCTTCCTGGGCTCTCCAGATCAAGGGGATGTTGAGAAAACAGGAGTTCAGCAGAGGGCTACTCAGATGTCCAAATGCCGTTAGTGCATGACCTATGAGCAGATGCTGAGGAATCTGGGCTTGTTTTATCTGTTGAAATGGGGGCAAGGGTTTCATCTAACAGCAACTGATAACACCTTGAAGAGAAACTACAAAAAAAAAAAAAAAGTTAATGCCAAAAATTCTTTGCAGTGGCAGGTGATATATATAGCAAGACGCAATGGTTGTAAATTGTCACTTGAAAAGTTGGACATTGGGGAAAAATACCAGGATGGTAACATGGCACTGGCGTGGGTTACCAGAAATGCTGGGAATCCCTATTGTGAAAGGTTCTCAAGATTTGACTAGACAAAGATGTGTTTGGTTTGTGGTAATGTTGGCAATAGTCCTGGTCTGAGCAGGAGATAGGCTGAGAGACATTCCAGTCAACATTCTGTGGTCTTGCCCTTAGCTGACTTGCTGTTTGGAAATGCCCACCTCTTGCTGTTACCAGCTTGGATAAGACTACTCACAAACCTAAAAGAAGGTGAGTCATAAGCAACTTCACCAGTATGACACAATCTGAGACAGGAATGGCCTTCTCTAGTCATCATGGCCTCAGCTTCCAGAGAAATGCAACAGTTCTTCTGGAGCTTTTAATCAAAGTAAAACAGTTTGGTTAGAGTAATAGTTAAAGAAAAGTCTCTGAGAAAACCAGAAGTATTGTAATATTTCAGTGGGAGATTCAGATGATTTTTTTTTAACATAGATTTTTGTATTTAAAAATAATAAACCAGAAAGATAGAGTTCTTTAAACTTTCAGGTCAGATACCAAACTGCACTGAGATAGGAGGGTGTGTTCAGCAAGCTTGCCTGAGATTTGGGCTATCAGCAGACCTCCCTCAACTCATCCATGTTTTCCTAGCTGATCAAAGTCAACAGGATGGTTCAACTAGGGTGGGCTAGCTCAGTCCTGCTCTCTCCCTCGGGGTAGATTTGATGTCCTCTAATTGCTCCCTGGATTGCCTAATTCTTGTTTGATCTTTCTCCTTTAGTCACCTTTGATGTTCTGTTGTTGTTTGTTACAGGATCTCTGTTTAGGATTAAGTCATTTTAGAGAGTAAGACATTCCTGCAAAGTGAAATACAAGCAAATAAGTGCTAAAAAGAGAACAAAACCAAAATGTGTTATTTGCTCCAGGTGGCCAACTGAATTACCACGTTTGTGTTACAGTAGGAGAGAAATCAGGGGTCTTGATTTGTAGCTGAGGTTCTTGTTTCATGCCTAAATTTCAGGTCCACTCAATTGGGCTATCTTCCTCTTGGCCTTTGAATTCTGGAACGGCCCATCAAAGAACACAACAGTCTTTCCAGATGCCAGGTTTAGATAAGACTAAGCAGAACAGACAGCCTGCTCAAGAAGTAAATGGAGAAAAAAACACTACGCAAAGTAGTAGCAATGTTAGTCTCCTTTGCATGCAAATCAACACAATGGAAAATTTTCTTCAGTTACATAGGGAGTAATTATTTTCTCAATAATCCACTACCCTCCACTAATAATTTTGTCTTATATTCATCCACAAAATAGACATTAGGCTGTTTTTTTTTTCTTTGTTTGTTTGTTTTCTTTGCATAGTCTGTGGAAAGCAAAACTATTCCCATCTAGTTCAGATTGGAAGTGATGATACCTTTAAAGTATGGCTGGGTATGGGAGTTAAGTATCTATCCCTAACATTTAACTTGAAACTTTATTTAGTTGAAAGAGTTTTAGAAAATTGGTAATTTTTTTTTCTTTCATTTCTCTCATTGTCAGTTCTCATTCTATTTCTCTCACTATCTCTTTTTATTTTCCCTAGCAGAACAACAGCTGAAAATGGCTGGCAAGAAGTAATAAGGTTGAGAAAGGAAATTGTTCATTTTTTGTTGTAGTTTGATTGTGTTTTTTTGGTTGTTGTTGTTGTTGTATCAAAAAAGTGATAAAAAAACAAGTGAAATTAAAATTTTCTATTCACTTGAAATATTTTCTAGTAAAAATATATGTCATATTTCAACCTGAAACTAACTCACCTTCTCTCTTAACTGAAAAAGTGAAAGTATTTTTACTGTAAATAGGCACCAAATGCCTTTTACCTGACCATTATATATTGAACCATTAGCACGGTGCTATACTATACTTTGCATGGTATTTTTTCAACTACACTGAAATATAATTGCATTGAAATTCAGTTAGGTAAAGTCTAATCCAGAATTTTGTGGAGAAAGAAACAGAAAAAAAGTGTCTGTTCTTTAACAGGAATCCATGAGCAAACCAACAACTGACTGGCATTTAAGTACAAAAAACTAGACCTCAAAATCAAAAATAAATCTCAGTATCATTCATAGAATCATCATGAAAAATATTCTTTCAGTATTTTAATTTGTAACTTTTGCAGAGGCACAAGGATTAAAAGGACACAGTCATTAATTCTTCATTTCAGATTTTCTTTTTCATCCTTCTCAATGTTTTCCCTGCCCTTTTTCTCCCAGGCACAGAGTTTTTAGGTCTTAGATTTAATAAACAGAGTATTAGAAGGTGCTCAAGTGACTCCTAATTCAGTTTCTTAGTTTTAAGTCACAGTGCTCATTTTTTTTCCCGATTGTTACAAATTTCTGTTATTAATATATATATATTTATACTGGGGAAGGTGAAACTCAGTGGCCCAGAAGCAGAAGAGTTGTTCCTTCTTCTGGAGGCTGGAGAAGCCGGAGGAGTCATAGCAGAGAGCTGAGAGCCATGTCTCAGAGAGGGTGCAAAGAAGCTTCCTGGGACTAAGGGACCTAAGAAAGGAGAATGAGATTCAAATAGTCATTGCTTAGCTTGGAAGTAAGGACATGGGAACACATGGGAACATCTGTGTAACCCTTTTCATTTCTCAACTAGGTGTTCTGAGCCTTCCCTGTAAAAAGAAAAAAATAAATAAAAAAAATTTACTTGTTCAAAACCTGTCTTCTTCTGTTTAAAATCTTTTTTTTGTTCTTTGGAGAGCTTAACATGCGGAGAATGCCTAGGCAGATCCTCATCAAAGCCAGCTCTGGACCTTGCCACAATCATGTTTCGAAGTCCTGCTCATTAAATTCATTGTTTCTCTTGACTTCAGTGAGACTGGGGGTGTATGGGAGCAGTTGGTATGTTTACAACAGATAATTTATTAGATGAGTATTAATAATAACATAGCATATATATTTTATCTTTTATCTGAGGACTTGTTTGTAATAAGCATTTTATTACGTGTATCACATCTCTTATGAAATAGTGGGCGAAATCAATCTGAAATTTGTAAAAGCATGGTTTAGCCAGGATTTTCAAACTGAACTATGTAAGAACATTTTTCCAGGGTGTTAAGCACCTCTGTTCAGACAGCTTCTGATCATGTGTAAACAAGATGCACATGGGATGGTTTGCATGGTCCTATCTATAGATAAGGTCACATCATGTGCAATGCTAGCAGCAGCACTTGAATCAGCATGTCCAATTAGAGACACAACCTTTGCCATGAATATTGCTTCTTGATTATTTACATACCTACCCTGAAAAAAAAAAAAAAAGATTCTTTTTTTTGTGCTAGGCAATTCAAAGGGGATTATGACTATGCATAGTCATAATAGTAATAAGTACACAAATACACAAACTCAGCAGTTCAATTGATCATGTAATACCTGTTTCCAGACATTTTTATATACATGTATCACAATTTCACTCTTCATTTTAAATGTTGTGCATCAACTCTCTTACAATTGCTTAAAAAGAACACTCCTTTCTTTCTCAGGGAATGAAATATTCTTCCAGAAAATACATACTCCAGACCTGCCTCCTAGTATAGACTCAGCTTAAGTTATTTTCAGAAATTGCCCTTACATGTATTCTGATAACCATAGATGCTGAAAATGAAGAAGGGTAGAATAATGGGAAGTGAAATTCAAAAGATTAAAACCCTTTTTCCTCTCCTCTCCTCTCCTCTCCTCTCCTCTCCTCTCCTCTCCTCTCCTCTCCTCTCCTCTCCTCTCCTCTCCTCTCCTCTCCTCTCCTCTCCTCTCCTCTCAAAAAGGTAACATAAAAGTAAGAAGGTGAAAGACAATTTGATGCCTGCCAGAACAAATTGAACAGGCTTAAATTTGTTAAATTTGCTGGTGCTGCTGTTGACATGTTACTTGCCTGGGTGGAGCTGCAAAGCTAGATTTTACTATGAACACTTCTTTCTGCACTTTACTAAAAGTACCTGCCTGTGTGAGTGAAATGTGAGCTAAAAAATAAAGTTCTTTTCCTCGTACAAGAGGTATACCTGATCCATCTTTCCTTGAGAAACTTGAAGTTGTGGGGTATCAGTATATTTCATCACAGAAGATGAACTCTAAAAATGTGTCTGGGTGTATAGACATGAGTGGTGAGCAGGTACTCTGTCATGTGTAGTCAAAAGAGATGAAATGCCTATTTTAACAATAAGGGTTAGATAGTACTCAAGTCAGAGCAGAGACCTTACTTTTTACCTAGGCTTACCTTGTCTGTTGGTGGAGATGTTTGTATTTGATCTGATTAAATATGAATGTGGCTCATATCTTGGGCATTCAGCTGGGCAGAGCCTCAGGGCTCTGGGGAATGGCTAGGGATTTTGTGAGCAGCATGCTCCACAATTAGGGATTATGTGCACATATGCATACACTAGTCTTTTGTGTTAATGTTACAAGGAAAAATTAAATTTATAGTTTCATGCATGTGAATAATAATTCTGTTTAAGAACAATGCCTCAGGCAATGACAACATGGGCCAGAATGAGAAAGATTTAAATGTGTAAAACTCTCAAAAACTGCCTCCATTTTGCTACTTCTCCTTAATGTGTAAATCCAGTAATGACTAGTCCACTACTGTTGTCTCTTTGTAAAAGCTATGGTCAGCAAAGAATGGAATAGAAGCAAATCTGTAAGTTAGGAGGTCGCTGAATATCTCATTCTGTATAAACTGCTATTTACTAACAGCACATTCCTCAGATCTTGTTGAATATTATGTATTTACTTACACTAATTCAAGTAACAAAACCATTTAAAATGACCACAACCAACTCATTATCATCACAAAAAACGGAGAAAAAAAATGCAGCTGCTTGTACTGTTCCAATTATAAGTAGTCTCCGTGTATAAAACAATGACACTTTTTCAGGACAAGTAACCACAGAGAGGACCTAAACTAAAAGTGTTCTCTAAAGCCTAGTTTGAAGCAGTTAGTGCTGTGGTCACCCCAGTGACTCTCTCTGCCACAGCTGCTGGTGTCCCTGAAGCTGCTGCAGGTCTCACCCCCTCAACCACCCCTGGTTCACTGGGGCCTGCAGCCCCAGAGCCACTGGTGAGCCATAGCAGACAAGCATCACTGGAGGAGTCAGGAGCAAGGGACATTCTCATGTGAGGCTACATGACCCGACCAAGAAGGTAACCTGGCCCAAGGCTCTGTTCTTCAGTGAGATGTTCATTCTTTCTTTAAATGTCAAACGAAAATTGGGTGCTTGAGCAAAATCATAGGTGCCCACAAGTATAGGTTATGCAACACACACAGTGTGTCTGGGCTGCAGAAAGAAGCTGTTAATCTACAATACCAACAGTACAGTTGGTTGCTCCTTAGATGTGCTCATGTAGAAGTGTGTGTGGCTCTAACGTCTGGTGTGCAGTGGGAAACAGTTGTTTTTGGTTTGGTTTTGTTTTTAGTGAAGCATTGTTTGACTTTTCAGTGTTAAGATCTTATTTTCAGATCATAAGGAGAGGACCCATGTGAAGCTAAGATTAAAACTTTTCTTGTTGACAGCCTAAATTTTGTAGCAAAAGGAGGAAAAATTTCAGACTGAGCAGAGCC